>NC_060122.1:314304613-314929613 GCF_021461395.2 Schistocerca americana
GTTTTATGTGCCACACGTGTAAAGTTTCATATATGGTGTAATTTATTCATGACGTGATTGTGCATCTGGCCCCAAACACGGAGGTCAGAGCTTAAGATTTGGCCAAGACCAATCCAAGTCTTGATGAAGAGCTTAAAATTGCTAAATCTTTCGAGATTGCTACGGCAGTTGCACATGCTTTTACAAATGACATTTAAGTTTCTCTGGTTGTTTCTCACCACCATAAGCTGCAGTAATCTTAAGATTCTGACTCATCATGCTCTGCTTGTCTGTTAAGTCTCACTGGAATACAAACGTCTGGATCGCTGGCATCTTGTAAGAGACTTAACAAATCTCTTTCTGTTTCCTCTTAGTGTCAGGTGATGTTTTTAGCAATGTTAACCAAGTGAGTTTAGTACATCCTCTGTCCTTAGTATTACATCATGAGTCACACATATCGACAAAACTACAGTCTTGTCCTGAGTTGTGTCAGTGGGCATATCAGAAGAAGATACTACTTTGTGTCAGTGGGCTGCACCAATCATGGTCATATAGCTGCCTGTTGACTGCATACTCAGCTGTGGCATGGGGACAATATTGTCATAAACTGGTTGTGGAGCTGGAAGTTTCTCTGCCACCCTACAAGCCCACATTGGATTTGATTCTACTCAGCCAGTTCATGGGATTCCAGTTGGAAACTGGTGCTGTTAAGTCTTAAATCAATGAGGAAACATACTGCTGACTCTGTTCACTTTTGTTGCACTGGCTTTGTTGCTGAGACCTGCCTTACTGCCATAGGCCCATTCCTCTCCTCGGCAAATTGTCACTGGTGGCAAAGTGCAAAAACACTGAATGTATACCAAACTCCTGAGTGGTGCACTCCCCTACTGCTACTAATGTTTTCAGCTTAAGATGCCTTTACTAGTTTGGGTTTCACAGTAGAGGACCAAGTTAATTTAGTGGACACCACAGTGCCCTTTTCTGATCTTGACTGTGTGTGCATCGCATGTAAGGAGATTTTTGAAAAATACACTGGTGTGTCTGTAACTTGATAGCCCATACTTCCATGAAACCCTCTGCAGTGCCTATATTTTGACAAGTTCGCCTGCTTTCATTCATGTTTTGTGAGGTTGTTCAGGCAGAAACTGCACAGCTTCAGTCACCAAAGCATTATCTCCATGGTCTCCACCAGTCAATGGGCAATGGGCAATGCCTACTGTGATCACCAAAAAACAAAGAGGTCATTACATAACGTTGGTGATTTTAAGTCCATGTTAACACTGATCTAAATCCACTGCCTCGCTGGGAGGACCCGAATCAGGGAATTCCGCACTGTGTAAATTATGAGGGGCATTCAATAATTAAAGGAACAAATTGATGTAGAGATGAAACAATTAGTAGGAGTAGTTTTGTACTTATACAACTAAGTTGGCATCACTAGGACGAGTTGAGAACAGCTGACAAGTAAAACTGTTTTGTTTATAACCTCAATATTGCATTTAATGATTGTGTGTGCCCTTGATTTTTCCACATTAGTTGAACAATGCTCAGTGATCTGTTTTTTTTTTTTTTTTTTTTTTTTTTTTTTTTGTGCGTGTGAAGGTGAAAACTAGTTAAAATCTTTTCCTGAATTAATTTACATTATGGTTATAGTTTTGTGAACCACAGAAATTTTTAAAAGTGGTCAGAGCTGTTCAAAAATGGTGAGCAGCATCCTAGGCAGCCAGGTGAAGTGTCAACTCCTCCACTTGAAACATGCACTGACATTATTATTGATGGAGAGCAATGTGTAACAGTTGAATGCACAGTAATCAGAGTAAGTGTTGGCACAATCATAATGTAATCAGTAACAAGCTCAAGTACATCAAAACAAATGCAAGGTGGATCCCAAAAGAGTCATTGCAACAACGTAAGTAAACAACTCAAAAGTGTGTACAGACTTGAAAGAGCACTGTGAAATAGAAGGTGGCCCATTTCTAAATATGATCGTAATGTGTGACGAAAGTTGGCTTCACATTTTGAATTGGAGTCCAAAAGACAAAGTGGAACAATAAAGCATTAAGGGAAACTGGCTCAAACAACAAGACAAAGACTTCTTTGCATCAGACATAAAAACAGTTCACTGTTGGGAGAAGAGTATAAACATTGATGGTGACGAAGTAGAGAAGTAGAAAAGGTGTTTAATATCCCTGCCAATGGATGCTGGCGGCAGTGGAGCGAAGGTACTTGGGCTAGACTCTTCAGATGCCACTAGATGTGCCACAAAAAGGTCACACAATCTCCTCCAATAGTAGCCTGGATCTAGATAGTGGGAGTGGCCCGAGTCTAATATTGTAAGCCTTATGCACTTAGCTGTATCATGCCTAGTTGTTATTTGGACTATGATTTACATTCTCGGTACTTGTTCAGTACTCTGCTGGTGACAACGTAGGTTTTGATCATATGTTCAGATTAGTTGCAGAATCTTTAGAGACAATTCCCTAAAACTGGAACAATGTCATAGTTTTTTCAATTTCACAAGAAAGGAGATGGAAACAACATAAAAGAACTACTGACCTACCAATGTTATCTATGTAATGTACAAGATATTCACTAGAAGTATCACCAAGTACTTAGAAAACTGTGTTTAATCAACCATGGCTATTTTCAGAAGTAGGAACAAAATGTACCTTTTGCAGGTTGTGGACAAAATTGCAGAATGGAGCAATGAGAATGAATTACCAGTTTATTTGGGATTCATAAATACTAAAAACACTTTTCACTCTGTTTCAACTAATTTATACTAACAAGCCCTTACGAAATAAGGCAGTGATTCAAGCTATGTTAGTACAGTGAAGAATATGCATTTCAGTGGTAAAGTTTCCATAGGAATTTTTCAGAAGGTGGGAAATTCACAACTGGAACAGGAGCCATACAAAGAGAACCCATTTCACTGAAGCTATTCTTATCAGTCCCCAGATGATTGTATACTAATCCCTGAACAGCAAAAAAGACACATACATATTTAACAATCTTAAAACTAGATTTTAACATATGCCTCTATGCAGATAAACTTTAACAACGAACAGAAGAACTTAAAAGAGCATTTTTCAAAATATGACTGCAAATCAGTTATAGACAGACTTAATTGCTCTAATCAACAGATTGGAAATGAAATAGTAAATTTAACACTGAAGTAATAAAACTAGTTGGAAAGAGCGGGGGTGGTTGGAGGCACAACTAGACAGGCAGCAAAGAAAGGAACAGAAGAATGAGAATGGCCTGGATTTCCTTTGGTAAATTAAATATGATTTTTGTGTCTGAAATGGAAAGTTTACAATCTGAGGGTATTGTTACCAGTTACGACTTAGGGCAATGAGAAACTTTTAATTTGAAAACCAAACAAAACTGGGGATTACTCAATGACAATGGAGAGCTGTTCATTGAAAGTTACTGGGAGAGATGGGAAACAGAAATACAAATCAGGGAATAGTTTGGAATATGAAGCGCAATCGTGACAGTAACGGAAATTAAATGAAGGTAGGTGGGACATGTGGGCCAGCTAATGGATGGTTTATGGACCCACTAAGTTCTTTGCGGTTCCAAGAGAAAGGAAGAGATCCAGATGACACTAATTGGAAGGTGGGTTGACCACATTATAAAATATGCAGGAGCAGCATAGATGCTTACAGTGATCCCAGTTAATTGCATACTGCAACCAGCTGAAGTGGTGCAGTGATTAATACAATGAACTTGCTTTCAGTATGAGCTGGAATACAATCTTCGAAAGATGATATAGATTTAGCTTTTCAGTAATGCTGTGTCGACCGAACAAGACACAGCCAGGACAGAAACACCACAGGTGCAAAGATGTGAGCTGGTGCCAGTGCCGTAGACACTTGCCATTTGTGAGAGTTCCACTAGTGCCACCAGGGGCGCTGAGGTTGATGATATCGACTTCGCCTCAGTGAGTTGCTGACCAAGTACAGTTCGCCAGGGACCAGACGACAACAGAAAGGAGCCTACTCGGAAGATAAAAGAGCAGTTCTCACTCACTTGGTTATAGATCATCATCCAGGGCTGACTCAGACAGGGAATGTCACTTAGTACACTCTTAGAAATGAACAGACAGTTGTCTTTGAAGTGCAATGAAGTAGACAGGGCGTTAACATTTTTGGTCTCAATTTGTTCAACTAAACATTGTGGCCAATGTGCTACCTATGTCTCATATCAATTCAAGTGACACTGTTGCTAAGCTCTATGATGAATTTCAAGAATTGTTTGATCCCGGACTAGGTAAAGCCAATAACTTTGTAGCGCACATTATGCCATGCCTTTTCAAAGCATGTGCAGTGTCTATTGTCCTTCATGAACAGGTTGCGAAAGAACTGGCTCACTGGCAAGAAAATGGCATAACTGCACCTATCTCTGCAAGTCAGCGATCTTCCCCAGTAGTTTATGTCCACAACCCATCAAGAAAAATTAGGATTTGTGCTAATTTCAAAGTCACTGTGAACCCTCAGACGTTGCTCACCCTGACAAACTCGTGGATCACTTAGGCGCAGGTCGCTATTTTTCAAAAATTGTCCTTAGTGATGCTTACCTTCAGATTCCTCTTGATGAATCTTCACAAAATGTGTTTGTTAGCAATACACAGTTAGGATTTTTCAAGTTCCTTTGTTTGCCTTTCAGTAGCACATCAGCATCTGCCGTTTTCCAATGCTACCTAGAAAAGCTGACAATTTCTGTACCTTCACATACAAATTACCTTGAAGATATTGTAGTTGGTGGCCATGCAGCAGAACAACATCTTGCCAACTTGCACACTTTAATTCAAGTTGTGTCTGAGGCCAGACTGTAGTGTAATAAGAAAAGTGTCTTTTCCCAGATGGAAAAAGAATATTTAGGGCATGTTATCAATTCTTGATATGGTCATCTGACACAGGCACATTTGCAAGCAGTAAGTGATCTCAAACCACCTCAGAATGTCAGAGAATTACAATGTGTCTTAGGGAAGCTCAATTATTACATTTGCTTCATCCTTTGCATTGCCTTCACTGCAAAACTGCTGCTTTTGTTTGCTTCCAAGATCATGACATGGCCTTTCAGGAACTGAAAGCTGTATTGGTCAGTGATCGATGCTTGGTTCATTTTGATCCAAACAAACCTGTCACTTTGGGCACAGAACGTTGTGCTGTGGAATTGCTGCTATTTTGATGCACAAGATTGGTTCGTCTTACAGGCCTTCACTTCCAAGCTTCTGAACAAAGTTCAGCAGAACTATTTCCAAATAGAAAAGGAAGCTTTCACAATCATTTTTGGAGTGAATAAATTTCACCAGTATTCATATGGTCAAAAATTCTATTTGGTCACAGACCACAAGTCTTTGCAGGCCAAACAGATTCCTATTCATGCTGCTCGAAAACTGCGACATTGGGCTCTTCTGCTCTCCCACTACCAGTATGAGATCATCTATCGGCCTACTTCTAAGCATGTGAATGCAGACGCTCTCTCACATGTACCTAGGGGACCTGATGATGACTTCGACACTTCCAAAGCAGCATTTTCCAAATTGATACACAAGACACTGACATTGTCAAGCCACTTCTTCCGATCCCGATTTGCAAATTTTGTTTGAAGACATTTGTACCACATGGCCATCTTCTATCAAGCACAGTTACCCCATTGTTCATCAATATTTTGCACATCGACACGATCTTTCTGTTGTTCATTGTGTCTTTTGCTTCAAACACAGTCAGGACATACATGTTTGATGATACTGAAAGTGCTTCATAGACATGTACTCAGCTTATTGCACCAAGGTCATTGGGGTGTTGTCCGCACAAAACAATTAGCTCACAGACATTGCACATGATTGGCATGGACACGCAAATAGGAAGAATATTTGAATGGTGTCAAGCATGTGCGGAACATCAGGCTGCCCCTCCACAACATTTTTTTGAGTGGCACAAGGCAGAAGCATATGGCAGCATGTGCACGTAGACTCCGGCCCTTATTGGAACACATGCTGGTTAATACGAGTAGCTGATGACACATATGGCAAATTCCCCTTTGTTATTCCCATGTCATCGACAACCTCTTGCGCCAATTTTCAAGCAGTTCAGTCCATATTCTGCATCGAAGGTCAGACAGAATTTTTTGTCATGGACAACAGAGCTCAATTTGTCTCTGCCGAAACTGAAGATTTCTAAATGGCATATGCCATCTCACCTCAGCACCATTTCACCCACAATCGAATGGTGAGGCTGAATGGTTTGTTTGCACATTCAAACAGCAAATGGGCAAACTTTTCTTGCATCATCCAAGCAAACAAGTCTTGCTTCACTTCTTGTCCACTTATCACTCCCAGTCCTGAAACGATCCTTCACCTGCCTAATGGCTACGTGGGCGATGCCACCATACACTCTTGCATTTGCTCAATAGCCCCTTGCGGTTGGCACCTAAAGACTCCAGTTAGCCAATGTACCCGATCAGCCAACCTGTATTTTACAGAATCTATGGCAGAAAGAAGTCATGGCAGCATGGCATCATTACCAATTCAATTGGTTCGCATATGTTTCAGATTCGAGGTCCTGATGGATTGCAGAAGTGGCACCTAAATCAAATTTGCCCTTGTCACTTGCAAAGTTCTGTCGCTTCTCGTATGTTCACAGATTCCTGGCCTTCCTGGTCGACGCAACCCGTTTTCGGACTTCTGGACATCAATCCAATGCCACATCTATCCACTAGTGGACATTTGGCAGCACCTGCCATGCCCCTTCCACTGGGCCAACCCCATGCCGAGGCCTACCATGGGGCCTCCAGTCAAGGAGATGCCATTGCAGATTCACACCATCAAGAAGGTGCCCTGCTGATGAGTGCTGGGATACACCCTCTGCATCATTTTTTAGCCAATGTTCCTTCGCAGTCTCAAGACTCAGCATCAGCTACAGCAGTGGTTGCCACTCCAACACTGGCTCCAACACCCACACCTCCCCCTCACCATTGGTATGGTGCTTGGCCATATGTGATGACGATGCAGCAGTTAGGGATGGAGGAGTGCTGTGTCATTCGAACAAAACACAGTCAGGCCTAAAACACCACAGGCGCAAAGATGCGAGCTAGTGCCAGTGTCATAATTTTGCCACTTGTGTGAGTTTTACCAGCACCATAGGCGACACTGAGGATGAAGATATTGACTTTGCATCAACCAAATGCCAGCCACGTACAATTCATCAATGACTGGATGACAACAGACAGAAGCCTATTTGGAAGAGAGAAGAGCAGCTTTTGCCCACTCAATTATAGATAATCGTCCTAGAGTGACAGACTGGGAATGTCATTTAGTACACTTTCAGAAGTGAACAGACAGTTGTCGTAATTGCATTCACTATGTAGTGTGAAGTTTACCTGTGATAGTTACATTTAGCTATTGAGGGCCTTTTTTTGTTTATATTACAAGCAGTGCTGCAGACTTCAGTATTCAACTAGTCACAAAGATAAGTAAACCTTTTACCTCATTTTTGTGACTTTGTTATTAATTTGTTGGAGTGTTGTAGAAGCTTCATTCTTCTATCCTGTTACCTGACCCTGGGGCATAGCTGTGTGATAGTGGCAGGGAGAAAATGTCCTAACGGTGTACTGCACCAGAATCCATTTCACAAATTCACAGATTTGACCTACCATAACAACAGTGGCAACTCTGCCTCCACAGCAGTAGCGATGAGGCCTTTACAAAACTGGCGATGAGGGTTTACAAAAAGTAATTACCCTAAATCACGTAAAGGCAAAAAATTAGATGGTTTCCTTTATAAGGACATTGCTAATTTCTTTTATCGTCCTTCCCATCTCCAAGGTTGTAATCCTCTCAGATGATATGACTGTTATTGGGACATTAAACCCTAATCTTCGTTTCTGTCTTTTAGTATTAGTGAAGGCTGGCAACATTAAAAAAATATAGATACAATGTCATCTTTATGATTCTTTTCAGAAATTATTTAAAACAAAATTCATAAAAACAGTCGACATTTCACTGCAGTATTAGTTTTGTGAATTTTTTTTTCAATTTAGAACCAATATTGCACATATCTTTTGTTATTTTCCAAAACAAAATTTAAGGGGCCACTATCATTTTAAAGATGAGTATTTTAAAAGTGTCCCCTTATGTAACCTTCAAAATGATCAACAACCCTCCATATAGAAGGCAGTGGTGAAGCCTCTAAGTCAAGTGCATCCTAAAAGTTTTCAGCTACGAAAATCAGCACCGTGGAGAAAAAGGCACTAAGGAGTGTAAAATGTAATGATTGTGTCTCCAACAGAAAACAAACTTAAATGTTGAGGTGTACGATGCACTACTTACGACTCTGAATTACTACAGCAGCCGATTCTTCATCCAGTTCCTTTTTGGGACTTTCATTTCCTTTATCACCTATCATTTGCTGTGATGACATACGGCGAAGTAGTTTAGCCTTGAACCACCCTCCAGTTGGTGAGCCTAAAAATAGTTTTTACTTACAAATGTGTGACATTCATTAACTGTCAACAACTGTTTACAGTTATGCTTATATCTACAACATCCGCAAGTGTGAAACAAGACAGAGTGCATTGTGATCATCACATTTCCTTGCAATGCTTAGCAAGTTTATGGGTAGCAGACACTGACACTGACTAATGTGGAGTAAAAGCTCCACAACATGTGTATGAACTGAATGAAATATTTTATAACGTTGGAGAAATCTGAAAATTATTTTTATATTACATTAGTTTCTTCCACAAGTGTAAAATGGTCAACAAGTATTTGAATGGTATGCATTGTGACTTGTTTTCACATGCCTGACCAAACCTTATTGCAGGCAGCGGAGTGTTTAAACAATGACACCAAATAGAGAAGGGGGCAATAACCCTCATTATTGGTGAAATCTAAGTTCCAACTGCCTCTTTCCACCATATCTCACTGACAACCAACTGAACATATCATCTTGATATGCATAATCTTTAATTATACTGAAATAGTCTGTGCTTCTATTTCTATAAGGCAACTAAAGCTGTTGATACAATTATGATGATTAAAGTTATCAGATGTGACATGTGTTCCTATTCGTCACATTGGGAAACCTCCCGATCGCCACATTGTGATACTATAATATCCTATAACAACAGGAACAAGATTTCTGAGAGTGTAAAGCTTACCCTTCTTTACTCGAGCAGCCGCTGCAGCAGCATCTTGTTGCCTCCTTAGTTCAGCTTGCTTCTGTTGCTCTATAAATCTGCGCCTTGTAATCCAGCCTCTTACAAACCGCTGAAGAGTGACTACACTCACTGCCAACTGCCATTTCTCTCGTTGGTACTTTACCTTTGCAAGCCACCTCCGAACACAAGCTTGAACAAGTACAATTTTGCGTACCTGTATTAAAGAAAAGTTTAAAAGTCAGAGACATTTTGAAAATATTGTGGTTACAGGACTGCACAAATGTTGCATATACAAGCACGATATTAAAAACAAAGGATGAGAGCAGACTGATACGGTGCAAATAATGTTGCACTGCTTCTTTATAGAGGTGGGGAATGGACCTTTATAATGGCACATTTCACAGCATAAGATCAAGTGGATACTTACCCACATAATTACTGCCACATGATATATGTATATGGCATTTGATAAGTAGCTAACATCTCAAAAGTCACAGCTCTGACCACGTTGATAGCACGTAATAAACCTCAAACCAGCATGAAGTACATTATATGAGGTGTGATTGGAAAGTTTTAAGACTGGATCTGCTACTGCTTACTGGTTGGGAGGGAGGGCAGGTACACAGAGGGTGGGGAGTGAGTCATTGCCTTGTTCTTGAATGCCCTCTGTCAGGAAACTTCATTTCCTTTATTCAGTTCATTGTGGCAGTTGGTTGAGTGTGGGTCTGTTAGGGCTTGTTGCCAGATTCTGTCTGCTTGAAAGTGGACATAAACACGGGAGTAATGAGTTTGTGTGAAATTTTGTTTTAAAACCAGGAAATCAGCTTATGAGACTTACGAACTATTAAAAACAGCTTTTGGAGATATCTGTAAGATCCAGTCAAATGTTTTTGTCTGGTTCAACAGATTTAAAAATGGCTGTGTATCATTTGAAGATGAGCCAGTCTGGCTGTCCTTCACCTCAAAAATGAATGAAAATGTTGTGAAAGTTGGTGACTTAGTGCACTCTGATCATAGGCTTACAATTAAGGAGATGGCTGATGAACTTAAGTTTCTATGCAGTTAAGTCAATTTTGTGTGAAGATCTGAACATGCGTAGAGTGTCCATAAAATTCATTCCAAAAGTGTTGTCAAGTGACCAGAGACCATACTGACTTGAAGTGTGCCAAGAACCGATTAATCGGACTAAAAATGACCCAATTTGTTAAATAGGGTAATTACAGGAGCTGGGTGCTACACCATGACAATGCTCCGGCTCATCGTGCCTTCCCCATTGTTGAATTTTTGACCAAATTCAAAATTCCAGTGCTTTCACAACTGCCATATTCCCCTGATTTGGCCCCTGCGGACTTCTACCTGTTTCCTAAATTGAAATTTTCACTGAAAGGGAAGCGATTTGACTCAACTGAAGACATTCAGGCAAATACGGAGAGCGTCCTTAATACACTTCAGGCAAAAATTTCCATTTCCAAAAGGGGGAACACCGTTGGAGCTGGTGTATTCAGCCAGAAGGGGACTACACTCCTGGAAATGGAAAAAAGAACACATTGACACCGGTGTGTCAGACCCACCATACTTGCTCCGGACACTGCGAGAGGGCTGTACAAGCAATGATCACACGCATGGCACAGCGGACACACCAGGAACCGCGGTGTTGGCCGTCGAATGGCGCTAGCTGCGCAGCATTTGTGCACCGCCGCCGTCAGTGTCAGCCAGTTTGCCGTGGCCTACAGAGCTCCATCGCAGTCTTTAACACTGGAAGCATGCCGCGACAGCGTGGACGTGAACCGTATGTGCAGTTGACGGACTTTGAGCGAGGGCGTATAGTGGGCATGCAGGAGGCCGGGTGGACGTACCGCCGAATTGCTCAACACGTGGGGCGTGAGGTCTCCACAGTACATCGATGTTGTCGCCAGTGGTCGGCGGAAGGTGCACGTGCCCGTCGACCTGGGACCGGACCGCAGCGACGCACGTATGCACGCCAAGACCGTAGGATCCTACGCAGTGCCGTAGGGGACCGCACCGCCACTTCCCAGCAAATTAGGGACACTGTTGCTCCTGGGGTATCGGCGAGGACCATTCGCAACCGTCTCCATGAAGCTGGGCTACGGTCCCGCACACCGTTAGGCCGTCTTCCGCTCACGCCCCAACATCGTGCAGCCCGCCTCCAGTGGTGTCGCGACAGGCGTGAATGGAGGGACGAATGGAGACGTGTCGTCTTCAGCGATGAGAGTCGCTTCTGCCTTGGTGCCAATGATGGTCGTATGCGTGTTTGGCGCCGTGCAGGTGAGCGCCACAATCAGGACTGCATACGACCGAGGCACACAGGGCCAACACCCGGCATCATGGTGTGGGGAGCGATCTCCTACACTGGCCGTACACCACTGGTGATCGTCGAGGGGACACTGAATAGTGCACGGTACATCCAAACCGTCATCGAACCCATCGTTCTACCATTCCTAGACCGGCAAGGGAACTTGCTGTTCCAACAGGACAATGCACGTCCGCATGTATCCCGTGCCACCCAACGTGCTCTAGAAGGTGTAAGTCAACTACCCTGGCCAGCAAGATCTCCGGATCTGTCCCCCATTGAGCATGTTTGGGACTGGATGAAGCGTCGTCTCACGTGGTCTGCGCGTCCAGCACGAACGCTGGTCCAACTGAGGCGCCAGGTGGAAATGGCATGGCAAGCCGTTCCACAGGACTACATCCAGCATCTCTACGATCGTCTCCATGGGAGAATAGCAGCCTGCATTGCTGCGAAAGGTGGATATACACTGTACTAGTGCCGACATTGTGCATGCTCTGTTGCCTGTGTCTATGTGCCTGTGGTTCTGTCAGTGTGATCATGTGATGTATCTGACCCCATGAATGTGTCAATAAAGTTTCCCCTTCCTGGGACAATGAATTCACGGTGTTCTTATTTCAATTTCCAGGAGTGTATTTTGAAGAAGGTGCATCACAGTAGCATGTAAGTACCAACATTGCACAATTACAAGCCCATCCTTACAACTTCCTAATCACACTTCATATACTTCGATATTATAATGATTAGAATTTCGGCAAACCACAGAAAGTAGGTACCAGTCATGCAATTTATTTCTCTATACAAGGAAAGATTATGCAGCAGGTTTCTCATTCAGAAACTGCACTTGAATGTTAATTGTTTGAGAGACGATCAGTTTGTGCTTGTGTATGAGGGAGAAGTGCCTACTACCCTGTGTTGGAATTCGAGAGCAGCAGTACTGTGGCCTACTGGGACTGCAGTTTATTATTCTGCAATGTTGCTGCTCTCACACTGGTAAGAACCCCACGATTGTCATGTGAATACAGAATAGGTAGGTACACAAGGACCATACTCGACACCATGCAGGAGACCAATAGTGTCCCATAACTAGCATTAATGAGGACATCCATACTGTTCATCCATCTGTGCAGTATCGCATAGATGCAAAACATAATAGGCTTGTTTGCAGCAAGATAGGTATGCACACTAACAGTGTGACGACATTTGGAGCACTAAGGTAATTCAGCACATGGCTATTCTTGTGGCTTCCCTCGGTATGGCAGCAGAGAGATGTTCACCAATAGTTGTACAACCAACAACAGCATTGAGATGGGAGTGACACCACACTGACTTTTTGAATGAGTGCTAGTCTTGGGTGCAGTATCAGAATGGACATATCCATGTGGTGGAAGCTACAAGGAGAACAAATGTTGCATCTTTCAACAAGATAATGCAAGACCAAATGTTGCCAGTGCTGTCCTCACCTACTGCAACACAGTGTGTGTTCAACTGTTGCAGCAGGTAGCAGAGAAATTGGAATGCCACCAGTCACGATGACTGATGAAATCTGGCATTTAGCTTAAGCACTAGGGAATGATGTACCTGTATCTGTCATTCAAGCTCAGTTCAATTGGATACCCAGCCAAGTTAGAGCCATGACTGCTGCCAGAAGTGCTCTATTTACTAATTTCTGCCACCTGTATACTTAAAAATTGCCTAGAACTTTAATCTTCCTACTGTACTGTATACACACATTAAGCTATCTTCTGTCCTTCCTGATGTTGTAATTTTAATGACCAGCAGTTTGTATCTACTCGAATTAACAACACTTCTTGGGAGCTGACAGTTGGACACAGAACACTACATGTATATGCAGTGAATATTTGTGTCCCTGAGAGGAACATAATTAGTCTCATATTATCAGCATGCTACCTATTAGAGTGGAACAAACAATGAAAATAGAATACTGACCAGTGAAAAAAATAAGTTTGGACATTTTCTATAAATTCATAGACAATTTAGATTTTTCAGCTGACACTATCCTGTCAGTCAAAGTAAGTGACAAAAAGTAATACAGTT
The DNA here is from genome assembly GCF_021461395.2 of Schistocerca americana. Taxonomy (NCBI): domain Eukaryota; kingdom Metazoa; phylum Arthropoda; class Insecta; order Orthoptera; family Acrididae; genus Schistocerca; species Schistocerca americana. Next base: position 314,318,127 of record NC_060122.1, read on the forward strand.
CTCCTCGTATGTGGCCAATATACTTACAACATCTCTCACAGTCTGAATGTGTTCTAAAAGAAGTCATACTATAATTTTATACGTAACATCTTTTTTGGAAATACCCTGAAATCCACAGTATTCTAAAATCAATTACTGGAAACTCATTTCACCTTGTTCTGTAGACCCCCCCATCAAGGAGGACTACTTTCATTGACATGTAGCAAGCCAAGATATGCATTAAAAAAAGACAAGTGCATCAGAGAAACTTAATCTTGGTTAACGCTATCTGCACTATCCCAGTTAAATTTAACTTTATAAATTAGGAAGATAGCTGCTGCTTTTCTGTTATATTAAAAAGCTGCTGCATACAAGGTATGTGAAAAAAGGAATAGGACTGGCTTTTTATCTAACATATTTTTTATTTTTCCAACAGCAATATTATCCACTTCAAAGTAGTTCCCTTCAGCAGTGTACAGTGGGGGCAGTTACTGAATGGCTTTATTAGTATAAAAATTTGATTTTTGTTTTTCACTTGATGTTAGTCAGTGCCTTCTGCCTGGCGGCTAGTTGCAGCAAATCAGTCACGTTGCAAAACCGGACAGAACCACTTTGAAACTCAATTGTTGAACCATCAGCAGCTAAACTCTCATGTTGCTGACAAGGTAACACTACCAAACTGCATGTCTACGATTTGGCCGACCGATCGGGAGGTTTGGAGGTGGTCAGGTGGGGGTGGGACCGCGGCCAGCCACTGGGAGTGGACATGCCATCCGGTCTCTTCTGCTGGCAGCTTCCGACCTGACCAGACGCTTTCCTCTCCTACTCTCTTGGGCAGCAGCCCATTCAGTTTTGGCAGCTTCTCTAGGCCTGCCTTTTCTTTTTGCAGCATTAAACATTCGTGCAGTTAAAATATGTTTGATTTTTCACTTCAACGGGTGCCTACTGCTTTCCCCTCCTGGCCAATCCTGACACATTAACAGCAGTTAAACCCTAGCGCAGTCATTCTCAGTCTTGGTAACAGTGCTGAATGGCTTCAACTGTAAGGCCTTTAACATGTCACATTCTTTTGAATGTTCTCCAGAGTCCCAATAGGACGTCCTTTTAACACATTCTTCAATTTCAGGAAAAGAAAAAAGTCTCAAGGACTTGTATCAGGGGAGCTGTGAAACAATAGGAATGCCCTTTGAGGTCAAAAATTCTGTGATGGAAGTAGCTGTGTGACATGGGGTGTTGTCATGATGCATCATCCACTTGTCTGCAAGGTCCTGTCTCACTCAGTTCACCCTTTCCCTGAGACTTTCAAAGACATCTTGGTGAAACACTTGGTTGATAGTTTGCCCTGGAAGAATAATCCCACAAGAGCATGCACCTGTGTGAGGTTTTCATAGGTCTTGGAGCTGAAGGTCTCCCTGAGCAAGGTTCATCTTCAATAAGTTCTCAGTCTTCCAAAAATGATTTGTGCCAGTGAAAAACTTGTGCTCTTGATGCAGAATATTCCCCATAGATCTGGTTCAACTTTCTGAAGGTTACTCACATGTATTTCCCAAGTTTAACACAAAAGAGCTCCAGATTCTGCTGTTCCATTTTTGTAACACACAACAAAAACACAACTTAAATGAAAAAAAAAAAAAAAAATCACATCATGGTCATACAGAGCTGAAAGCCAGATTGAGCATCTGGAGGGAATGAGCACACTGATCTACACAAGAGGAACAATACAGCACTGCCAGATCACTCTCAGTATTGCCAGTCTCATTACTTTTCTCACATGCCTCGTACTCCAAATTATTGTTTAGTATTTAATTAATTGCATTGGTATTTTCAAAGAAAATAGTAACCTACATCTGTACACACAAAGTTCTGTGTATACAAAATGACTACTTTTCATGCAGCTTTATAACGAACACTACTACTTGCCTTGTGACTAACAGAACTTTTCAACCATTGAATCTAAATGCTCAAGTAATTTGTAGGAGGAGTGGTTAATGAGTTATATTTTTAATTATAAATTGAAATATCCAATTTTTTGTTTTAGGTCTGACAGGAACTTATTTAATACCTTTGTCCCTGAGTGCACAGCTCCACTATGAACCCTAAACTCTAGCAAAGTCTACTTCAAAACTGTTTCTGTGTAATATATTGTACTTGTATTCAGTTGAGCTGAAACTGAATTTTATTGTTAGAAAAAAAAAATGATTAAGGAGTAAATTTATTGGGAAGTGAGAAAGAATTCCAAGATTCTTAAAAAGGCTTCTCCAAGATGTACACCAGGATCCTGTGTATGGTGGATGGGTGACAGAATACCACAGAATATCACTTCAGGGGCAGTGGAGATCTTTGGTAGGATGCTTCTCATGTCCAGACAGATAATCGAAGCCCTGGTGAATGATATGTTTTAGTTGCTTCAGTCTATGGGGATACTGGGGGGTGAGGGCAAAACTCCTTTGTAGCTGATTCTTGGAGGTGGTGGGAGGAAAAGGTTGCGTGAGGATATGGCAGGGGAAATCTGCTTGTGGACTAGAGGTTTGTGAAGGCCCTCATGAGACCATCAGCACACTGGACAAGGGCAGTCTCGTCTCTGGTGTGGAAAAGGTGACAGTTGTCAAAATGCAGGTACTGCTGGTGGTTAGTGGTTAATGAGGAGAGATGTGAATGGATCCATCAAAGAGGTGGTGGTCAGTGTCCATGAAGGTGACATACTGAGTAGAGGAGGACTAGGTGAAGCAGATGGGACAAAAGGTGTTGAGGTTGCAGATGAAAGAGAATAGGGTGTCTTGGCCCTGAGTCCATGTCATGAAGATATTATCAATGATGCTGAACCAGACAAGGGGTCTGGGGTTTTGAGAGGTTAGAAATGTTTTCTCTAGATGGTCCATAGAAAGGCTGGATAGGATGGTGCCATGTGGGTGCCCACAGCTGTTCCACAAATTTATTTGTACACGTCCCCTCAAAGTAGAAGTAATTTTATATCAGGATACAGTTGGTAAGGTGTATGAAGAATGAGGTAGTGGTTTTGGAATTCGAAGGACATTGAAATAGGTAGTGTTCAATAGCAGCAAGGCCTTGGGTATGAGGGTTGTCAGTTTATAGGGAGGTGGCATTAACTGTGATGAGTCTGGATTCAGGGGGCAAAAAGATTTTAACAGTGTCTTGTTTGTGTGTGTGTGTGTGTGTGTGTGTGTGTGTGTGTGTGTGTGTGTGTGTGTGTGTGTTTGTGTTTTTGTTAACCAGTCTTGGCAAGGTACAACAAAATTAGGTCAAAAGAAACAAGTCGTGAATTCTTACCTGGTCCTCATAAAGCTTTGAAAGGTATTCCACATGATAGTACTTCAGGAAAACTTTTGTTTTTCCAAGAGCCCATCCATCCATTTTCAAACGAACCAACAGGAGGCGACAATTTTCTCGAGATGCAACAACACGTTCATCAAATCCAAATGCAAGGAAACAATATCTGAAAGAAAGAACACGGAATTATGACCAAACAGCTCTGGTAAACCAAATCTTAATATTAACAATATTATGAAAGGGAAGCTGCTACTCACCATATAGCAGACATGCTGAGTTGCAAATAGGCACAACAAAAAGACTGTTGTGCTTATCTGCAGCCCAGCGTCTCCACTACATGGTGAGAAGCAACTTTCCTCTCATTATATTTTTAAATATTAATACTAACATATTTAACATTTATGGAATTTCAACATGAGGGTGCTGAAGGATCAGCGACTAGTAATGAATGAACATTGTCTTAAAAATCACCAATAAATTTAAGAGTGAAGGAAGCTGCAACAGAAGATAAAAATAGTGAATATTTAACAATGTTAACTAGTTGATCCTCTGTTACTATAATTAATTAAAATTACTTGTTAGTTGATGTCTGTTAGTTGCTACTACAGTGTTGTCACATCAACTACTGGCTACTGCTTGGCTGAAGGTACCACACAAACATGGTGGATCACTTCACAAGTGCTGTTGCTTAAAAATATGTAACATGGAGCAATGTTGGAAGTGGCCACCATGGGGTATGATGACAATGCAAGATGCTCTTTCACTGCTGGTAGCTGATTTTAAATGACCACTGACTGAACTGCGGCAGACAATGCATTTCTTAGACCTGAATTTAAACTGAAATACTAACCTAGCCACAACCTCATGTTGTGCAATATATCTATGAAAACAATGGTCAACAATCTGCAGCAGAACTATCAATTATGCTCTCTTTGTCACAGCGATTACAGTTAACCTCTATGAGTAAACTCAAGATGGAAAAAAATCAGTTGTGTCAAAAGCAAACTGAATTTTTCACTTTCACTGTTTACCTGAAACTATTCTCACACTGGCTACAAGAGCTACCTTGTTATCAACCAATGAGCAGTCCTGGTTAAAGGTTATAGAAAACACATGCAGATTAAATGAAAAGGAGAATGATAAGACAAAAAAATAAAAGCAAATAAAAAAGGCAATACTATCATGAGCATTTTTCTTAACTCTGCTTACATCCAGAAAAAATATGTTTAATTGTAACTTTAAATAAACTGAACACTTACAAACACACATTCTTTTAATAACCTTGACACATTATGGAACAAACCTTCTCAAAAATTCAGCAAATGGGATTCTGTGGGAAAATCCGTTCTGCCTAATGCGAATAGTTTCCAACACACCAGTATATCTCAGCTGCTTTATAACTTTTGTGGAATCAAAAAGCTGTGGAACTCTGGCATCATTTGGTTTGATGCAGCGGACGAATTGTGGTGATCCGCTAACCATTTTCTGCAGCAAATCCATTAAAGAGTACCTGAAGTATGTTGCAACAGTCTGCTGAGCTCTTGACTGGGAAGCTAGTCCTCTGCTGCTGTATCTTTCCTGCAAGAAAGTACAATGCTGAATTTAATGCAACTGTGTGTGTTTGTAAACTTGCAAATATCAGTGCTGCAGTAAAAAGTGAAGGAATGAGAGATTGTGTTCTGAGGGGAGAAACAGGCTGTTTTTATATCATTTTAGTGGTACATCTTTTGGATAATTATGATACTCTTGTATTTCATAACGTTCATCTGCAATAAAAGTAGAAAAAATATTCAGAAATTAAGCTTTCATCCAATTTATCATAGTAAACTTTTATAGTCAGTGTCAATGACAGTAAAATTCTTCTGGGTTGTGAAATGTGTTACATTGTCATTTTTTTTACCACTGGCTTATATCAATTAAAAATGTTATGTGGAAGAAGTGGTTTATAGGTGATGATTAGATGTTATTTCTTTCAATTCATGGGTCATGTTTTGCAAATCAGATGACAGCACTGAATGTCATTTTGGTTATCCAACCAAGAGTAAGCATTTGTTACTACTACTATTACAGTGTGGTTTTCTGCAGCTGGTGAATGGTGCAAGGCTGGCAATTATTACTGGAAGCCATCTTACTTTATCATGGTCTTATGCTTTATGATTTCAACGATGTTGTTTGGTTGACCATTGTGGATCATTTTGATGGTGCATAGGCTTTGTCATAATTCAAGTGTACATTACATTCATTCACATGCTCAGCAATCACAGATTTTGTTTGTTGTTCTATGTGTAGGTTTCGGCGAACGCCAAACTTTGGCTTGGTGAGTAGCAATCTATCCTTTTCGTAATTGTTGATATTCCAGTCTGCACTTTCCATCACTTGTGCTCAACCATATGTGTGCTTAGCGCCTGTCCCAAATCTGCCACGTAAACTGAACTACAGTTACAATTTTCCTTTTAGCCTCTCAAGAGGTGTCATTGGCTCATTGCATTGTTCAAACAACCTAGATTTTCTCTTATCTAGATGTCACTGTAATAGAGCTACTTGATAATTACTTGTCATAATATTTTGTCAATCCACTTAGTCATGCTTTTAATGAATGAGGGCATGCTGTTACATTACATTATCCTCTGTGTTATTGTTCAGCTTCCTCTGTGGTGTGATAAATTAATTTATTTTACCCTCATAGTATATAAGCACCTGGAATATTATTGGAAGGTTTTCCATCTTTGCATTCAAGTTCACTGCATCACTAAACTCACTTGTCTTGTTGAGTGATGAAAATTGAGCAATAATGGCATAAGGTAATACCCAGTCACTTCCTGTATGTCCCCTTCCATACTGATACTCAATTGGCATCGTATCAATTAACCCACTTAATACGAGGAGTATGCTCGCATGCTCCTCCCATCCACAGCTAGCAACGGAGTGTGTACTCGTGCAGATCCCCACACCCCTTCACAATGACAGTGTGTGCCAGCATGCATGCGGCCCTTCATTTTTACATTTACCTTGCTCCAAGCCAGTCATCTGCTATATTTCATGTGTTTTGCCAGCGATTCTGAAATGCTAGAGAACGATGGACACCTCTTCATTTTCCAGTATGTACTGCAGTTCAGTTCACCACCAGTAATTCTACAATATCACGGTAAGTAAAGCACATTTTTTTACGTATTTGGTTTGATTTGATATATGTTGAATCCTTACATATAATTCTTTTTCGGCATCTGATCAAGGTAAAATCACATATTATATGAGGTTATTAGGCATATATGCCAGCATTATACACTCCTGGAAATGGAAAAAAGAACACATTGACACCAGTGTGTCAGACCCACCATACTTGCTCCGGACACTGCGAGAGGGCTGTACAAGCAATGATCACACGCACGGCACAGCGGACACACCAGGAACCGCGGTGTTGGCCGTCGAATGGCGCTAGCTGCGCAGCATTTGTGCACCGCCGCCGTCAGTGTCAGCCAGTTTGCCGTGGCCTACGGAGCTCCATCGCAGTCTTTAACACTGGTAGCATGCCGCGACAGCGTGGACGTGAACCGTATGTGCAGTTGACGGACTTTGAGCGAGGGCGTATAGTGGGCATGCGGGAGGCCGGGTGGACGTACCGCCGAATTGCTCAACACGTGGGGCGTGAGGTCTCCACAGTACATCGATGTTGTCGCCAGTGGTCGGCGGAAGGCGCACGTGCCCGTCGACCTGGGACCGGACCGCAGCGACGCACGTATGCACGCCAAGACCGTAGGATCCTACGCAGTGCCGTAGGGGACCGCACCGCCACTTCCCAGCAAATTAGGGACACTGTTGCTCCTGGGGTATCGGCGAGGACCATTCGCAACCGTCTCCATGAAGCTGGGCTACGGTCCCGCACACCGTTAGGCCGTCTTCCGCTCACGCCCCAACATCGTGCAGCCCGCCTCCAGTGGTGTCGCGACAGGCGTGAATGGAGGACGAATGGAGATGTGTCGTCTTCAGCGATGAGAGTCGCTTCTGCCTTGGTGCCAATGATGGTCGTATGCGTGTTTGGCGCCGTGCAGGTGAGCGCCACAATCAGGACTGCATACGACCGAGGCACACAGGGCCAACACCTGGCATCATGGTGTGGGGAGCGATCTCCTACACTGGCCGTACACCACTGGTGATCGTCGAGGGGACACTGAATAGTGCAAGGTACATCCAAACCGTCATCGAACCCATCGTTCTACCATTCCTAGACCGGCAAGGGAACTTGCTGTTCCAACAGGACAATGCACGTCCGCATGTATCCCGTGCCACCCAACGTGCTCTAGAAGGTGTAAGTCAACTACCCTGGCCAGCAAGATCTCCGGATCTGTCCCCCATTGAGCATGTTTGGGACTGGATGAAGCGTCGTCTCACGCGGTCTGCACGTCCAGCACGAACGCTGGTCCAACTGAGGCGCCAGGTGGAAATGGCATGGCAAGCCGTTCCACAGGACTACATCCAGCATCTCTACGATCGTCTCCATGGGAGAATAGCAGCCTGCATTGCTGCGAAAGGTGGATATACACTGTACTAGTGCCGACATTGTGCATGCTCTGTTGCCTGTGTCTATGTGCCTGTGGTTCTGTCAGTGTGATCATGTGATGTATCTGACCCCATGAATGTGTCAATAAAGTTTCCCCTTCCTGGGACAATGAATTCACGGTGTTCTTATTTCAATTTCCAGGAGTGTATATTACAACCTGTTTTCAGCACTATCATAAAAATATTTCATGTGTGAATTTTCCAAAATGTAAGATATATGTTTATTTAGATTTGATTATGATTCAACTAAATTTTATGTTTTGAAACATGAACTGGTTTTTTGTTGATCAAAATCCTAATTTCAATTTCTGAAAAACTAACTCAATGGTAATTTTTTATTCAGCAATTTGTATGTCTCAGATGGACTAAGTATTACCGAAGAAGAAGCAAACACAAATTCCCACCATGCAAGTCAATAATACAGGTGAAAATCCCCCTCAGGGATGGCGAGTGCACAGACATGTTCTCAGTCATTGAGAAAGGGTAATTAGAGCACACCAATATGCCCTCCATCGCTGCCTAGGAACTGGAGGAGCATGCTGGCATGCTCCAGCCATTGAATGGATTAAGTCTGATAATACCACGTTTGTCATGAAAGTTCCAGGACACTTTTTTAAAACAGAAAATTGCACTTAACACATAATGATCCTATCTCCTGTCAAAGTAGTCCCCTTGGCTACCTATACACATTTGCTAACGTTTCTAGAGGTCTTGGAAGCAAACAGGGAAACTTTCAGCTGTGATGCTTGTAACACCTTATTTGTTATAGCCTGTTGGATATCTGTGAAATCTTGCTCAAGCTTTCCTTTCAGTCACCTTTTCACTTGTGAAAACAAGAAAAAAATCACAAGCTGAGAGATCGGGTGAGTATGGCAGATGTGGGATGGCAATAACAGAATGTCTGGCCAGATACTCGGTAGCAGATAAAGCGGTATGGGGTCTTGCATTGTCACGCAGTAAGAACCAGTCCTGAGAACACCACAAATCAGTGCTGGTCACAAACATTTCAAGACTTTGATGTAAAGGGCTTGGTTCACTGTCTGATCTGGGGGAACATGCTCTTATTGAAATAATCCTTTAGTATCAAAGAATGCGATCAACATTGACTTTGTTCTCAAAGATTGTCATTTGACTTTTTTTGAGCCTGGTGATCCAGGACTCTGCCATTCAGCACTTTGATTCTTTGTGTGAGGGCCATACTAGTAGCACCCACTTTCACTCCCAGCCATAATGTTTGACAGAAATACAGGATCACATGTGGATCTATCCAGTAGTTGAGCAAAATTCTTTGCCTTTCCTCTTTCTGTTCATCTGTTAATGTGCGAGGGATGAGTTTTGCATGAAGTTTCCATTTCCCTAAATCTTTATGTAAAATCTTACGACACACATCACAACTCAAGTTATGTTCTCCAATATTGTACGCACAGTTACATGATGGTCTTCTTGTAATAACTGCCTTATGCACTCCACATTTGCATCAATATTTGCTGCAGGTGGGCGACAAGATTTGGAATCACCTTCCACTGAATCTCTGCTTTCATGAAATCTTGCGTGCCACTCAAAACCATGACTTCTTGAAAGTGCCTCACCTGCCTCTGCTTGCTTAATCATTGTCCATATTTCGCTAGAGGTCTTCCTGATGTTAAAGCAGAAGGTAATGTTCACTCTTAAGTTCACAATCAGCATCCTTTTGTCATGGTAGTGCATCAAGAACGCAAACTGTGTGTTGCTAAGTACAGTACTGCCACCTAGTGAGTTTGGACGGAAACATGGCCAATGTCTTTCAAGGATGCTCACATAACAGGTAATATAAAAGCAACATTTGTTCCTTTTTGGTATTGCAAACTCAGAAATTAAAGAAAAACCTGTCCTGGAACTTTTCTGACAAAGGCTGTATGATGCAGTTCAGAAGCCATGAGAATTCTATTTGAACAAGTACTTCAACCCATCTGCCACTTATGAATTCTGGAATAGTACAGAATGCAAAGTTATATTAAAACCTCCCTACCAATCTGCCTCCTTGTGATTTAAGGTAATTTTAAGTTATACTACTACTCACATGTAAGAAAAATTCAAAGTGGATGTAATTTTAAGATTACAATTTTGGAACATAAATATGCTATAAACAATCAATAGTTTGTAATGTGTATGCTGTTCATAGAGTAGTGCCACAGTCTCCTTCTGTATTTCAGTTCTTGCAAAAGTGTATTTTTAACTAAAATACTGTGTACATGGGCATTGCAAATGAATATAATAATCAACACTAAATGAGTGAATATGAAAATCAACGTGTTCAGAAAAGCTCAACTTTTTGTAGGATTGGCTTTCTGCAAACTGACATACTTCACCCTCTCCTATGGGTGAAAAGATAAGGGAAAACACCGAAATTTTCAAAAGACAGATCCAGAATAAAAAGAATACCTTAAAATAAAGAAAAGCAGAAAATATAAAACCAAGCATCTGCTGCTGAATCCAAGGTGGCACATATGCACACTTAAAATGTCTAAAATCAGCATTATATTTTGATGTACCTCCACTCATGATGTGCACAATTTCAGAGTGTGTGTATCCATACAGCTCACAGGCCTGCTTATAGAAGTCACCTGGGTCGGCCCCTTGGTGCACTCTGGTGAGCCGCCAAAGAAACAGCATTATTCAAGTAATCACAAATGAGTGCTTGGCCTATTCTTTACACTGTATTACTGCTTTCGGGTAAACATGTTCCTTGCTATGCACAACCTGTATTTTATATGTTGCTCTATGAACTACTATGTTCCACACATCATGATTGTTCTTGCTGTAACATATTTTAAACATTTGTCCTTTGTTTGTTAGGATCAAAGTAAACACTCAGTCTCAATCACCTGATGAAGTCCTCCCATTTTGTTGATGAATTACTGTTTTGATTTGCTCCACATCATTTTGATAAAAAAAATTGTTCAAATGATCTACAGAACATGTAATTAACAACCTAACTGATTAACCAACATGCACACACACATGCACTATAATCTCCATCTGAACAGGATGGTGGGTGGGTGTCAGGGAGGGAAAATTGATCAGCAGTTAAGGGGAGAAACGAAGATGTGCGCAGCCAGGAAGGGTACAAAAATATTGACATGGAAGGGGGGAGGAAAAGAACTATCAGCAATGGACAAATATGGAATAATCTCAAATTTGGAGAGGAGTTAGAGTGTTAGAGACTAACGGGAAGTGGCTTCAAATTTTGTGGCTATGGGGTATTGCTTCAGTTGAGTGACTGGATTCGTGATTTCATGTCAAAAATGTCTCAGTTCGTTGGAATTGATAGGAAGTCAATGAGTGAAACAGAAGTGATCTCTGGTGTTCTCCAAATGTTGCACAGGCCCTGTGCTTTCTCTCAGAGTGTTTGCAGATAATGTTGCCATTTACCATCTAGTAAAGCCACCACAAGATCAAAACCACCTGCAAAATGATTACTTAAGACACCTGTATGGTGTGGGAATTGGCAACTTATTCCACACATATCTAAAGGCTGTCAATTGAACTAAAAACGTAAGACTTCCAATTACGAACAACTTTTAAATTTGGACAGTCACATAGAAAATGTCATGGGTAAGGTGAACAGGGGACTCCACTTTATTTCAGCAGAGAACTTAGAAGGTGCAAACAACCTGCTGAAGAGATTTCCTATGCTACACTTGTCCATCTTCTTCTTCTTCTTCTTCTTTTGGAGTACTGCTGTGCAGTATGGGATCTTTGCCACATGAGCTTATCGGAGGACACCAAAAAAGTTCATAGAAGGGAAACTTGTTTCCTATTATGTTGTGAAGTAGGGAAGTGTGTGTCATGGATGTAATAAATATATTTCAGAGGCAATCACTAAAACAAGGATGTTTTTCACTGTAGTGAGATATCATGAAATTATCACCAACTTTTTCCCTCTGAATGTGGAAGTATTTTTGTCTACTCCCACCTAAATAGCAAGAAATGACTATCATAACAAAATATGAGAAATTGGAATTCACACAGAAATATTTAGGTGTTCATTTTCCCCATATGCTATTCAAGAGTGGTATGGTTCTAAGAGCCCTCTGTCAAGCACGTGTTCATTGGATAGCCATCATGTAGTCATAGATGTAGATTTGGTGAAAGGAATAGAGTAAGGCATGGGGACAAGAAGAGGGCAGCGGAGTGGACAGAGAACAATGTAGCTTTACAAAGTATCAGTAAGTTTAAATTTGGTCCACGATATTTATAACTGTTTTCTTGAGCTGACTGCATGAACTTTCATTTTCATGCTTGTACATATGGTAACAGAGCACATAAACACATCAAAGTTTAAAACAACCTTTTTGTTTTTTGCACCAATCTTTAATTTACTAATGCACTACTTATTTGTGAAATGACAAGATTGTTATTTAACGACACACATGCATTCTGTAGTGAGCATTTTCTTACAAACATATTGAAGTCTTGCTTATGAATAAATCTCATAAGCAGTACTTCCTTTTAAAACTGAAGTCTCTTTACAAGACCTACATTAATTTTCATAATTGTTTCATTCCCATTAAAATCTAATTTAAGATATTTTTTACATAACAGTGCACACATACCTTGGAACCAGGTACTGGAGTTTCTCGTGGAGATTCTTGGCTGACTGAGTACAGGTTACCTGTCTTTGTGATTGGACATTGAAACAGGAAACGAACCATATCTCTATGTGATTGTCTTAAAAGCTGAATCACTTCAGGAGGTAAGAAATTTCTGTTCTTGTCAAGAAATCCTTCAGCCTGGTATATGACTCTTCCAGCATAGTGCTGAACAGCAAAGCACAGAGCATTTGATTTAGGCCTAATGTAATGTTTACTCTTAATATTCGAATGGAATTTATCTGAAACAGAAAACTTATATATAACAGCTTGTACAGAACACAAATGAGAATGAATTTCTTCCAAATATCCTATAATTTAAATTAACTGTCCTCAGTAGTAGTATTTGGTATGGAAGGCAGTCCTTTTACAGTTTCACAGTTTTGAAGAGTGAATGTGCTACTGAAAGCTATTACTTCATTCAGGCTATTACAATTGTTGAATGGTACACACATCTAGACTCCTTTTGGATTTTCAAGTGAGTGTTTTCCACTCAAAACATGAAAGCTGTTCCTCAGAAAACACATGATGAATATGGTTACCTACCAATTAATGATTTATCTGTTGAACGAGGAAATCTACTCTCTTCATCTAACAGAGCCAACAGGCCCATTGGACGAGACAGTAACATGTCTAAAACTGGCCGATTGTCTGAAAATTCAACAAGATCCACAGGAATCCCTTCTGCCATATATTCCTGGAGGGAAAAATATACTTATTAAATTTCTTTTTGTGGGGCTAATAACTGTACTACAGGTAATGGTAAAGAAGCATACCTGCTGCTCCCAAGTAAAAATATGCTGATTGAAGTAATACTGTATCTGCTCATTGGCTATATTTATACATAGTTGTTCAAAAGAATTTTTTGGGAAGTTTTCAAAACCAAATATATCCAACAGACCAACTGCTAAGGGTTCACCACTGTAAAAAAAAAGAGAAACATGCTAACATGTAATTAAATAATATATCATATAACTAAACCTTATTCATCAAATGTAAAGAAGGTGCATTTACAACGAATAGTAATTATTTCAAAAAATTCTTTAAGTTAAAAGTTCTCAAAAAAATATGAAAGATTAGCATTTGAACAAACAGAAAATGGTAAGTGATGATACTGCAAGACATTATATGTATACTTTATTCATATAATTGATAAATGGCTGGAGCATGTTTAAAGTTACCAATTATCTATACATGACATGCAAGAGACACTTAAAATGCAGCATAACAACAACACTGAAATGAAACTCATTTGTCCCTCTAATCCCATGAAGGGTCATAGCTTCAACTTAACAATAGATGCCCTTAGTACATTATTGCGCTACAATTTTTACCTGGAATAAAAAAGGGAGCAACATATAGTAGAAATACATGAGATTTTTAATTGAAATCCATATCACAAACACTCATTTGCTGTTGTGCTTCCTCTCAAATGAGAAACCACTGTATGCTCAACATCTCACTGTGCCTTTTCTTTGTTGCAGCTTTCAAATATGTAGGTTTTGCTCCATGATGATTCAGTTCCTAGGCCCCTGTGGTGTTCATAAATCTACCTACTATTCCACAACTATGAGTGTTGGAACTTTAATAGTGGCAACTATTTATTCACAACTGATACAGAAGAGTTACATGTTTGCACCTGTTACTGTCCTTCAAAGCGGTCATCATCAGCATTGTGTAGAACCCATTGCCAGCGATGTGGAAGCCATAGTATACTATTATCAGAGTCTGTTCTGCTGATGGTGCAAATGGAGCGATCTAAAGTTATGGTGATTCTCGTGTACAACTCTGATGGTGTTATCCTAATGCATTATGTTCCTCCACGGCAGACTGTCAATGCGCAGTATTACTGTTCATTTTTGGAGCATTACCTGTGAGCAGCTTTGCAAAAGAAGCGGTGATGCTTTCCGTGCAGTCCACCCATCATTATGCATGACAATGGCCAGGCGCATACAGCGCAAGCTGTGGTTGCTCTGTTCGGCCGATGGGACTAGGAAGTACTGTACCATCCACCATATTCCCCAGACTAAGTCCTTCTGACTTTGATTTGATTCCGAAGATGAGCGAACCACTTCGTGGCATTCGCTTCAGAACTGTTCCAGAGGTTCAACAGGCAGTAGACCACTACATTCACACCATCAACAGAACAGGCTCTGCTAACGGTGTACTACTACTACTTCCACAATGCTGGCAACAGGTTCTACACAATGCTGGTGACTACTTTGAAGCACAGTAACAGGTGCAAACATTTAAATCTTCTGTATTGGTTGTGAATAAATAGTTGCCACTATTTAAGTTCCAATCCTTGTGCAATGGTACTTTTTTTTTTTACTGATAAAAATACATCAATGAATATTTTGAGAGTGGTTAAATATAGCAAGTCTCCTGCATTGAATGACCTATACAATGTTGCAAAAGGTTTTCTAATAATTTTATAAACCAGTGTCTGGTTGCTTCATATGCAAAATTTTACTGAATAGACTGCAAGATACTGATAGTCAACATACAAATGACAAACCTTGGTAGGACTGAATAAGTAGAAATTTTAACATTAAATGAATTATTTGCTAATCGAGTTTTGGCATAACAAAGGTTTCACAATAAAAGTGAGGAAAGTAGTATACATCACTGGCAATGTATTGTATGTTTCCACTAAACCCAACTGTCATGCAGTTCACTTGTTAATCAAATTTTTAGTTATTCTTTATCACTATGTAGTGATATTTCTATACAATGACGTATACTGAAAATTTCAGCTTTTAGATTTTCTGACTACAAAATATAAAATAGCTATGATGTACCAATATCTTGCAGTGTGGGGTTATTTTATTGTTATTTAAATCTCTGTACAATTTGAAAAGAAAATGACATCTCATAGATACCTAAAATTCTGCTTCAGTCCGTTAATACCTCACTTTTGATGGCCAAAGTTACGGAGAAATTAAAGTACACTTGTGGTAACATAAGCAATTTTCTTTAAAAAAAGGCTGATGAAAAAACCAGCACAAAAGCTGCCACAGAATAACCATTCCTTTCTTGAGAAATTTTGGGAAAATTGATAGATATCAATAATCTATTGCCATTGTAAGAAATGCTGTGTCAAACAGTGCTTAAAAGCTTGATTGACTCGTGTAGTACACAACTATTTCTACTTCGTAGGAAGCAGTATCAACAGCATGCCAAATGCTAGATTTTATAGTGCTTAAGACAGGCTGGTTATAATTAACTTGACAGGGCCTCCATGGAAAATGAGTGATTGTGGAAACATTTGTAAGGACACGCAGAAGAGAAATCATGAATACACCATTGAAAAAAAAAAAAAAAAAAAAATACATTTTAATTCCCATACGAGAAGGATAACATTTGTTAATTGCATATTGTTTATGCATTCCAAGTTACAAATGTTGTTCAGTGTTATGACCATCTGCACCCACAACAGCCTGGAACTGCAATTGAGATACCATTTCACAACTGTTTGCAGCACTTTTCAGATGGTGAACGATGGAATGTTCAGCTGCTCCCAGGAGCAATTCCCAAATTGTCATTAATTCTAACTTCCATATCATGTTCTTCAAAACCTGTGCGGAAAGAGGACCTCTCCCTATTCCTTTAATGAGTGGATACTCACAAAGAGTAGTAGCAGTATTACTGCTGTTTTGATAAAACAGCTTTACGAGGAAAGCCCTGTGCTCATCTTGTCCAGATCATGTTGACTATCGGCAACTGTAATGCACAGTGATGTTTGTGTTTCAATCCTATATCGCCATCTCAGTACTGATGCCTAACAGCAAGTTCGGACACTAACACTACTAACAACAAAATCCTGCCGGTTACACTCGCATTGTGAAGGAAGTGAGATCAGTTGCCCATCTACCTACCAGATTAAATCAGCTGTGGCAAATGCCAGAATAACACAGTAGAAAAGGATATGGCCCACTCACCATAATTGTTCAATATGATTATGTCAAGAACCGCATATCAAACTCTTCAACTTTTCTCTCACAACGTGTAATTTGGTTACTATTTCCCATAAATACCATCAGGAAGAAGTACCATAAAAAATGTGAAACAATTGAAAGTGTGTGTTAGCAAAGAGAATAAAGACGTCAAACAAATTTTGCTCACTGTACTTATTAATGCATAAACTGGCATATACTATCTTTCCTCAGTCCTCTGACTGGCTTCATGCGGCTGACCACGAATCCATCTCCTATGCCAACCTCATCATATCCGAATAGCACTTGCAGCCTATGTCCTCAATTATTTGTTCAATGTATACTAATCTCCACCTTCCACTACAGTTTTTACCCTATACATCTCCCTCCAGCACTCTGAATGCTATTCCCTGATGTCTTAACACATGTCATATTGTCCCGTTCCTTCTTTTTGTCAGTGTTTCACATAAGTTCCCTTCTTCGCTGATCCTGTGGAGAACCTTCTCATTCCTTTTCTTACCAGTCCACCTAATTCGCAGATGTTACCCTTGCTTTATCTGATCTGTCATGTGTTAATTTGTTTCCAAGATTCAGAATTCCTCAACTTCACTTACTTCATGATTCTCAGTTTTGATATTAAGCTTGTCACTATTTTCATTCCAGATACGTCTCATTATTCTTTTGTTCTTCAGTTTACTCTCAATCCATATTTTGTACTCATTAGACTGTTCATTTCAGTCAACAGATCCCACAGCTCTTCACTTCACCGAGGATAGCAATGCTGCCAGCAAATCTTATTAATGACATTTTTCCCCCTGAATTTTAATCCCACTTCTGAACCTTTCTGTAATTACTTCTTCAATGTGTAGATTCAACAGTACAGGCAAAAGATTGCATCCCTGTCTTATACCATTCTTAATACGAGCACTTCATTCAAGGCCTTCTAATTGTATTGTTCCCTGTTGGTTCTTACACATATTTTACAATACCCGTTTTTCCTTGTAAGCTTACTGCTTTTTTCTCAGAATTTCAAACTTCTTGCATCATTTTACACTGCTGAACATTTTTCCAGGTTGACAAACCTTATGAACGTGTCTTGATTTTCCTTATATTGCTTCCATTGTTCAGTGTAACATCAGGACTGCCTCTCTGGTGCCTTTACCTTTCCTAAAGCCAAACTAATCATCTTCTACCAGATTCTCAATTTTCTTTTCGTTCTTCTGCATATTATTCTTGTCAGAAACTTGGATGCATGAGCTGTTAAGCCAACTGTGTGACAATTCTCACACTTCTCAGTATGCAATACATAATTGTGGGGATGATGTTTTTCTGAAAGTCTGATGGTTTGTCACCAGTCTCATGGATTCCACAAACTAATTTGAATAGTAGTTTGGTTGCCACTTCCCCCCAATGATTTTAAAAATCGATGGAATCTTGTCCACCCCTTCTGCCTTATTTCATCTTAAGTCTTTCAAAGTTTTTTTAAATTCTGACTAATACTGGATCCCCTATCTCTTCCACATAAACTCCAATTTTTTTTTCTTCTGTCATTTCACCACACGATAGCTCCCCCTCATAGAGGCCTTCAGTGTACTCTTTCCACCTATCTGCTCTCTCTTCCACATTTAATATTGGAATTCCAGTGCACACTTAATTTTGCCACCCTCGCTTTTAATGTCACCAAAAACTCCTTTGACTATGCTATATGCCGAGTCACTTCTTCCGACAATCATTTCTGTTTCAATTTCTTTACATTTTTCATGTAGTCATTTCACCTTGGCTTCCCTGTACTTCCTATTTATTTAATTCCTAAGTGACTTGTATTTCTGTATTCCTGAATTTTCCTAAACATTTTTGCACTTCTTTTGTTGGTCAACTGAAGTATTTCTTCGGTTACCCAAGGTTTCTTCACAGTTACCTTCCTAGTACCTATGTTTATCTTTCCAACTAAGATTGCTCTTTTTAGAGATGTCTATTACTTTTCACATGAACTACCAAGTGTAACACGAGAACAATCAGTTTTTGACAATATAATGTAATTGCATAGATAAAAAAATCTATTCACCAAGGGGCAGCAGAACACACACAAAAAAGAAGATTATAATTAGGCAAGCTTTCGGAGCCAGTGGCTTGTTCCTCAGGCAGAAGGGTTGAAGAGGAAGGTGGGAACTAGTGCTACAACATGTCCTTGGTTCTCGCCACCAACCTGACCTTAATTTACCCCATTTTAGTATTCTACATCTTTCATTGTCTTGCCTGTCTATTTTTCACCACCCCCCTCTCACTTCTGTTATGTACAATGCACTTAGCTTTTCACTCTTATCAACTCATACACGATGTTTTAGCAGTAATCGCTGTATTGCATATTACCCTGTCTTGCAGCTTAAGGTTCAAGTTTTCAAATCTCGTCCAGTGTAATCCCCAACAATCGGTCTTTCCTTCTCATCCCATCTGGTGTTGCCTGACCCGCAGTTGTGGGTGACTTTTCCAAAATCTACCCCTTTCCCTAGCTCTCTCCTGTCCTTTTTGTTCACCCCTCTTCCCTCCCCTTCAACTCTTCTGCCTGAAGAAGGAGTCACTGACTCTGAAAGCTTGCCTAATTATAACCTTCTTTAATGTGTGTGTCCTGCCACTGTTTGATGAGTAGACTTATTATCTATCCAATCACATTATATTGAACTACCTAGTGTGCCTATTCCTTATCACAGTATCCAGATCTTCCATGAACTTCACATGTGCCTTATCCTTCCTCAGTACTTCAGTAACCCACTTCATTCCACAGCAATTCTTCAGTACGATTCCCTTAAACTTCAGTGTAGTCTTCTTCATTACGAACTTATGATCTGAGTCTATATCTGCTCCTGGGTATGCCTTGTGATCCAGTACCTGATTTTGGAATCTCTGTCTAACCATGATTTAATCCAGCTGGCATCTTACTGTGTCTCTGGGCCTTATCCACATATACCTCCTCTTGTGATTCTGAACAGTGTTCACTATTAGTAGTTGAAGTTTATTGCAGGACTCAATTAGATTTTTCTCCTCTTTCATTCCCTGTAACAAGCCCATACTCTCCAGTAACTCCTTCTTCCACTCCTTTTCCTGCAACTCATTCTAGTCCCTAATGATTATTATATTTACATCTCCTTTTACGTACTGAAAATATGTGAGTATTCCCATACATTTTCTCTCTCTCCATGTTCTGCTTGCAACGTCAGTAAGTATACCTGAACTATTTTTGTTCTGATTGGTTTCCTTTCCGTTTTGATGAGAACAACCCTATCATTTAACTGTTCACATTAATTTACTCTCCACCCTACCCTCCTATTCATAATGAATTCTACTCCCATTATCCCATTTTCTGCTGCTGCTATTATTACCCTATAGTCATTTGACCACTAATCATTGTACTTTTTCCATTTTGCATCACAGACCCCCAACAGCACTAGACTGAGACTTTGCATTTCCCTTTTCAGATTTTCCAACTTTCCTACTACATTCAGGCTTCTGACATCCCACCTCCTGACTTGTAGAATGTCACCCTATTGTCCTATTGTCAGTTATTTCAACTTCTTCCCATGGTAATCTCCCAGTTGGCAGTCCGTTCTGCTTTGTGCTCACAGAAATTAAAACTGATGCATTAAAAAATAGG
Source organism: Schistocerca americana (assembly GCF_021461395.2). Lineage (NCBI taxonomy): Eukaryota > Metazoa > Arthropoda > Insecta > Orthoptera > Acrididae > Schistocerca > Schistocerca americana. The sequence continues at coordinate 314,338,166 of NC_060122.1, forward strand.
ACAGATGCCACAAAAAAGCTGCTCCTCTCTCAGCTAGACTAAGGGACTACTTCACAAAATTTTGTGGTAGCTATTGGTTCTCTATAATTTGCTGTCTCAATATTTTGATTCAGAGTCTTCTAACTAACTTCAGACGTCAACTGGAAAAGTATACTGAGCTCCCCACAGTGACATCACAATATTGTTAAAAAACTCATTTAATAATAATTACATTGCAGAAGTTTCAAACCTGTTGCTAATGAGTAGTATCAATCCATCAAATGAACTTTAACAAAGCTAACCATGTGAACTTCCCAGCTACAGTAGTTTAAGCCTGTTAATAAAATCTGGAAAACTGTGTGTGATGTGGACACTTTCTTACAAATGATGCAAAAAGAGAGCATTAAATGTATTTAATGTCTGAAAAGGAAAGATTCTGCCTTTGCTGGACATGCTCTGAATTAATGTCTTTTTTATTATAGTGAATGCGATCTATAGCTGTAAACTCTTGCTGATGTGTGGACTGTCTGTTTAGTCTTAGGTTATTTGAAGATGATCTAGAAAGCTGAAAACCTGCTCATAATGAACTGTAAAATAAATATTAGTGTGGGACATTGATACTGGTATTTAAGTTTTTAATATGTCTGTCCCCCTCCAAGCACTTACAGAATATTAAAAAAATGGGGAAAAAGAAGAAGGAGAATGTTGGTGTCCCAATTTTGTGAGCTACAAACATTAAACACTGCTTGTTCGCACTAGAAAATTCAACACTTTGTCCAGTATAAATTACCCATTCTGGATATATTTTGGGTGGCCTGCCTCAGTTGCCTTGCCCTATATACCTATATACTGGTAGGTATGTCCACTTTGGCTACGTACAGGTTTAGGTTCAATATGCTATAAATAGAAAAATGCAAACATTCTATTTATCTCTGCATCAATGCCCAATATGAAGATGCTACTTCTTGAATACAGCCAGTACGTTCATTTCAGTCCCATTAGCTACAATATGTCAAACGAAATGGATGGGGTTGGGGAGGACAGTTATATGTGGAAGTACATTATGCGGCAAAAGTCCCCGGATGCCAATTTCTGCTTGTTCCAAATGTGGTGGACACACAAATCGTTTTTACTACTGTTATAATGATATCTTTGTGGGAAGTCTTTCTACTAAGTTTAATACAATGAAGATCCAGTTTTACTGTATTATTATTTTTGGACACAAAAATCTTGTGACTAGACCTTCTAGTTCATAACAAAGATTTCAATTTTCTCCAGGTCCAGATTATAGATGGACCGGTTCTGCATTTCAGACTGGTTATTTGGACCATGATGCACTGGTCCTTACTTTGTGGAGATTAGCATTATTTAACTGGTATATGAAAGGTGTGGTTCAAAACTGTTGCCCAACTGTGTTTAGTTAAACTAAATACTTTGAGTTTTTTTTTTTTATTTCGTCATCAGCTTTTATCCATTAAGGTGTTTAAAATTATACCACCTGTCCAGTGTATATATATATATATATATATATATATATATATATATATATATATATATATATATATATATATATATATATATTCCCACGTGGAATGTTCCTTCCATTATATATATATATATATATATATATATATATATATATATATATATGTCTGCTTGTGTCTGCTTGTGTGGATGGATATGTGTGTGTGTGCGAGTGTATACCTGTCCTTTTTTCCCCCTAAGGTAAGTCTTTCCGCTCCCGGATTGGAATGACTCCTTACCCTCTCCCTTAAAACCCACTTCCTTTCGTCTTCCCCTCTCCTTCCCTCTTTCCTGATGAGGCAACAGTTTGTTGCGAAAGCTTGAATCTTGTGTGTATGTTTGTGTTTGTTTGTGTGTCTATCGACCTGCCAGCGCTTTTGTTCGGTAAGTCACCTCATCTTTGTTTTTATATATATATATATATATATATATATATATATATATATATATATATATATATAATATATATATATATATATGCTTGTGTGTGTGTGTGTGTGTGTGTGTGTGTGTGTGTGTGCGCAGAGAGAGAGAGAGAGAGAGAGAGAGAGAGAGAGAGAGAGTGTATACCCGTCCTTTTTTCCCCCGAAAATAAGTCTTCCGCTCCCGGGATTGGAATGACTCCTTACCCTCTCCCTTAAAACCCACATCCTTTTGTCTTTCCCTCTCCTTCCCTCTTTCCTGACGAAGCAGCCGTTGGTTGCGAAAGCTAGAATTTTGTGTGTATGTTTGTGTGTCTATCGACCTATATAAAACAAAGATGATGTGACTTACAAAACGAAAGTGCTGGTAGGTCGATAGACACACAAACAAACACAAACATACACACAAACAAACACAAACATACACACAAAATTCAAGCTTTCGCAACAAACGGTTGCCTCTATGTAAATTGTCTAGATTACTGGCATAGGTGAAAGATTTTTGTATAGCAAAAGGAAGACTGAGGCAAGAATAATAACATAAGAAACAATGAACACCAAATACAATCTTTCATAAATAAAAAAAAAAGCTTTTGCTAGAAGCTAAAGAAAACAAAGAGAGAAAATGCTGTATAAAAAAGATAAGAAATGAACACACAAGAATGAACTACTCACCTCTGTTGGCAAGGGCTTCTACAAGAAAGTGTGGGAACAGAAACAGAAGTAACATTCTTGTTTCTAATAATATATTACACGCAGGGCATCAGGGGCTCCACTAATGATTCCTTCTTCTTCCTCCTCCTCCTGCTCCCCCCCCCCCCCCCCCCCCCCCTCACTCGCAAATAACTCTGCCATTTTCTACGCCATTCCTTGGCTTCTCAAGAATGACTGTAGTCAAAAGAATTTTAGACTTATTTATAGCCTTTGTTACTGATGCTAGTCCAGACAGCACTCATCAAGTTGAATTGTTTTATCTGACTAAGTAGAATTTGCAATTCGAGGTACAGTATTGTATAACAATAAAAAAATACAGCTCACCAGTTTGCTCTGTTGAACATCAGTAAACAATTTATTTGATTGACCATCCAGTCAAACAGGCGGCCATACAATCCCTTTGCCATCGCATCTCTTGCAGCATAAGCCTCCTTAACAGTGTTGTTGCGGGTTATTGTTTCCCCACGTGTTACAACACTGTTTGATGTAAGAGATTCAAGCAGATCACTTGGTTCTAAGCCAAGGAGACGAGAAACTAGAAACAGAGCAAAATAGAATTACTCTTCCAGGCAAGTGTAGACATAAATGTGACTTTTTTCACTCCAACCACCTCTTTAAGCTCATATATAGTGTGGACAGGAGATAGATGCTACTCTTGCAACAATCTGCAAGGAACGTAATACAGAATACACCAGGATATTCAACATTTAGGTCAACAACATTAGGTAATTAATCTAGCACTAATCCTCATCATCATTTCTGCTGTAGCTATTACATTCAAATTATTAATTATCTTTTTGAATCAACTTATTACAGGTTTGTTCAGATATTCTGTAAGCCTCTAGCAAATAGGAGACTGAATTTTGTTATCTGTTTACTCCTTCCAGTTCCCCATGGTTACTTATTTTATTTTATTGCCTTTGATTCACTTTTATTAGTCATCCTAGTCTTTACAAGTCTCTTCATCATTAACATATTTCTCAATGTGGAGCAAAAAATAGTTGCTGTCTTGTGCCACTCCAGACTGTCTTGGAAATTGTATGCGGCCCAAGCCTTAAAGTTCAGACTATTCAGGATATTTCATAATCATCACCATCTTCTTCTTCTTCCTTTTTCATTAAGTTTTAACAGTGTGGTTCCTCAAACATATTTTTCAGTAGCCAACATACCTCTTCTACTGTACGGTGCATTTGAGATGAACAGTATTGAAAGAAAGCACTATTACCATAAGAAATCACTTTTTTTAAGTTCATAAAATTGAACATTTCACTAACAGAAAGACCAAAACCATAAGCTTACAGTGTGATGTAGAGTTGTTATGTGCTACAATGATTTACGAAACAATTTCAAATATGAAGCTAATATTTAAACAACATAAGTATCATTACAACTTTCACAGAGATGCATTCACAACAAAATATTTTGTTATAGGAACAACAATGATTCCTTAACAATGTCTCACAATGATGTGGTGATCAAGTAGCATGTGCCCCTGCAGCAGAAACTAGAACATTGCTATGTGATGTTCTGGTTCATGCTTTGATTGTCATGAACAAGCAATGTAAGAAAACAGCTTGGATGGATGAATGAAAGAACGCAAACTAATTCACAGCCTAGAATAAAGAGTCAAAGTCATCATAAACTAGGGAATAACAGTCCAGTAGTAATCAACACAAGTCCAATGTAACAACAGGGTTCTTTATGGCTAAATTGTTGGTGACATGCTGCTAGAGCTTCATACAAACAGATAAACTGCTTCTAGTTTGTTGCAGTAACAATTTCGTGAATGTAGTGTGCTAGAGGATGGCTGATCAATGTTATTTACAGAGTCCTCTACTGGTGCAAGGCCCATAAGTATTATTTGTGGACTCCACACTGTTGTCGCTGTCTGTCAGGAGCTCAAACTTCTCCATTTCTATGCTTTCCAGACAACATAAACCAGTGCTCGAACAGTCCATGGGTGTACTGCCGGTCCATAGTGTCCAACATAACCAGTGTTCCGAAATTTTTATATGCACAAGTTCACCACTGCACCCTATGAGATACACAGGTGGTGATTTTATACTTTTAGATTATAGTAATTAAGGGTGCTTGTGCCAGCATTTAGCAACCACAGAGCATGGTTCATCAAATCTCAGTTCATCCTAATCCTACATTATTCCTTATGAGTGCTACTGTATATTTTCTAGCTTCATTTGGAGCTTTACATTCAGACCTGTGTATAACATCAGGCACTATCTGAGGCTCTCTTCACTATGTCAAGTGGTATTCTTAGTGGTGCTTCTATTTTTCTTGCCACTTTCAGTAAGAAAAAGCAGAGTATGGAGTTGATTACAATAACTTCCTTCTGTCAAACATTTATACAGCTTTCTTCTCTTGATGGAGAAGCTGCTTTAAATATTCAGAACGAGAGAAGTCAAATCCTATTTTTAAAGCCTCTCAACTAAATAGGTAATCATTTTCATACCATAGTCTTAATCTTTCTTTCAGTCCTTCACTTAGTTGCTTCTGATATGAGAAAAAGTTTAGCATCTGAAATACAACGTGATTTATTTACAGTTTCCGTTTGAGTTAATCTTGTCAAAACTTAGCTAGAACAAGTATCTTCTTACTGGAAGAAGAATGAATGACAGAACTTGTGTGAAACACTGGAACACTAAGGTTTTGTATGAAAAATAAAGTTATATAATTAATTTACTTTTTCTTTTTTTTTCCAGACTTGTTTGCAGTTCAGATAAATACTGAAATTCACTAGTTGCAGTACTGTCAGATTCTGTTAAAGGAATCAAAAATAAAATGGTCCAGCCTGTCTTCAATTTTCAATGGGATGCATTTTTCCCCTCTGGTATCAAGGTACAACACTATAGTGCAGGGACTCCAATGTGTACCAGAACTGCAGATATGTACCTTTAGACAAACCATCCAAAAATTATCGATTTGTAACTTTTTTTTAAATTGTTAATGAAAACTTTATGAATATCCCTTGTAACCTTTAATAGAGAAACTTTTATAGTTTCAATTTAAAAATCACAAGCAACATAAATAAAAGTATAATTATCTGCGTCACCAGAGATGAGAAGATGGCAATAGGAAGGGTGTCTCAGACTTAAATTTGTGGTTGAAACTAATTATTCTGTGCAATCAGTTCACTGCTCATTACTTGAACAACCAGCTTAATGATAATGAATATTTCATGAAATTAAATTGTAACTAACATTTTTCGACTATTGTTCAATGAAGTACACATATATAAAAGGAAATATGTATGTGTTTATTAAATTTTAAGATATAAATATATTTCATTGTATACCTCTATGCAGCGGTGCCAGGTCTATCACCCTGCTTTTATTGTCAGTGTTGTCCTGACTAATAACTTCCCCGAATTCCACATCACCCAAATGGAGAACTGCAGCTATAATCCTATAAATAGTGTCAACTTCTTCTTCACGAAAACCAAGGAGCCTAAATCCTTCCTTCACTTGATGGAATCTGCTTACATTAGTCTGAAACACATTAATGTGTCACCTAACATACATTATAGTATTTGAAAATATATATATTTTATCGTCAGCTACATTTAATTTTTATTGATTCCTTTGTCTCTCTCATACAATGTTTGTACAAATGATACATTATAAGTTAATACAATGATGTAGTGCACAACATGACAGTTGAACATTGCAGTTTTAGTCCCAACAGATACAACTTTACAAAGTACATTTCTGAACAATAGTAATTAATGCTGGGACAGAAAAAGAATGTTGTGATTTTACTGTAGTGATTGGTTAAGAAGCACAAGCGTCAGGTAATTTTCACTGGAATTAGATACTTACACAAGCAAGTAGGATAATGACAATGTTCCAGTAGTAATGGGTATACATTAGATTTGAATTTGCAACTGTTTTCCTTGAATTTATTTCTCTATTAAAACTATTTTACAGTGTTATAAGTATATACGTGATACTATCACCATACAGTTTTATTTTGTGGGTTATTACTTGTAGCTGACTTTCTTCCTAACTTCTATACAATGCATCCACATATTTTTAGTAATTCCAAAATGTAATGGAAAGGAAGTGGTCAAATTTTTCACTGCCTTTCATTTACTTAGTCAGTCAACGATGGAGTATACGGTAAGCAACAGTCTGTATTATCCTGCACCACTGATCAGAGACTACCAGTACATGGACTAGGGAATTACTGTCACATGTATAGGCTGCCGTTAACATCGCACCACAGATGGCTGTGTTTGGAGTGGCACCACGATAAGGAAGCATGGAGTGCTGATGAATGGTGTTGCACTGCATTGAGCAATGAGTCACAGTTATGTGCTACCCTGGATGACAACTTTTGAGCAATGAAATTACAGTGAAATCCAGACCTCTGTAGCTGCTTACAGACATTGATAAATATCAACGGCGACAGCTGAAACTGTGTGCCCCGACCCGGACTTGAACCTGGGATCTCCTGCTTACATGACAGATGCTCTATCTGACTGAGCCATCGAGGACACAGAGGACAGTGTGACTGCACGGACTTATCTCTGGCGTGCTCCCTGTGAGACCCACATTTCCAACTTATTGTCCAAACACTACATTTGTAGTGCTCCTGTCCCCTATACTGATTACTCACAGCAATTTACAATCTATCTACCAAGAGTTTGAGAAAATGAGTAGATACAGCTTCTGCGTTGTAAGCAAGGTAAGGGTTCAAGTCCCGGTCGGGGCACACATTTTCAACTGTCCCCTTTGATATTTATCAACACCTGTAGAGCTACAAAGGTCTGGATTTCACTGTAATTTCATTCTCCAAGAGCTGCATATTCATACTGATACTTGTCAGCAAGGCTGGTGGTGACCTGAGGAAAGGTCAATTCTTTCCTTGTTTTCGAGAGGCCAGCAGGGTTTTGTGGGCAGCTATCAGTTACGACTTAGGTCATGACTGGTAGTGACTGAGGTAACTCTTGATGGCACAGTGATATGTCACAAACATCCTACATCCTCATGTGTTGCCTCTCATAGTGTCATTTTTAATGAAACATGCTTTTACACACATCTGCCTGTGTGGTACTGAGGTATTCTCATAGCCAACAAGATTCCCAGATCTGCCCCCAATAGAGCATGCAGGACCAGCTTGAATGTCAACTCTGTCCGAGTGCTAGTATCTGGGATGTCAAGGACCAGTTATGAAGTGTGTTTTTTAAGTAAGTACTGTTTTGAAATTTAAAAAAGATGTCCTAAGATATCTCAATAATTTTATTTTTACATGAAAGCCTGTACCTTAATCTACTTTTCTACATAATTTCCATCAATACTGAGGAACTTGTCATAACGTTGTACCAGTTTTTGAATACCCTCCTCATAGAAGTCTGCCGCCTGACTTGTTAACCACTGCATCACCACTGTTTTGATTTCATCGTCTTGAAGACGCTGACTGTCCAGGTGTTTCTTCAAGTGCAGGAACAGATGGTAGTCACTGGGCGCAAGATCGGGACTGTATGGAGGATGATCTCGAGTTTCCCATTGAAAAGATGTGATCAGATCTTTGGTCTGATTCACCACATACGGACGAGCATTGTTTTGCAGGAAAACGATGCCCTTGCTCAACTTGCCATGTCTTTTGTTCTGAATTGTGCAATGTCTTACAGTAAGCTGCTGCATTGATTGTCTCATTAGGAGGCAGAAATTCCACAAGTAATACTCCTTTTCTGTCCCAAAAAACTGTGCACATGATTTTCTTGGCAGAAATTGTTTGCTTAAACTTCACTTTTCTGGGTGAATCTGAATGCTGCCGTTCTTTGATTCTGGTGTGACACAAGCCACCCATGTTTCATCACCCATAACAATTTCACTTAAGAAATCATCACCATCATTGTGGCACCGCTTAAGGAAAGTCTGTCTAAACGTTTGGTTTTGTGCACATCGGTCAACATTTTCAGTGCCAAACGTGTGCATAATTTTTGGTAATTCAAGTGCTCGGTCACAGTGCCATACAAAACACTCCGAGAAACATTAGGAAAGTCATCCTGCAAGGAGGAAATCGTAAAGCGTCTGTTTTCTCTCACCTTATTGTCCATTTCCGGCACCAAACTTTCATTAACAACCGAAGGACGCCCACTCCGTTGTTCATCATGCACATTTGTGTGACCATCTTTAAATGCTCTCACCCCACTTTCTTACCATTCCATCACTCATAATGTTTTCTCCATAAACTGCACAGATCTCACGATGAATATCAATCACTTTTAGGCCTTTAACACTAAGACATCTTGTAACAGCCCGTACTTCACAGTCAGTGGCGCTCACGATTATCGGAGGTATCTTAAACACTCAGTACACAGCGTAAACAAGGAAGAATCAGACTGTGATGGCGTCAGTGTGTAGACAACAGATGTAGGCACCCAGTGCACATTTGCAGAACGCTGGCCACAGCGCTGCAGCCGCGGTGTGGCAAAACGGTACTTACTTAAAAAAAACACGCCTCATACAACAGTTGTGGGCCAGTTTGCCTCAGGAGAGGGTACAATGGCTTTATGACACTCCTCCCAACTAAATCATTGCATGCATCCAGGCCAAAATCTTATGGATGTAAGACCACTTTACACAGTTGGAAGACCGAGAAGATTTTATTTATGTTAATAAAACATCTGTAATGAACTAATATGCAAGAGGAAAAAACTCTCCTTCACAATAGTAATTCCTTGAGCACAAAACAAATATAGACCTTATATATCTCAATTTTAATACTTTTTTTCACAGTGCCTTTTGCTTCATAATGTAGTATCACAGCACAATAAATTCATAACCAATGGAAAGCAAAGACTGAAATAAATATGGTTCCCATAAGTGATACATGTCAAAATAGAACCCATTTCTAGGACATGTAGTAAAACTGGAACAAAAATTAAGAAAAACACAGTTTTTGTTATTTGCATCTAAAAACATTGGAAATTTTTTTGTTTTTCAGTGCGTAATGGTCCTCATGTAACACTTTGGAATTTCTGAAGGGCGAAGTGCTTATGCCCATTCTTTACAGTATAATTATACTGAGACCAGAAAGAGTAAATCAATAAAATAAGATATTTTTTAAAGGTAGTAGTAGATCATAAATTCATACACTGTATTCTCTCTTCATCTTCAGTCATACCTTCTTAGTTTCTGGATCTTGCAAGTCACCTCCAAGGTATTTATGATGTATCCTTAGAACTGGATCCAAATGAAACTCCGAGAGTCGACCTTCATGTTCTAGACCATCATACATGTAGTAAAATATATGGAAGTTACGTTCTCCCCTAAAAAAAAAAAAAAAAAAAAAAAAAAAAAAAAAAAAAAAAAAATTGTTAACAAGGAGTCCAACAGAAAATTATATTCAGTTCTTTTATCAGGTCATCTGATGTAGCCCAATACTTACTGTGCATGCTGGCAAACACGTGACTGCTCCAGTAAATAAACTGCTATTCTCGCTCCTGTAACCTTGCCAGATTTCGTCATTGTCAAATCCAGGTACTTCCCAAATCTGGAGGAATTTGCATTGATCCCTGTCTGAGCATTTCCAAATGCCTCCATTATGGGATTCACTTGAAGAATACGCTCTTCCAAATTCCGATTAGGAGCCTGAATTTTGGATACTCTTAATCTGTTATACATTTAAACATTTGTAATAGTTATAGTGTAAGTTAAAAAAACTACTTACTTTTCCTAAATACACTAATTGCTTGAGAAGCAAGTTAGCACTTTCTGTTTTCCCCGCACCACTTTCACCACTTATTACAATTGCCTGATTCTGGCGCTGATGCATTAATGCTTGATACGCTGCATCAGCAACAGCAAAAATGTGTGGTGGGTTGTCTGACCGAGCTTGTCCTTTGTATCTTCTCTGCTCCTATTTAGATTAAATATCTGATTAATAAACAGGTGAGTTATTTGTTGCATCACGGCAATAAACCACTATTTTTTATCTGCCACCCTTTCGATGATAGATCTCAGGAAGGACTTGTAATGACATTATACCTTACAATGAAATACACTTGTTTAATGGTTTTGTATTATAATGCTGCACAGATGAAGGTCTGAAATAATGTTCCTAATTTTGCATCTAGAAATAAATTTGTTTCTCCAGAACTGGGTCTCATAAATGTCCCCTTCATGTGCGTGCCCTTCATAATTACTGACACAATCAGAAATTATACTCTGCATAAAAAGAAGTCTTATTAGATCAGAAGAATTAGAATTCAGATCTGTTTAGTCAAGTTACTAGATCCCTCATCACACTGATAAAATGCCGCCAGATGACTGCTATTTAAAGATACAGAATCAAGAGTCAGCTTCTGGTGAACTGCAGCTTTCAGATGACCTTATTTCTCTCATATCTAAGAGCATAGAACAGTTTGAAAGCTGTCAGTTATTTTACAAACCAGATTATTCAACTGTATCACAATTAAAAAATGCCTTTATGCTTGTTTGATTTTTGCCTTTACATTCTTGTATGTCCATTTAAAGTCCTTTAAAGAAATTAACATACCTGGTCAGAATAAAGTCCTAGGTCCTTGAATGGATTAACAGCAACTAAAATGTCACCTATGTAAGTGTATATTTGAAATTGTTCATATCTTCTCTGTAACTGCTCTACAATGCCATCCTGAAAAACAAACCGAGGCCTTTAGATATTCTAAACCTCAACGTAAGGATCAGCATTATGATATACAAGCAACCAAAACTAAAACAAAATTTCTGTGTTCAGATTTTAAAATTGTTCATTTATGAATGAAATTAATACACCAATGGAAAATCCCAGGTGGAATACAAGCAATGGAACGAATTAAAGATAATCACTCTTCATGTAGTGGAAGAGTTTAGCATCTGATACTCAAAAAAGAAACTGATTTGTGCTCTATGTGCCTGTCAACTGCTAAATGTTGTTATTAAATAATGAATTGTTTGTAGAAGAATTAGATTAAAGGGGTACATATACTCCAAGGAGCCATATCTTTAGTTGTAAAAGTATCCCCCCCCCCCTTTTTTAAATTTAAAAGTACTTGAAATACCAAGCAGTTTCATGAAAAGTAGAAAACTCTTGCTTTAAAAAATATTCTGCTTGTTTTTAAAATTTGTAAAGCTTGTTTCTATTAGATCATTACAAAATCACATTAAGCAGTTGTTTGCATGCATAATCTATTGAAGACCTCCCTCAGCCTCCCAAATGCAGTGATAAATTTCACCATGTAGTTCATGGTTCCCTTCAACATAGTGTGTAGCAGAAATTTAAAAATCAACATTCCCCCTCCCTCTTCATTTATTCCTTGCCTTCTGGGATCTTGCTGTTAAATCTTCTGTAATGTAAATTCAGTGTGCAGAATATTAAACTAAACAACAAGTCATTGCTTTTCTATAATGAATGAAATCTCTCTGCACTGATACCTTTCACTATTGCTGTACGTGTTATGGCAATCAATATTTGAACTGAGAAAGTAACAGAAAGTTAAATATATGGAATGCTTTCTTCAATGTTTTTGATCTGAAAACAGTATACAGTATTGCACATAAAAGTATGCAGTAAATTGGTCAGACACAAGAACAACAATGGTGAGAGTATGAAGAATCTGAAGACACCATGTAGACTGGTAGTTAAGAAATTTCTGTGTGTGGTGGATGAATAGAGATTATAACACAGCTCAGGATGGTTACCATAGCATTAGTTTAATTCAGAGAATCTAAATTTCAGAGAATCAGGGACAATGCCTTAACATTAAAATAAAAGAATTGTACTCAGCAGAGAGAGGGAGAGAGAGAGGGAGGGAGGGAGGGAGGGAGGGAGAGAGAGAGAGAGAGAGAGAGAGAGAGAGAGAGAGAGAGAGAAGAGAGAGAGAGAGAGAGAGAGAGAGAGAGAGAGAGAGAGACTGTGACTGCAGTAAATGCCTGGAAGCAGAAATGGAGTTAGAAGATGGTAAGTCATGTGTATGGCACCACTCTTTCTGACAGAAAAAGCAACTGTGCAACTGTGTAAAATGATACAGCCACTCCCAGACTCATGATATCTCATGTCCAAAATGCTCTACTAAGCCACCTCAATGGTCAACATTCTGAACAGTTTCTAATTAGTACACCCAAACATACAACCACACTACTTTGCAACTGAACAATAAGACTGTATATTGGATGCTTCTTGCGACAAATTATAAAAAAATATCTCAAACAATATCAGAATTACTACCTACCAATCTCTTCTTTGTATTTACTTTGCATACTTTACATCCTTGAAGGACTAACAATGTGCAAAATAATGGAAAAGGCAACAACTCACCGATAGCACTAACAGAAAATGGTGCTCACTAGCTTTCAAGCTCTGGCTCCTTTTCTTGAACTTTCTTTTTCTTGTGCAGCTGCTGAGTTATCTGCATTTCCCAATCCTGCCTCAAACTATCCTGTTATGTGTGCGTATGCAACATTCTGTTATAACGAGTGTTTGCCTTTCCCTTATTTTACATATCACTCCACCCAGGAATTTCCATTAATGTACAAAATAAGTTTCTTGTCTGTTTAATTATTCTACTACAATAATATGGGGAATCAACATGTTCTCCTCTGGCTGAAACTATTTAGTAACATCTATCAGAGTGAAAGGGGAATAGCCAAAGGAATATTTTTGCTTTTAGGACACGTATATTTATTTTCTTTGCAACATAAAATAATGAATACTGTGTGTGATCAAAAAAGCAAAGAGGAAGGTTAATATCTGTCTGAATTGTTAGAGATGAAATAATGGTACAGAGGATGGAAATAATTGTGGCCTGCTTGAGGATCCAACCAATCATTTTGGGGAAACCACAGGTAATCTAAATTTAAGTTACAACAACCAGATATGATTCTGAAACCCAATACTGTTGAAAAAGAAGCCTGTGTTATAGCAACTGTACTACTTCACTCCCATTCCAAAACACCTCCATGGGCAGAAATGTAGTTCTGAGAGATGATTACTAATTTCTTTTGAAATTTCAAGCTTTTTTTCATGTATTTTTTCATTCAGTTGATTCAGAAGTGTTGCAAAGTATTCATCAGTTATTATTTTACCCTCTGCAGAATCCCTTTTGCATCAAAGAAATCCATATCTCTTCCAGTAACTGACATCACCTTCATATTTTTTTGCTGCAGGGCCACTGGTTCCCACTCACCGCTTTTGTTGCCACTTCCTTCTTGAAATGACATGGTGAACAAATATTTCATCAGCTCAAGGATAAATATTATGAAAATGACAGACTTCTATTCACACCATATTGAGATACAGAGGAGATGGTGAGTTGCAGACAGGCACAACAAAAAGACTGCTTCTATAAATGAGAGCTTTTGGCCAAAAGGCCTTACTTCATGAGAGGAAAGCCATTTGGCTGAAAGCTCACATTTATAGCAGGCTTTTTGTCATTTCTGTCTATGACTCAACATCCCTATATGGTAAGTAGCAACCTACCCATTTCAGAATAATGCTGTTATTCTGTCCTTGGTTTTCCATTGTTTTGATTCAGTACAAAAATTAGTTTAGATGTTCTTGTATTAGATCATCATCAAGATGAGAGAGAGAGAGAGAGAGAGAGAGAGAGAGAGAGAGGTACAAAATTTGGATTTGGCTAGCCTTTAAGAAGGCTTCCATAAAAGCTTCACTTACTTGAGATGAGTTTCTGTCTTCACTAACTTCAGATGCATTTAGTTAAGTATAAGACAAGAGTAATCTCTGCTTCTTAAATGTGTAACTGCCATTCAGCACTTTATATTAAAGCCAAACTGCAAATTGTTTTCTCAGTCACTGTTTATAACTTAATGTTAGGGGAATGCAAGTTTTCATGATCCTCACAGCAAGCGACAATGGAGTAAACCTACCTAGAATGTTACTTTCAAGCTCCTACAACATACACTTTACCTAACTGTATCTGTCTAACCATTATAACAGAAATTAACTAGCTTTTCCCATTTACCTCATTCCCTAACAAAAGTGAATTCTTCGTGCCGGAGAAGCATGCATACTCTATACAAATGAAGGCTTCTTTTCTTTTGTGCATATTCATTGGGGTCCACAGCTTCATATATTACAAGGGAGGTGTGAATTTCACAAGTATTTGACTATACTTTCACTGTGTCATATCTACTTTCATTCAAACACAGGCAAGTTATTTCTTTAATCATTAGATGAGGACCTATGAAAAGTAAAAAGAAAATCTCATATGAAAAATATTCCCAGTTAGTTTTGAAATCTGAGAAATTAATTTCTCAGTTGTTACTAAAACTACTGCAATATACAAAGGTGTGGTTTTCATTTGTAATCCTTTCTGCCCAATTAAGGGATATTCTGTCTTAAACAACTCCCATTCAATGAAATACTGCGTGATAAGATAATGGAGGGATAGAGATTGACAGGATCCAAGGAAATGGTGGGGGGGGGGGGGGGGGGGGGGGGAAGAGTGTGCTCATTCAATACACTTTCTTTTCAGAGAAAAACTGGAACAAATCAAAATTGTGACAGATATAAAGAAAAACACAACAATTACTTGCCTTTGTAAACAGTAATGACTTTTATAGCAGCAAAAGTTTACTTAAAATATTGTTGTAAACAATAATGAGTTGTTATTTATGAATTACATCTTGCCTCATAACCACAACAAATTGCTCTAGTAGACAAAGTTACAAAAACATCCAAGATTGTGGATGTTTTCTCTGTTATAAGGTAAAATATGATACTACGGTTGCAGCCTGTGGTGCTCTTTATTGCAAGCCGCCGTCCACCTATTATTTAAAGGCTGTAGAGCAGAATTATTTTTATGGAACATCAGAACAATAAAACCTTTAGTATTTTTTTGGTCATAAAAGAAGGAAAGGAGATGCATTCAAAATGTATAACAGGTTCAAAATATTGTTCTTGTACGTTACTGCCGAGATAGATTCTATAGTTTTGATTATTAATTTTCTTCTGATGTGAAGAGTGATGCAGTAGGACCGAAACGTTCATTTTATTTGTCACTATGCAGTGAGTCTGAGTGAATGATTTTTATATGTATGAGAGAGAGAGAGAGAGAGAGAGAGAGAGAGAGAGAGAGAGATGAGAATACGCATATTAACAGAATATATTCACAGTTATAAATAAAACACACACTTACGATGTTCTATATTTACAACAATTTGCAGGAGATGGTAAAAGTGGTGCAATCAACAGAAAGGGTAGTGCACAGTAAAACTTTTTACACATGGACATGTACCCAAAAATTTTCATTTCAGGTTCTGACTAAAAGGAATCACATTAGAACAAGTAACAAGCTGAGAGAGGATGGGATTAGATCAATCAGAAACCAGAACAAGACAGACTCATCAAAAGCAGGACACCTTATTGATGTTCTGTATGACAGTCACTTTTTTCACAGCTTCACATTTTTTGCTTTATTCCTTTCCTCTTAAATTTTCAGCAAATTACCTCACCATTCCAAATGTTTGATGTTTAATGCTATCAGATATTCCAACAGTTTAACCTATCTGGTAGTGATAGCTACTTTGCCCATTTTTAGTCATGGCACACAGTCTCCACCATTTCATAAGTGCAGTCAGTTTGCCTCTCATGAATTCTTTCTGTCTTTAACACAAAAATCTGCAGGACTACATTTATATTGATACTCCACATGCAATCTTACGAAGTACTGTAGAGGGTTCTTCGCAAAACATTATTATTTTCCCCTTCCTATTCCAGTTCTGAACAGTGCATGAGAAGAACAAGTATCAGTTTCCATACAAGATCAGATTTCTCGGATTTTACTGTCACGGCCATTTTATGAGTTACTGTAAACATACAAGAAAATAATATATTCTTTACTCCATGCTCTCCGAATTTTTAGAATAAATTATACCTTACGCACAATGCCTCCCTTGTAGCAACTGCCACTGAATTTTAATGAGTATCTGTGACACTTCTGGGGTTGTTAAAACAAATCTGCAACAAAAAATGCCATTTTTATTTGGATCATCCCTATATCCACTATTAATATTTTCTGGGATGCGACTGAAATTTTGAGCACTACTCGAGTATCGGTCAAAGGAGGTTTTATAAAATATCTCTATTGTGTATGAATTACTCTTCTTTAGGCTTCTTTCAATCAATCTTTGTCTTCCATTTGCCTTTCCCACTACTAGTTTTATGTGATGATTCCACTTTGAACTGCTCATTACTCATACTCCTTAATGTAGTCATGTACATGCATCTGAAGATCCTTTTTGAAAATGGGAATCACTGCACCTTCCTCCATTTGCTTGGAGTACCTTATGCTCCAGTGACCTATGGATAACTGCGGCTAGAAGCATATAAAAGTTCTTTCACATAATATACATAAAATCCCAGAAGTATCTCATTAGGTCAACTAGCCTTGGCTGTATTGAGTAATTTTTGTTATTTTTTGTTCAGTCATTTTTACATTAATATGATGGTTAAAAGACTGACCCTCATCAGTGCAACAATATCAGAAGGAATTTAATATTTTTATCATATTTGTGTCATCTCCACTCTAGTGCCAGTATGATCACTGACTTTATTCATGATCTAAACTTTTTAGGTTTCTTCTTCAGACCTGCAGACAAAATTTTGCTTTCAAATTCATTGAATGTGTCTCGTATATCTCTATTTACACTCACTTAGACTTTGTCTAGGTCATTCATTAAGTCACTCACTGTGTTTTGGTGGTCCTATCAAGAAGGAGAACCTTCAGGATTCAGCTTTGTTAAACCTGCAGCACAGGTATCAACTTTCAAATACAGCTACTGAACCACACCAGATAGCTCCTATCTGTCACAACGTTGCACAACACATATTTTGCTTAAAGTGTACTGTAGGACCTTTTTTTTTTTTTTTTTTTTTTTCCACACTGATATTCAACATTTTCAGCTGCAGAAATCTATGTACGATTTTGACTGCTCACCTAAACTGGGAGTAAGTGCATCTTAATTGTAGGTATCTGTGTAACAAACCCCACATCATCACTTTTTGGATTGAGGAGAGCCTAAATCCTGCATCATTTTCCAGTCCTAAGTCAGACACTAGTCGCCAATATGTAGAATATTGACAAATTTTTATTTCGTTTATAGTTCTGAATCTGTACAAAGGAACGCTGTGGTTTAATCCATTAAGAAAATATTTGTCCATACAGAAATATGAATGGCTACTGTGAATTTTTCAGATCGATTGCAGAGCGATTGCAAAAATAGAAAAAAAACCATTTGATGTAAACACTTAAATTTTCCGCTGGAGGCTAACTTTATCATCACTTACACGAAAATCTGGAAGTAGGGTGACAGAAAATATAATTATCGATAACTGTATCTTCAACAATTGAATCACTAAAATTCAGTTATGATTAAGTGATCTGATGTGACAAAAATGCTGTAGAATACCTAATCAGCTTCATCAGCAGAAAGGTAAAAGACAATGCTCGAGTAAATAAGAAGTCATAATCAAAGAGGTACAACAATAGTAATGAGTTGACGAGTTGAGCTGTGTCACACCAGAGCATGCCTATCAACAACTTGTGTTGCCACCTTTCTCTCTCTCTCTCTCTCTCTCTCTCTCTCTCTCTCTCTCTTCCCCCCCCCCCCCCCCCCCCCCGAACAATACATAAATAAAACTGAACAACTTATGACAAATTTCACAGGGAAATAAAAAGCATTTTGACGTTATTAAATATTCCTTCATCACAGGAGAACACACACAATTTTAGACTATTCTCTTTTGAAAAGTGTCGTCTTAAATAGAATAAATTGCATCTGTATGTTTGAAGCCGTTCCATACCAATAGTGTACACATTATTCAGAGCTGAACATAACTGTGGAATGAAAAAAATGAGCGCATATCTGTGATAAAATGATGTTAACCTCTGATAAATGTTTGAAGCCACAAACTCTTAACAAATTAAAGCAAAGTAAAATATACAAATCAAGAAATTACCTCAGTGAGAATATCAAGAGCAGCAAGATCATCCATATACATTTTCTGAGGCTTTGATTTGCGATCAGATTTCAGTTTTCCATGCTTTGTAGTCACTTCAGGTTGTCTATGTGTGCGACCTTCCTTTCTTTGCCTTTGAATCTCAGCTCTTAATTCCCTGCGAACCTTTTAGAACCAACAAATATTAACAAATATGGAAGCAAGCAAAGATAATCGAGATACGCCTCACCAAACACTTTAATAATCAGGCAATTTCTTTCCATTCATTTTGCTTTTTTCCTTGTGAATACATTACTTTTATTTCCTGCTTAATACACATTTATATCATAATAATGGGCAGTATGAAAAACATGAGGTAACTCACTTTTTCAGCAACCAATGCTCCTTTCTTCATAAGAGGATGTTCCAACAGCTCTCTAGCAAATGGCCGTTGTTCTAGATCTTTGACTAAACATTCACTAATAAAGTCAGAAAACTGCTGACTATACTCATCAGGACGGGCAAGAGAGGGAGGTGGGATGCGAGGAATTTGGAAAAGAGCTCTCATTGGATGTAAATCAGATAGTGGTGGGTCACCTTCTGCTAGTTCAATTGCAGTGATTCCAACAGACCAAACATCACATCGTGCATCATATGAGGAGTCCAGCTGTTGCTCACAAGCTATCACCTGAAATCAAATGCAAAGGTTAATTTAAGAAAATGAAATGAAATGTCTCATTTGCTGTACTTAACTCGATGTAATATACCAAGTGCCTTTTAGATATCTAATTATAATAATTAATGATCCTATGTATGAAAATCAAAATATGCGGTAACTATTTACAATCAAGTTATTTCATTTAACTTACTTCTGGCGCCATCCAGTATGGTGTTCCGACAGATGTATTTCGTCGAGCAAGAGTTGCTGCAAGATGTGATGATACACCAAAATCTACTAGCTTCACATGAGCTTCTTCTGTCAACAATATGTTGTGTCCTTTAACATCACGATGCATGCAGTGATTGCTGTGTAGATATATCAAAGCCTATAAATAAAATTATTCACCTTTTATTTCACTGTGATTTATTTACAACTGTGGCTTAAGAGAATACTTTATTGAACGAACCTGAACAGTCTCATGCAGAATATAAGCGATCTGTTCTTCAGAAAGTCTCTCACCCCCGATGTTTCAAGCCCTGAACCAAGTCAGTTACAGATCCACCAGTGCATAACTGGAAATGCAATGATGTGAGTTATTCACATCTGCATATAAGAACATTTGTACAACTTTCCTAAGTGCTCATTAATATTTAGGACTGAGTGTGAAAAGAAACAATAACAAACAAAACCACATAAAATGAGAGAGAATTTTGTCATTTTGAAAATCTGTTAGGTGGAATTTACATTTTAATTATGATCAGCAGTTTTAGTTATCAGTTTCAATAGCCAAGTCTTGAGTCACTTCTGGGAAGAAGACAGACAATATGACTGTTTTATGTTTCAAATTTAAGGAAAAACAGTTGTGCTGACTAGCAAACTACAGTGTGTAATTTACATATTCAATTGTGCTCAATAATTTCATATTTCCACAAGCTTAATTACATCTAAACTAGGCATGATTTAATAACAATTACAGTGATAGATACTGAACAGCACATACAATAAAATCTTTTTACCTCCATAACAAACCATAGCTGATCTTCTTCTGGGGTAGAGCCCCTTTTCAGAAAAAGTCCATTAAAAGATGGTATATTAGGATGCAAGCTCAGGTCTTTCAGAATAAGATACTCCTCCTCAATCTCCTCAATGTTATCTGGCACATTCTCCAAAATTTTTACTGCTACTCGATGGCCTGTAGGAAAGATTTCAGTTACTGTCTCAAGTGAACACACATCAAATAAAGCTATTAAAGCATAGGATTTACTTATCAACACATAGCAGAATGATATCTCTGCAGCAGCTTAATATTACTATAGGGAGACAATGATCATTCCGCCAGGATATACATAAACTATACCCTTTGGGAAGTGAGGTACTGTTGAACTCCTGAAACTCCTAGTGCCAGAGTGCCAGTGTTCACCTCAACAGAAGTAAATGTGACCTCAGCAGTCCAGTTTACCAGAAACTGCAGTATAACAAGGCAACTGGTATGACATAAGCCAGTTAGTAACAGTGTGAGGTAGCAAATGTTACTGCAGTGTACAAAAGTTTAATGTTAATATGGTTGTGCTTAGAAATAACTAGAGGAATTTCCACTATTGCAAGATGAGGATTACTGGAGATGTCACAAATACTCAACATCTGAGGGAGATGCAGGTAGCTTTTTCTGGTCATGTGGAAGCACTACTGTTCAATACACACATTAAACTTCTGTTCGCGTACCAGCAAAATAGATAATTCATGTCGTTAAGATGCTGTACCAAAAAAATATAAAGGATGGTGACAGACTTAAATAATCCACATCAAACCTACCAACTGATAGCATTACATCCATTACGACAGCTGTCTCCCACTCCACATCAAGAAATTCCTTCTGTACAGCCTAGCCATCCACGACTGTCACATTTGCAGTAACAAACAGTCCTCCTCAAAATATGCTGAGGGCCTCATTGTGGTGCTCACAGACAAAAGTTACCCTCCACATCTGTTTCAGAAATAGATCTCCCATGCCTTGATTGTTTGAATGCCTCTGTGCATGCAATAGTTATTCTTATTTTTTTCCTCACGATCCCTATGTGAGTGATACTTAGGGCATTGTAGTATACTCGTACAGTAATCATTTAAAGCTGGTTCTTGAAACTTTGCTAACAGACTTTCTCAGGTTAGTTTATGTCTATCACACATGCACTGACTGATCACAAAGGAGTGTCCCCTTCATAACTTGGAACTACACAGGACTAGTGCAACTGAATCACATTTGTCGCCATCATTTTGACTACCTCTCAAGTCCTGAAATGAGAAATATCTGCTTTACCCACCCCTCCCACAGTGGTGTTCTGCCATTCGCCCAACCTACACAATAGCCTTGTCCATCCCTATTCCACCCCTGCTTCCAATCTCTTACCCACTGGCTCGAATCCTTGTGAAAGACCCAGTTGCAGGGTCTATCCCATACCTCCTCTCACTACTGCCTATTCCAGTCCTGCCAGAGGCATTTCCTAGCCAGTAAAAGGCAGTGCTGCCTGTGAAAGCAGCCTTGTGATGTATCAAGTTACCTGTAATCATTGTGTTGTATTCTACACAGGCATCACCTCTTAGCAGTCTGTCCGAATGAATGGCCATTGCCAAACAGAGGCCAAGAGACAGCTAGGCCATGCAGTTGCTGAACATGGCACCCAACACAGAGTGTCTGGCTTCCCAAAGTGCTTCACAGCCATCTGGATTCTTTTCATCAATACCAACTTTTCTGAACTATGCAGCTGAGAACTCTTCCTGCGGCATATCCTTCATTCCCATAACCCCACCTCTTGGCCTCAGCCTTTGCTTGTCCCTGTTCTTCACTTTCCTCTGTGCCATTTCCTGCTCCCACTCCAGCTCCACATACGCCTTCCTATACCGCCAGTTTGCCTGCATGGTCTTTTCCCTTTCTCTTCCACCTCCCCACACTACCAATTCATAACACTGTCTCCTGAGGATGCATCTAGCAGCCAACTATTCTGTCCCTGCATACTCCCACAGGCAGCACTACAGCATCTCCCTCACATCTATCTTGGATGGAGAGTCATCGATCATCAGATGTAGAAGTAACTTCAGATGTCTCACGGGGAAGTGCATTGGTATCTTTACTGTTCATGTTGTATATTAATGACCTTGCAGACAATACTAATAGTGAAATCAGGCTTTCTGCAGATGATGCAGTTCTGATAGGAAAAAAGCTGCATGAATGTTCAGTCAGATCTTGATAAGATTTCAATGTGGTGCAGAGATTGCCAACTAGCTCTAAATGTTCCGAAATGTACAATTGTGCACTCCACAAAATGAAAAAAGAAAATGTATTATCTTATGACTATAATATCACTGAGTCACTGTTGGAATTGGCCAACTCATACAAATACCGGGGTGTAACACTTTGTAGGAATACAAAATGGAATGATCACATAGGTCCAATTGTGGGTAAAGCAGGTGGTAGACTTCAGTTTACTGGCAAAATACTAGGGAACTGCAATCAATCTACAAAGGAGATTCCTTACAAATCACTCGTCCAACCAGTTCTAGAATATCACTCATGTATGTGGGACCCAAACCAAATAGGACTAACAGGGGATATTGAACGTACACAGAGAAGGGTAGCACAAATGGTCACAGGTTTGTTTAATACATGGGAGAGTATCACAGAGATGATGAAGGAACTGAACAGGAAGACTCTTGATGATAGACAAACTACTCTGAGAAAGTCTGTTGACAAAGTTTCAAGAACTGGCTTTAAATGACTACTCTAGGAGCATACTACAACCCCTAAGTAACACTCAGATAGGGATGGTGAGGATAAAGTAAGAATAATTACTTCATGCCCAGAGGCATTCAAACAATCATTCTTCCCATGTTCCACACATGAATGGAACAGGAAGAAACCATAATAACTGGTACGATGGGATGTAGCCTCTGCCATGCACACCACAGTGGTTTGCATAGTATAGATGTAGATGTAGATGTAGAAGCCAACATTTATACACCACAAACCAAAATCTCCAGTCTGCATACCTCTGTTAACATGTTAGTATCTCTGCTTGACTCATAGTAGTAAAAAGTCCATGACAGGCAATAAATCGCATAACATCATGTAGTGCAGTTGGCAGTTAATGCCCACACACTTGTGAGAGTCAACAGCAGATAAGCACATGAGTAAAACCCAGGTGAAGTGCTGGAAGACCACAACTGTTATGTACTATGTAAAAATCAGTTCTTTGTTTCCAATTCATACACATACATTACCACATAGAGAAGTCTATTGCCATTACTCAAATTCTTTCTTAGCAATCCCAGAAAAATGGAACATCATTTTATGATCTAACAGCATCTGCGTGAATTTTTTTTTAGGCTTACTAGGGAAAAGAGTGTGCATCTACTGTTGGACTGGTAATTAGTTTCCGGGTTCATGCACTCGGCCTAAGTCTCATTCACAGTTCAGAAATTCCTCCCACTCTTTATGATAGTGCTGAAGCAATGTCTAGGGGGGATCCATTCTTTCCTTCAGTTTGTGAATACCGGTTACATATTTTGGTACCCACTGTTCACAAAAGTTACGTCGCCCAAGTTCTTCAGTCGCTTCTTAAGGACATCCTCGACCACTTTCATCATGAACATCTATGTAACCAGCCTTGAATTTTCTGCGCCACTCTCTAACACCACCATCACTCTCAACTCCAACACCATATACACAGTATAATCAATCTCGTATCTTGGCAGCATTGACTCCTGCAGCACACAGGAAGCAAATGGCGGAATGTATGTCACAATTGCTGAGAGAGACAATAACACAGTCCATTTCAATTGCTTGCTGCTTATACTCTAAGAATGAAACAGAGAGTTGGCTGATGCAAAATGACCTTCAAAGTCTCCTTTTGCAATGACAAGTGCCACAATGGTATCTGCAAGCACTTGCTTACTTTCAATTGTCAACTGGAGGTTAATTTATGAATAGCCCTCATAAATATTGAAGAGAACTGAATTGTTTCACACTTACTTATAGTGCAATACTCTTAACAACAATAACTTACATCTAAGGAACCCTAGGTTTTGCACCAAACCTGAATAAAACAGTTCATCTTCACTCTTCAATTTTATTGCTTGAATGCTTATAGTTGTTGCAAATGTAAAATATGGTGCTCCTTTTCCTCTTTTCTGCAAGCAGTTTTTGTTTTTACTTAATCGCATAACAGTTTAATGTGGAAGCTACATTCTTGAGGTGTTTTGCCCCCATTTAAGTATAAGAATTCGTTCCTTGTCTTCTATAGATTTCATTAAGAATGAGAACCTTCAGCAATGCACAACAAGTCAACATATAAATTAGTAAAAGGCCAGGAAATCATATAAATTTAATTTTTACACCATAATAACATGAAAACATTTAAGTTTTTTCCTTTACATTTGAAAGTTATTTTAAAAACATTAAAGTACATTACTAGCTGCATGCAGCTATACAACAAACATTATTATGTGTCATGCAGCTAACAGAACCATTTCAATCCCGGAACCTAGATATTAAGATGATTTGTAGAAAGAGAGGATATTGAAGTATTACTTTAATCTTGAATTGGCTTGGGTTCCCACTTTATTGGTTCTCTAGCAATGTAACTGAGAAACTGGATGAGTGAGGTCCCACAAATTAGTTTTCTCTAGAGTACACTACAGGCGGTTTTCATGGTTGACTGGTACTGCCCTATGGATTTCACCACATGAAGTTTCTAATCTAATGAATCTTCCATTGGCTACTTCACAAGAAATTGCACCTGCAAACACTTGTTTAGGCAGCTACAACGCATATCAGCGAGCAGGTACTTGCCAGTGGTGGTATCTCTTGCACTGTAGACAACGCCGTAGGTGCCCTCGCCAATGAGCTCCTGTAGTGTGAAACGATCTCCTGGGTCGTTCAGCTGCTCGAAGTTCACATGCTGAGACAGGCCGCGGTATGCCATCTTGGCTGGATCGAGCCTATAAAACAAAGGGACTGATGTCAACAGGGTTAGGACTATCACATTAATATATAGTGCAACACAGGACAGCAACAGCTAAACTTCTGGAAAAAAAAACTGTCTGCCTGCAGAGTTGTATGATCAAATAACAGGGCACCTTCAGTTATTTTGTAAATTTGGCATTTAGTCCACATGTATTGTTAGTTAGAAATAAAGGAAGATCAGAAATCATCATTTCTCTTTTCACTCGTCTAACTTAAAATTTTGTGTGTTATAGTTAGAATCGCATTTAAATGTAACCTCGACATTTGTTGTGTGGGGAAAAATTTAAAGGACATTAACTTGCAAATGGGCGTCCATATAATTTTTTCCGCAGGGTCTGGGGGCAAGGCAATCGACATTTTTTATATAAATGAGACAGTCAATTTCGAGACATGTCATACCACAAGAAATAAATTTTATTGGTGAGTGCTTCTCTTCTCCTCCTCCCCCCCCCCCCCCCCCTTCTCCCATGACAAAACCTTTTTCAAATGTAAAATTATTTTCAATAAAACAATACCTGTACTTTAAAGAGTGTATTTTCAAATGTACCTCCATTCCTATGGTAAAGAGAGAGAGAGAGAGAGAGAGAGAGAGAGAGAGAGAGAACAACAAATTACAACTTTTCCGTAACATGTGAACTATTGATTGGTTAATATTTATTAAATCAAATTCTCTTTCGATAAGAGTATAACCGAATATTCATCATAATAAAACTGGTGTTCTCAAATGTTGAAAATCTGGCGGTCAGCCCTTACTTTCTCATTTAAAACAGCCTTATCTGCGCTAACGAGTTTGCGTTCCTCGTTGCTACTGTTTTCGTCGATCTTGCTTCCTCCAACGTTACAGCTGTTCCATTTCTCCAAACAATTGGCTTCTATTTTTCACAAGAATGAGCACTAGGCGATATGCCTTTGAGGTAATTCCCTGTTCTTTTGCCACGTACATGTTTGACTGCGTTTTATCTATATTGCGTAACAAATTTTGTGGCAAAAGGAAAAACATTGCAACTCGAAAAACTTTTGAAGAAAGAAATTTTTTTTAAGGACGCTCTGGTTGAAACAAATTTTCATGCGCTATCCATGTTCAGGTCCACGGTAACCTTCTGTGGGCCAGCAGGAAAACTGTGTAGAGCAAAACCCTCAAAGGTTACACAGTCTTGCAGTTCATCAACAATGGATGATAGTATTTCAGGCGAAAACGGACGCTTCTGATGAATATTACAATTACATTACAATCAATAATACAAACGACATGTTATGTTCCGTTGGACATCAAAGGAAAAGATTAGTGGTATCATTCAGGGTTTAGTATTACTACCAAGTGATAATCAGATGGTCTTTTTAAAAAGAAAGAAAAAGGATAGTAAAATACTAGGAATATAAATTACAAATCAAACTCGTACCGCACTCGAATCGTTATAGATTAACTCCTTAACTGAGGAGAGAATGAAGAGGCACTCACAATGAAAGCATACGTGCGTTCTGATAGTTGGAACGGAAGACCACAGTTTCCTAGGTAATAGTACAAAGTTGTCAAATGATAAGTTTTGGTTAAAACTATTCACAATATAAAACTGTGATAGAAAGGCTTCTCACAGTGAAAATTACTAAAGCGTTATTTTTTTTAGTGTAGATAAACCAAATGTACCGGTAGTCTCCGAGTAGGGTAGAGGGGCGTGTAAGACGCGTCTGTACGGGCTATCTACACGCTACAAACTAGCAACATATTCAAGAACGGGTAGCGCTCCACATCAGTTTGTTTGAGTTGTAATTTAGTTTACTAGTACCTTATCATCCTTCTTTCTCTTTTTTACAGACAGATCATCCGATGATGACTACGTAGTAAGTTTAGGGGCGTAAATAGGCTACTGCCATATGATTCCTGGGCAAGTACATGAAGAGGAGATGCCCCTCCCCTTTCTACGTTCCTCTACTACACTCCATTCCCATCACAACAAAACGTCGCCCACACTTCGAATCTCACAGCCACTCCCCCCCCCCTCCCCCCTCACGTAAACAAAAAACTAGATTACGCCATTAAAACGGCTGCTGTCCTCCCACTTGTGTCAAAAGTCAAATAAGTGAAACAGACTTTAAGAAATAAATAACTTCATTTTAATTAATTTGGTGAAGCTAAATACACTCCTGGAAATGGAAAAAAGAACACATTGACACCGGTGTGTCAGACCCACCATACTTGCTCTGGACACTGCGAGAGGGCTGTACAAGCAATGATCACACGCACGGCACAGCGGACACACCAGGAACCGCGGTGTTGGCCGTCGAATGGCGCTAGCTGCGCAGCATTTGTGCACCGCTGCCGTCAGTGTCAGCCAGTTTGCCGTGGCATACGGAGCTCCATCGCAGTCTTTAACACTGGTAGCATGCCGCGACAGCGTGGACGTGAACCGTATGTGCAGTTGACGGACTTTGAGCGAGGGCGTATAGTGGGCATGCGGGAGGCCGGGTGGACGTACCGCCGAATTGCTCAACACGTGGGGTGTGAGGTCTCCACAGTACATCGATGTTGTCGCCAGTGGTCGGCGGAAGGTGCACGTGCCCGTCGACCTGGGACCGGACCGCAGCGACGCACGTATGCACGCCAAGACCGTAGGATCCTACGCAGTGCCGTAGGGGACCGCACCGCCACTTCCCAGCAAATTAGGGACACTGTTGCTCCTGGGGTATCGGCGAGGACCATTCGCAACCGTCTCCATGAAGCTGGGCTACGGTCCCGCACACCGTTAGGCCGTCTTCCGCTCACGCCCCAACATCGTGCAGCCCGCCTCCAGTGGTGTCGCGACAGGCGTGAATGGAGGGACGAATGGAGACGTGTCGTCTTCAGCGATGAGAGTCGCTTCTGCCTTGGTGCCAATGATGGTCGTATGCGTGTTTGGCGCCGTGCAGGTGAGCGCCACAATCAGGACTGCATACGACCGAGGCACACAGGGCCAACACCCGGCATCATGGTGTGGGGAGCGATCTCCTACACTGGCCGTACACCACTGGTGATCGTCGAGGGGACACTGAATAGTGCACGGTACATCCAAACCGTCATCGAACCCATCGTTCTACCATTCCTAGACCGGCAAGGGAACCTGCTGTTCCAACAGGATAATGCACGTCCGCGTGTATCCCGTGCCACCCAACGTGCTCTAGAAGGTGTAAGTCAACTACCCTGGCCAGCAAGATCTCCGGATCTGTCCCCCATTGAGCATGTTTGGGACTGGATGAAGCGTCGTCTCACGCGGTCTGCACGTCCAGCACAAACGCTGGTCCAACTGAGGCGCCAGGTGGAAATGGCATGGCAAGCCGTTCCACAGGACTACATCCAGCATCTCTACGATCGTCTCCATGGGAGAATAGCAGCCTGCATTGCTGCGAAAGGTGGATATACACTGTACTAGTGCCGACATTGTGCATGCTCTGTTGCCTGTGTCTATGTGCCTGTGGTTCTGTCAGTGTGATCATGTGATGTATCTGACCCCAGGAATGTGTCAATAAAGTTTCCCCTTCCTGGGACAATGAATTCACGGTGTTCTTATTTCAATTTCCAGGAGTGTATAATAATATTAGCTAAGTTTCCCCGATTTATCCATACATCAAACAGCTATTCATCCCTGCATCATTTGCACGTAATTACTGTACAGTACCCAATACAAATTTTAACTAAACATAAAACCAAAATATTTTTTGTTACCAAAATATTTTTTGTAACCAAAATATTTTTTTGTAACCAAAATATTTCATGAGAATTTTTAACTAGTAAGGCACTATTCTTACGTTCAGAATGAAAACAAGAAAACCTAATTAATTAAAATTTAATAATGTTACAAAACGTGAAATATCTAATAATGTATTACAGCGCAAAACAAAAAAGAATAAATATTTAAAGAGGTGCGTAAGTTCGACTATAGATGTAAAAATGTCAACTGCTAAATACATGTACGTGACTGCTTCATTACCTAAATTCGTATCTTAGTTAAATGAGCCGGCCGAAGTGGCCGTGCGGTTAAAGGCGCTGCAGTCTGGAACCGCAAGACCGCTACGGTCGCAGGTTCGAATCCTGCCTCGGGCATGGATGTTTGTGTTGTCCTTAGGTTAGTTAGGTTTAACTAGTTCTAAGTTCTAGGGGACTAATAACCTCAGCAGTTGAGTCCCATAGTGCTCAGAGCCATTTTTTTAGTTAAATGAGTTTCTTCTTGTTCTCGTAAATGCATACTCGTGCATTAAAAAAGAAAAATTAGTATTTGGTGTTCATTCATCTCCTACACAACTTAAGCATCCATATGGTGTCTCAAGAGGAATGGTCAATATTCAGGGGTATGACATGATCGATCATCCATCTAAAACACATACTTTAAGAGCTATAAGCACTTGTTCATCTTCGCTACTGTAAACCATCTCCTGTACTGAACAAGTGCTTATAGCCCTTTAGGTGACCACTTAAGAGCCCATATTCACTGGACTTTTTAGCTTCGAATGATCCATCCTGTCATACGCCCGAATACTGAACATTTCTTCTAACAAGGGAACCTCCCCATCGCACCCCCCTCAGATTTAGTTATAAGTTGGCACAGTGGATAGGCCTTGAAAAACTGAACACAGATCAATCGAGAAAACAGGAAGAAGTTGTGTGGAACTATGAAAAAAATAAGCAAAATATACAAACTGATAAGTCCATGCGCAAGATAGGCAACATCAAGGATAATGTGAACGTAGGAGCGCCGTGGTCCGGTGGTTAGCGTGAGCAGCTGCGGGACGAGGGAGCCTTGGTTCAAGTCTTCCCTCGAGTGAAAGTCTACTTACTTTATTTTCGCAAAGTTATGACCTGTCCGTTCGTTCATTGACGTCTCTGTTCACTGTAATAAGTTTAGTGGCTGTGTTTTGCGACCGCACGCAAAACCGTGCTATTAGTAGACGAAAGGACGTGCCTCTCCAATGGGAACCGAAAACATTTGATCGCAAGGTCATAGGTCAACCGATTCCTCCACAGGAACTTGTACACTTGGCGAACAGGTAAAAAGATTCCTCTACCTTGCCCGATTTAGGTGGAGCGTCCCCATACTACAGCGCAGTTACCTCGCATCGGACGGACGGACGGACGGACGGACAGATAATAACTGTCTGAAAATAAAAAATTAAACTTTTCACTCGTTCCGCAGCTGCTCACGCTAACCACGGGACCATGGCGCTCCTGAGCTCACGCTATCCTTGATGTTGCCTATCTTGCACATGGACTTCTCAGTTTGTATATTTTGCTTATTTTTTCATAGTTCCATATAACTTCTTCCTGTTTTCTCGATTGATCTGTGTTCAATTTTTCAAGGCCTATCCACTGTGGCAACTTATAACTAAATCTGAGGGGGGTGCGATGGGGAGGTTCCCTTGTAAGATACCCTGTATATCTTTAGCTTTACTCTGCGAAACACGATAAATTGCGTGGTGCACCATGCTTTTTACTGAATGACATATTAAGGTCTGTTCCCTTCCATTAGTGGATGGAGCGTGCGAAGAACGAATGCACCTGAGCCACTGTGCGAGCTATTATTTTAGTAATTTTGTCTGCACTGTCTCTTCGAGTGCATTCATCCGAGACACACTGCCCCCACACGAGGCCTTGTAGTCTATGGTGCGATAAGCTGCAACTCTAGTTCACCTTTGGTGTTTATGGAGGAGACGCTAACCAGCACTTCGTACTTGCAGAATGTTGTTGTTAGACCCGTTCTTTTGCCGTTCTTGCAACAGGAAGGTGATATATTGTTCCGACAGGATAATGTTCGCTCACTCTATGCCTCTGAAACTCAACGTGCTCTGCAAGACGTTCAGGAACTTCCCTGGTCAGAACGATCTCCGGACTTTTCTCCAATCAAGCATGTGTTGGATTTGATGGGACGAGAAGTGACTCATGCGACTGGTCAGCCAATAACTCTTACGGAACAATGTGAACAGGTCCAGCAGGCGTAGCATATCGGATCCCAGGACAATATTCCCCATCTGTACGATCGACTGGATGCCAGATGCAGCGCCTGCATTGCCACCTGTGGAGGATACACCACGTACTAATATGGGTGCTTCAGCGTGGTTCGCTACCCGGTACCACAGAACCGCTTGTGCATTTGATCTGTAAACGTAATCGTTTCATGTACTCCATATGCACTGTTGCAACAAATTTTGAATGAACTGGAAACTTCTAAAATGGTGTGTTATTTTTTTCCTGTAGTGTATCTCTGAGAGCTCTAGAGTGATATATTGCAGTGGTTGGCACGGTGGATTCGCATTTGGGAGGACAGCGATTCAGATCCCCGTCCGCCCATACAGACTGAGGTTTTCCATGAATTACCCCAAATCGGTTGAGACAGAAGCCGGGGTTGTTTCCTTTGAAAAGGATACAGCCGATTTCGTTGACCATTCGTTCCGTATTCGAGCTGCTTCTCTGATGACCTCGACGTCGACGGGATGTTAAATCCTAAGCCTCCAATCTCGTTTCTGACAGCACCCTTCCTAATAAGTCAGTGTCCATACTTTCATACCTGATTCTCTCTAGTCTGTTGTACTGAATCTTGAAAGGGCGAGAGAATGTTTTCAAGACCTGCAGCTACATTTTTTTATATTTTTTACTATCACGAATTATTTTTGTCATAGCCTTAGATAAGTCAATGCATATCGTACTGGATAGAAGGTTTCCTATCTGCCAGCCCAATGCAATGGATTTATTGTCTTTAGCGTTACCCTGTAAGTGCTCACGAAAAAAGTTTTTAAACCCTACTATCGTAGCATGCTGTGATTAAAGGAATTTGTAGATATTCTCAACTGTTTCGATACACAGAGCTGTTTCTTGATTAGTCTCTTAGCCTCTACAGCGCCTAAATCTTAATTGTGACCTGATCCTTTTTTGCACACCATTGCACCCACCACTCATGGCGGATACACCGTCAGCCTTGCCACAAACACTTGCTCACATCTAGACCCTTTTGTTGGATGTATTTAGTAAACTGATATTTGTATCTAGATGCAGGCTGCTCTTTGATCTTGGTAAAAGAGATAAATGATTCGCAAATATTTATGTCAGGGTGATTTCCAAAACAAACGTTCATTATTTTAATATAGCGAAGACTTCTCTTGACTGACAGATTTCACTAAATTTTCCACATTTCTTTCCCATGTTAATTCTTCCTCGTTTAGCCATATGAAATTAAATGTCCAGAGACATGTCAAGTCTCAAATTTACCTTTAATAATGAATACAGGCGAAAGCAATGAATTAAAATTGTACCTGGGCCAGGATTCGAACCTGTGTCTCCTGCTCAGCAGACAGATGCACTAACCACTGCACCACCCTGGCACCGCAGGCAACACAGCTGCACAGATTACCCTATTATGTCTCTCTCCCTAATACAAACTCCAATTCACACCTAAGACCATCTTCCTTCTTAACTCTTATTCAGTGTTGGAGAGCCTCTGCAATAGTGACATCACCTTAATACAGAACGAAGTGGGAATACTCTTGTCTGTACCTCGGGCATAGGTGACACATTAGTCATTGCTTCGGCCTGTAAAGGATAAAGCTGAGAATATGTCTCTGGAACATATAATTTCATAGATTAGTAATAAATGCAGTATTTTTCACATTTCGTTCAATTTCGTTATTCCTATGTTGGAGAGCCTCTGTAATGCTGATACGAATTAAGAAGGGGAACATAAAGACGGACTGTGGCGTGGACTGGAGTTTGTATTAGGGAGGGAGATGTACTAGGACAATCTGTGCAGCTGTGTTAGCTGCTGTGCCAGGGTGGCGCAATTGTTAATGCATATGCCTGGTGAGCAGGGACCCGGCTTCGAATCCCGGTCTTGTTAAAAAAAATTTAATTGATTGCTTTGCTCTGTATTCATTATATTCCTCATTTGTTTTGTTTCCAGAGGCAACTTAGTTTCAGGAGCGATTCCCTGGTCATACCAGCCTGGTTTCACCCCTGCTGCTATCACTAGATAGAACACCTAACTGTGTGGTTATTATTTTCCACATATTATCTTAGAACAGCGGTTCCTAAAGTCGTCTACGTCGGCCCCTACAGGTCGACTCCAACTTGCAAGGGCTCCACGTCAGCGATAAACAAAATTGGGAGTGCATTAGATGTAAATGGGGGTCCACGAGAGTGGATCCCAGTTTGACGCACCTCAGTCAAAATTCCGCATTCTTCTCACTGTGTGTCTCCCCGGCTAAGTCAGAGAGTGGAGCAACTCTTATTTTCGCTCTGCTGCTCGCAACACTCAGCGACATTATTTATTATTTTCCTAGTCCATTCAGTAAAGTACAATCCCTTGTCCTCCTCCGAGGAATGGAAAGAGTACCTAGTGCCGCCCGTGATGGCCCAGGAGTCGCTTCGTCACTCAAGGGGTGGATTATAATTTGCGACACAACGCAACACGGCACTTGAATCACTTCACAGCAGTGTGCGATTTGCGCTTTTACCAGTGGGGTGGATGTCTTAGGGGGTTAGTATAATTACGTATGTTACTAGCTTGGACCGTGGTGTTACCCATGGTTAAACAGTTATTTATAAATAGATGTTAATGCCGAAACTCACTATTCACGCGTATGCACTATCAGAAAAGCCATCCCTTGTTATATCTTTAAAAGTACATTATAGGTAAAGCTTATTCACAAAATCATCTACATACAGGTATACGACGGGAAATCAAAAAGTAAAGGCACATTTGTGAAAAGCTGTGCTTATTCTGATGATAAAAAACTGAAACATGCGTTTTCTACGTAACCTCCCTGGACTTCAATGCAGTTTTCCCGACGTTTTACGAGTTTTTTTTTATTTCATCAGAAAATACGTTTTTCGGTGGCATCTGTAACCAATTTTGCACCGCAGCAATGAGGTCTTCATCACTTTCAAATCTTCTTCCCTGTAGTGCTTCCGTTAAGGGTCCAAACATGTGAAAATCACTTGGAGCCAGGTCTGTACAGTATGGTAGATGTTCCAGCACCTCGAATCTCAACTCCTGTATTGCGTCGGCTGTCCGTTTGGCAGAATGTGGGCGATCGTTATCTTGCTGCAGGATGACACCTCTTCACAGTTTTCCACGACTTTTGGATCTGATTACAGGTTTTAGTTTCGTACGCAACACATCATATCCACCATACAATACAGACCTGGCTCTAAAGCCTCGTTTACGCTGGGGCGACGTCTTGCAACATTGTGGCACGCTACGGAAATGTGGCGTGCGTCGTCTTGTAGCATGCTACAACAGGCAACATCTTGCGGCGTATGTTGTATGCGGCAGGTTAATTTATACCAAAGCAACAGAATTTATGCCACACGTGTGTCGGTCTTGCAGTATAATGGATGATAAAGTGATCGCAGCGGCGGCCTACTTGGTACTTGCACAGGCAGTTAACAATGGAAATGAAAAACAAAGGAAAAGAAAACGATGGTGGAAGAGAAGAGTATTTGAAGAAGGTCCACGAAATAGTACCCTAGGAACTAGAAGCAGACGATGGTGCGTTATTTAGTAGTGTGTGCTTTCGTCCCAGGCGCGTTAGCCCGCGCCATACCGTTGCAAAAGGTGGCCTAACGGTAAATGTTTGCACAGGTACCGGGCCGGTCACCACCCTGTGTCAGGGCCCGGGGTGGGACTTTCAGCCCCCAGCTCACCCAACTCTGCGGTACGACTGCCACACTACTTCCCTCGCAAGCTCGCAAGTAAACGGATGACGCACCTTAGACGAAAGCAACAATGAAAACATGAGAATGATGATTTAGTTCTAAATGTTTTGAAATGCTTAACTACTACATAACACTTTTTCAAAATTAATAAGCAAACATATTAATAGTATTAATGGTAAGACTGTATTAAAAACTTTCAGTGTTCGGCTCCACAAATTTAAATTATATGTAAAGTTTTACTCCAGTGCGTGGGAAATAAACATCCCAGGTTGGGATGCATAAACTAAAGCCAGAGGAGGGGATGGTCTGATGCAGAGGGGGGGAAATCCCCCCCAATCTCCCCTGCAAATCGCACACTGCTTCATAGCTGCTACATACGCAAGATTCTGTGCTGCGTTGCCGAGGTTGGCAGCGGCTGAACACGGAACATCAGCGGGCCGCAGTCGGCCGACTTCAGCGGATCAAGAATTACGGAGCCCTCGTCCACCTCTTTGTGAACAGGCTACAGATAGGCACCATAGAATTTAAAGTTGTTTGGGAGTACCGGAAAAAGTAAGTAAATAGTTTTTTTATCAAATTATCTTTTTGTAGCATCTCCGATTGCATAGAGATCATGACTTGACGTTAAGAGTGTCGATTTTGATTGCTATGTCTTGTCATATTTACCTGAACAGCTTTATTTTTATCGACAATCAACTGGTAAACATCGCCGAATTCAAAATTAAATACAAACAGAACGGTTTTTATTATTTGAAGTTGGACTTTGTTCTGCCATTGCCGCCAAAACCATTACCTACATGCTCGTATGGAAAAAAAAAGTTAAGCAATGAAGCTATGAAACCATCCATGCTCGAGGATCTTCTGAGAAGGGGCCATAATGATAAAACATTTTACAGCAAAACCTGTAAAACCACAGTGGGGACAACTCATGGCGTCTTCCCTCATTCCAAAGGAAAAAAAAAAAAAAAAAAAAACTAGGTTGTGCTGCACTTTATCACACACAATATTAATGGCAGCAGACCGAGCGCTCGCCACGTTTGGTCACTATCGTGGATTTATCAGCCATTTAAAACAAAATGTACTGAGACTGTTTGCAATACACTGTGTCATCCAACGACAACTTTTAGTTGCTAAAAATCTGAGTGACAGACTGGATCACTATCCTCAATTTATAAACAAAATTCGAAGCAAAACGTTGAATTCTTCGATCGATTACTCCTGCGCACTGAAGTTCGCTGGCTGTCAAAAGGCGTTTGTTTGACAAGATTTTTCTCACTTTTTGAGGATGTTTTACAGTTTTTGTATGCTAAAGATCCAACTCTAAAGGAAAATTTAATCAAGTAGAAACCAGAAACCGCTTATGTAACAGATTCATTTACTAACTTTAATAGGTTATCTTGCAGTTACAAGGTGACAGTCTAAATTTGCTTAAAACAAAGTACAGCGTTTCAGCTCTTCTTACCAGAATTAAACTGACGAAGCAAAACATTGGACAGCGTGAATTTTCCCAGTTTCCCTGTTTGCCACAGACAAAATGGCAAGATGATGATATTTGAAAACTACGTTCAACATTTAAATGACCTCAACACAGACTTTAAAACTGGATTTTAGGACGTTTTGACTATGGAAATAGCAAAATGGTTTATCAATACATACAGTGATTCTGAAGAAACAGAACTGACTGGAATAAGCTGTAACAAAAAACGTAAGGTATAGTTTAGAAAGGGATATCAGCAATTCTGCATTCAGCTTACTTATCGTATATTACAGCCTATCTCGAGAAACTTTTTGATAGCTTTTCCCACTTCATCCCTCGTGTAAAAGAAACAGGAAAAAGAAACAGTTTGGGAATCACTGGCAGAGGAGCTTTAAGGTTAAACCCAACTAAATTTAAGACAAATATTTGAAGTTTCCTAATGGAGCATGAGGTTCACCCCTCCCATTGAATGTATTTATGTATTTTACGAGAGTGTCGCAGTGGTAACACCGATAAAATGCACGTCTGAATGCGATGGACTTCCGCTTGACGCTCGGCCGATGGGGCCCTAGAGGACAGGTCACGGAGCACCACGTAGCAATATTCAAGTGTATCGCGGAGCCATCTCGCTTTCTCCTTGCCATTAGTTATGAGAGCTCTTCGTATCGCCGATTTTGCACATTTGCAGTCACCATGAAAGAGCCGTACGGTGCATCGGGAGACGGTGAATGCATGTCTGCCACGTTGCTTCGATCCGCCTCGGGATCCACTAATGAGGATGAATTAAGTTTCCACGAACTACGGCTCCGGCAAACTCGCTACCATGGGGGGTTTAACGACCATAAATATGCAAGGTGCTCCGTAAAAGCTGTGAGTCAACGTTCAGTAGTCAACATATGATCTAGTAACCAGCCAGATACATAAATTCGATCCAGTGTGCTCGCCGAGTGGCTAGTAAAAAACGTGTAGGCCTCACGCTGCCCATGGATGTTTTCCCACGTGTCAGTGTCATGTCGCGGCAGATCGAGGGCGATTCCTAGCAGGCGCTAAAATTCGGGGCTTGATCCTTCGGTGTGAGAACACAATCAAAATCCTGTAGTCTATTACCAAGACGTGATCGTATCTGCATGGAATAGGGGCGCAACCTCCTCCGAGTGGAACTGCGCACGCGCCCGTCGATTGTCAGATCCGGAGGGTGCATAGATGTCGACAATACGAATGCCGTTCACGGTCATCGCCAAACCCCGCGCCGGCCGGAGGAAATCTAGGTAGGCCTACACACCGAATCCCTTCCCGGCTAGTATCGCCGTGCCACGTCCTAAGTCTGGAGTCGGCGCTAGGTAAATGTTGTAACCACGTACGTCGCGAAAGGCAGCATTGTAGATTTCCTGCGCCAGCAAAATATCTACGTTCATGGCGTACATCATGTTTCGGAAAAGTTGCATCTTTGCAAGCTGTCGTACGGTGTTAATGTTCACCTTATATGCTTGGTCCGTCGCCGTTGTCACGCTCGTGTCATGTCATTGTAAACTCCAAATGCTTTAGTCTACTATTCGTGCTCAGAGGGTTGCCCTCCGTTGTTTTCGTTCTGCGGTGCGCGTCCTGGAAGTGAGCCGTCATCAAGTGGGAGTGCAATTCCGCTATCCCTTCGACTTGTTCTGCCCAGTCATATTGGTCATCAATCCCACAAACACCCTTCGCTGAATTTCGATGTGGCTGCCGGGACACTGTCACTAACTCCCCCGTCGGCAGTACCGGGTCAGTCGGTGTCAAAGAAGAGGGACCTTCTGGAAGGCAGGACATTCGCTTATCTTCTGAAGGAACCCTTTCAACGTCCTCGAAAGGCACGTGTTCCATGTCAGATGTCTCTTCGGTGCGGTAGCTTCCGTGTCCCCTAGACTAGTGGAGGATGTGTCACCCGAACTAAGGCGAGGCTTTTTGCGACGCTTCGGCGATCGTTGTCTGCTCGCAAACAGAGCTAGGGTAACACGACTGCCTACATGCCTGCCGGCCGCGGTGGCCGAGCAGTTCTAGGCGCTTCAGTCTGGAACCGCGCGACCGCTACGGTCGCAGGTTCGAATCCAGCCTCGGAAGTGGATGTGTGTGATATCCTTAGGTTAGTTAGGTTTAAGTAGTTCTAAGTTCTAGGGGACTGATGACCTCAGATGTTAAGTCCCATAGTGCTCAGAGCCATTTGAACCTAATTTTTCGTGGCCCTTACGCGAAATATATGTTGGCGGCGGTAGAGTCATTTTGCAGTCAGCTTCAAATGCCGGTTCTTCAAATTTTCTCAGGAGCGTTCCTCGAACAGATCTTCGCTTTGCTTCCAGGGTTTCCCATTTGAGTTTCCAAAGCATCTCCATAACGCTGACGTGTTGTTCGAAGCTACCGGTAACATACCTAGCAGTCCGCCTCTGAATTGCTTCGATGGCTTCCGTTAATCCAACCTGATGGGGATTCCAAACACTCCAGTCCTATATGCGGTCTTCTTTACAGATGAACCACATTTTCCTAAAATTCTGCTAATAAACCGAAGTCGACCATTCGGCTTCCCTCCCACAATCCTCACATGCTCGTTCCATCTCATGTTGGTTCAAATGGCTGTGAGCACTATGGGACTTAACAGCGGAGGTCATCAGTCCCCTAGAACTTAGAATTACTTCAACCTAACTAACCTAAGGACATCACACACATCCATGCCCGAGGCAGGATTCGAACCTGCGACCGTAGCAGTTGCGTAGTTCCGGACGGAAGCACCTAGAACCGCTCGGCCACCGCGGCTGGCATTTAATGTTGCTTTGCAAATTTACGCCCAGATATTTAAATGACGTGAATCCGAACATTGTGTGTTTGTTTTTCGTACTCACCCACATTATCTTAAACTTTTCTACATTTACAGCTAGTTGCCATTCATCACACCAACTACAAATTTTGACTAAGTCATCTTGTATCCTTCTACAGTCAATCTACTTCGACACCTTCACGTACACCACAGCATCATCAGCACAAAGCCACAGATTGTTGCCCATACTGTCCACTGACAAGTCTCCAACTTGCCCTCAAGATTTAAGTTATCGATAATTTAAGAAATTCAGTTTAGACGAATGGCGGAATGATCTCGTTCTTCAACATCCCACATTTCTTTAGCACCAGTAGCTTTGCCCAATGAACTCGACAACCTGTTCACGTTAAATGAAAAATGTACCATCCGTTTACGCCGACAAGATTGTGGAACGCCTCCAGATGACAAAACAGTAAACCACAAATATAAGAATCCGCTCATCAAGCACGTACTCCTATCATGCCAAGCGGGCGGCAATCTCTCCTATTTCTCTCAGCTCGGATATCAACAACCAGCAACCTATAACGAGTGGAGCAAGAAGACGTATTTATTATCAAGCAATTATTACCGCGATATGACTTCTGCATCTGTGGAGAACGGTAACCTACGGACACAAATTTAATTAAACGTGTTCAAAAAATGTTCAAATGTGTGTGAAGTCTGATGAGACTTAACTGGTAAGGTCATCAGTCCCTAAGCTTACACTCTACTTAACCTAAATTATCCTAAGGACAAACACATACACCCATGCCCGAGGGAGGACTCGAACCTCCGCCAGGACCAGCCGCATAGTCCATGACTGCAGCGCCTTAGACCGCTCGGCTAATCCCACGCGGCAATTAAACGTGAATCGTCGATACGCTCTCAGGTGTCAACACTTCACTTTAAATTGACAGGCACTCATTGCGGGAAATGACATATGTCAAAACCATTATGGCTGTCAAGTGTGCGTTAGATTTTTAGCACTGTTATGAAGTCATTGTACGTATTTATGGAAACTGCTTGCGTGACAGATGGAAATCAGAGTTCTACGATAGTACTGTTAAGACAGGTAAATTTCTATGTGAGAGTGGAAAATTTTGTTGAAATACGTCGGTGCTGGAAGACATGACTTTGATCTTTAAAGTTTCATGGGACTCAACTAAGCGCAAACCTCTGAAGACGATGTTGAGAAATAAAAGAGCTTTATTTCTTCGATTAAATATTATATTTGTGAATAATCCTGATAAGTTCGGAAATAAAGTCCATTATGAAGGCCCATTTGGAGACGACAGAGATTATGTTTGTAAAGAGTGAAGCCAAGAAAAGAGCCTATGTTTACCAGTTTTGTTAAGAAGAGTGTTGTAAGGAACATATCTAGAATTAAGGACACTAATGTGCTTCCCTTCCATCCAACAGAAAATTTCATTTAATCTTACACTTAAGCTAAGTGTCCAATAGGATGACCATAGGCTAGCGTACACAAGACATTTTAAGTTAGGGCTTTTTCTGATGTGTACACGAAAATATTTTTATCCCTTAGGATTAATTCATCTTTATTCATAGTCCATTAACTTAGATCGCTAATATGGAACGTGTGTTTATATCACTTTTACAAAAACAAGTAATACAGAATTTATATGCATTTTTGTTATTTCCTCAAGTTTTTACTTCATTTCCGGCCAAGGAACGAGCTTTCTGGCAGTGCACGTACATTCACAGTTGTTTCTCTGAAGGAACGCTAGGCTTCTTGTTTGACGGTTACCAAATTATCCCTTAAAACTACTCTTTACCTAATATTACTGAAAGAAGCTCTAATAAACAGAAAGCTACTAATATTAAAAATAGAGGCGAAGAGGGGAAAAGAGAACAAAGCAAATATAAAAACGAAGAAAAAGAAAACAAAACAGTGAAATAGGTGGAAGAGGCTACGACTTGCTGTCCATACAGTAGTCAGTATCAAATATTTATCCCTGTGGTTGAACTTGTGGACTATAAATTGAAGAAATTTAAAAACATTACAGAAAACGTCTTATAGCCCTACTTGTACGTCGGAGCAAGGCTGTGATGAGTGAGAGAGATCCTCCATGATTTAATAGCCGTGTTGGACGGATCGATTGGTGGCGTAAAACGGACCAAACTACGAGGCAGTGCGTTCCTCTATCCTATAGGTATCAGACCAATAGAGTTCGCTGTAAGGGGAACGAAGTAGTTAGCTAAATGGATCCTTTGGTGTGTTCGTCTCGGACAACGAAACAATAACAGAAAACGCAAAGCTAGAACATCCAGGAAACAAACTGGTGGCCCCGAAAGTAGAACAGCAAGAAAATGCTGTGGGCTGTGCGTCCCACGGTCCTTAAACGGTCCACCGAGAAACTTTTGAGTTGTTTCTAGAAACTTCCATTTAAACGACCAAAACTATTGCCATATTGACCGCAATGCAGTATGCTCCTACTCAGACAGACAACTGAATTTTGTAATGATCGATGTAAGACGTCTATTCCAATGATTGAACAACAAAACTAGTCAAAACGTACCAATAAATATGGTTGGTAGAGAGAGGGTTTCTGAGTCATGGGGCTATGTGGACAGAAATATGAAAATATTCTACTACTCATAAGACCATGCGTGCAGCCCGGATGCAACTATGTTACAGGTTCGTTGGTAGACAAGTCATTACAAGCGGTAAGAAGCTTTCTCCAAATATATTAACCTAGACAGCAATAATCCATAAGGAAATAGAAGAGGTAAGATTATATTGCTTATAAAAGTCCGCCTTGCAGCATTAAGTCTGTTTAAAATAAGGTATGCTGTTAAAGTACGTGAATACTAGACATAATTATTTCCGTTACCAGTTGTATAGAATCCACCAGCTTGGTCAACAGAAAAACTAGCAGCATCTTTTGCAAATTTGAGCAACAGCTTGCATTTAAAAAATAGTAAAGGAAAGGGGCTACATGAATCAGTCTTCGTGGAGCTTTCCGAATCGGAATATGATATATATATTTTCTTTTTTATTGAAGTATTCATGCAGCTTGATTA
The DNA here is from genome assembly GCF_021461395.2 of Schistocerca americana. NCBI lineage: Eukaryota > Metazoa > Arthropoda > Insecta > Orthoptera > Acrididae > Schistocerca > Schistocerca americana. The sequence goes on from NC_060122.1 coordinate 314,380,434, forward strand.
TACACAATAATCCCCAAGCCTCCATTACATTTTTTTTGTAAAATTTTAGGCGTCATTTAGGCAATGTAAGAAATTCTGTGAAGGGATCTGAGTGGACAGTAATTTTCCCTTCAGTCCCAACAAAATACCATCATACAAATTTCATTCTTTGTCCACATTCCTGAATCATAAGCCCCGTTATGATACTAGAGAATCTGAAATAAACCCATACCTTGAAATTCCCTTATAATCCTTCAAGAATTTCGGAAAGTCAGAGATCAGTAACATCATTTTCATCATTTTCTTCTATTTTGACTGCCCCAACGAAAACCACCGGTATCACACGAGCAAAGAGAGAAAAATTCAGTTTGCCATCTCACTCCACTAGTTATTCTCAATATTTCAAGAGGGAAGAGAAAATTTCATTTTGGAAACTCCCAAAGAAAGAATGTCAAGAGTTTCAGAAATCCGCTGGATGCTCAAGAGAAACCTTGAAATCCACAAGAGTATCCATTTTCGTCATCACCTGACGCTGAGTTGGAGGAAGAAAATATACCTTGTGGTTCCTGCAACATCAAATATTGCGACCCTAGATGCGTGAAGAAAATGGGAAAGGATCGTGTGTGGTAAGTGTTAGGTGCGGTTTTACGAAATATGTGTGGGGGCTGGTGGTGGTAAACAGTGCCGCTGTGGGAAATGCATGTAACAACTACTCGCATGGTTAAAGAGTGTTTTCTTCCATATTGCGTACAACTGCGTGACAGTTTTCAATGATTCACGTAGCCCCTTTTATGATTCAGACAGTCCCACAATTTAATTTTCCGTTATTTCAACATTTTAATTTTTGCTATTTGCAGTGAAGACAAACAGATCTTGAAGCAATGTATTTTCATCATAATAAATTTATAACTGCGATATATTCACCATTACGATTTAACAAGAGTAGTAAAATATTTACTACCCATTTGGGGCCAAAAAAGTTGAAATGATTCATTTAACTCCACTTTACACACCATGATGGGTACGTAGCCTCAGTTCATCAACCCCTCACGAAGAAAAATTTTTTCCTTACGGATCAAGGCAAGAACAAGAAGCTACAACAACGAAATAGCGGGTGATCTGGCAAAGGAGCGTACTACATCCGAGATGCCCCTAAATATGTTGCAATGCGTACGAACCAACATTAGAAAGACCTGGAAAGAAAACTGAAAGACGTCAAATAAATACAAATAATATTACGCCTCAGTCGAACCAGACATTCGTCTAGGAACTTGGCATTATAACTCAGCAGTACATCGTCAGGCCATAACATCAGTTATTCTTTTCCCATACCTTCACCACTTTAGCTTAAGCTGGTTGAGTTGGACGTGCAATCCCCGACAGCTATAATTGCTGTCGGATCTGAAACCAATCGCCGTTGACAAAGAAGTGACACTCGTCTTCGGTACCTGTCGGTTAGGATCTTTTACGATTACTGTTCTTACGTCACACTGCACTCCTGCGGGTAGTGCACTGTAGACACGTTGGACAGTCTACGTTGATACATCAAAAATCTAGTTATTACATTCACCGTGCAGTCATGGGCACGTCCAAACACTATAGGTCCTTTCTGCCATTCTGTCTCGGCTCCATATTGCCCACCTTATAAAGCTGTTTCCATAAAAGCGACAGACACACACACACCACTTGACCATAGGCGTCCACAAGGGACGGGGATGGGGGATGAGGGGGGGGGGGGGGAGGGTGCAAGAAAGGGCATAGAGTAGTTTGGCAATGTCCTAGTCTTGCCTTCTTCTTTAGAGATTCCAGTGGACACTCATGCACTTGATTTCCATGACGTACTTCAGCCGTGGAGGGCCACATGACCAACTGGTACCAGCTGAGCCCCATCTACATTGACAGTGTGCCCTTCAAGGGAGGTTAAAGTAACTGGGACATATTCCTTCGAATTCTCTAGAAGATTATCAGAAACGTCTTTCGTAGCTTGAATTCTCATTACACAGTGTGGAGGTTTATGAAGCAGTAGCGCCGTAGGCCAACGAAAAAATTAAAATGTATACGGGACATCTCTGGCACAACCGGTTCGGCAGCGTGCGCAAAGCTCGCCACGTTGTGCACGTAGCGTTCCCGGCTTCGGCCTGTAATCTCCAGTCAGTCCCTGACCAAACAGCCGAAATCCCATTTTGCGGGTGCGCCCCGTGCTTGCCGGGACGGCGCGGTAAATCCCATTTGGCACATCCAATTAGGTGAAGCCGTACTCGAGACTTGGCGGCGCGTGACGTGCGCCGCCGGAAGCGAACCCAGGCTCTTCCGGTTGCGTCAGCGGCCTCGATTCCACGGCAAGAGCGACGGCCCATACAGTCCCACGGCTCCCTAATAACACAACGCCAGCCGCCAGCCTGTCTCGTTCTCACGTCCTCCAGAGAGACGGAGCTCGTAAAAGTCTTCCGATACTAATTTCAACGTGTGATTTAGTGGCGGAGCCAGCTTCAAGGACTTTCTTGTGGATGTCAGTCATGCAATACCGTGTGGCTAAAATAAAACTTTTTTGAATGATTTACTATCAAGCGCGTACAAGATCAAGTAGTGGCTCATTCTGTGATCTTAGAGTTGCTGCTTCAACCTTGTCACTCACCCATCTGACGGCCGCTACTAGTAATCTCCATTTAAAATTTTGTGTTTGTACCTGGAAATAAACTACAATGACAGAAAAAAATAACACAAAAAATAATTAGTGTGGAGTAATGAAACTGGTCGAATACATTTGTCTAGGTAACATATGTGCGTGATTAACATTGCAAGATCACAGTTTGATACGTACAAGCAAGAGCTATGCCATTGAAAATGTGAAATTCTGGTCCAATAATATCCTGTGTAACCGCCAGAATGTTGAATGCAAGCATGCAAACTTCATGCATTGTGTTGTAAGGGTGCCGGATGTCAGTTTGTGGGATGGAGTTCCATGCCTGAAGCTCCTGGTCGGTTAATGCTGTTTGTGGATGACGCTAGAGTCGTGGTTCGATGAAGTCCCATATGTGCTCCATTGGAGACGGATCTGGTGTTCGAGCAGGCCAAGGCAACATGTCGACGCTCTGTAGAGCTGTATGTGGGCGAGCGTTATCCTGCTGGAAAACACCCCCTAGAATGCTGTTCATGAATGGCAGCACAACAGGCCGAATCACCAGATTGATGTACAAATTTACAGTCATGGTGCGTGGGATGACCACGGGAGTGCTTCTGCTGTCATAGGAAATCGCACCCCAGTCGATAACTCCAGGTGTAGGTCCAATGTGTCTAGCACACGGCAGGTCCTCATCTGGACTACTCCTAAACAATACACGGCCATACATGGCACAGAGGCAGAACCAGCTTCCATCAGAAAACACAACAGACCTCCGCCCTGCCTCCAACGAGCTCTCATTTGACATCACTGAAGTCGCAAATGGTGGTGGTTTCGGTTCAGTGGATTGCACGCTACTGGGCGTCTGGGTCAGAGCTGTCCTTGAAGTAACCGATTTGTAACAGTTCGTTGTGCCACTGTGATGCCAACTGCTGTTCATATTGCTGCTGCAGACGCAGTACGATGCGCCAGGGCAATACGTCCAACACGATGGTTGTGGTTGGTTGGTTGGTAGCGCCACATGACCGTCCGGACCCCGGTCGTCTTGTGACCACGCATTCTCGTGACCAACGTTCCAGCAATCCTGTACACTGGCTACATTCCCGACAAGTCTTTTTGCAGTAACGCAGAAGGATGATCCAGCTTCTCGTAGCCCTGTTACACGACCTCCTTCAAACTCAATGAGATATTGATAATGGTATCTTTGTCGCCCTAATGGCATTCTTGATTAACATCAACTCACCATGCCAATGTAACTAACGCTTAAGACCGTTGTACAGCATGTATTTAAAGCAAAGCTGACTCGCATCCTTACAATGCGCTACTAGCGCCGCTCTTATGCGACTGGCGCGAAATTTGAATACACACCATCTTTCAGATGTAGAAATACTCTTACCAACTTTCGTTTATGACGCGCAACTCCTCCTTGAGTTACCATTTCTTCCGTCAGTATATTTTAAAACAATTTTGTCCATCACAGACTCTTCATCATGACAGAAATGCCATTGTTTCAAAATAAAACTGTCCCGGAAAATTTCTAAGTCTGACACGAAATAAGTCACCCTACTTAATTAACAAGAGTTGTACTATTTACAGAAGAGGCTGGAGATGACCGAAGGAGGTACTGATGCAGTATCGTGCCTGCCTGAAGCATAGCAGCAATGGTGTTTCCAATAGTTGGCTATAGTCCGTCTAGTCCTACATATAAGAATCACTGGGAGGTAGATCAGGCAATCTTAAGGGGCCAGAAGATTTCACTGTCTGTTGACTGCCATATCTTCATTGAATACCACATGAAGTCGTGCCAAAGTTGCAAGTGTGTGCGCTGTTGCTCCACATTGCTGAAAATATCCATTCATTAATTCATTAATTCATTCATTTGCTGTTTAACCAACAGCGTCACAATTTCCGACAACATTTTTCGGGTTAGTTTCATTGTGGCCAGCTTGTATCTAGGACTATATGTCTCGAGCGAAACAAAGTGGAATGCTCGACTAACAGCAGTTCTAAGTAAGTCAGATGCCCAGCTGAGAGCGGTTCCAAGAATTCTAAGGAAATATAATCGTCTCACAATGGAGGTAGCTTACAAAATCAGCCTTTGACCTATTCTTGAGTACCGATCCTCAGTCTGGTCCCGTACCAGGTAGGATTGTCCGCCCCGATAGCTGAATGGCCAGCGTCCCGGACTGCCGTCCTAAGGGGCCCGTGTTCGATTTCCGGCTGGGTCGGAGATTTTCTCCGTTCAGGGACTGGGTGTTATGTTGTCTTCATCATCATTTCATACCCATCCGGCTCGCAGGTCGCCCAATGTGGCGTCGAATGTAATAAGATCTGCACCAAGGCGGCCGGGCCTGCCCCGTAAGGGGCCTCCCGGCCAATGACGCCAAACGCTCATTCCATTTACCAGGTAGGATTCAAAAAGGAGTTATGAAGAAAAGTAGCGCGTTTCGTCAAGGGATAGTTTAGCACGCGCGAGATGGTCTCAGTGATGTTCACCCAATTCCAATGGCAGGAACAGCAAGAAAGACGTCATACGCCACATACAAGTTTACTCCCACAATTACAAGAGCATACGCTCAAAGTATCTGCATGCAGTGTATTACTTCCATGGACTTCTCACTAAATGATCACGAAAGTGAGAGTAATTGACAAGTAGCCTTCGCCACTCACAGTAAAAAGGTGGCTTCCCTGATGTGGGTATAGAAGGAAGTGTTGGTTTACTGAGCGCCAGAGTTCTAGCCGGAAGCGTCACGGAATACTGGGGCAAATCCAGTCCCAGACGCATCAGGAGAGGGCCTCTGCCTCACTAAAAGGATTAATATTAAAATACAGGGCCCGTGCGATCCACGAAAAATGAGGCTACACACTTCCGCCACATCCGTTCGCTTGCTGTGCTTATCTCTGCCACTCCGACGTCGCCATTTCAATGTATCACCTTTGTTCATGCTGCATTTCCATTTTGACGATAGATGCCCACAATAGGCATTAGTACTGAACTGTCGATAAGTAGCGCATAAGCGTTACATAGGCTGTCTGATACGCCTTCCAGGTAGGCTGCCCGCTGTTCAGACTCTCAAAATTCTTTTAAGGATTTTACGGCACCACACATTAAAGCAGTCCAATACCAGTTCAGAATGCGAAAATTTGGTAGTTTGTACCTGTATCACCCGTCGACTCCAGGTGGAGTTTCGTGGTGAAATGTACACATTTATTAAGATTGGCTTAGGGAAAATTTAGAAAGGATTTTCACAATCCTCTCGGAGTATCAAACGTATTTATTCCTTTCGGATTTGCACTCATTTCAGGTAAGAAATTGTGAAAATTTCACTACAAAACCTTCCTCCATTCGAGAAGTGCTACCGGGAAACTACCAATTTATTGTATCTTGAAGTGGAATTCGTCTGATTTTACGTGCGTTGTCTTGAAACGAATCTTTTGTTTCCTCGGCGGGCAGCGTAACTGAGAGGTGGATCCAACGGGAATGTGATGAACGTGGAATGTGTATCAATTTATGGCGAGAAATGTATTTTTCGTGATGAATAGCAGTTCTATTATCTCAAACATTTATTTGTTTAGTTTCCTCGTGTTTGGAGATAGCGGCTCCATAATTGTATAATTATTCAGTATCTGCCCCACTAGCTAAAAATACCCAAAGAGGGGTTTCAGAAATTCTCTCTGCTACCGTCGCAATAAAAGATTGGCAGTTGTGGGCCATAAGTGTATTCTACACATGTTGTTAAGACTTCTAAACTTTTTGAAGCTTCATCATGTGTGTTTCCCTGTTCGCGGGTAGCAGCTTGCCAACTGTCCTTTTTTTTATTGTCATTGTATAAATTACTTTTCACGTCCCTTAACTCTGGTCAACAATGCTGCAATGTGTCTGCAATGTATAGTATCTATGAAATTCATAGTTCTCTCACTGCACTGGCGAATCCAAATAAAATACTGTCAAACATTGGACTGTTATTTCAGACTTCTTTAATGAAAACCGTGAGTCCTTCCACAAGAGGCATATCGATGAGTAGGTGCACTTTAGAGAGATACACTATGTGATCTAAAGTATCCGGACACCTGGCTGAAAACGACTTACAAGTTCGTGGCGCCCTCCATCGGTAATGCAGGAATTCAATATAGTGTTGGCCCACCCTTAGCCTTCATGACAGCTTCCACTCTCGCAGGCATACGTTCAATCAGGTGCTGGAAGGATTCTTGGGGAATGGCAGCCCATTCTTCAAGGAGTGTTGCACTGAAGAGAGGTATCGATGTCGGTCGATGATGCCTGGCACGAAGTCGGCACTCCAAAATATCCCAAAGGCGTTCTACAGGATTCAGGTCAGGACTCTGTGCAGGCCACTCCATTACACGGATGTAACCACTCCGCCACAGGCCGTGAGTGATGAACAGGTGCTCGATCGTGTTGACAGATACAATCGCCATCCTCGAATTGCTCTTAAGCAGTGGGAAGCAAGAAGGTGCTTAAAACACCAATTTAGGCCTGTGTAAGCCTACTCCATGAAGAACACCATCGCCTCCGAATTTTACTGTTGGCACTACACACGCTGGCAAAGATGACGTTCACCGGCCATTCGCTATACCCACACCCTGCCAGCGGATCGCCACATTGTGTATCGTGATTTGTGACTACGCACAACGTTTTTCCACTGTTGAATCGTCCAATGTTTACGCTCCTTACACCAAGCGAGGCGTCGTTTGACTTTTCCCTGCGTGATGTGTGGCTTATGAGCAGCCGCTTGACCATCAAATCAAAGTTTTCTCACCTCCCGTCTAACTGTCATAGTACTTGCATTGGATCCTGATGAAGTTTGGAATTCCTGTGTGATGGTCTGGATAGATGTCTGCCTTAGTACACATTACGATCCTTTTCAACTGTCGGCGGTCTCTGTCAGTCAACAGACGAGGTCGGCCAGTATGCTTCTGTGCTGTACGTGTCGCTTCACGTTTCCACTTCTCTATAACATGGGAAACAGTCGACACATGGATATTTAGGAGTGTGGAATATTGCGTACAGACGTATAACCCAAGTGACACCCAATCACCCGACCAAGTTCGAAGTCATCGAGTTCCGCGGAGCGCCTCATTCTGCTCTCTCACGAGATCTAATGACTACTGAGGTCGCTAATATGGAGTACCTGGCAGTAGGTGGCAGCACAATGCACCTAATAGGAAAAACGTATGTTTTAGTGGGTGTCCGGATACTTTTGATCACATAGTGTACATGTAACTTTTGTATGGAACACCAACAGCCAAATACTGAATGATGATAGTCAAAACTGGTTGCAACGGGTATACATTCTTTGATACTCGTATCTGTCTTACCAGCCCTGAGTGGTCACGGTAGACAGCTGTCGTGTGGAGAATCCGGGTTCGATTCCCGGTACTTCCAAGGATTTTTCCTTGGTGGGAGCTCTGTGTGGGGTGCACTCAGATTCGCGATTGCAACCGACGAGCTACCTGATAGAGAAGTAGCAGGTCCACGGATTGGAAAGTTAGTGAAACAGCCGCATGCCCCTCGATAACGCAAGACGCCGAATGGTAGAGAATCAGATGGCAGTCCTTTGACAACACTTGGGCGTCCAGGGCACATTGCTTTTAAACAATTACATTTCCGTGTAAAATTAGTACGTCCTCCTGGAGGTTTACAATTCATTGAAGATTTATTGTCGCAACAGCGCATATGGAATGTATTAAATTATTACGTTTACAGATCAATAGCAAAAGCGTTTCTGAGGTACCAGATATCGACTCAAGATGAAATACTCATATTAGTACTTAGTGTAGCCACCACGGAAGGTAATGCAGGCGCTGACTGGCATACAGTCGATCGTACAGATGGAGAATACTGTCCTGGGATCCCCTATGCCACGCCTGCTCAACCTGTACACGTAGTTCTATAACAGTAGCTGTTTGACGAATCGCACGAGTTAGTTCTCGTCCCATCATATCCCACTTGTGTTCAATTGGAGGCAAATCCGGAGATCGTGCTGGCCAGATAAGATGCTGCGTGTCTTGTAGAGCACGACGAGTTTCACGGATATTGTGTGGGCGTGCATTGTCCTGTTGAAACAACATACTACCTTGGTGCTGCAAGAACGGCAATAGAACGGCTCTGACAACATTCTGCACGTACCGAGCGCTGGTTGGCGTCCCCTAATCTCCAGAAACACCAAAGGTTAATCAGAATTGAAGCTTATCGCATCCCGGACCATAAGGCCTGGGCTAGAGCCAATGGATCTTGGACGAATGCACTCTACGAGACAGTGCTCACCAGGTCTACGTCGTGCGCGCAAATGACCATAACTTGGACGTGCAGGCAGAACCTGCTTTCATCGCCAAAGACAAGTCTCGGCTCACAAGGCGTCTTACCTATGCTGTGGTAGCTATGCGATCTGTCACTGCTGCCCTTGCAATATGGGCCCTTACAATGCGGGCGTCTGTGCTGCGTGGACGTTCAGAACATCGTCTACGGGTGTGAGAATGTTCACGTGACCATTGGTACCAGCATCGTTGCACAGCCGACGCGGCAAGATCAACGTGTGTCGCAGTTCTCTGAAAGGACCTTTGTACGACTCGGGAGGTTACAATTTGACCCCTTCAAAACTTGCCTTTTGGCTGTAGAAAGCACGAGTGCGTGTTCGTGTGGGATAGTTGCCTGTTTACTTTACACGCTTACATCACACTAGGCCTTCTGGCTGTGAGCATTTCCTATTACAGGGTAGACATATATGACAGTCTGGTAGCTACGCCACTACGCTACCGGCCGGCGGACGACGCTGAAACCATGAACTGCACATCTTCTGTCCCCCAGGTGGCACACGCCGTCATCGGACCATAATCTACGTCGTCGTTCCATATGTATTAATTTTTTTCGGCAGTGTACTCAGTTCAGTTTCACTTTTCAACGTTCTAGCAAAGGTATGAATTCAGAATCAGTGAACGATTAAAAGTTACGGCGGAGAAACAGCCCCACACACTAAGCCTGAATTTGGTATATTTTGCTAAATTTTTCCCTTATGGAATGCAAGTACAAGGAATGCAAGTACATTCACTTCCATAAGCTCGCTTCCGTCCCTTTTACAGCCGCTGTAAATACTATATTGCCGGAAATGAATTACCGCAAACATAATTATGCGACAGAGGCCGATGTTCTCCTACATGTGGCTGCATGTCGTGTAGTCAGCAACATAGCCTGGCAAAACTGTCGGGATATACCGGGTGATCAAAAAGTCAGTATAAATTTGAAAACTTAATAAACCACGGAATAATGTAGATAGAGAGGTAAAAATTGACACACATGCTTGGAATGACATAGGGTTTTATTAGAACAAAAAAAAAAAAAAATTGCTAGACACGTGAAAGATCTCTTGCGCGCGTCGTTTGGTGATGATCGTGTGCTCAGCCGCCACTTTCGTCATGCTTGGCCTCGCAGGACCCCAGTGCGATTATTGACTTTGGGGTTACCTGAAGTCGCAACTGTATCGTGATCGACCGACATCTCTAGGTGTGCTGAAAGACAACACCCGACGCCAATGCCTCACCATAACTCCGGACATGCTTTACAGTGCTGTTCACAACATTATTCCTCGACTACAACTATTGTTGACGAATGATGGTGGACATATTGAGCATTTTCTGTAAAGATCATCATCTTTGCTTTGTCTTACTTTGTTACGCTAATTATTGCTATTCTGATCAGATGAAGAGCCATCTGTCGGACATTTTCTGAACTTTTGTATTTTGTTGGTTCTAATAAAACCCCATGTCATTCCAAGCACGTGTGTCAATTTGTACCTCTCTATCTACATTATTATGTGATTTATTCAGTTTTCATATTTACACTGAGTTTTTGATCACCCGGTATTGTCAGCAGCGTGTATTTTGAAAGGACCGTGTAAACGTAGCTTTGCATATCGCCCACACCCAGCACATGGTGAGGCTGGCAGTACGGTAACGAGCGATTTTCCGCAGCGCAGGAGGCAGAGGGGGTCGTAACGTGGCGTTGACTCCGGAAGCCGCGCCCACCATTCTCTCTTGTAATGCCCGAGCAGCTCGTTTTCACAGCTGTTGGTTCCGTCGCGTGCCGCCCAATGGGGCGAGACTGCCCCGTACCACCTGTGGGCAACTGGGCCACGACACGCAAGGAGCACTGACAGTACACCTGTCGCGTCTCCAAGCATCCTCAGCAGCCGCCGCCTGACGGGGAACAAAATGTTGTGTTCCGCATGAAACGTTCCTTCCTTCCGGGCCTCTGAGGTCCATTCAGTTTCGCGGCCGCGGCCAGAATCCACGTATCCTTTGCGATGTGCAACGCGCTAAACAAACGAAGCTACTTACTACTCGGCGAATTTAATCGGAAACGTTTAGTGATGGGCCCAGATTAATCCTTTGCGCTGCTATACCTCAATTCAAATAACGATCGCCAGCCTCACTTTGATCTGGGAGACAGGTTTAAACATCTCTACTGCAAAGACAATAATCAAAATCCCCGTACACGTGTAACAACTCTCACGAAAGATTCCGTGATCCGACTACTGGACGGAAATAGGTTTACCATTAACGGTTCAGTGCACCGCCTACAACTTGCTACTAGCAACTGCTACTGATAATCACCACATCAACAAAACAGGTACACAATTCAAAGAGAATAGGGAAAAAGTCGTATATAGAGACATCACTCAAATTTACACGGAAATAAACTTAATTTACTGACATCAATTAACCCTAGCCAACTCCCTAACTTTTATCCAGCTCCATCTACAGATAACTGAGGCATTTGGGCTCTGCTCAGACTAGGGTTGCCGGGCGTCCAGCTTTAGCTGGACATGTCCGGTTTTTTATGGTCGAGTCCGTCCAAGTGTATGCAAGTACGGTCTGACAGACTTCTTTTTAGACCTTTTAGTGATGAATAGAGGACGCACAACTAATGCCCATTCCAAGTTAAGTGAGAGGAATAAGTTCAAATGATTCAAATGGCTCTAAGCACTATGGGACTTAACATCTGAGGTCACCAGTCCCCTAGACTTAGAACTACTTAAACCTAAATAACCTAAGGACATCACACACATCCATGACCGAGGCAGAATTCGAACCTGCGGCCGTAGCAGCAGCGCGGTTCCGGACTGAAGCGCCTAGAACCGCTCGGCCACAGCGGCCGGCTTGGAGGAATAAATGCACGCATGAATAAGGAGATATTTCTTAAGTATACACAGGGTGTAACGTGTATAAGTGCAGATATTTTTTATATGTGGTACCGTACCTCAACATGTACATACATCACTGTGTTGGTTGTTTTTTCTCTGCGTCGAACAGTCGTCCCTCAAACAAGTCACAGAATTCACTAGCTGTTGTATTCTGCACGGTCGTAACTGCACCTCAAAGTCGACTGAGCCTGTCAATATAGACTAACTGTTTTGCGTCAATGCATCCACCCTTCACATCTGACCTGGGGCTGAGGGGAAAATTAGCATCGGTGGCTTGCTGTTGCCACATGTACTTGGCGGTACCAATCAACTTAAAACCATATCACTCCTAATAGCTATAATTATCAGTCTGCAAATGTCGTAAATAGTGATGTAAAGGTGTTCAGTACACCGTCCTCAGTCACCAATACAAATATCTGCACTTACACACTACACCCTGTACACACATACCAACCAATGTTATTCTCATTTCTGTGTCCCATGTTTTCCTTCGCAGGCCGAACGAGCCAAACATACAGTATCACAACCATGCTACGCGCTGAGTGAACGAGGTTACGTAGACTTTCTACCAGCCGACGCCAACCACGCCCGTCCCGCCACACTCGCACGTCGCTCCTGCCCGTGTTGACGTACTTCAGTGCGAGCAAGAGCTAGTCTGCGCTGCACCATTGTTCTTTCTTTGCAAGTCGAATTGAAATGACAAAAGCTATTGAATATCTCTTCGTTTTCTGTCCCAGCAGAATAGATGTTTTATTTTGTTTAGTGAAGAACCTTTAGTTTGATTTGACATAAGATTATCTTACGAAGAAGACTGAGTATCAGAGACATCATAGGCATCCATGCTTTTCAGCTTCAACAGACGGCAAAAGCCATTGCAGAGGTAAAAATCTGAGCTCCTTGACAGTGATTTGGCTACAAGTCTTTATAGAAGGATCCCCATCATATTTTCTGCAGGCTCTAAGATCCAGTATAGGTGATGAGCGTTTTCAACAAAGTCACGACAAATTCCTGTAGCTGTAGCTGGTCAGAATGTAACACTGGGAGTCCTCCAGTATGAGTCTGGAGAATATCCACGAGAGAAATCAGTAGTAACCAACAACAAACGGACATTTATCTCTGACTACTGTCAACTTGTGTTGGTGTGTGTGTGTGTGTGTGTGTGTGTGTGTGTGTGTGTGTGTGTGTGTGTGTGTGTGTACGATTTCGTTCGACCTTCCAGGTTTGGACGCGGTTTTATTTTTAAATATTTACCTTATCTTTGCACATATGAAGCAGCAGTCTGACTCCAAAATCAGTACCAAACTTAAAACAAGAAAAGTAAGTAGCTATCCTGAGATTTTTCAGCTTTCGAGATTGGCAGATTAAGACTATAGTTAGGATCGAAACAGTTGATGTTACAACATTCTGGTCCATCACATGCAGGAGACATTCGTGTAGTGATAAGACTGAGTAGGTGTACATGGAAATGGTCATTTCTCCCCGTCTCTCACCTACTTACGAGGACGGTGGTCCAACCAAATATTCTCTTACCTACCCGCGTATAATAAGCACCTGTGTCCCTTCTTTTCTTCGACGATTGTTGACGAGTGTGCAGAGCCAAAAGAGTTCCCCAACTAGACAAATGAACGTTAATCTGTGCCACAGATCCGATTCAGGACTGGTTCACCTCCCAGTCTAGTAAGTCAAGAGTGCCAAGCTTTAAGCTACAAGAACAGGTCATAAACGGAGATAAAATACTTTTATAAAATAATACATCGGCATAATGGTACGTATTGCACCATAAGCTTCAGTTTTCACAAAAATCTGTTATAAAACACGCTGAACTGCGGCTCTTTCACTGCTGTAAGTTTCCCGTCGTTTGAAGTTCTGTGTGGTGTTAATTCGTTAGTCAGGCTTTTGATCTATTGTTAGACAGCATTACCGGACAACTTACTCTTAAGCTAACTACATCACTGAAATAACTTGCATATCAGTGTGTGTATACGATAAGTGTTCTCACTATCTGATAATGCCACTCTTTAATATAACAATGAATAGACTGTGATGCAAAGAGGCCTTGAAATTAAACAGTTTATGATTAGCACTGAGTTTATTACGTCAAGAGTTCCTGTAAATGTCCCTACGTCCACTCAGACTACACCAAGAGACACACTATTCACAATTTCTATTGAGTTAACTACTGTTATTTTTGATTCCGTTCGATCATTGTAAAGAATCTTATAGTGCTCCATACTGCTTAATACTATTCAAAGAACAAGTACGTCACGCTCTTTTTCGCGCATCGCTTTGCACGCCCAGACTCGTACTAGTTCACTCCGTGAGCCGTTTCGGCAGGCTGCCTACACGCCTTATCTGCTGGCGCCAAAAAATCACGCCACTTAGAGTCGATGGGGCACCCCCGCGCCACCTACAATCTCATTGTGTCCAGCAGAGGCGGTAAGGATAAGATTCAGTGCCTCGTTGTTATGGTCTTTAGTCCGGAGACTGGTTTGCAGCGGCTCTCCTCACGTCTACCCTGTGCCAGCCTCTTCACCTTCGAAAACTATTGCAACCTACATCCATTTTATCCTACTTGCTGTATTCTCACCTCGTTCTACATCATCAGTTTATCTCCGCACTTCCCTCCGTTACCAGACTGACGATTCCTTTATACCTCTGGATGTGTCCTACTAACCAATTCCTTCTTTTAGCCAAGTTGTGGCATAAATTGCTTGCCCGCCTCCCCCATTCCTCCCCAGTTCGTTTCAGTACTACTTCGTTAGTTACTCAATGGAACTATCAAATCTTCAGCAGAACGCCAGATCTGAGAAGGCCAGGTCGCTTTTTCCGAATCATCTCTTTCAGTTTTGACAGAGTGGCACAGTACCGCGCAGCATTGATGGTTGCATCCTGCAGAAAGTCCAGCAGCAAAACTCGTTTGGCGTCCCAGAAACGGTGAGTAGCACTTTACCTGCAGACGGAGTGCTTTTGAACTTCTTTCGAACAGGTGATGACGGATGTTTCCTCTCCATGGATGCGGCCTCCGATTCGGGCGTGTAATGGTGGACCCACGTTTCATCCCCCGTCACAATCCGAAACAGAAGGCCATTGCCAGATTCATGGTAACGCACGAGCTGTTCCAGGCTGAACGCCATACGTTGTTCCATGTGTGTCGGAGTCAGTTGGCGGGACACTCATCGTGGTGACGCCTTCCTGTATCGAAGAATGTCGTGAATAACCTTGTGAGCTCGCTCATGTCCGATTCCAAGTTCTGCCGCTACTACATCGATGGTGATACTCCGGTTCGCTTTAATCATGTCATCCACCTTCCTGATATTTGCATCTGTAGTGACCGTGCGCGTCTGTCCAGGTCTCGGTAAGTCCTGCACGTGCTGACGTCCATCACTGAATTGCTGGCACCATCTCCGCACCATTTGCCTCGACATCACACCTGACCTATACACCTCAACAAGGCGGTTATAAATTTCTGTGCCTGATACTCCACGTGCCCATTCATAGCGGATAACAGCTCTCACTCCCGCCTTTGACCACGACTCCAAAACGGAAATTCTCTCCAGAGCTCCGGAAAAAGGCTGAGCGGCTGGCCCTCGCTTTGCGCAGGCACTGCGAAGCGCCATCTGCTTGATCGCGGTCGATCTCTACCCAATGGTGTATAGGTGTCTTGCATGTGCGCGTTCACCTGCAGTGTCGTCTTTCGCTCGTATCACACAACTCTGCCCACATTCGACAGGGGAAACTTATTTTGCAACTCCCCCTCGTACTTTGATGTCCTTTACTCCGATCTGGAACGGATCTCAAACACTGGAGCAATACAAAAATAAAATAGGTCGCACTATCGTCCCGTATGCCGTTTCCATTACAGGCGAATCTCACTTTTCTAAAATTCTCCCAAAAAGGCGAAGTCAACCGTTCGCGGTCCCCTCCCCAGTCTTGACACGTTCATTCTATTTCATATCGCTTTGCAACATTACGCCCGTATATTTCATGCTGGATAATATT
The DNA here is from genome assembly GCF_021461395.2 of Schistocerca americana. Classification (NCBI taxonomy): domain Eukaryota; kingdom Metazoa; phylum Arthropoda; class Insecta; order Orthoptera; family Acrididae; genus Schistocerca; species Schistocerca americana. The sequence continues at coordinate 314,396,250 of NC_060122.1, forward strand.
AGCTGTAATAATTTTTTGGAATTGGTTTTCTGTGTTGCTCTTCGTACAATATTACCAATGCCAAGATCATTGTCCCAGTGATCGAGGTCCAATTATTCGCACTACTCAGCTTTATCTTTCGGCTCCAGATTTATAATCTACTGCAAAGGTGTAACTTGAGTAGACATGAAAACACGATATCTCTCATACTCTGTGAAAAACGTTGCCTCGAACGTGACAACAGCAGTAGTTTTCGATTATGATCAGTTCAGAATGCTCATTGAATCTCGGAAGGATTATCTAGAGCAAAGTCTTGAAAAAAATTAAATCCCAAACTGCTGTTGAATGATCCTTTAATAATTTCACAACGATAGTCAGGTTGTAATAATTCGTCAAAATAGTGACGAATTATACAGTCTGATTGGAAACGATGGGACGACCAATACACTCAAGTTCTGCCTGTAAATGATATGAAAATAAATGTACCAGAAGATGCAACTCTAACGTTGTGAAACCGGTAGTACTATTGAAGGAACATACAACAGCTGTTTGCTGTTTATTTTTTAAGAATGTATACTTTCAGCCGCGGATGCCCATGTGATAAAATTTGCGGCTACCTAGAACACATTTGTCAAAATTGGTGTATTCCAGACGAGGCACCTCGGGCTGTGAAACTATTTTATAAGTAAAACTGAAGGGGGAAAGTATTAAAATTGCTTCGGACGGGAAAAAAGGTTAAACATCCACTTGTCATTGACGTCATTAGTGATGGAGCAATAGCAGAGATGAACGAGGATTTGTCAACGAATCATCATGGTAATCCGCTGAAACAATATAAGAAAGTAACTGGAAATACAAATCAGTTCCCTACGGAGGGCGTATCGTCAATGATTGCGCCAGTCAGCTCAGTCAGAATCGTTTCAGCAAGAAATAAGTTGCAACAACTTATAGAGACGTCTCTACCACAATCTGCAGCTCTGTTATACCATCAGGTGTCATGACGTTTCAATGGCCAGATCATATTTGCCAACTGCTCATTTGCGATTTCCTGGGGCACGGCTTCTACTATCTGCATGTGTGCTTTGAGCTTCCTGTACGTTCTTCCTTTTACATACTTAAAGCTTGACATTTACAGAAGTGTTCAAATATTATCAGGAATACACCGTTGTTTTCTGGGTGAACCACGGCGATTTATTTTTTATTTCCAGCCGTACTCAGATGAGTGACGACAACCTAAACAAGGACACCACCTTCATCGTTCCTGATATTCTTCAGCTTACACAGTATTAATACATAGTCGACAAGGGACCCACTACCTACCTATGCACCGGGCAGCCATCCCGTCTTAGATTGTGAAGTCAAGTTCGTGGTTACTGAGAGATACTTTCGCACTTGTTTGTGACATGCGCCTTTGCGTAATTTAATATCTTAGTATTTCACTAAGTAATATGATGATGATGATGATGATATGGTTCAAATGGCTCTGAGCACTATGGGACTTAACTGGTGTGGTCATCAGTCCCCTAGAACTTAGTACCAATTGCCGACTGTAGCGCCTAGAACCGCTCGGCCACTCAGGACGGCATGATGATGATATTTGGTTTGTGGGAAGCTCAATTGCGTGGTTATCAGCGCCCGTAGAAATTCCCAACCTTCCATTGCCCAATCTCGCCACTTTCCCGAATTATGTTTCAGATGGCTCTAAGACATAAATGGCTCTAAGCGTACCACAACGGAGGGGTATCTGTTGAGAGGCCAGACAAACGTGTGGTTCCTGAAGAGGGGCAGCAGCCTTTTCAGTAGTTGCAAGGGCAACAGTCTGGATGATTGACTGATCTGGCCTTGTAACAATAACCAAAACGGCCTTGCTGTGCTGGTACTGCGAACGGCTGAAAGCAAGGGGAAACACTACGGCCGTAATTTTTCCCGAGGGCATGCAGCTTTACTGTATGATTAAATGATGATGGCGTCGTCTTGGGTAAAACATTCCGGAGGTAAAATAGTCCCCCATTCGGATCTCCGGGCGGGCACTACTCAAGAGGATGACGTTATCAGGAGAAAGAAAACTGGCGTTCTACGGATCGGAGCGTGGAATGTCAGATCCCTTAATCGGGCAGGTAGGTTAGAAAATTTGAAAAGGGAAATGGATAGGTTAAAGTTAGATATAGTGGGAATTAGTGAAGTTCGGTGGCAGGAGGAACAAGACTTCTGGTCAGGTGACTACAGGGTAATAAACACAAAGTCAAATAGGGGTAATGCAGGAGTAGGTTTAATAATGAATAGGAAAATAGGAATGCGGGTAACCTACTACAAACAGCATAGTGAACGCATTATTGTGGCCGAGGTAGATACGAAGCCCACGCCTACTACCGTAGTACAAGTTTATATGCCAACTAGCTCCGCAGATGACGAAGAAATTGAAGAAATGTATGATGAAATAAAAAAAATTATTCAGATAGTGAAGGGAGACGAAAATTTAATAGTCATGGGTGACTGGAATTCGTGTGTAGGAAAAGGGAGAGAAGGAAACGTAGTAGGTGAATATGGATTGGGGCTAAGAAATGAAAGAGGAAGCCGCCTGATAGAATTTTGCACAGAGCACAACTTAATCATAGCTAACACTTGGATCAAGAATCATAAAAGAAGGTTGTATACGTGGAAGAATCCTGGAGATACTAGTAGGTATCAGATAGATTATATAATGGTAAGACAGAGATTTAGGAACCAGGTTTTAAATTGTAAGACGTTTCCAGGGGCAGATGTGGACTCTGACCACAATCTATTGGTTATGAACTGTAGATTAAAACTGAAAGAACCAGAGGTTGTACAGTGTTTCAGCGAGAGCATAAGGGAGCAATTGACAGGAATGGGGGGTAAGAAATACAGTAGAAAAAGAATTGATAGCTCTGAGGGATCAAGTAGTGAAGGCAGCAGAGGGTCAAGTAGGTAAAGAGACGAGGGCTTGTAGAAATCCTTGGATAACAGAAGAAATATTGAATTTAATCGATGAAAGGAGAAAATATAAAAATGCAGTAAATGAAGTCGGCAAAAAGGAATACAAATTAGATAGACAGGAAGTGCAAAATGGCTAAGCAGGGATGGCTAGAGGACAAATGTAAGGATTTAGAGGCTTATCTCACTAGAGATAAGATAGATACTGACTACAGGAAAATTAAAGAGACCTTTGGAGAAAGGAGAACCACTTGTATGAATATCAAGAACTCAGATGGAAACCCAGTTCTAAGCAAAGAAGGGAAAGCAGAAAGGTGGAGGGAGTATACAGAGGGTCTATACAAGGGGATATACTTCAGGACAATATTATGGAAATGGAAGAGGATGTAGAGGAAGATGAAATGGGACATTCGATACTGCGTGAAGAGTTCGACAGACACTGAAAGATCTGAGTCGAAACAAGGCCCCGAGAGTAGACAAGATTGCATTGGAACTACTGACGGCCTTGGGAGAGCCAGTCCTGACAAAACTCTACCATCTGGTGAGCAAGATGTATGAGACAGGCGAAATACCCTCAGACTTCAAGAAGAATATAATAATTCCAATCTGAAAGAAAGTAGGTGTTGACAGATGTGAAAATTACCGAACTATCAGTTGAATAAGTCACAGCTGCAAAATACTAACGCGAATTCTTTACAGCCGAATGAAAAAACTGGTAGAAGCCGACATCGGGGAAGAACAGTTTGGATTCCGTAGAAATATTGGAACACGTGAGGCGGTACTGACTACGACTTATCTTAGAAAATAGATTAAGGAAAGGCAAACCTACATTTATAGCATTTGTAGACTTAGAGAAAGCTTTTGACAATGTTGACTGGAATACTCTCTTTCAAATTCTGAAGGTGGCAGGGGTAAAATACAGGGAGCGAGACGTTATTTACAATTTGTACAGAAACCAGATGGCAGTTATAAGAGTCGAGGGGCATGAAAGGAAAGCAGTGGTTGGGTAGGGAGTGAGAGGGGGCTGTAGCCAATCCCCGATGTTATTCAATCTGGATATTGAGCAAGCAGTGAAGGAAATAAAAGAAAAATTCCGAGTAGGTATTAAAATCCATGGAGAAGAAATAAAAGCTTTGAGGTTCGCCGATGACATTGTAATTCTGTCAGAGACAGCGAAGGACTAGAAGAACAGTTGAACGGAATGGACAGTGTCTTGAAAGGAGTGTATAAGATGAACATCAACAAAAGCAAAACGAGGATCATGGAATGTAGTCGAATTAAGTCGGGTGATGCTGAGGGAATTAGATTAGGAAATGAGACACTAAAAGTAGTAAAGGAGTTTTGCTATTTGGGGAGCAAAATAACTGATGATGGTCGAAGTAGAGAGGATATAAAATGTAGACTGGCAATGGCAAGGAAAGCGTTTCTGAAGAAGAAAAATTTGTTATCATCGAGTATAGATTTAAGTGTCAGGAAGCCGTTTCTGAAAGTATTTGTATGGAGCGTAGCCATGTATGGAAGTGAAACATGGACGATAACTAGTTTGGACAAGAAGAGAATAGAAGCTTTCGAAATGTGGTGCTACAGAAGAATGCTAAAAATTAGATGGGTAGATCACATAACTAATGAGGGGGTATTGAATAGAATTGGGGAGAAGAGAAATTTCTGTCACAATTTGACTAGAAGAAGGGATCGGTTGGTAGGGCATATTTTTGGGCATCAAGGATTCACCAATTTAGTATTGGAGGGCAGCGTGGAGGGTAAAAATCGTAGAGGGAGACCAAGAGATTAATACACTAAGCAGATTCAGAAAGATGTAGGCTGCAGTAGGTACTGGGAGATGATGAAGCTTGTACAGGATAGAGTAGCATGGAGAGCTGCATCAAACCAGTCTCAGGACTGAAGACCACAACAACAACAATGGCTCTAAGCACTATGAGACTTAACATCTGAGGTCATCAGTCCCCTAGACTTAGAACTACTTAAACCTAATCAAACTAAGGACATCACACACATCCGTGCTCGAGGCAGAATTCGAAACCGAGTCCCCGGGCGGGGAAATCTCCGACCTGGCCGGGAATCGAACCCAAGACCCCGTGGTCGAGAGGTAGCAACGCTAGCCACTAGACCACGAGCTGCGGGCCTCCAAGTTCATAACAAAAATTGCCCCCTCCAGCAACCCACAAGTCACCAGCATTAAGGATTGCAACTGAAACTGACGTTCCTTACATCATTTTGTGATCATGTATAAACATTTTCAGGTACAACCTCGTTTCTTTTACTCATGAATTTATATGTTTCTCTCAAAATCTAAATGCCGGTTGGAATCTCCTGCAATCTACATTACATAGGAGAAATTAACTGTAATGTGGACTATGCCTCGATTACAGTTACGGCGTAAATTACTTTTTGGACATTATTCCAGGAAACGTCAAGTGTAAACTGCGAGCGGTCTGCGGTGTATCGCGTGGAATAGCGAGTTCCGGTAAGAAAGTAGAACACCTGGAGGAAGTCGCTCGTACGTGCCGACGAATCTGTCGGCTTACATCTCGTGCGTGTCTGCGCATGTCATTAGAGGCAGAAACGTCTGGCATCTCCAGCCTTTACATCTGTTCAAATAACCAGCTGGCAGTGCTCGAGTTAACGAGAACGGTCACTTCACGTCAGGACTCCACCTCTCCTACACTGCTTACCTCTGCTGATTCTGTAGGGCGAATATCATGCTTTGAGCTTTCCACGTTGGTAGTGGATTCAAAAGAAAGGTTTTAAATGATAAGCACAGATTATATGTTTCACGAGTACATGACTAATGCGTCTACCAATAAACAATACTAAAAATTAATGCAACTGATTTATTACTAAAAATACGTACTTTAGTACCTTCGACAGCCAACTACCGAGACTTGGATCTTACTAAACATTCATCTATGATGGCGCCACCCAGAACTGCTGCAAAGCTGAGACTGGATTCTTAAACAGTCACAAAAATCCGTAACTCACTATGCTATTTCGTTCCATCCTTTCCCCTCATTGTTCATTATTATTGAATTTACTCCATGTTAGATAACAGTAATTACTTAAACGGGGCCGTGCTTAGGATCTATAGGTCCTTTGACTGAAGTTGTGGTGTGGGCTCTACAAGTGATAACTAACACGCAATTATAGCATTTCAGAGCAATTTACCAACTAAAATCCCATAAGGCTACCTTTAAGGTTTATTATTCCGTCGTATTAAATTTTATTGAGATTTTATTTGATTTAATGAATTGATGAGATTAATAAACTGAGAAGAACTAAAATCAAGGTAATCAACACGCTATGAACAACTTTTTTTTTTTTTAAAGGAGAATTAGTTGGAATGCATGTCATTCAAAACTTAGTATTTCAGTTTTAAAAATGACATACTGCACCTATGAGCGATTGGAAGTAGTATAATTATTATGACCAAAAAATATTTTTTATAAAAACACGTATTTTTAATTTGACTCTAATTTCCCGCAAAAACAAACGCGATGGTGGTGTGGATTTGCTATGGCGTCACGATTACTGACCTAACTGTTGGACGGTGTGGGTATTAATTCATCCTTTACATTTTCCGTAATATGTCGGTTGTGAATAAAGTTATCTGTAAAGGGGTTTTCCCCAGCTTCAAGAGCTCATGACTCCGCGCCCAGCCATTGGAAGAAAGAAAAAATCTGTTCTGTTTTGAATGGTTACATCTGCATCTATACTCTGCAAACCTCTGTGAAGTGCATGGCAGAGGGTACTCTCCGTTGTACCAGTCATTAGGGCTTCTTCCAGTTCCATTCACGTATGGAGCCCATTCACGTATGGAGCCCATTCACGTATGGAGCCCATTCACGTATGGAGCGCGGTAGAATGACTGCTTAGTACGAATCACTGCTCCATGCGTGCTGCAATTAATCTAATCTGGTCCTCGCGATTCCTTCGGCAGCGATACACAGTGGTTGCAGTATATTTCTAGATTCGTCATTCAAAGCAGGTTCTTGAAACTTTGTAAGTAGGCTCTCTCGGGACAGTGTGTGTCATCTATAAGTGTCAGCCTGTTAAATTTCTTCAGAATTTTATGACTCTCTCCCACAGATGAAACAAACCTGTGACCATTCGTGTTGACCTTCTTGGTATACATTCAATATCCCCTGTTAGTTCTATTTGTATGAATACTAGTATGGGTCACAAGAATGATTTGTAAGCTATCTCCTCAGACTGATTGCATTTCTCTGATATTCTACCTACGAACTAAAGTCTGTCACCTGCTTCATCTACAACTAAGCCTATGTGATTGTTCCATTTCAAATTGTTACATCCAGGTAATATTGTGAGTCGACCGGCTCCAATAGTGACTTAATGATGTTTTAGTCACAGGATATTACATATTTTCGTTTTGTGAAGTGCGTAACTTCACATTTCTGAACATTTAAATCAAGGTGCCATTCTCTGCATCATTTTGAAATCTTATCAAGACGTTACTGAAAATTTGTACAGCTTTTTTCAGACAGTACTTCATTATAACAACTGCATCGTCCAGGAAAAGTCTGAGATTATCTTAATACTGCCGGCAAGATCACTAATATGCAACATGCAAGTCCGAAGGAACACTGCATCATATTTTTTCACAACACAGGCACTGAAATTTCATAGACAGAGAGGTCATCGTGGTCGTAGCCGTTGTCAGACATGCACTGCTGGATACAGGCCTGCCCTAGACTGTTCCATGCCACTCTTCAGCTATACATTTCAACGCTGACCCTGCATTGTTTTCTAACGACGTCTACCTATCTTTCATTAACTCGTCGTTTTGATATTTTATTATTTCTTGGGATTTTTGGTCATAATTACGCCTTCCCCCACTGTCTGTCCACTAATACAGTTGTTCACTTTCCTGTCTCACCTACTAATTTCAGACATGTGTCACTCCATCGGTTGCTGACCAACTCTCAGATTGTTTTTTTTCGCGTAACAAGTCCATATGTCACTGCTGTAAATAAAAACTGACGATACTCAATGTTTGTTTGTATAACTATCAATCACGTGGGATGAAGATTATACTTGTCATTTAAATCCTTCCTTGTGACTCCATTTCCAGACACATCAGAAGCCCTATGTTATAAAGAAAAGAGAACGACTTGCATGAATATCAAGAGCTCAGATGGAAATCCAGTAATAAGCAAAGAAGGGAAGGCAGAAAGGTGGCAGGATTATATATAGAGGGTCTCTACAAGGGCGATGTTCTTGAGGACAATATTATAGAAATGCAAGAGAATGTAGATGAAGATGAAATAGGAGATATGATACTGCGTGAAGAGTTTGACACAGCACTGAAAGACCTAAGTCGAAACAAGGCCCCGAGAGTAGATAACATCCCATTAGAACTAATGACAGCCATGGGAGAGCAAGATGTATGAGACAGGTGAAATACCCTCAGACTTCAAGAACAATATAATAATTCCAATCCCAAAAGAAAGCAGGTGTTGACAGATGTGAAAATTACCGAACTATCAGTTTAATAAGCCACGGCTGCAAAATACTAACTCGAATTCTTTACAGACGAATGGAAAAACTGGTAGAAGCCGACCTCGGGTAAGATCAGTTTGGATTCCGTAGAAATGTTGGAACACGTGAGGCAATACTGACCCTACGACTTATCTTAGAAAATAGATTAAGAAAAGGCAAACCCACGTTTATAGCATTTGTAGACTTAGAGAAAGCTTTTGACAATGTTGACTCGAATACTCTCTTTCAAATTCTGAAGGTGGCAGGGGTAAAATACACGGAGCGAAAGGCTATTTACAATTTGTACAGAAACCAGATGGCAGTTATAAGAGTCGAGGGGCATGAAAGGGAAGCAGTGGTTGGGAAAGGGGTGAGACAGGGTTGTAGCCTCTCCCCGATGCTATTCAATCTGTATATTGAGCAAGCAGTAAAGGAAACAAAAGAAAAATTCGGATTACGAATTAAAATCCATAGAGAAGAAATAAAAGCTTTGAGGTTCGCCGATGACATTGTAATTCTGTCAGAGACAGCAAAGGACCTGGAAGAACAGCTGAACGGAATGGACAGTGTCTTGAAAGGAGGATATAAGATGAACATCAACAGAAGCAAAACGAGGGCAATGGAATGTAGTCGAATTAAATCGGGTGATGCTGCGGGAGTTAGATTAGGAAATGAGAGGCTTAAAGTAGTGAATGAGTATTGCTATTTGGGAGCTAAATAACTGATGATGGTCGAAGTAGAGAGGATAGACTGGCAATGTCAAGGAAAGCGTTTCTGAAGAAGATAAATTTGTTAACATTGGGTATAGATTTAAGTGTCAGGAAGTCGTTTCTGAAAGTATTTGTATGGAGTGTAGCCATGGATAGAAGTGAAACGTGGACGATAAATAGTTTGGACAAGAAGAGAATAGAAGCTTTCGAAATGTGGTGCTACAGAAGAATGCTGAAGATTAGATGGGTAGATCACATACCTAATGAGGAGGTATTGTATAGAATTGGGGAGAAGAGAAATTTCTGCCACAACTTGACTAGAAGAAGGGATCGGTTGGTAGGACATGTTGTAAGGCATCAAGGGATCACCAATTTAGTACTGGAGGGCAGCGTGGTGGGTAAAAATCGTAGAGGGAGACCAAGAGATGAATACACTAAACAGATTCAGAAGGATGTAGGTTGCAGTAGGTACTGGAAGATGAAGCAGCCTGCACAGGATAGAGTAGCATGGAGAGCTGCATCAAACCAGTATCTGGACTGAAGACAACAACAACAACACAACAACAACAACAACAACAACAACAACAAGTTATGAAGAACGCTATTTACTTTACTTAAGGCACTGAAGATCATTTCTACACTTTCATTAATTTATTTTCGTGTTCTCTCAGACATTATCTTCAACTGTCCTACAATATTCGTTCTAGGTACGGAAAATAAAATTTGTTAGAAAAAAAAATTCATGCACCGTAATATAGGCATCTGAAGTTCAATAATCCACCCCAGCTTGCAGATGATGTAACTTGGATTGTTTATCGTAAGTGCATCAACTGCTGTGTCCAGTCACATTAATGCGACCGCCTATTAAAAGCTTGAATAACCACCCTTTGCAACTTATATCGTAGCGAGACGTGCAGGAAGGGAATCAGTGAGCTTCTGGAAGGTACCGGGAGTGTTGTGGAGCCAAGTCGACTCCAATACCGTGGCCAGTAGCTCTAGATTTGTCGGCTGAGGATCCATGGAGCGAACAGGCAGATCGAAGTGGTCTCACAGATCCTGGTCGGGTTTTAATCCGGGCATTTTTCTGGACAGACGAGTACGGTAAACTCCACCTGGTGCTCTTCGAACCACGCACGTTTCGAAAAAGACGATCGTGTGAAACCAGCTCGTGCTATTTGTCCACGAGACTCAGAGGGCCATAGACACGGGTTCCCAGGTAAATGTCGTGTTTCTTGACTTCCGCAAGGCGTTCGATACAGTTCCCCACAGTCGTTTAATGAAGAAAGTAAGAGCATATGGACTATCAGACCAATTGTGTCATTGGATTGAAGAGTTCCTAGATAACAGAATGCAGCATGTCATTCTCAATGGAGAGAAGTCTTCCGAAGTGAGAGTGATTTCAGATGTGCCGCAGGGGAGTGTAGTAGGACCGTTGCTATTCACAATATGTATAAATGACCTTGTGGATGACATCGGAAGTTCACTGAGGCTTTACGCGGATGATGCTGTGGTATATCGAGAGGTTGTAACAATGGAAAATTGTTCTGAAATGCAGGAGGATATGCAGCGAATTGACGCATGGTGCAGGGAATGGCAATTGAATCTCAATGTAGACAAGTGTAATGTGCTGCGAATACATAGAAAGAAAGATCCCTTATAATTTAGCTACAATATAGCAGGTCAGCAACTGGAAGCAGTTAATTCCATAAATTATGTAGGAGTGATTTAAAATGGAATTATCATATAAAGTCGATCGTCAGTAAAGCAGATGCCAGACTGAGATTCATTGGAAGAGTCCTAAGGAAATGCAATCCGAAAACAAAGGAAGTAGGTTACAGTACGCTTGTTCGCCCACTGCTTGAATACTGCTCAGCAGTGTGGGATCCGTACCAGATAGGGTTGATAGAAGAGATAGAGAAGATCCAACGGAGAGCAGCGCGCTTCGTTACGGGATCATTTAGTAATCGCGAAAGCGTTACGGAGATGCAGATAAACTCTAGTGGAAGACTCTGCAGGAGAGACGCTCAGTAGCTCGGTACGGGCTTTTGTTGAAGTTTCGAGAACATACCTTCACCGAGGAGTCAAGCAGTATATTGCTCCCTCCTACGTACATCTCGCGAAGAGACCATGAGGAAAAAATCAGAGATTAGAGCCCACACAGAGGTATACCGACAATCTTTCTTTCCACGAACAATACGAGGCTGGAATAGAAGGGAGAACCGATAGAGGTAATCAAGGTACCCTCCGCCACACACCGTCAGGTGACTTGCGGAGTATAGATGTAGTACACTTCGAGCTGCTTGACTCTTTGCAATGTCATGCTAGTAGAGGCCATCGTGCCAAGGAAAAACAAACTACATGTAGAGGTGGACATGGCCCACAAGGATAGATGCATACTTGGGTTGATCCCTTGCATCTTTCTGAGTGACGAAATCGCCCAAGAAGTGCCACGAAAACGTTCCTCGGATCATAACGCTTCCTCCCCCTGCCTGAACCTGACGAATGTTGCAGATTGTTTGCTTTCAGTCCGCTGGAACGCATAACGTGATTCATCGGTAAAGGCCACCTGTCGCCGCTCAGTGGACGTCCAGTAGCGATATTGTCGTGCAAATTCCAACCTTCGTCGCCGATGAACAGCATTCACCATGATTACACGAAACAGGTACACTATGTGATCAAAAGTATCCGGACACCCACAAAAAACACGTTTTTCATATTAAGTATATTGTGCTGCCGCCTCCTGTCAGGTACTCCATATCAACGAACTCAGGTCATTAGACATCGTGAGAGAGCAGAATGGGACGCTCAGCAGAACTCACGGACTTCGAACGTGGTCAGGTGATCGTGATTCAGTTATCTCATACGACAGTACGCGAGATTTCCACACTGCTACCCCTAGGGCCTCTGTTTCCGATGTGATAGTGAAGTGGAAACGTGAAGGGACACGTACAGCACAAAAGCGTACAGGCGGACCTCGTCTGTTGACTGACAGAGACCACCGACAGTTGAAGAGGGTCGCAATGTGTAATAGACAGACATCTATCCAGACCATCACACAGGAATTCCAAACTGCATCAGGATCCACTACAAATACTATGACAGTTAGGCGGGATGTGAGAAAACTGATTTCATGGTCGAGCGGCTGCTCGTAAGCCACACATCACGTCGGTAAATGCCAAACAACGCCTCGCTTGGTGTAAGGAGCGTAAAATTTGCACGATTGAACAGTGGAAAAAACGTTGTGTGGAGTGACGAATCACGGTACACAATGAGATGATACGATGTGGCAGGGTGTGGGTATGGCGAATTCTCGGAGAAACGTCATCTGCCAGCGTGTGTAGTGCAAACAGTAAAATTGGGAGGCGGTGTTGTTATGGTGTGGTCGTTTTTTTCATGGAGGGTATTTGGTTCAAATGGCTCTGAGCACTATGGGACATAACAACTGAGGTCATCAGTCCTCTAGAACTACTTAAACCTAACTGAAGGACATCACACACATCCATGCCAAAGGCAGGATTCGAACCTGCGACCGTAGCGGTCGCGCGGTTCCAGACTGAAGCGCCTAGAACCGCTCGGCCACTTCGGCCGGCGGAGGGTGTATGCAAACCTTGTTGTTTTTCGTTGCAGTATCACAACACAGGCCTACATTGATGTTTTAAGCACCTTCTTGCTTCCCACTGCTGAAGAGTAATCGGGGATGGCGATTGCATCTTTTGACACTATCATAATGCACGGCTTATGGCGGAGTGGTTACGCGACAAAAACATCCCTGTATTGGACTGGCCTGCACAGAGTCCTGGCCTGAATCCTATAGTACACCTTTGGGATGTTTTGGAACGCCGACTTCGTGCCAGGCCTCAGCTACCAACATCGATACCTCTCCTCAGTGCAGCACTCCGTCAAAAATGGGCTGCCATTCCCCAAGAAACCTTCCAGCATCTGATTGATCGTATGCCTGCGAGAGTGGAAGCTATCAAGGCTAATGGTGGGCCAACACTATACTGACTTCCAGCATTACCGATGGAGCACGCCAAGAACCTGTAAGTCCTTTTCAACCAGTTGTCCGGATATTTTTGATCACATAGTGTACCTTCTGCGCAGCCCCATACGCAGCAACCTTCACTGAATGTACGTTGAAGATACACAGTTGGTAGTCCCACGGTTAATCTAGGCGGTCAGTTGCTGAACAGTTCCACACCTGCTCGCTCGTAGACATTTCTCCGCAGGCGTGGTTACCCCTGTTATTTATGGCACGTGGTGCACAACAGCTACCTCGGCACCGGTTATGGATAGCATCATTTTGATATGCATGGTATACTGCAACTACGGTGGCGCGCGAACAGTTTGCAAACTTGGCTGTTTCAGAAATGCTTCTATCCTTGGCCGGAAAGTCAATGGTCACACCCTTCCGAATGTCTGAGAAATAGCTCCGTTTCCGCATTACGACAACAACTGCACTATTTTCGTTTCCCTCTGATGGTGCTGCCACCTACCGTACGTCAGTGGTTACGACACGTTGAGGTCGAATGTAGGTGGTGATCACATTAATGTCACTGGAACGAATATTTTATAGCTCAGTTATTTTGCTCACACTGAGTTTAGAGTGTTACAGAGGAGTAATATTCCCATAGGTACTATGTATTCGAATGTGTATAATCGTATGGCTAATTTCAGAGTGGATTAACCGTTTAACTTAACAGACTGACACTTTATCTGACCCACTAATTGTCTTGGTTCCTGTGTGCTACCATCCCTCGTTGTCCGATAGCACATCCTCTTCCTTAATAACTGAACAGCATAGCTCAAGCAGGTAGGTACACGGAAGGTGAATTGTGATACTTGGTTCCAACCGTACTTTAAGACCTAATTTATTTCGTGGCAAATGGAGGTCTAATTTCAAGTTCCGTAATTGGAGTCTGGCTCTTCCTGTAGGCCTGTTCTAATTCGGAATGGCGGTGGTATTTCAAATCTCCAGGGATTTGACATTCCCATGCGCGAAGTTTGCGTCGCGTATCTGAAGCATGTCAGGAATTTCCGGCGTTCGTATCCCACGCTAAGATGTAGATTGCAGTGAGCATTTTCTGCGCCAGCTTCGACAGATAGACGACGTCAGAAGCGAGAACAAAGGAAAGCACATGTTTATGTCTGGTTATAGAATATTTAATGTTCACGAAACACACAAAGGGCAGGACTGTTCATCGACTGCCCAGTTTTACACAAATAAGTAATACGACGAGAAAGGATAAATTTCTGCGTAATGCAGTTGTTGACGTTGCTGATTATGAACGCGAACGTCACAGCTGGATTTCAGATTACTGCTTCGGGTTTTTCACGTTGCAGCGTGGAGCAGTATAGAATCTGTTCATCCAGAGGTGTATAAAATGTAGACTTCGAAGAGGCTGTTATCCACATTACGCTTTGTCTGGAAAGAGATAATTCTCAACAAAATGTGGGAAAATGTGCATAAACAGGCGAGACAAGTGTTGTATTATTACATCATCGTGGATGGTTTCCATAGTTAAATGTTTAGACACAACCATCCCAAGCGATGTAACACGGAAAGACCATTCTGTAGTAATGCTGAAGGAAAATGGCAGACTAATGACTGAAAAATTCGAAGGGACCGTAACATTTTTACGAGATGGTTGCTTAACAAATTAGGCCATGTATAAGACCCGTGAATGTAAGGTTCCGACACAGGTGGAAGCATGTAATACGCCTTTTACGTTCGGGATTCGTGCAAGAGTCAGTGGAGGATGGCGGAAGGAGAGACGGGATGATACTGGACGATCGAGACTGTGTCAACACAAACCACGCGTTGCGTACGATACTGTGGCGTGTTCGACACAGGTGAACAGCTGCACTAATATGTGAGCGAGAACTTCCAAGACTTTTGTATGCTGGAGGAGGCTTAAACAGTGGTTTCGTCAGATGCAGCAGTTCAGTACTACTGTGTAAGCGGTCAGTGCGGTACATTTTAGGTAAGAATATTCCGTTCCACAAAGGAGCTTTTATGAACGTTCCTAAATTCCAAGTAGTATTGGTCGAAGCTCATTGTCTGTCGCGATAAAAATGGTCACGAAACGATGCCGTCATCTCTGCATTCGTAGAAGTAGGAGAAGCTTCTTAGCATCGCTCGGATGATTAGGCTACTTCTGAATTAGAGCGCATACCGTACGCATCTGTTTAGTCATAATACATGATCTTAGTAAATGATAGTTACCAGCTTTGGGTGACCTATCAAAAAATCCATCTTGCACGCATACCGTTCTTTAATATTCACTCGCAATGCTTTCCTATCATAACGTTGCCCTAACTGCATCTAATAATTCAGACTTGCTGCAGGATATCCAGGTTTCTGTGACCATTTAAAACAGTTTAGTACCCACGAACACAGTAATCAGTAAGAGAGAGATTCGCAGTAGGCCGGACTCACGTTTATATTTTCACACGCCATATTACGCCAATTTCTTCGTTTGACGTATTGCTATGTAGAGTGATTTCATAGGGTATCCCTCATAAGAATCGTGAGGCTCATTTTCTCTGGCGTTTTGGCCGGTTCTGCGGTTTCGGTTTTTCGGTGTGTGGCTGGAGTCATTCCAAAGAAATACTGCTCAATATGTCTTTCACGCGACGCCCAACGACGACGGAAAGCGTCGATTTGCTTCCCGTTGCTAACGAAATGTTTCCTGAAGCGGAATTTTACGTTCCCGTTCGATAGAGCGGTCCCAAATTAGTCTAATGCGGTATTTGTTTTATAGATATGTATTAATAGGGACATTAAAACACGAAGAATAAACAGTATTCAAGCAGTGACAGCACCGCCATGGTTCGTGTTGACTGCTACCGCCATGTAGCAGCGCTGCTCAGATGCTGGTGGAATACTGTTGACGAAAATTCTTCATATTATAATGTCCCTATTAATAAACATAGATAAAACATACATCGGACTACACGAATTTGCGAGCGCTCAGTCGAATGAGCAAGTAAAATTCCGGTTTGAAAATTACTTCGTCCGTAACTGTGGGGAGGGGGAGGGGGAAACAGACACTTTCTGTCGACATTGGACGTCACACGAAAGACGTAATGAGCACTATTTGTTTGAAGTTATACCAGCTACACATAGCAAAAAACGGTTCAAATGGTTCAAATGGCTCTGAGCACTATGGGACTTAACATCTGAGGTCATCAGTCCCCTAGAACTTAGAACTACTTAAACCTAACTAACCTAAGGACATCACACACATCCATGCCCGAGGCAGGATTCGAACCTGCGACCGTAGCGGTCGCGCGGTTCCAGACTGAAGCGCCTAGAACCGCTCGGTCACACCGGCCGGCCTACACATCGCAAAAACGAAATTGCAAATATCTGCCCCCCCCCCCACACACACACACACACACGTGCGCGAAATATACATACGTGAAGCGAAACATACTGGTGGTGCTGCGGGCACGTGACCCTGTAAGACAAGTACGTAAGGGGAGCAGAGACGAAGGGGGAATCATTCTAGCGGCTATGCGGACCGCAAATGGGGAAGTCCTCTGACATAAGCGACTCTGAGAAAGATCGTTAGGGGCCGACGCCTGGTAACCAGCGTATCTGAAGTGGGAAACCTGCTCGACTGTTGGCGTACTATTGTCGTAAATATCTATGGAAAGTAGTTGAAGCACTGCGAAAACAACCAGTGTGCGACAGAGAGTTGGACGTCCACACGCTTCATTATGAAACGTGGAGGTAGGTAGGTAGATAGGTAGGTAGTTGGTTTGCCCCGTCTGTGAAGCAGCAGAGCGGGGGGATTTGTTGCTGATCTGACGATAGAGTACAATGTCTGTGCAGGAAGAAGTGTTTCGGAACGAACTGTTCAGCTCACATTGTTCAACATGAGGGCCCGCAGCAAGTGACCCTTGCATGTGTCAACGTTACCCAAGCACATCGTTAACTGCAATTGCAGTGAACAGGGGATCATAGAGATTGGACCGTAGTTCAATAGAGAAGTATCGCCTGGCCAAATGACACTCGTTTCTTGTGATACCAGGTTGATGGTTGTTTTCTGATACCCCATCGTCCAGACCAATGGCTCTTCGAATTACGCACCGTGCCACGGATGCAGGCCGGTGAGGGCGTATTATGCTATACTGGACATTCAAATTTGCTTTCCTGGACCCTTTAAACTAATCGAAGGCGTCATGGCAGTTGTGGACTTGGTCGACATCGTTTCGGACCTCCCATCCCTTCATGTATGATAAGCTCCCTGATGCGATGGCATCTTCCAGCTGTCAGTCAGAGTTGTGCTGCAATGATTTAAGGTGCATCACAGCGTTCTCCCGTTGCTGTTCTTGGCTATCAAATTCGCTTGATGTGAATCAAATGGAATACATCTGCGAAGCTATCGAGTGCCACCACAGCTACCAGAAACAAAAATAATTTTTTGTCAACTTATTTTTAGGAATAACGTGAAAATTTTGATTAGTAGCAATACGGAAATCCTGTTCATGCATAACTTCACCGATTATCGTACAACAATTTGGAGCAACTTCAATAGACAGGAACGTCTAATTCTTAGGTGGCATACGGAACAGTAGCTTAATCTCTACGAAACCAACTTTACACAATAGATTACGTGTACATTACATATGGCCTGTGAATATGCAAATCTCACAGTTACGCTTTGCATACGTAACTAATTTACCATTCCACAGGACAGACAATTCGACTAAAGCTGTTTCTTCAGTATCCGGAACATTGCGTTAGGGGAGCTGGCATTTGCAGGTGCTTCGGACATCACAGTAAACTGTATCTTCTAACTACGTGTCTGTAAGTGAAGGCCAAAAGCACTTTCGTATAACATCGACGTTAAGTTCGCTGGAAAGAGAGGAATGGCTCCAAACGGCAGGGGTGTGTAAGCAATCATTCGTGGTTTCATTGAACGGAGCAGCCTAAGGTTTGTGCGAACTGAATTAAGGAAGCTAACAAAGTCCAAACCAGGATTGCTTACCTGGATTTGAAACTCAAATCTTCAGTTTACTGCCTTAACCCCGGCGTCACTTTGCTCGAGGTGGATACCTCAGCGTCTCTGTTACCTAAATTAAGCCTTTGCCTTACAAATCGTCCTCATCCGCTACTTGTCTGCGGGCAGGAAGTCCCGCTGTGCTATCTCACTCCCACATCTAGTTTGTGTGTTGCGAGAAGCAGCAGCATGGTGATAAGCCAATCTTCCCCCTGGCGGGCAGTACGGGAAGCGACGGAAAGCAGCAACCTAGTCCAAACCAGTTCCTTGCGCATGAGGAACTATTTTCTCGCGAAAACGACAGTGTATATCTTCACTAGGGAAGCGCGTGGTGTGTTCAGCAGTCCCATGTTGTTGTATTTGATCCATTAATGAAGGATAGTTTCCTTCTGTGGCCGGCCGGAGTGGCCGAGTGGTTCTAGGCGCTACAGTCTGGAGCCGCGCGACCGCTACGGTCGCAGGTTCGAATCCTGCCTCGGGTATGGATGTGTATGATGTCCTTAGGTTTCTTAGGTTTAAGTAGTTCTAAGTTCTAGGGGACTGATGACCTCAGAAGTTAAGTCTCATAGTGCTCAGAGCCATTTTTGTCCTTCTGTGGGAGACCCTCCTAGTTCACGTACACTGATGAGTCAGAACATTATGATCACCTGCTTAATAGCTGTTTACCCGTCTTTGGAATGAAATACATCACTGATTCTGCGTATCAGGGATGCCACAGTTTGTTGGTAGGTTTATGGAGGTATGTGACATTAGATGTCTACGCACAGGTCATGTAATTCGCGTACGCGGTGACAGTACCCGATAGCGGCCATGGTGCGTTCTATATGATTTACATCAAGCGAATTTGGTCGCCGAGACGCCAACTTGAGTTCACTATAATGCTCCTCGAATCATTGTAGCACGGTTCTGGTTCCGAGGCACGGACAATTATACATTGCCGTCTGGGAAGACATCAAGCATTAACGATTCCAGGTGGTTCGCAGCTGTTAGCGTGTCTTCGATTACTACCACGGGTCCCATGTAAGAGCAGGAGAATGTCTCCTATAGCATAATACTGCTCCCATCAGCCTGCTGCTACGGTCGCAGGTTCGAATCCTGCCTCGGGCATGGATGTGTGTGATGTCCTTAGGTTAGTTAGGTTTAAGTAGTTCTAAGTTCTAGGGGACTGATGACCACAGATGTTAAGTCCCATAGTGCTCAGAGCCATTTGAGCCATCAGCCTGCGTCAGTGCCGCGCTGCATGTTTCGAGCCGCAGCTCACCTCGATGGCGTTTGTGGAGACGACTGTCGACCTACAGTAGCGAAAATGTGATTTATCAGAAGAGCCAAAAAGTTTTCACTGATCGACTGTCGAATCCCGATAATCCCGTGCCCACAGCAATCGTAATTGATAACTTCGTTGGGTCAACAAGTGAAAACGGAGAGGTGGTCAGCTGCGGAGCTCTATGTTCAACATTGTACGATGAACGGTGTGCTCCGAAACACTTGTGCCCGCGCCAACATTGTGCTCTTTCGATAGAGATGCCACAGGTCGCCATCTACCGTACTTTCAGCACAGACAAGCGTCCGAACCCCAGGTTGTGTGAAGAGACATGGACGACCAACCACTTAGCGCCTAGTGGTCGTTTCTCTGTCCTACCTCTTTCCAAAGATGCTCACGACAGTGGCAAGTGAACATTCGACCACTTTCGCCGTTTTCGAGACACTTTTTCACAAGCGATCCCCGGTCCTTGTCTGCTCCGCTTGCGTACTTTCTTTACTGCAAGTGCACACAACGTCATCAGGGCCGCCAGTGTTGCGGTGGGCAGTGGTCGGTATATTTTGGCTTATCAGTGTAAGGTTCAGTCTATTCACTGATAGCCTTATTCGCAGTCTTGACTGGTAACAGTTGTCATGGACGAGGTTAGAAGCTTCTGGTGCCATTTTACCGTGTTTATAATTTATTCCCCTGTTCCCATTACACAAACATCGCGCAATAATGATCGTGCTAAAATTAACAAAACTTCAACACCACAGAGAGCAGCCAGAAGGGTTTCTGTTGCACATCTGCTGCTGGAACAAGACGCAGCACACCGCACAGAATACACTAAAGTAAATACGCTCACCGGACAAAATATTACTCATCCTTTCAAAAGAGCACATTGCTCACTGCAAGGCTGCACATAGTGTAGAGAAGGTACCAGGTTGTCATGTGGTCCACTACAGTTAGCTTAATTCATCCCAGGGAAGTGATCTGTGTGACAAAAGTTTGGAGTCAACGCATTAAGTTGGGTCGACGTGAAGAAGTGACATGATGGAAGAAAAATAGCTATCGTGTCTGAACGTGCTCATGACCACAGTGTGAATGATGCTGCCCGATTTGTATCTACGCCGGCTAATCATCGAGTTGTGAAAAGAGTCCCCAAGATTGGCAAAGTTTTACAGAACCTCGACATTTGGCAAGGATTTCAATGCGAGATGGTTTTAATAGTTTCCACAACGAAACCCTGTTTCGATATCTGGCAGAAAATCCAAGGAGATTCTGGTCGTATGTGAATTAAACCAGCGGTAGGACAAAATCAATAGCTTCAATGCGCGACAGCGATAGTAATGTTGCTAATGACAGGGCCATTAAAGCGGAGTTAATAAATACGGCTTTCAGAAATTCCTTCACCAAAGAAAAGAAGTAAATATTCCAGAACTCTATTCAAGAACAGTAGCCAACACGAGTAACTTAAATGTATACAGCCTCGCCATAGTGAAGCAACTTAAATCACTTAATAAAGGCAAGTCTTCTGGCCCAGACCGCATACCAATTAGGGTCCTTTCAGATTATGCTGCCAATTGGGTTCCTTTCAGAGTAAGCTGACGTAATAGCTCCATATTAAAAAATCATATGGATCAGCGGCGGAAGATCCGTATCTAAAACTGGAAAGTTGCACAGGTCACACCAATAATCAAGAAAAGGAATAGGAGTAATCCGTTGAATTGCAGATCCGTATCACAGACGTCGATTTTCTGCAGAATTTTGGAACACATTCTGTGTTCGAACACTGTGAATTATCTCGAAGAAAATGACCAACTAACACACAGCACGGATTCAGAATATATCATTCTTGTGCAACGCAACTAGCTCTTTATTCTCATGAGTAATGAGTGATATCGACAGGGGATCTCATGTTGATTCCATATTCCTAGATTTCCAGTAGGCTTTTGTTACCATTTTCTCATAAGCGACTTCTAATCAGATAGTGTGCCTACAGAGCATCGTCTCAGTTGTGCGAATCAATTAGTGATTTCCTATCAGAAATGTCACAGTTCATAGTAACTGACGGATAATCATCTAGGAAAACAGAAGTGATATCTGGAGTTCGCTCTGCTGTTCCTGATCTGCATAATCGATTTAGGAGACAATCTGAGTAGTCATCTCAGATTGCTCGCAGATGATGCTGTCATTTACAGTCAGGTAAAGCTGTTAGATGATCAAAACGTATTTGCAAAATGATTCATACAAGATATATGTAAGATGGAAAAGTGGCAACTGACTCCATCATGAAAGTGTAAAGTCATCCACAAGTTCACTAGAAAGAATCCTTTGAATTTCAGTTACACAATAAATCACACAAATCTAAAAGCTATGAACTCAAATACCTTAGGGACTATAAACAGAAATAACTTAAATTGGAACGAATGCGAATCAGACTGCGTTTTATTGGCAGTATAGTTAGAAGATGAAACAAATGCACTTAAGAGACTGCCTACACTACGCTTGTACTTCGTCTGCTAGAGTACTACTGTGAGGTAAGGGACCCTTACTAAATAGTATTGAAGTAAGACATCGAAAAAGCTGAAAGAAGGGATGCTTGTTTTGTACCACTGCGAAACTGGGGAGACAGTGTCACGGGTTATACGCGAGCTACAGTGACACTCATCCAAACGAAGACTTTTTGTTGCAGCGAAATCTTTTCACAAAATTTCAAATTTCCGCCTCCGAAAGTGAAAATATTTTGTTGATGCCCACCTACGTAGGGAGAAGTAATCGTCGCATTAAAATATGAAAATCGGACCTCTCACGGAAATAAGAGGGGCATTCAATAAGTTACGCAACACTTTTTTCTCTGAAATCATTTGGTGTTATTCAGAATTCCAATGCACCACATTATTCCCCTCCACGTTACTGTGCGGACCTGTGGGCTTGCATGGTACCACGCCCTACTGGCCGACGTCGGAGTCAACGTCTTGCTGCGTCAATAACCTCCCCATCATCCACGTAATGCTTCCCATCGAGTGCATTCTTCATCGGGCCAAACAGATGAAAGACGAACGGGAAAGATCCGGGCTGTAGGGGAGGGGGGGGGGGGGCGGGGGTGAGGAAGAACAATCCAATGAAATTCTTTAGCTCGTGTGAGGCCTTGCGTTGTCATAGCGAAGGAGAAGTTCTTTTGCATTTTTGTCGTGACAAAGACTCAGAAGTAGTTTCCTCAGTTTCCCGAACGTAGCTTAGTACACAGAGTTCATCGTTGCGTCATGAGGGAGGACATCAAACCGAATAACCCCTTCAGAGTCCCAGAAGACTGTCGTCATGACTTTCCACCACCTCGAATTAGAGTATCCGCACGTTTTAATTGCGGGCGTCACAGCTGCATGAAGTCGGGCGGAGTGCGCGACCATGTTGCGATGACAACAGACGCCTCGCCCGACGACTCCTCGTGCTTTTGTTCACTACTAGTTCTCAGTAGATATTCTGCAAGTGCCTATGAATATCCGACCAAAAGAAACTCAATAGAAGCTCTCTGCTCGGAATGCACCTCCATTACAAAGGCCGTTAAGAAGCCTACAGTGCCATCTGTTGGTAAATTTTTTTTCCGTGGCGTTTCCCTCTACGTCAGTAATATTTTGTTCAAATCTGACGTCATTGTGAGCGGTGGTTCTCTGTCTACAGCGTTTCCAAACAAACTTTAATTATGAACATCCTGTAATTAAGGCAGCCTAGAAGGTTGAGATCACAGCTCTCTTTAAGCGGATTACATTAGGACCAGCAGCTGCAGGCTGGACAAAACCCAAATTTAGCCTATGCCGACGCAGAGGCCGGCCACACACCATTGCCAAGAATGGATTGGCACAATATTGTGGGGAGATTTGAAGTTTCATCAATGAACCTGACGCATCGTTCGGTGACAATGAAATTTACGCTATCACCCCTTTCTCAATTGTTGCCCTTTTTTCTCATCGCCAGTATTCGAATTGGCTGTTGCCCTAAGATGCATTCGAAAAATCTTGTAAGTAGGATTGGTACTACTGGGTAGGACGGCTGGTGATACTGGAGACGGAATTAGAGATATCGGGAAACGGCAGCGACTGGTGCTGGACGCTTTCGCCGGCGCGAGATGTCGCCTTGTCCCGAGCTGGGACCACCTTCCGTGACGGCGGCAGCGAAAGCTGCGCTGCCGGAACAATGCAACCACTGTCCCCTGCATCCGGGCGATGCTACGGAGAGCTGCCCGACCCCAGGGAACTTTATTCACTGCCTAAAGCGGTCGCTGGAAACGGCAACGACAGCCAAGATGCACAATAAGGAACTCTGAAAATGCAAAACAACGAACCTCGGCTAAGAAGTTTTTCTTCTCCGAAGACTTTTTCTATGACTGGTCCACGGAAAAGGATGTAAGTTGAGAATTTAACGTCCCGTTGAAGCTGAGGTCAATGAAATTGGGCAAGTATGAAGCAAGCGACCTCATCGAAGACCTGGTGTTTACCTGTAGCGGCAAGTCGAAAATTTAAATCCGAGTGGTCGACTGCTGTTCTGAATCTCACCCGTTACAAATCGAGTCTTGTGTTTTAAACATTCTGCCATGTCAACTAGGCACTGTTCCATACCTTGCCATGAAATAAACCACTCCCACAAGTATCTGTACCCAACTATATTTCGCATATCCTCTCGTTCGATCGCCTCCCCATGCGATATTTTTGAGCCCCATTCTTCAAATGGCAACTGCCGCTGTAAACTGGTCGCAAATATGACACATTTCACAATAATTTTTCGAAATATTAAGGGTACACGAGCTCCAGTGAAGATGAAGAATCACCAAAAGCTGCTGTGAAGTATATTTATTTATCGACAACCGTTTTGCGTGACGCAAGGATCTTCAAGTGGTAAGGTGATTACTGTTTTAGAAACTGGACTATTATAGCAAATAGTATCTGTAGACCCCGATTTCGTGAAGTTAAACAATGATCCAATAATCGACTTTGTAATGCAATATCATTTCGATAACAAAACAAATAATCACAGTAGCACAAACTATGAATAGCGCAACTAGTAACTGGATTGCATAACATGTGTAATTGAGCATCAAATATTGTGAAAATCGCCCTTAAGTTTCTATCAAAACTACGTAGTGTAAAAGTGATTAACTCATAGCTGAACACAGTGCAACGGCATCATGGCCCTTATTTGTAAACACAATACTTCAAATGAAAATCAGTAATTGCTAATAGTACCTCTCTAAATCACTTGAATGCCGATACGACTCCACCTGTATGAACTAGTACAGAATGCTGAAGGCATCAGTACCACAGTAAGTTATTTCGTGGACGTTAGAAAAAAAAATAAAAAAAACAAGACACACACACACACACACACACACACACACACACACACACTCACTCACTCACTATCTACAAAGAAGTGGATATTTATCACTATTAATATTGGAAAACTGTGTACGAACTCAGTTATTTGATTATATGCAATATTTCTAATCAATGAGTAGACAAGGGGGAGGGGCGGTGGCGGGAATTGCTTACAACAGGTACGTATGTGCACAGACGAAAAATAAAGCGTAACTGTGTGTAACTTAAGTATGCAGTAAATGAGTTAGGAAAGCATAAATAGGTAATAGCAAATGTAAATGAATTATTTACATTGCTTTTAAATTTAACGAACAGTGGACACAAGCCACGTGGGTTTCTCACTACACATTGGATGTAAGCTGAAATTGTAGCAAGGAAAAAAAAATTCAGTTTTTATGAGCGATTTCCACAAAGGCATAGAACAATCTAAACTAGGAGCAAATAACGAAATTGAGTGTACAATATTTCGGATTGATTGACTACAACACAGTTCAGTAAGAATCTTCCACTTTACGAAAAGCAGAAACTCCCTGAACTTCTGTAATATCTCGCGCTTAAATATCTATTATTTACTGTCGTAATTCATTCCAAATCTAGCACGCGAAATAACTGCAAAGTAAACCGTGCGACAAGTATATCAGATAAATGAAGTGACTCAAAACCTCGCTTATTAGCGACCACCGCTTGTACCTGAAACGATCTCAGCAAACCTTCGAATTGCTGCCGCTGTCTTTGAGCTGCCGCGGCTCATCGCCCGACTCCCTGGAACAAAGTGTGTTTCAGACTCATTCGCAAGTATGTTTCAACTAACCGCGAGCTCTCTGATTGGCTGGAAGCTTGCGGAACTCACGCACTTTTACGTAGGAAAGCCCAACCACCATAACAAGGTCGTATCACATCGGATGGGAACATCTGTTTGTAACAGTCCATAGGTCAAAATCCGCATAAAAAGCAAAATGACATCGGTTTTCTCAGAGAGAGAACTCAAGCAGTCTACACTGCATATAGACACTAATTACAGAACGTCTTTGCGAAAAGTTAGCAAACACTAGCTATCAAGTTAAGAAAACAAAACCGTAGTAAAAACTGAAAGCGCCGTTTAACGCGTAAATTTTAAAGCCACGAATGTACTTGATGTCAATGAACCTTCCTTTAACCTGATGTAATGATATTCGTGACTTGAAGATGCTTGTAACTAGTTGTCGATAAAAAAAAACCGCACACCTTGCAACAGCTTTTGGTAGTTTCGTGATACCGTTCATTAAATACAATGAATTTGTGTATCACTGTCTACAGAAAATATCCGATGAATATCTCTAGATGTAACGACGTAATCATCAGATGTTGATCGAGATACCTTGTATACTCATGATGAACTGAATTAAAAGAATCTAGTAGCGTGCAGCACTTCTTTCTGCCCTGACGACAGCTACGATGGATGGCGGCATTGTCTCCGCGAGACAGTGAAAGCGTTGGGGATCCACCCTGCTCCATCACTGCTGAAGCGCCGCCCACAAATCATGGAGTTTGAACACTTACGGGAGCAAGGAGTGCATATATCATCCTGTTTCGTCCGACAGGAGGAAACTGGTGCTCACGATACGGGCACATGTCCACCATTTCATTACATGTAAATATCCGTCGCACAAAAATATTTTCGATTCTTGCTATTGTTCTACATTAATGACTAGACATAACTTTAATAGTGACCTAAGGCATTATGAAAATGATGCATTTATTTATAATGAAGTACTGTCTGAAAAACAGCTGCTCGAACATCGTCAGATCTTTGCAAGATTTCAAAGTGGTGCAAAGACAAGCAATTTGCTTTAAATGTTCAGAAATGTAAAACATGTTCTTCGCAAAATGCTCAAAAGTAGCAATCTATGACTACAACATCACTGAGTCAAACACACATATCTTCGTGTAAGAATCTATAGACTATAGTGTGACAATTTTCGATCACACTGTTGTGAGTGCCGCCTTAGCGATGTGAGGTAGATATTTCTTTTAAAATATAATTCAAGGGTTTTTACACACATGGTTTTCTGAAACGGCTACAGAATGTGTGTTTTTAGTTTCACGTTGAACCAACACGGCCACGTGTACTTCGCTGGGCGCCCACCACCAGCACGTCGTTCAGAGCGTCACGTTTAACAGACGGCCAGCAACCGCAAAAATATAGCGCCTGTTTGTTCTCATTCCCTGCCAGCGTTATTATTTTAACTGTAAAAAAAAAGAAAGATGAACGATTTTAAATTTTATAATTGTCAGTTGCCTTCTGTATCTGTTTCTGATAGTATGTTGTTATGTGACTCAGCATAACTAACGAAAGAAAGTGGCTGCAATTGCAAATTTTTATTATTGCAGCTATGTAGAAATAAATATTTTGCATGTGAAGTGAGGAAAGGTTATATTGCAAGAAGAATTTACTGTGCTAAATTCCCAACTTGTTTGTGAGAAGAAGAAAAACGTAAAAAAAGTGAAGAAAAGAAATTTGTATGAAGTTACGAGCCGGCCGCGATGGCCGTGCGGTTCTGGCACTGCAGTCCGGAACCGCGGGACTGCTACGGTCGCAGGTTCGAATCCTGCCTCGGCATGGGTGTGTGTGATGTCCTTAGGTTAGCTAGGTTTAAGTAGTTTTAAGTTCTAGGGGACTTATGACCTAGCATGTTGAGTCCCATAGTGCTCAGAGCCATTTGAACAGTTTTTTTTTTTTTGAAGTTACGAGACATGTCCGAAAGAACAGATACCATATCCATGTAAGTATAAGTTCTGGCAACACCGGCCACGACCTCCTTCAGTGCGGATGCACACATATTACCCGAACTCTTACGGGACTTGGTAAGAATGTCTTCCACGAGTAATGAGTGTGTTGGGATGGGACACTACGAATGTAGTGTGGGGACATACAAGGTGAGAATGTGGGTCTCGCGGGAGGCGTGCGTGAGACAGTCCCTGTGGTCGCGCTATCCTCTGTGCCCTCGATGGCTCAGATGGATAGAGCGCCTGCCACGTAAGCAGGAGATCCAGGGTTCGAGTCCCGGTCGGGGCACACAATTTCACCTGTCCCCGTTGATATATATCAACGCCCGTTAGCAGCTGAAGGTATTAGTATCATTCTAATTTGATATACCAGTGGCAAAAATACCACAGACTATAAAATATTATCCAATTTCTGAAAAATCAAATGGCTCTGAGCACTACGGGACTTAACATCTGTGGTCATCAGTCCACTACAACTCAGAACTATGTAAACCTAACTAACCTAAGGACATCACACACATCCATGCCCGAGGTAGGATTCGAACCTGCGACCGTAGCAGTCACGCGGTTCCGGACTGAGCGCCTAGAACCGCACGGCCACCACGGCCGGCTCCAATTTCTGAAGCTGGACAAAATCTCAGGCAATAAGTAAAAATTAAATCGCTGGACGACGCGACAGCAACGAAAAACAAAAATTATGCAGTTATCTTACGTCGTCGCCCAAATTTCAGTTCCATCTGGGTGCAAATAATAAATTTTTCCGGCAAGAACCCGCAGAAAAAGACCGATCATATTTATATACAAGATGCAGGGTGAACCAGAACTCCATTGACAAACTTTCAGAGATTGTTATTTTGGCATAAGAGGCCAACGGTCTTCGGCTGCTCGTTAAGGAAATATTGCATTTCGTTTGTCATCTTGGGTCAGTTGGCTTTGTATCTGTACTGCACAGCGCAAAAGTCGACGCCATGCGCTGTGTCTCTTGCTTCCATTTGCTCACGGTGGTAGCTGCCGTTGAGAGCATAACACGCCATTCTCACCTCTTAGCCCTCACGTTTGCATTCAGTGTTGCCCGGTTGTGTCGAGGGTTGTCCAGCAATGTTAGTTATGTGTTGACAGTGATACACGGCTTCACTGTGGGTAGGTTTACTGATTAGCAGTTGCTCGATATGCAACTCGTGTATGGGTTCGCTGAATGCAGTGGAAGAGCTGCGCCGACTGCAGCCGCATGACAATACTTCTGCGTCTGAGGGTTCTTGGTTACTCCGTTTCGTGCGTTGTACGTTTTAGTTAATGCATATTACAGGCTTCTTCAGTGTTGTGGAGGTATTTTCACAGAAATAAGAGTGATTTTGGTAACAAACCGAATAAATCATAATTACATAACTACTCTGTAACGAGGAAGCTGGAGACGATGGTTCCTCAAGTGAAATTGAATCATCGTATAAGCTCAGTCACGGGTAAGACAGGTGACTGACTTCCGTTCAGTAGCAGGATACTGCGAAAATGCAGTCAGTCAACCGAACAGCCTTTTTATAAATCATCTTAGAACATTGCTTAAATATGTGGGAATCATACCAGGTAAGACTAACTATTGAACATACACAAAGACTGGTGGCGCAAATATTCACAGATTTGACTCTAAGATGAGCGCCACGGAAATTTGAAAAACTTGAATCGCCAAATGGTTGAACAGAAATGCCAATTATCTGGCGATAATGTACTTAAACCTTCAAGAAATAGTATTAAGTGAAGAAACTAGTAACATGCTTTTGGCCACTACCTATCCCTCCAGCAGGGATCACGAAGGTAAGATTTAACGGCTGTGCAATTAAAACACTTTGCGAGTTTAGACAGTTCTGGGTGGGACAAATGGAGGGGAGCGCAATTGCCAACGCATGTTATTTTAATCGCACAATAATTACAGCGCGCACGGAGCCGTGTAAGCAGTCATTCTTGCTGTCCTCCATACTCCACTGGGACAAGAAGCAGCCCACGTGTGGAACAATGTTAAGTATCCTCTGGCACGCATTTCACTACGAGCTGCTGAGTATGTATATGGAGTTAGAGCGATGCCTTGTCGCCATGCGGTATGCATCGCTAATCGGTATGCATGCGACAGCATGGGTACCTAATATGTGCCGAAACGCCGCGAATAAAGACAGAATCTTCCGGTGCTCGTACCTCGGGTTCTATTGATGATAAAAAGGTAGGATCAAGTGTTGGATAGCCCTTGAGCTAGGGACCATTTTCATACCCAACAGAAAGACCGTCTTAGCGTACAGGGTCAAAGTTTAAGTATTACACACTTCCTCCTGCTTAGCAAACTGAAGCAGATCGGTTGATTCTTTTCGCATTTTATGCGGTCTACGGTGGATTTGATGGATTTATGGATGTACCATCGGTTCATCGCCAGTTCCTCGGAAAACCCATCAAAAAAGGATATTTTTACTATATTTTCGCTGTAATCAACGGACCAAACCCCAATCGACGGTTTCAAGACCGATTTGCACAGCTTATGGCTGTAATTTTTGCCATGTATTCCTAAGATCCAGATCTGGAAGAAATTTGAAAATTCCCTTCTTAGCTTAAGCCGCTTCCGTGATACAGAAGTTCAAAGTTATCCTAGTTGTACACGTAAAATGCGGTATGAGGCGAAAAGGTAGTTTGTAAAGTGAGGCAGCACGGAGAAATATGCTGTAAAGTGTGTCAATTTTCAACGAAGAACTCTACGTTGGTGTACTCAAGCACATGCAAAAATTTTTGCACATAAAATCCAGTCTGAGGACTAAAATTAGTTTTGCGTTATTTTAATTTCACATAACTAAATTTTACTGACCAATACATATC
The DNA here is from genome assembly GCF_021461395.2 of Schistocerca americana. NCBI lineage: Eukaryota > Metazoa > Arthropoda > Insecta > Orthoptera > Acrididae > Schistocerca > Schistocerca americana. Next base: position 314,426,641 of record NC_060122.1, read on the forward strand.
TTTTCATATGAGTTACATGCCCTGTCGCAGAAGGCAAGCAGCGGAAATATGCTCATATTGGAGCACAAAAAATGCGAATACCTTCGTGTTTATTTAAAAGATTCTGACTGAAACGTGGGATATCAGCTGCCTCGTTCTACCCTCCTCTGCACCCTTAAAAATTTGCCCCAAAATATTGGCGTGCGAAGGTATTCGCACTTTTTTATGCTGAGAGAGAAGAAGACAGTGGCAGTGGCAAAGAGACGGAAAGGTAATAATAGACAGTTGCTGTGTTGTAGAAAGAGGGAAGGAAACGATGGTAGTGTGAGAGAAAGATAAGCACAAAGTGGCAGTGGAACATAGTTGTCAATGAAGGAACAGTTCTAGGAAAAGGGCGAAGGAGACAGTGCCAGGAGAAGAGGAATAAAGAGAAAGTGGAAGTGGGTGAGAGCCAGTGATAATGAGAGAGAGAGAGCATATAACAATGAAAACGAGGAAGAGAGAGATAACGAAAGTGAGAAGAGACAGCAGCAGTAGAAAGAAAGGAATGAGATATCAGCAGTAAGAGAGATAGCAAGAGGGAGACAGTGACAGTTACTGTAATAGGACAGAACTAAGGGGACCGTGGCATTGACACAGTGACAAAGAATTGGGTTGAATGAGTAAGTGAGTGAGAAAGGGTAACTGGGAGATGAGGGGCACGAGCGATTTACAGCGATGGACTAATTAGTGTGAGTGAGTTGCCGTTAGGGGAGCTTGTTGGAGTCTGAGGTGAGCGGCATGTTGTTTTTTTTTTTTTGTTTTTTTTTGTAAAGAAAAAAGCGCGAAAATGTTCGCATGCCAAAATCTTTGGGAAAATTTTTCAAGGTTTTGAAGAAGGGAGTATGAGGCAGCTGGTACCCCACTTTTCAGTTAGAGTCTTTGTAAATAAATGGGAAGATATTCGCATTTTTTGTGCTCCGATAGAAGCATTTTGACGCTGGTATGGGCTTGGTGGTTGTGTCCTATTATTGGCGTGAACCAGCGTGTATCGCCGTCTTGTGTCCAAGTGACCTTTCTCCATTCTGTGATCAACTGTGTCGGTGTTCCGCGGCCATAATGAGCCCTACATCATGTGAGCAAAGGTACTCGGGTGGAACAGTGTCTTCTATACTTCAGTTCGCCGATTGTCCTCGGAGTATGCCTTCTGCAGTCGAAGGCGAAACGTCAGGGGAGAGTTTTATGTATGGACCACGGCATCTCAGCCCGGAAGTGTTAAGTGATGACAACACCTGCCGTGAAAGCCTTCATTCTATGATCAGTGTCTTCTATACTTCATATCGAGGGATTCAATGGGAGACCATGGCTTGTTACTTTAAAGAAGCGCGGGAAAATCGCACTTTCCGGGGGTACTTCTGCTGAAACTGTCAGAGGCATAAGGCATCATTAGAAGTGCCCCAGGAAAGTTTGATTTGCCTGCTTTTGTTCTCAATACATATAAACGATCTGAAGGATACGGGTAGGATGAGAAGCAATCTGAGTCTGATGACGCTGTTGTTGTTGACAGACTTTAGAAGGACACAGGGTGGTTTAAACATCATCTGTATTTGGTGTGATGTATGGCAGCTTATTCTAAACGTGGAAAAATATAAGTTAATACAGATAAGTAGGAAAACCCGTCATGCAGGTTTCGAATTCAGTATTACTGGGGTGATGCTTGACCCCGTCACGTCGATTAAGTACCTAGGCGTAACTCTGCAAAGCGATATGAAACGGAGCGAATACTTAAGATCTTTTCTGGGGAAGGCGAGTGGTCGACTTCGGTTCACTAGGAGAGTTTTAGAAAAGTGTATTTCATGTGTAAAGGAAATCGCGTACGGAACATTTGAGTGATCTATTCAGGGATACTGCTCGAGCGTTTGGGATCCCCATCAGGTCAGATTAAAGGGAGGCATCGCAGCAGTTCAGAGGGGTGCTGCTAGGTTTGTTCCTGGTAAATTCGATCAACACGTGAGTGTTGCAGAAATGCTCTGTGAACTCAAATGGGAATCTCAGGAGGGAAGACCACGTCCATCCCGCGAAACAGTTTTAAACAAGTTTCTAGTACTCAGAATGTTCGATAGACTGCGGAACGATTCTTCTGCCACCAATGCTCACCTCGCACAAGAACCGCGAAGACAAGAAAACAGGGATCAGGAAAGCATATAGATCAGGAGTAGTCAACCTTTCTTAAATACTGCAAATTTTTGTATCTGTGTTAGTAGTAAAATTTTCTCACTGCCTACCGATTTACAGTAACTTTAATTTGTAAAATTTATAAAGCAGAGTTACAGAAAGTTAAAACATATAATAATAATAATAATAATAATAAATACAGGATCAAACAATAAACACCAGATATTACAGTAAGCATATTATTAAAGATCCCAATACCGCAACAGATAAATGCAGACTTTGCAAACAACAAATAGAAACAGTAGATCACATCACAAGCGGGTGTACAATACTAGCAAATACAGAATACCCCAGAAGACATGACACTGTAGCAAAAATAATACATCAACAGCTTGCCTTACAACATAAACTTATAAAACAACACGTTCCCACATACAAGTATGCACCACAAAATGTACTGGAGAATCATGAATACAAATTATACTGGAACAGAACCATTATAACAGATAAAACAACACCACATAACAAACCTGATATCATACTCACCAATAAAAAGAAGAAATTAACACAACTAATCGAAATATCCATACCCAATACAACAAATATTCAAAAGAAAACAGGAGAAAAAATTGAAAAATACGTCCAACTGGCTGAGGAAGTCAAGGACATGTGGCATCAGGATAAAGTTGACATACCAATTATACTATCAACTACAGGAGTCATACCACACAATATCCACCAGTACATCAATGCAATACAGCTACATCCAAACTTATATATACAACTACAGAAATCCGTAATTATTGATACATGTTCAATTTCCCGAAAGTTCCTAAATGCAATATAACATATACCGTACAGTCAAAAGGAAGTCACGCTTGATCAAGGTCCGCGTCACTTTCCATTTTTGAGCAGACATAACGTCTGAGAAAAGGAAGAAATAATAATAATAACCTTCCCAATACTTTGTCATAATTTTATGAAAGCCTAATGAAAATCTTTTTAATACCTGTAGCGGCTACCACCCACAAAAGACGCGTGCACGTTACATGGTTCTGGTAGACGAATGACTATTGATGAAGGGGCACATCGTCGGCAAATTAGTCGTGCTTATGCCCGCGAAATCATCCACAATAGACTTGGGTTTCATAAAGTCTGTCCGCAGCTCGTGGTCGTGCGGTAGCGTTCTCGCTTCCCACGCCCGGGTTCCCGGGTTCGATTCCCGGCGGGGTCAGGGATTTTCTCTGCCTCGTGATGACTGGGTGTTGTGTGATGTCCTTAGGTTAGTTAGGTTTAAGTAGTTCTAAGCTCTAGGGGAGTGATGACCATACATGTTAAGTCCCATAGCGCTCAGAGCCCTTTGAACCATTTTTTCATAAAGTCTGTGCTAGATGGGTCCCGAAACAACGCACAGCGTTGCATAAACAAACGCTCTTGGCCATCTGTCAAAACCATTTTGATCGCTTTGGAATGCCCGTGACTTCACTGATGTCGAAACATGGATCCACCATTACGAGCCGGAGCGTAAACGGAAAGATGTGGAATGGAAACATCCACAATCTCCCAGTATGAAATTCAAAACCCAACCACTCGCAGGAAAACTGAAGCCTACCGTTTTTTTTTGGGGCACACAAATCCCAGTTTTGGGACATTATTAGGAGAGCGCCACAGCAACAAACATTGTACGTTATAGTGGGAAGCTTTCCGACTGATTAAAGTCTGCAGTTCGAAGCAAACGCATAGGACTACTGTCGAAAGTTGGTGGTGCGCGACAATGTTCATCTGAATATCGCCGCCAATACTAATGAAAAGCTTCGGAAACTCAAGTTTGAAGTAATGGCTCGTCCGCCGTATAGTGCTGATCTTGCCCTCTTCCGACCAACACTTGTTTGGTTAGAGGGCCGTCGATTCACTTCGTGCCAAGCAGTGAAGGAAGCAGTGCATGCATGACTCGCTGCGCAGCCGAAACCCTTCTTTCCCGAGGGCATCAAGAAACTTTTGTATCGATAGACCAGGTGCGTTAAAAGCAAGGAGTCTATATTGATAAATTATGTAAACGTACATGTCCTATTTGTACTGAAATAAAGGATATAGCTACATTGTGGAAAATTTTTGATTTACCCTCGTAGAAGCGAGTTTTCCCGGACTTGTTCTGAAGAAGAAGTGAAGTTACTACTTGTATGTTCTCCTCTCGTTAGTTGGCAACCGTCATTGGATGGGTAGCAGTAACGGACAGAGGAAGAGAGGTAATGTTTCCAAAATATTGTAGTCGTACCGCAGAGGTGGCTTCCTGATATTGTTTGCATTCCTCGCTCACCGTGGCGAGGTGTAAAGACTTCCTTTTTTGGCAGCTAGTAGCGTGCTAGTTATTGGCGGAGTGACGTCAACTGGAGGGCGGGATTCGTATGCGGGAAATCATCAATGAGGCAAAAAAGGCCCTCAACCACCGTGGTGTTTTTCCCTTATGCAAGTCACTCGCGGCTCTTTGGGGCGGGGGTCTTACTACCTCATTGTGAATTTCTTGCTTTTCGACGTGAGAATGCTGCCTGACAGGTGAGTTTACTTTTCCAACAGAAGAATACGTCACACGACCAATGACAAGCTTGAAAGCCCCTATAAAAGAGACAGACTTTCCTCCTGGCCGACATTGATCTCGTGACGAAGATCATCATCGAAAGCTGGAGTTTCAACTCAGATTTGACAAGGCCTACATAAAATTAAGATGTATACGTGTACGGGAATTGTCTAAGAAACTAGGAATATTCGTAAGAGGTGACCATGACTTTCAGTACGACCGTCGTATTTTGGTCAGCTGGTGAGAGTGCAAGATACACAAGGGTCACAGCTCAGATTCCGGCCGGCGCAGCCTTGGCTGCCGCAAGAAAACCTTCGCGCCGCCATTGTGTATTGTGTGCTGCGCTGTGTGTTTGCAGTGAGTGCGGCGTTTCTCACGTTTACCGAACGAGAAAGTGAAAGCCGAGCCTCAGGGAGTCGAGCTGTAACACGAGACGGTTTAGGATTCGACAGGTCTGAAACCTACACGAGTCTCCATTCTGTGTCCATCACGAAGTCCTTGCAGCTGCACGTATCCGACGAACTTAAATTCATCCACTTGTTCCACTTTGCCTTCATTGCTGCTGAAGCGCTGAGGTTTGAGAGTGTCAACGTTTTAGTGGGCGTTTGTAAACATCTGGACAGGCAAATACGGAGGACATAATGAAAGCTACATTAGAGTGTCATGTCAATGTTAAGGTCGGAAACGTATGAGAAAGAAACCACCTTGATACTGTCTCATTAAAAATGAATAAAAAATAAAATACACACACACCGACAGGGAGTGGATCACTAATGCATCACAGCTGTTCGTGGAACAGTTTGGGGCATGTTGTTTATTTTAAAGTACGGCCATCCAACTAAACACACTGAAGCGCCGAAGAAACTGGTACAGGCAAGCGTATTCAAATACAGAGCTATGTAAACATACAGAATACGGTTGTAGTCAGCTACGTCTATATAAGACAAGTGTCTGGTGCTGTCGTTAGATCGGTTACTGCTGCTACGATGGAAGGTTATCAAGATTTAAGTGAGGTTGAACGTGGTGGTATTATTGGCGCACGAGCAATGGCACACAGTATTTCCGAGGTAGTGGTGAAGTGGGGATTTTCCGGTACGACCATTTCACCAGTGGGTACAGCGAATAACAGGAAGCCGGCAAAACGTCAGATCTCTAACATCGCTGCGGCCGGAAAAAGATCCTGCAAGAACGCGACAACTGACGACTGAAGAGAATCATTCAACGTGACACGAGTGCAACTCATCAGCAAACTGCTGCAGATTTCAATAATGGACCATCAACTCATCAGTAAGTGTCAGCGTGCGCGCCATTCAACGAAACAACATCGATACGGGCTTTCGGAGACGAAGGCCCATTCGTGTACCCTTGATGACAGCACGGCACGAAGCTTTATGCCTCGCCTGGGCCCGTAAACACCGACATTGGACTGTTGATGACTGGAAACATATTGCCAGGTCGGAGGAGTCTCGTTTCAAATTGTATCGAGTGGATGGACGGGTACGGGTATTGAGACAATCTCATGAATCCATTGACCCTGCATGTCAGGACGGGACTGTTCAAGCTGGTGGAGGCTCTGTAATGGTGTGAAGCGTGTGCAGTTGAAGTGGTATGGGACCCCTGATAGGTCTAGATACGACTCTGACTAACGCGTACGTAAGCATCCTGCCTGGTCACCTGAATCCTTTCATGTCCATTGTGCATTCCAACGGACTTCCAGCAAGGCAATGCGACACCCCACACGTCCAGAACTGCCAGAGAGTGGCTCCAGGAACACTTCTGAGCTTAAACACTTCCGTTAGCCACGAAACTCCCCAGACATGAAAATTATTGAGCATATCTGGGATGCCTTGCAATGTGCTGTTCAAAAGAGATCCCACCTCCACGTAGGCTACTCTTGCGGATTTATGGACAGTCCTGCAGGATTCATTGTGTCAGTTCCCTCCAGCACTACTTCAGAGATTAGTCGAATCCATGCCACGTCGTGTTGTGGCGCTTCTGCGTGCTCGCGGGGCCCTACACGATATTAGGCAGGTGTACTAGATTTTCTTTGGCTCTTCAGTGGATTAACAATGTGCGGTGGAACGTCGTTTATCCGGTCCTCATTAATCCGGATCCCGTGTTCACTCTGACAATTTTTTTTTTCAGAACAGTAACTGTATAGCATTCGATACTTCGAACTGATGGAGGCAACAATCAACGGTATCAATCATTAAATTTAAATTCAAAGAATCGCCATCCTGACAGTATCATTTTACAAGCTAAAATTGAGTTGTTCAGTATCCTGTTGCCACCATTTGTTTTGATTGTAAAACGATCAGCGGAAAAATGCTCCAGACGGAGCGCAAAAAAGGCAAATATGTTCCTCTTTAGAAAACTGACAGAGAAATGGGGATCCAGCTGCCTCAGACCTCATTCCGCCTTCTGCACCAAAAAATTTTGGCATGAGAACGTAATCGCGCTCTTTTAAAACAGAACGTACTAAATCCTTTTACCCAGTCTCTCAGTGTGTGCAGAGTGTGTGTGTGTGTGTGTGTGTGTGTGTGTGTGTGTGTGTGTGTGTGTGTGTCCCACTGTCTCCTTTTTCTACTACTGATTTACAGAATATCCCACTGCCACTGCCTCCTCTCTCTTTCACCTTGATTGTCTCTGTTACTGTCTTTCAGCCCAAAAAAGTGCGAATACGTTTGCATACCAAACATTTTCGTGAGGAAGGCGGAAAGAATTGAGACAGCTGGTTCCCCAATTTTCTGGCAGAGTCTTTTAAAAAGGAATACATTCACCTTATTTGGCTCAGATATGAGCGTTTTTCCGCTGGTTCTCTTCTGCAGGGTATGCCGCTTATAGAAAACGAATTCTATAGCTCAGTAAAGCTTTGATAGCTTTTAATATAGTTCGACACATTTGTATACTTTGGCGCATACAATCAACAAAAGAAGTTAGTATTGTATAAGATTAACACAAAATAGTTTGCTTTAGATCTTTTTCTGGCTACTTTGCTCATCGATCGCAATTCATCGAAAACGCCCGGATTCTGATTTGTATCTTGAAGGACTAAAAATGTTATCAGAAATATTTTACTGTTTTTGCAGTCTTTCCAGTTTTACATAATTTTTAGCAGTCACTTTAAGTTCTTTTCAGGGATGTTAACATCTATTTTTGCTCTTTTTTGTCACTGCAGTACCACTTTGGTCATACTGTATAGGCCTGCAGTGCCCATTGTACGGAGACAGTGCGTTTTATTACTGAAAAAAATGCTGACTAAAATCTTAGTTTGGTGATTTCATGCAATGAGACTAGAACCCTTACCGTGTATTCATTAAGTCAGTTCAAACTACATTTACGCCTCTGACTGGATATTACGTGCATGTTTCATGTGCATAAGTATGGTAACTTTGAAACTCTGCCGGCCGGAGTGGCCGAGCGGTTCTAGGCGCTATAGTCTGGAGCCACGCGACCGCTACGGTCGCAGGTTTGAATCCTGCCTCGGGGATGGATGTGTTTGATGTCCTTAGGTTAGTTAGGTTTAAGTAGTTCTAAGTTCTAGGGGACTGATGACCTAAGAAGTTAAGTCCCATAGTGCTCAGAACCATTTTTTGAAACTCTGGATCTCGGTAACGTTTAACGATATCGAGAAAGTTTAAAGTTTTAGTTATGTCATGTTCCGTAGATCATTTTCCCGATTATCTTATCGATATGATGTGGAACAAGTCAGATTACAAAACACACACATATATAAGTGCTAATATTAATATTACTGAAATTTTTTGTTCTACACATGCAACTACATTAAGAGGTACAACTTTTTTTTACCATTTCTGAAACAGGAACTCGTCCATGAAGTAGAAGGAGTTGTCCAAAAGAAATGATTTTAAGCTAGTTTGCCCGAAAACATTCTCTTACGGACATATGTCAAAATTTCGACCATTTACCATGAATAAAAATTACAGAAGTGGCCATCCATACAAGTGGTTCTTTTCGCACCCAAAAATCGAGTGTGTCTTGATAATGACTACATATTTTCGAAGACGAGAAAATGCTGTTTATAGAAGAACGTTTAAAGAGTGCACAGTAGAAACTTGGACCCTTTGTTGTGATTAGTTATTTAGATACTTGCGAATCAACGAAATTTGACCGCAGATCAATGGAATCGTGTCACCTGGTGACATGAATCCTGTTTATTGGTAAACCAGGTGGAAGGTCTTGCCCAGATACGCCGTCATCCAGGCGAACAGCTGCTGCAATCATGCAGTGCGCCATGGACGCAGGCCCGTGGGGCAGTATTATGTTATGGAGCGGGGGGGAGACATTCACCTGAGCTTCTCTGGGACCTGCGGTAGTAATAGAAGACAACGTTACAGCTGCAGACTGCGCGAACATTGTTAGGGACCTCCTACAACTCCTTATACTTGATGCCTTCTCCAACAGCGGTGTCAGCTTCCAGTAGGATAACCGTCTCTGTCTCAAGGCCAGAATCGTGCTGCAGTGGTTTGAGAAGCAGGACAGTGAGCCCATGTTGATGTCTTGGTCGCCACAAAACAACTGCCCTCAAATTACGGGAAGTGTGTTACCTGTGAGTAGGCATCTGGTGCCACAAATCTCTGGAAACCTATCAAGTACTTTTCGACCCCATGGTACACAGAATCACCGCAGAACTGCGTTCCAGAGGTGGACCAACACACTATTAAGTAAGTGGTAATAATGTTTTGGCTCATCAGTGTATACTGATCCGATACAAATAAATAAAAGTGTGAGAGTAGGCTTCGTTCATCTCCTACTCTGTTCATTATAAATGTTTGGACTGACCACGCAGTTTACAGATGAAATTCTCAGATAAAACTGCGGTAGATACAACGAAACAATTCGGGGGAGCCACAATAACTATTCTTTCTGATGATGTGACAGATTTTTTTCAGGAGATAATTTCAAAAAGAATTTCGTGAACTAAATAAAATAAGTACAAAATACAATATGAAAATATCTTCTGGTAAATCTTAGTCAATGATATTACTGGAAAATATTCAGTGAGACTAAGATAGTTGCTAATGAAAAAAGAATTGAACAGGTAAAATATTTTAACTATCCTGGATGTACGAGGGCTGTTCAGTAAAAAATGATCATAGTTTTTTATGGTCATAATTGCTCGCGCTAAAATTTTATCTTGTGATCTTCTGTAAGCTTGATGTGCAACGAACACGCCGTAGTAGTTTCGTTGTTGGGACTCCTGGTTCCGCCTGTCAGAGGCAGGCAAGGTCAGGCATGTTCAGTGTCGCCTATCGCTGCAATGGAGGTAACTCGCGAGGAACAATATGTGGCTTTGAAATTCCTCTTTCGTCTCAACATATCTTCAGCTGAGGCCTATACAATGTTACAGGAGGCCTATGGAGAGTCTGTTTTTCCCTACAGCACAGCTCGAAGGTGTATTAAAATGTTTAAAGATTGGAGACAATCAATTTCAAAGGAAGGTGGACCCGGTGCTCCAGTTACTGCTCTTACGGAAGAAAACAACACTGCTGCTGTCATTGTGAGAGAGGATCGACGAATTACCTTACGATCACTTTCTGGAATACCGAACATTTCATTGGGTGACACACACGTTGGTGACGGAAAAATTGCAAATGACACGTGTTTGTGCGCGATGGGAACCGAGACTGTTGATTCTCGAACAAAAAGACATTCGCGTGCAGGTCTGCATGCAGTTGATGTTAAAGGAAGATCCGGAGATTCTTCCAAATGTAATCACTGCTGATGAAACTTGACTACATCATTTTGATTGAGAGCAAACAGCAAAGCTCAGTGTGGAAATCTCCATCACCAACGCCCAAAAAAGCAATAGTGGTTGTTTCTGCTAGGAAAGTTACGGTCATCTCATTCTTTGATATTCATGGAATGGTTTATCAGCATGTTGTACGTGAACACACATACTACAGAGATGTTCTGAAAACATTGCAAGTCCATATCAGGCGCAAAAGACCACATTTCCGTGAAGAAGGCTGGATGCTGCACCACGATAACGTGCGGTCGCATATTGCCAATGTTGTTGCTGAAGATCTTGCAAAAATCAACGTGAAATGCGTCCCTCATCCTCCCTATAGTCCGGATTTAGCCCCATGTGACTTTTCTCTGTTCCCTGACACGAAGAAAAGCCTTCGTGGGAGGCATTATCAATCATCAAAAGCAGTGGTGAAGGCTGTAGAGGCGATTTTGAAGGACCTCTCAAAAACTGGTTTCCAGCATGTATGTGAAGACTGGCAAAAACGCTGGGACAAGTGTACCGCATTCATGGTAGACTACTTTGAGAAGGGCCATCAACATTATGACGATAAGTAAAGGTATGTTGTCAAAAAAAATTGTGATCATTCTTTATTGAACATTCCTCGTAAAATATCGTACGAAGACGAAGTTGAACAGATTGAGAAATATCTGTGACACAATTAACAGAACTTTTGAGCTTAAAACACGGCAAGAACCAAGGCTGAAATTTTATAAAACAGTCGCATTGGCAATAGTGTTACATGGAAATGAATCGTGGGTATTGAAAAAACTAACACAAGTAACAGAAACGAGATTTCTTACAGTGGCGAAATGAAGATACTCGAATGGCGTTGGAAATTTGGAACTTTAAAGAAAAGCTTGATGAAACAGAAAGAAAATGGAAAGAATATCTACAAAAAATGGATCCTCACGCCAAATGAAGAACTTTAAACCAAAACGGAAAGAGATCTTGGCAGGCTGAGAAAAATGCGTTAACCGTAAGAGGACACAGTTGGTCTAATACGGAAACGAGATGGTGTTCGACGATTGGAAACCAACGCCGCGCTGTGTCGTCTGCGGCTCCGTAACTCCACGCACGCGCCTTTGACGACCGCAGCAGCAACTCGAAACCCAGGGAATTGTCGCGAACTCTGGATTGGCGTCCTTGACAGAGCAGCTGTGCAGCAATTACGGCGCAGGCGAGTTGTACCCCTGCGGCTGCCTTTGACGCGGAACTCCGTGCTCTAACGCTAGTGTGACAATTCCGTCGCCCTTACAACATAGATACAAAGGCCGTTCTTGGATTTCTCGGTTAATTCGGACCAGTAGTCTACCGAGACTTAGTTCGTTATAGGTGGATCTCGAGCTCAGTTTTCAGAAAGTAGGCCGAAGAAAACTATCGTAACCTTGGTTAACGCACTACACAGTTTTTTCTCCTTTTCTTTACTACATGATAGTTAACTGGTTTTACTCATACGGTGATCGGTTTCCATAGTGATCTTCACAATCTGTGCAGTAAAAAAATGAAACTAAGCGAAACTAGCAATGAAAGTATCATGTCCATTATGGCTGCATAAGACCTTAAGTAGAATCCCACGTATTTTACCACTACTTCAAGATACGTAATGTTGATGGGTGTTTTTTTGTATTATTCGCATGTTCTAGACGCATAGTCCAGTGTCTTGTTGCGTTTTTCCTTTGATTTTCCTTACCGCTGGCGTATTTATGAGTCTATTGACTGAAATTATTTATTTTTGGACAGCTGAGTCAGTAAAGTACTCGTTCTCGAAAGGCAAAAGTCCCGAATTCGAATCCCGGACCTGCACAATTATATAACCTGCAAGGCAGATTCAAATCAGCACACATTCAGATTCAGAGTGAAATCTCTCAATCTATTCGAAGGAATGTTCCCTAAACAGTTCACTTTTGGAAACCCTTTCATAATCCGAATCACTGAAATGTATTGAGCACACATGTACTTTTTCAACTGAAAGCGAATCTGCACGTTTACAAACATTTATCTATTTTCGTTTCGTTTCATTGTTTTTAGAAAATAGATGAAATTTATAACTGCTGTGGTTAGTACAACTGCTGCTCGCACAGGAAACAGTTATTTTTCACTTAAAAACTTAGTCTAAAATATCCCTCAATACATTGATAATTACTGCGTAACTCTGTGCTTATAGGCTAGACGCTAATGAAAATTCACACTGCCATAAACTATCTTGTTTTCAGAAAGATATTTTTCACTCTGCAGCGTAGTGTTCGCTGATATTAAACTTCCTGGCAGATTAAAACTGTGTGCTGGACCGAGACTCGAACACGGGACCTTCGCCTTTCGCGGGAAAGTGCTCTACCATCTGAGCTACCTAAGGAAGTTTCATATCAGCACACACTCCGCTGCAGAGTGAAAATCTCATTCTGGAAACATCCCCTAGGCTGTGGCTAAGCCATGTCTGCGCAATATCCTTTCTTTCAGGAGTGCTAGTTCTGCAAGGTTCGCAGGAGACCTTCTGTAAAGTTTGGAAGGTAGGAGACGAGGTACTGGCCGAAGTAAAGCTGTGAGGACGGGGCGTTAATCGCGCTTAGTTAGCTCACATGACGCCGCCACGGTAGCTCAGCGTGTTCGGTCAGAGGGTATAGCTACCCTCTGTAATAAAAAAACTGAGTGAAGGGATCAACGAATAACCTGAACGCATGTCATTGGACGTCCGCCACGAACAAATTAACGGAACAAGATAGAACAAAATGAGATTTCAAAAAATGGTAGAGCACTTGCCCGCGAAAGGTAAAGGTCCCGAGTTCGAGTCTCGGTCCGGCACACAGTTTTAATCTACCAGGAAGTTTCAACCTGGTTCCCGTTTGTAATCCCAGTTACAACATAATCCGTTACAGCAATTGCGGACTGCTGGGCGCTGGTTGGCTTCACTCTGACGTCAGTGGCGCCGCTTGCTACTGCGCATACACCTCACGATCCCTACCGCGTATTCTACAATCCGTGGCTCAAACTTTTACTCTGTAGACCTCGTGCACCTACAAATTCTGGTGTACATGAAGTGTACCTACTTCTGCCTTATGGACCAGAGCGACATTAGTCGCTTAAAGTACAGGACGCCGCTGAGATTGCGAGGAGACATCCGCCGGCAGTGGCCGTGGATCAGAAGGAACCACTAAACCGATAAATCTGCTCTGTAGGAATCAACATGGATTCCGGAAACAGCGATCGTGTGAGACCCAACTCGCTTTATTTGTTCATGAGACCAAGAAAATATTAGATACAGGCTCCCAGGTAGATGCTATTTTCCTCGACTTCCGGAAGGCGTTCGATACAGTTCCGCACTGTCGCCTGATAAACAAAGTAAGAGCGATCGGAATATCAGACCAGCTGTGTGGCTGGATTGAAGAGTTTTTAGCAAACAGAACACAGCATGTTGTTCTCCATGGAGAGACGTCTACAGACGTTAAAGTAACCTCTGGCGTGCCACAGGGGAGTGTTATGGGACTGTTGCTTTTCACAATATATATAAATGACCTAGTAGATAGTGTCGGAAGTTCCATGCGGCTTTTCGCGGATGATGCTGTAGTACACAGAGAAGTTGCAGCATTAGAAAATTGCAGCGAAATGCAGGAAGATCTGCAGCGGATAGGCACTTGGTGCAGGGATTGGCAACTGACCCTTAAGGGGATACGGAATCGGATTTTGGGTTAAAAAATCGAATTTTTTTTTATTGGCGTATTATATTCTGCCATGTTTCCTCTTTAAAATGACGTATCATACATAGCTCTACTACAATTATAACTATTTTATTTTTATATATTTGTGAGATCGGGTATTGCGCTTTAGTTATACACGTCTCTCGTGGCTGACCATGAACTTTTTGGCAGTACCTTTAAAGTGACATGAATTCAAATATCCCGGTTTCCAGCGACTATTTATACACTAGTTGCCCGAAAATGTTTCTCTCTGGTTTCCTCAAGTTACTCTTTGACTTTGTGGCGGGACTGTTTTGTAAACAGTGTGATATAAGAAAGTAGTTGTTGTTGAGTTATTTCGTATTTAGTGCTTCATTTTTCGCAGTGAAAATGCCTAGAGCTAATGCAAAAGTATTTAAAAAGCGTGTGAACTGGCAAAAGAAAAGAAATAATGATTCATTAGCAAAGCAAAGCAGTTCATCATCATCACTGTTGGAAAATGTGAATCCACTTATTACTGATTTGCCGAACGAACTTACACCAAATGAAAACAGTGCTTCTCATAAAAAACTAAGAGATTTGGAAGAGAAATATAATTTACTTGATAGAGGGAATGAAGTTTTTGAACTCATTGATACGAATATATTGTGTGAAGCTCTTGAAAACAGTTTGTGCTGCAAAAAATGTCATGGAAACGTTTCTCTGAAAGTAGAATCCCATGTTGGCCTGGCTGCCCAGTTTAATTTAATATGCAGTGTTTGTAAATACAGCTGTAAGTTTCCAAGTTCGGTTTCAGTAATTGTAAATAATGGATACAAGAAAACTGAACTTTATAGTGTAAATATTAGGTTAGTTTATGGATTGCGAGCAATTGGTAAGGGCAAAGCAGCTGGTGATATGCTATGTGGTGTTCTAAATCTTCCAAGTGCACCTTCAAAGTTTGAAGCTTACAATTATGTACTAGGATCTGCAGTTGAAGATGTAGCACAGAAGTCAATGCAGGTTGCTGTGGAAGAAGCAGTGGAAGAAAATGACGGCAGTCGTGACCTCACAGTGGCGTTTGATGGCACGTGGCAGAAAAGGGGCCACACCTCCAACAATGGTGTTGTAACAGCAACTAGTGTTGATACTGGCAAGATTATTGATGTTGCAATAATGTCTAAATACTGTAGGTGCACAGGCAGGCTGAAAAATGAACACAGTGATGACTGTATTGCTAATTATTATGGTAGTAGTGGTGGCATGGAGGTTGCTGGGGTGAAGTAAATTTTTCATCGCTCTTCACAGTGGTATAATGTTCGCTATGTCAAATATCTGGGAGATGGTGACTCTAAAGCATTCAAAGAAGTTTTGGAAAGCAAACCATATGGGAACAGTGTAAATATAAGCAAACTTGAATGTATAGGACATGTGCAGAAGAGAATGGGTGCCAGGCTGAGAAGGTTAAAATCAGTTATGAAAGGGAAAAAACTAGATGATGGGAAAACCTTGGATGGCAGAGGAAGATTGACTGATTCCATAATAGACCACATTCAGAACTGCTATGGCCTTGCAATCAGGCAAAATACAGGCAATCTTGAAGAAATGAGGAGAGCTATATGGGCTTCATATTTCCACACCGCATCCACGGATGAGCATCCATAACATGGTTTGTGCCCCAAAGGTGAAAACAGCTGGTGTAAATACAATAGGGGACTAACAACAGGAGAGAAATACATTCACCACCACAGTCTACCATCAGCCATCATGGCAGAAATAAAGCCCATTTTCAGAGATCTGGCTGACAGAAGTCTTCTGATGAAATGTCTTCACGGAAAAACGCAGAACCCCAACGAGTGCTTGAATAGTGTGATATGGCATCGTCTCCCAAAAACAGTGTTTGTCGGAATTAATACACTACATTTTGGTGTGTATGATGCTGTGGCAACCTTCAATCTTGGAAATATAACTAAATGCCAGGTCCTTCAAAAGTTGGGTATGTGTGTTGGTTCCCGTACGGTACGTGCTATGTTCTTTTTAGATCAGCACAGACTAAGGCATGCTGATAATATAATCAAGACATTAGTGAAAAAAGCAAGTCAGGTGCAGAGGGGTGCCAAAAGAAGACTTGAAGATGATTATGAAGACTGTGAAGGGGGTATTAGCTACGGATCAGGAATGTTTTAATCTTCTTTCTCCGTTTCCCGTAAGTTTACTTTTTACTTCATCTAGGAACATTATCTCAGGTACTGGTCAACCTAGAAGTCTGAAATTTTTATGCCGTAGTGACATGGGTCCCTATTACATACTGAAACAACGATTTTTTAATTACTTGATTTACAAATGACTTAGGGGTGATAGTCTAGTAAAAAGCGATGGAAAAAATTTACTTAAAAATAAATGTACAATATCTCTGTAAGAAAATACTTTGACAATAAACTGTTGTTTCAGTATTGTTGTAACATATGAATGCACATACAGTAAAATTTTTACCTCTCTGTCTCCAGTAGTTTGTGAGAAAATGTTCCCTATAGTAGGCATATATTAACATTGCGGGGATAGGTGATTCCGTATCCCCTTAACGTAGACAAATGTAATGTATTGCGAATACATAGAAAGAAGGATCCTTTATTGTATGGTTATATGATAGCGGAACAAACACTGGTAGCAGTTACTTCTGTAAAATATCTGGGAGTGTGCGTGCGGAACGATTTGAAGTGGAACGATCATATACTATTAATTGTTGATAAGGCGGGTGCCAGGTTGAGATTCATTGGGAGAGTCCTTAGAAAATGTAGTCCATCAACAAAGGAGGTGGCTTACAAAACACTCGTTCGACCTACACTTGAGTATTGCTCATCAGTGTGGGATCCGTACCAGGTCGGGTTGACGGAGGAGACAGGGAAGATCCAAAGAAGAGCGGCGCGTTTCGTCACAGGTTTATCTGGTAAGCGTGATAGCGTTACGGAGATGTTTAGCAAACTCAAGTGGCAGACTCTGCAAGAGAGGCGCTCTGCATTGCGGTGTAGCTTGCTGTCCAGGTTTCGAGACGGTGCGTTTCTGGATGAGGTATGGTATATATTGCTTCCCCCTGCTTATACCTCCCGAGGAGATCACGAATGTAAAATTAGAGAGATTAGAGCGCGCACGGAGGCTTTCCGGCAGTCGTTCTTCCCGCGAACCATACGCGACTGGAACAGGAAAGGGAGGTAATGGCAGTGGCACGTAAAGTGCCCTCCGCCACACACCGTTGGGTGGCTTGCGGAGTATAAATGTAGATGTAAATGTAAAACGAGTAAGGTAACAGGTTGCCGCTGCAGGAGCTTCTCCTGCCGCAGTTCCCAGGCAGCCCAATTAAGGTCGGTGGGCGGGCAGCCAGAGCCGGCGGTAAGATCGCTCTCCCAGCACATGTGTACGGAGAGAGCAGTAGCGAGCGGCCCCGTTGTCCTGGATCAGGTTTCCTGCTCGGGTCACATCTGAACCGGAAGGGCTGCTCCCGCCAGGAGATCCGAGTGATAAAGTTAATGTCGTCTCCGGTGGAACACCGCGTCGCCGACGGGATATCAAACCAGGATGTTCCTTTTTTTCTGTGTGCGACAATGCTTCATATGGCAAGTGTATCTTCGTAAAAACAGACATACTGTCCGATGGGGTACCGCAATCACTGGTTATGCAATGTTACTTATAATCCGTCTTGATTGCAAAAATGTTTATTCACATGACCGGTTTCGGTTCCTCGAGAACCATCTTCAGATATGACAAGGAGACGGCACGAGCGTGGGGTCGGGGATTTGTCCGAAATTTTGTGTGGTGAAAGAGGGTCCCTAACACCTCACGTGGTTAAAATATTAGGATGCACTACCCGGAAAATCCCGGGAAAAATCGATCCGAAGTTTCTTAGGTGCCTTATGAGTGTAAAATGTTAGTCCATTGGCGAGCTGCCGTCTGGCCTAGATGTTTAGGACTCTGACTCTTACGCCAGAGGTCTCGGGTTCTATTCCTCCTCTGGCACTTTTTTCTTCTGTTTCATTTTCTTTTTTTATTCCACCAATTATTCAGAAAGTTTCCCAAACCTACATCATCTTTAACAAATTAGTTACATTATTGAATAAAAATTATTTTTTTTTGTCCAACAACACAGTTCATGGCGGTGGGTTTTCCATTTTTCATTGCAAAGTATGTAAGGAGAATCATTGGGTTTTTAGTCAGAATAACAAATTCGATTGGGAAACATTCATTTTTTATACATATAATAATTATAATCAAGAACCGCAGTGGTAATTATCGTAAAAACAAACAAAGCAATAATTTTCGCGACATCTTGTGCAACATATAAAAGCGGATATTTTACAATCACAGGCCGTTTGCAATAAATCTGTACAAAAACATGCCCCATTAACATTTACGAAAATGTTTTGAGTTTCTGATAATTTTGAGGCAAACCAGGCATATTGACTCATGTCTCGGAATATTGGTGACGATAACTGATGGTGAATTATAAAATGAATTTTTATACAGTCTTCCCGGGAATTAATTTCACGATTCTCCTGTAACAATGCGTTGCAATTTTGCAAGCAACAGAAGGAAAATAAAAGCGCCGGAAGAGGAATCGAACCCGAGACCTCTGGCGTAAGAATCCGAGCCCTAAACATCTAGGCCAGACGGCGGCTCGGCACTGGACTAACATTTTACACCTAAGAAACTTTTGATCGATTTTTCCCGAGATCTTCCGGGTAGTGCGTACTAATATTTTAACCACGTGAGGTGTTAGAGGTCCTCTTTCACCACACAAAGTTTCGGACAAATCCCCGAGTTCTCCTTGTGAGACGACAGTGATACTAATTTACTATTTCACAAATGAAAACCTTTTTCATCCTATCCGATCAACATCATATGTACCAGAACGTACCTGCAATAACGGTTACAGGAGTAACCCGTCCACACACAGCAAACTTCACATGCTGCGTCACATTAAATTGGTTGGCAGAATGCACGTCATTTATATTAATTATAAAACTATTACCGACAGGTGGCGTCTGGTACATTTTTTACATTACATATGCACATACTGTATTAAGTAGATTTTTCTAATTTACTTTTATCTCTAAAAATAATTAATATCTGTAATTGTCAAGGTTAAAATCTATACTTGTCAGCCGGCCGCTGTGGCCGAGCGATTCTAGGCGCTTCAGTCCGGAACCGCGCGACTGCTACGGTCGCAGGTTCGAATCCTGTCTCGGGCATGGATGTGTGTGATGTCCTTAGGTTACTTAGGTTTAAGTAGTTCTAAGTTCTAGTGGACTGATGACCTCAGATGTTAAGTCCCATAGTACTCGGAGCCATTTGAACGATTTTTGTACTTGTCAAAACTAAAATACACAATAAAATTATCATTTTTGTCCTTTCAGATCTGAAGATGGTTCTAGACGAACCTAAACGGTCATGTGAATAAACTTTTTTGCAATCAAGACGGATAATAAGTAACACTGCAAGTGTATCTGTTTTCCTTTTCTTCCACCAATGAAGGAGCCCGCCACGGCTTTCCCTAGGGCAAATCTTTTCATCTCATACTAGTACTTACATCCAACATCCTCAGTTATTTGTTGGGTATATAAAAGAAATGACTATCAGTTTGGCTTTAGGAAAGGCGAAGGCACCAGAGAGGCAGTTCTGACGTTTCGGTTAGTAATGGAAGCAAGTCTGAAGAAAAATCAAAACTGGTCCATAGGATTTACCGACCGGGGAAAAGCGTTCGACAATGTCAAATGCCGCTAAATGTATGAAATACTGAGAAAAATGGGAGTAAGCCGTAGGGAAAGACTGATATTTTGCAATATGTACATGAAACAAGAGAAAGCAATAAGAGTGGAAGGTCAAGAACGAAATGCTCGGATTAAAAAGGGTGTGAGACAGGGATGTATTCTATCGCCCCTACAGTTCCAGCCATATCTCGAAGAAGCACTAACAGATAAAATAAATATGCAAGACTGAGATTAAAATTCAATGATAAGATTCGCTGATGACGTTGCTATCCTGAGTGAAAGTGAAGAAGAATTACAGGAACTGCTCAATGAAATGAACAGTGTGCTGAATACAGAATATGGACTGACAGTATATCCAAGAAAGACGAAAACAATGAGATGCAGTAGAAATGAGAACAGTGAGAAACTTAACGGGCATTCCTGACCAAGAGAAGTCTCCTAATATCAAATATCGGCCTTAATTTGAGGAAGAAATTTCTCACAACGTACGTTTGGAGCACAGAATTGTATAGTTATGAAATATGGACTGTGGGAAAATTGGAACAGAAGAGAATCGAAGCTTTTGAAATGTGGTGTTACAGAATCATGTTGAAAATTAGGTGGGCTGATAACACAGGCCAACAATGGGAAAACTTTTTTGCTGAAAATACCTTATTCTTATTATATTTTAATAAAGTGTATATCCCACCATTTCTTCACAATTTATTAAATTAAGCGATTTTTTAAAGAATTTAGCGGCTTTTATATAGTTAAAATAATTTAAAAAGGAGGTGTAATGAATGTAGATGACGTTGGTGGCACTGCTGAAAAATGATTAAAAAACAATAAAGTAACGTTACAGACCATGTGAAAAACCTTTATCTATCATACTTTGGATCTAAATTTGGTAATCAATATAAATCTTGGGCGCCGCATAAGGTATGTTATGTGTGTATTGAAGATCTGAGAAAATGGTCCAAAAAGGAGAAAAAAGCCTTTAGATTTGTTGTTCCTATGATATGGAGGGAGCCAAGAAATCATTCCGATGATTGCTACTTTTGCAGTGTTGATATTGCTGGTTATAATTCGAAAAACAAGAAGGTTATAAGCTACCCTAACCTTCCGTCCGCCATCCGATCAATAGGGCATGATGTAGATTTGCCGGTTCCTGAACCACCAGATGATTTAAACTCTATTCCAACAGAAGTATTTTCTGATGTACAATCTGATTTACATGAACCAGATGACGATGAATTCCATCGTAATACAGATAGTCTAGAGCCCAAATTGTTTACTCAGACCGATCTTAACAATTAGGTTAGGGATCTGGGCTTAACGAAAGAAAAAGCTGAATTGCTTGGCGCTAGATTAAAAGAAAGAACTTATTGGCAGTTGGAACCAGCATATACATGTATAGAAAGAGAGAGCAGCAATTTTCCAAGCTTTTTCAACACGAAGGTGATTTAGTGTAAGACATTTAGAGTCTGATGAGTGAGTTTGGTATTGAATACAAAAAGGAAGACTGGAGGCTGTTTATTGAGTCATCCAAAACTAGTTTAAAGGCTGTTTTATTACACAACGGTAACATGTATGCATCTATACCTGTTGGACATTCTGTACATATGAAAGAAAGCTATGAAAACCTAGAAATAGTCCTAAATAAAATAGGCTATTCTGCTATGGTTGGATGATATGTGGCAATCTAACAGTAACATGCATGCT
Source organism: Schistocerca americana (assembly GCF_021461395.2). NCBI lineage: Eukaryota > Metazoa > Arthropoda > Insecta > Orthoptera > Acrididae > Schistocerca > Schistocerca americana. The sequence goes on from NC_060122.1 coordinate 314,448,235, forward strand.
CCTTGGTCAGCAAGGAGGCTTTACCAAATTTCCATGTTTCTTGTGTGAACGAGGCAGCAGGGCTAGGATCAACACTGGTGCAGAAAGAACTAGCCTGTGAGGGAGTCTTTAAAACTTGGTGAGAAGAACATTCTACGCAAAAACTTTGTAGACTCAAAAAAACGTACTCCTATCACCTGTACATATTAAGTAGAATCGGGAAGAATAGAAAAAGAGTGACGCCAAAAACGTCGCAACACCAAGGAAGAGTTGTGCGACAAACTAAAGTAGGTTGGTGTTTCAACGTCTGAAATATGATGTCTATTCAACTTTCGCGCCATTTGTATAAGAGTGACGCTAGTACCGCCACAATGACCATAAAAGACAGCTTTGCTTTAAATACACTGTGTAACGGTAGTAAGCCTCAGTTACGTTGGAAGTGGTGAGTTGATGTTAGCCAAGAATGCCTTTAAGGCGACAAAGACGCCATTATCAACACCTCACTGAGTTTGAGCAAGGGCCACGTAACAGGGCTACGAGGAGCTGAATATTCCTTCTGTGATACTGCAGAAAGACTTGGCAGGAATGTAGCCAGTGTACACGATTGCTGGCAACGGTGGTCACAAGAAGACCGTGCTCCGGATGGCCACGTGACACTACCAAGAGGAAAAAGACCATCGGCGTATGGCTCTGGGGCATCCTACTGCATCTGCAGCAGCAGCAATTTGAGCAGTGATACAGTGACAAACCGGTTACTTCAAGTGCATCGCTGAGCCAGATGCCAAGTACCGTGCATTCCACTGACTCCAAACCACCCCCGTTTGCGACTTCATTGGTGTCGAACGATAGATCATTGGAAGGCAGGATGAAGGTGTGTTGTGTTCTCTGATGAAAGCTAGTTCTGCCTCGGTGCCAGTGATGGCTGTGTACTGGTTAGGAGGAGGCAAGTTGAGGACCTGCAACTGACCTGTCTGCGTACTTGGGATACTGACTACTCCTGGAGCTATCGACAGGAGCTATCGACAGGAGCTATCGACAGGAGCTATCGACAGGAGCTATCGACAGGAGCTATCGACAGGAGCTATCGACAGGAGCTATCGACAGGAGCTATCGACAGGAGCTATCGACAGGAGCTATCGACAGGAGCGGTCGACAGGAGCTATCGACAGCAGCCGTCGACAGCAGCTGTCGACAGCAGCTATCGACAGCAGCTATCGACTGGAGCTATCGACTGGAGCTATCGACTGGAGCTATCGACTGGAGCTATCGACTGGAGTGCGATTTCGTAAGACAGCAGAAACACTCTGGTGGCTGTCCCTTGCACCCTGACTGTAAATTTTATGTCAATCTGGTGATCCGACCTGTTCTGCTGCCATTCACGAGCAGTATTCTAGAGGGTGCTTTCCAACAGGATAATGCTCGCTCCCATACCGCTGTTGTAACACAATACGCTCTACAGAGTGTCAACATGTTGCCTTGGCCTGCTTGATCACCATAACTATCTCCAATCGTGCACATATGTGATATCATACAACGACAACTCCAGCGACATCCACAAATGGCATTAATCGTCCCTGTGCTGACCGACCAAGAGCAACAGGCATGGAACTCCATCCCGCAAACTGACATTCGACATATGTACAACACAATGCATAAAAGTTTGCATGCTTGCATTCAACATTCTTGTGGTTACATCGTTTAATAAAGTACCGCCGGCGAGTGTGGCGGAGCGGTTCTAGGCGCTTTAGTCCGGAACCGTGCGACGGCTACGGTCGCAGGTTTTAATCCTGCCTCGTGCATGGATGTGTGTACTGTCCTTAGGTTAGTTAGGTTTAAATAGTTCTAAGTTCTAGGGGACTGATGACCTCAGATGTTAAGTCCCATAGTGCTCAGAGCCATTTGAACCAATAATGTACCAGAATTTCACATTTTTGGTGTTCTTATTTTTTTCCGTCAGTGTATGTGGAAAACACTGACAAGAAGAAGAGACAAGATGATAGAAAATGTGTTAAGGTAATAACTTCAAAAATAAATGGTTCAAATGGCCCTGAGCATTATGCGACTTAACTTCTCAGGTCATCAGTCGCCTAGAATTTAGAACTAATTAAACCTAATTAACCTAAGGACATCACACACATCCATGCCCGTGGCATGATTTGAACCTGCGAACGTAGCGGTCGCTGTAATAACTTCCACGGTTGTAGAGGCGCGGCAGCATGCCATGGTTCTGGAGGATGGGAAGGAGAATGATGTGCTGGGATCCCTTTCGCGAGTCTTATGCCGCCAATCACATAGTGTTGAAATCGCTCTGAGCACTACGGGACTTAACATCTGAGGTCATCAGTCCCCTAGAACTTAGAACTACTTATACCTAACCATCCTAAGGACAGGACACACATCCATGCCCGAGGCAGGATTCGAACCTGCGACCGTAGCAGCAGCGCGGTTCCGGACTGAAGCCCCTAGAAGCGCTCGGCCACAACGACCGGCTCACAGAGTGTAATAGGTGTTTCAGTTTAATTTTTGAATATACAAGAGAGGAATTTAAGGAAGTGAAACAGTTTCTTCACAAAATTTGTACTAGTCTTGCAGCTGTTCTGCTTTCCAGAACCACTCTACTGGTCTCTCTCTGATGGCGGCGAGTTGTGGGAGGAGAGAGGGGTTGGGCGTCGCCCTCCGGCAGTGGCGCGGTGTGGAAACACGGCTACTAGAACAAATACTGAGGTCCGGTGGCCCTGATACGTAACGAGGCTCATTTGCAGGCACTTAGCGGGTTTCCGCGCGGCGCGCACGGGAAGAGCGCCCCCTGATATGCATCAGCTACTGGCGACCGGCCGCCACCTGACGCCGCTGGTGCCTTCTCGTATGTGGCCGCTCTTCCTCCCGCATACATCTGCTCGGCCGCCTCAGCGCTTTCCTGCTGCCCCCTACGAACACTGGCAATCTTCAGATTACGTTCTCCGCAAAGCGAGAGAAACCGATTTATTACTATCTCAATTGTTGTTGTTGTTATCGTCTTCAGTCCTCAGACTGGTTTGATGATGCTACTCTATCCTGTGCAAGCTTCATCATCTCCAAGTACTTACTGCAACCTACATCCTTCTGAATCTGCTTAGTGTATGCATCTCTTGGTCTCCCTCTACGATTTTTACCCTCCACGCTGCCCTCCAATGCTACATTTCTGATCCCTTGATGCCTCAGAACATGTCCTACCAACCGATCCCTTCTTCTGGTCAAGTTGTGCCACAAACTCCTCTTCTCCCCAATCCTATTCAATACGTCGTCATTAGTTATGTGATCTACCCATCTAATCTTCAGCATTCTTCTGTAGCACCACATTTCGAAAGCTTCTATTCACTTCTTGTCCAAACTATTTATCGTCCACGTTTCACTTCCATACATGGCTACACTCCATACAAGTACTTTCAGAAACGACTTCCTGACACTTAAATCAATACTCAATGTTAACAAATTTCTCTTCTTCAGAAACGCATTCCTTGCCATTGCCAGTCTACATTTTATATCCTCTCTATTTCGACCATCATCAGTTATTTTGCTCCCCAAATAGCAAAACTCCTTTACTACTTTAAGTGTCTCATTTCCTAATTAATTCCCTCAGCATCACCCGATTTAATTCGACTACATTCCATTATCCTCGTTTTGCTTTTGTTGATGTTCATCTTATACCCTCCTTTCAAAGACACTGTCCATTCCGTTCAACTGCTCTTCCAAGTCCTTTGCTGCCTCTGACAGAATTACAATGTCATCGGCGAACCTCAAAGCTTTTATTTCTTCTTCATGGATTTTAATACCTACTCCGAATTTTTCTTTTATTTCCTTCACTGCTTGCTCAATATACAGATTGAATAACATCGGGGATTGGCTACAGCCCTGTCTCACTCCCTACCCAACCACTGCTTTCCTTTCATGTCCCTCGACTCGTATAACTGCCATCTGGTTTCTGTACAAATTGCAAATAACCTCTCGCTCCCTGTATTTTACCCCTGCCACCTTCAGAATTTGAAAGAGAGTATTCCAATCAACATTGTCGAAAGCTTGCTCTAAGTCTACAAATGCTAGAAACGTAGGTTTGCCTTTCCTTAATCTTTCTTCTAGGATAAGTCGTAGGGTCAGTATTGCCTCACGTGTTCCAACATTTCTACGGAATCCGAACTGATCTTCCCCGAGGTCGGCTTCTACCAGTTTTTCCATTCGTCTGTAAAGAATTCGCGTTAGTATTTTGCAGCCGTGGCTTATTAAACTGATAGTTCGGTAATTTTCACATCTGTCAACACCTGCTTTCTTTGGGATTGGAATTATTATATTCTTCTTGAAGTCTGAGGGAATTTCGCCTGTCTGATACATCTTGCTCACCAGATGAAGAGTTTTGTGAGGACTGGCTCTCCGAAGGCCGTCAGTGGTTCTAATGGAATGCTGTCTACTCCCGGGGCCTTGTTTCGACTCAGGTCTTTCAGTGCTCAGTCAAACTCTTCACACAGTATCCTATCTCCCATTTCATCTTATTTTACCTCCGGAATATTTTACCGAAGAGGACGCCATCATCATTTAACCATACAGTAAAGTTGCATGCCCTCGGGAAAAATTACGGCTGTAGTTTCCCCTTGCTTTCACACGTTCGCAGTACCAGCACAGCAAGGTCGTTTTGGTTAGTGTTACAAGGCCAGATCAGTCAATCATCCAGATTGTTGCCCCTGGAACTACTGAAAAGGCTGCTGCCCCTCTTCAGGAACCACACGTTTGTCTGGCCTCCCAACAGATACCCCTCCGTTGTGGTTGCACCTACGGTACGGCCATCTGTATCGCTGAGGCACGGAAGCCTCCGCACCAACGGCAAGGTCCATGGTTCAATTACTTGGCATCAAATCCGTGCCGGTTTTATTCAGCTGTATTGAGTCATTCCAGTAACAACGTTAATTTCGCCGAACACATTGTAGACTTGGTGTGCTAAGACTCTAGAAGTTTGGTGGGAAGTAAATGAGAGATTATGCGTGTCGCAGTTTTCCCTGCAAGCAAGGAGAAACGATCTCACCTGCTAATCTACTGTACCCTGGACCGTGGAAACTTAAGACTAAATTGCCTACAGCAGGGAATTCTTTTGCACAGGTTCAGATACACTGGGGTGAAGAAAGTCATGGTATACCTCCTAATATCGTGGCGTAGTGCAGCAACTCGATGTGCATGTACTCAACAAGTGCCCTCCAATAATATTGTGCCATTCATTCTCTGTATACGTCCGTAATTACGAAAGTGTTCCCGATGCAGTATTTTGTACACTTACTGAACCATGAATTATCTCCCACACATTTTCGATGGGATTCATGTCTGGCGACGTGGGTGCTAAATCATTCGCTCGAATTGTCCAGGATGTTCTTCGAACCAATTGCAAATAACTGTGGCCCGGTGACATGGCGCATTGTCATCCATAAAGATTGCATCGTTGTTTGGGAAGGTGAAGTTAGTCAATGGCTGCGAATGGTCTCTAAGTAGCCGAATTTAACCATTTCAAGACAATGATCCGTTCAGTTGGACCAAGGACCCAGTCCATTCCACGTAAACATGTCCCACACCATGACTGAGCCACCACCAGCTTCCACAATGCTCTGTTGACAACTTGGATCCATGGCTTTGTGGCTTCCGCCCCACACTTTAAACCTGCCATCAGCTCTTACTAACTGAAATCGGGCCTCATCTGACCAGGCCATGGTTCTCAGGTCGTCTAGGGTCTAGGACAGGCGCTGCAGGCAATGTCGTGCTGTTAGCAAAGGCACTTGCGTCGGTGACTGCTGCCGTAGCTCACTGACACCGAATTTCGCCGCACCGTGCTAATGGATACGTTTGTCTTAAAAGGAGGTCTACCGGCCACCGTTTGTCGTACGTCTCACATGACTTTTGCGATTATCGGCTACTGCGTTGTCAGTCATGAGAGGTAAAGTCTGAAATTGATATTCTCGGTACACTCGTGACACTGGCGGTCTCTGAATATTGAATGTCGTAACGATTTCCAAAATGGAATGTCCCATGTATCTAGCACCACCAACCACCATTCCGCATGCAAGGTCTGTTGATTCCCGTCGTGCGGCCATAATAACGTCGGAAACCTATTCACATGAATCACCTGAATACAAATGACAGCTCCACGAATGCACCAGTCTTTTATACCTTGTGTACACGATACTACCGCCATCCGTGTACGTCCATATCGCTATCTCTGTGTAAATGCCTTGATCAGCGACGAGAACGGCAGGAAACTAGAGAGCACTAATACAGAACTGCAATTAAGTGCGTTATATTGTTGATAAAAACAAACAGATGGGAGGCAGTCTTGTCACGATGAGTGGGACGTAGCCACATCACAATATTCTAGGCTATCTGGCGAGGAGCCGGCTGCTTTATGTGAGGCTAAATTTACGTAAAACAGATATACGGGGGTGTCCCAGAAATGTTGCTACGAACCTTTAGGAGAGGTGGGACATATCGTAAGTTTTTAAAGAGACTTGACAGGAAGACTACTGAGACTTCATGTGCTCTATACGTCTGAGAAAAGTCTTCTGGTTAAAAGGTGCATTACATAATTAATTTATGTGTTCAATTCATGTACCTTATGATGAGACTATACAGTCTTTAAATCGACTGAACATTAATTGGACGTGGCTATACATTAAGACACACACACAAAAAAGGCGCACCACGAAGGAATTATCCGAATGGGACGAAATCACCAGATGTGATGTAAGTGTTCAGACAAACAAATGATTACAATTTCAGAAAAACTGAATGATTTGTTCGAGAGAGAGAGAGCTTCACAAACTTAGCGAGTCAATAAAGCGCTGGTCAACCTCTGGCCATCAGGCAAGCAGTTATTCGGCTTGGCACTGGCAGTTGTTCCGGGGCAAATCTTAGCTAATTCTGTCCAATTCGCCAGTTAGATCATCAAAATCCCGAGACGGTTGGAGGGACCTGCCCATAATGCTCCAGACGTTCTCACTTCGTGAGAGATCTGGCGATCTTGCTGGTCAAGGTAGGGTTTGGCGAGCACGAAGACAAGCAGTAGAAAATCTCCCTGTGTGTGGACGGGCACCTCAGAAATTTAAGCCCAGCATGGCTTACCATGAAGGGCAAGAAAATGGGTCGTAGAATAACGTCGACGTAACGTTGTGCTGTAAGCACTCAGCGCATGACAGCCAAAGCGGTTCAACTGTGTGAAAAGAAATGGCATCCCACACCATCGCTCCCGGTCGTCGGGCCGTATCACGGGGGACGGTCAGATTGGTATCTCTTCGCTGTCTGGGGCACCTCCAGACACATGCATCAATAACAGTAAAATTAAGACATATATATCACATATGCTTGACTGTCATATAAAATAAACGAGGTCCTCGCTAAGGCCGTGTAGTCCCAAAAGGTGTCTACCGGCCGCCGTGTCATCTTCTACCTTCCATCATCATCATCATCATCATCATGTGGTATGGATGCGCATGCGGTCAGGACACTGCTCTCCCGACCGTACTGCGAACTTTCTAGCTCGCAATAGACTACAAATTGAATCATTATTTACTTCGCAAGAATAAATTAACTGAATGACAACGCAAGACAACAGTGAAATGTAATGGCTACTACGCTACTGAATGTCTGTATAGTATTGTTACTATTATTATTATTATTTCTTTCTTGTCTCAGATGTTATGTCTGGTTCAAAATGGAAGGTGACGCGGACCTTGATCAAGCGTGACTTCCTTTTAACTGTACGGTATATGTTACATTGCATTTAGGAACTTTCGGGTAATTTAACATGTATCAATAATTACAGATTTCTGTAGTTGTATATATACGTTTGGATGTAGCTGTATTGCATTGATGTACTGGTGGATATTGTGTGGTATGACTCCTGTAGTTGATAGTATAATTGGTATAATGTCAACTTTATCCTGATGCCACATTTCCTCGACTTCCTCAGCCAGTTGGACGTATTTTTCGATTTTTCTCCTGTTTTCTTTTGTATATTTGTTGTATTGGGTATGGATATTTCGATTAGTTGTGTTAATTTCTTCTTTTTATTGGTGAGTATGATGTCAGGTTTGTTATGTGGTGTTGTTTTATCTGTTATAATGGTTCTGTTCCAGTATAATTTGTATTCATCGTTCTCCAGTACATTTTGTGGTGCATACTTGTACGTGACAACATGTTGTTTTATACGTTTATGTTGTAAGGCAAGCTGTTGATGTATTATTTTTGCTACATTGTCATGTCTTCTGGGGTATTCTGTATTTGCTAGTATTGTACATCCGCTTGTGGTGTGATCTACTTTTTCTATTTCTTGTCTGCAAAGTCTGCATTTATCTGTTGTGGTATTGGGATCTTTAATAATATGCTTGCTGTAATATGTAGTGTTTATTGTTTGATCCTGTGTTGCAATCATGAATCCTTCCGTCTCACTGTATATATTGCCTTTTCTTAGCCATGTGTTGGATGCGTCTTGATCGATGTGTGGCTGTGTTAGATGATATGGGTGCTTGCCATGTAGTGTTTTCTTTTTCCAATTTACTTTCTTCGTATCTGTTGATGTTATGTGATCTAAAGGGCTGTAGAAGTGGTTATGAAATTGTAGTGGTGTAGCCGATGTATTTATATGAGTGATTGCTTTGTGTATTTTGCTAGTTTCTGCTCGTTCTATAAAGAATTTTCTTAAATTGTCTACCTGTCCATAATGTAGGTTTTTTATGTCGGTAAATCCCCTTCCTCCTTCCTTTCTGCTTAATGTGAATCTTTCAGTTGCTGAATGTATGTGATGTATTCTAAATTTGTGGCATTGCGATCGTGTAAGTGTATTGAGTGCTTCTAGGTCTGTGTTACTCCATGTCACTACTCCAAATGAGTAGGTCAGTATTGGTATAGCATAAGTATTTATAGCTTTTGTCTTGTTTCTTGCTGTCAATTCTGTTTTCAGTATTTTTGTTAGTCTTTGTCTATATTTTTCTTTTAGTTCTTCTTTATCATTTGTATTATCTATTCCTATTTTTTGTCTGTATCCTAGATATTTATAGGCATCTGTTTTTTCCATCGCTTCTATGCAGTCGCTGTGGTTATCCAATACGTAATCTTCTTGTTTAGTGTGTTTTCCCTTGTCTATGCTATTTTTCTTACATTTGTCTGTTCCAAAACCATACTTACATCATTGCTGAATCCTTCTGTTATCTTTAGTAATTGGTTGAGTTGTTGATTTGTTGCTGCCAGTAATCTTAGATCATCCATGTATAGCAAATGTGTGATTTTGTGTGGGTATGTTCCAGTAATATTGTATCCATAATTTGTATTATTTAGCATGTTGGATAGTGGGTTCAGAGCAAGGCAGAACCAGAAAGGACTTAATGAGTCTCCTTGGTATATTCCACGCTTAATCTGTATTGGCTGTGATGTGATGTTATTTGAATTTGTTTGGATATTAAGTGTGGTTTTCCAATTTTTCATTACTATGTTTAGGAACTGTATCAATTTAGGATCTACTTTGTATATTTCCAATATTTGTTAACCATGAGTGGGGTACACTATCAAAAGCTTTTTGGTAATCAATGTATGCATAGTGTAGCGACCTTTGTTTAGTTTTAGCTTGATATGTCACCTCTGCATCTATTATCAGTTGCTCTTTACATCCTCGTGCTCCATGCTGTGTTTTTGTTCTTCATTTATAATTTTGTTCTGTGTTGTATGTGTCATTAATTTCTGTGTAATTACTGAAGTTCATATTTTGTATATTGTTGGTAGGTATGTTATGGGGCGATATTTAGCTGGGTTTGCTGTGTCTGCTTGATCTTTAGGTTTCAGATAAGTTATTCCATGTGTAAGTGTATCAGGGAATGTGTATGGGTCTGCAATGTAACTGTTAAATAATTTAGTTAGATGTGAATGTGTTGAGGTGAATTTATTTAGCCAGAAATTTGCTATGTTATCTTTTCCAGGGGCTTTCCAATTGTGAGTAGAATTAATTGCTTGGGTGACTTCATGTTGCAAAATTATCACTTCAGGCATTTGTGGTATCATCTTGTATTTATCTGTTTCTGCTTGTATCCACTGTGCATGCCTGTTATGTTGTACCGGGCTTATTATTATTATTATTATTATTATTGTTGTTGTTGTTGTACATGATCAGACAAAAAGCATAGGCAGCCTGTAGTTTTGCAACTTCCGCATTTTTAGAAGTTAAGAATCTACCAATCAAGTGATTTAGTGCACACATTTTAACTTGGTTGATTTTAAATTAGGGGGGAGGGGGGCGGTAGTGTCGCTAGGAACAGGAGTTGTGCAGAGGAAGCATGTTTGGGAACTAGTGTCTACCGCCATTGTGGACAGTTAGCTTTCAAAAAAAAAAGGTTCAAACGGCTCTGATCACTATGGGACTTAACATCTGAGGTCATCAGTCCCCTAGAACTTAGAACTACTTAAACCTAACTAACCTAAGGACATCACACAACACCCAGTCATCACGAGGCAGAGAAAATCCCTGACCCCGCCGGGAATCGAACCCGGGAACCCGGGCGCTGGAAGCGAGAACGCTACCGCACGAGCACGACCTGCGGACGTTAGCTTTCATTTCTGAGAAACAGTTGGAGACGCACTCTCCATGCACGGAGAACATCATCATTCTACACCTAATAGGTTGTTAGAAATAAGTAGTAACATTTGTCTCATTAACTCATTAGTTCGCGGTTTAATGAAACCACCTGAAAATATCATTTACCTTTAGTCATTTAAAAACTTTTCAAAGAAAATTATTTTTCACTCTGCAGTTTAGTTTGCTGCTGCTGCTGCTGATGATGATCGGAGGAGAGGGGGGGGTGGGGGTGGGGGGGGGGGGGGTGGAAGTGGTAACTAATATTAGATCACTCAGGCGTAATGGTCTCAGAAAGGTTGGGAATCACTGCCTTAGGCACTCTGCAATGTGTCTTGCCTGTAACCCAGTCTTATGCCCCGCGTGGAAGGGAATGGGCTGAAGTAAAAAAAAAAAAACTTTCTCGGCTTAGAGATACTCGTTCTTAAGGTTTTCTTGTTGAAATTCACTATTAGTTACTGGCGTAGGTAGCATGCGAAGGCTGGTAGACCCTGTTAATTCGTTGAAATCTTGTCGTGCCAGGGCCGGCGAATTCAATAGAAGGACGCCTAGTGCATCAGGGAAGCGCCAGCCAACATTTTGTCTCTAAAACAAAAACACACACACACACACACACACACACACACACACACACACACACGCGCGCGCGCGCGCGCGCGCGCGCTAGACTGCAGTGATTTAGGAACTGAACATTGTAATCTGATTGTATTTAAAGCTCTTTGGTCACTACTGCTGAAGAATCTGTAATTTCCAAAAATATAATAATGATGAAACATAGTTAAACATTTAGGTGCCGGGATATATCCTCGTCGTGATCATCAATGATGAACCGAAAAAAGTGGCCAAGAATGACAATCAGCGATCAGGATCCAAAAGAACTTACTGTAGACATTACAAAATGCTAGGGCAAAAATACAAATTGGCGCAAAAGAAGATATATGAAATTAATGTACTTACTCTACTCCTTCAGCTAAGAGTCAGTCTGCGATTCAGATGTAAATGAACGTGGCATTCCCTGCAAAAATAAATACGTATCAGTTAAGGCAGAGGCATATTACAAATGTAGACCAGCTTTACACTAAGAGAACATCCACAAAATTTCAGTGAAAATATCATCGATAATCATCACTACTAAATAAAATAATGACATTCAACCAGTTGTGGGATGTCTGTGCGAATTAGCTGTTGGACTAGATTATTCTACTTTTATCCCCTTTTCACCCAGGAGGGGAGGGCGCCTCAAGGCATCGACTTCTCGAGACAATGAAAATGTTCCGATTGATGATGGGTCAAGCATCACGCGCAACTCACGTGTATTTGTCGGTTGACTTCGTCGGGCTTCCTATTTTGATTTAAGCACCAGATACGCGACGATTTCAACACCTTCAACAAAATCCAAACGAGAGGATATACCTAAACAAGAGAATATATCTCCACTAAAATTTCTGAACTGTAACGACTACATTCAGTCTCCTGATGTAAGAGCACTAGAAACTCGAATGCAAACAACACACAGTGGTGGAGCTTTGTGATGTTAAAACTGTGCCAAACAGCCTCTCGAACTTGGACCTTTATCCTCCGGGGACAACACTTCAAGAGGCTGACAAGTGAGACAACCAGGCGTGCCTAGGAAGGGGATGGAGGGGGTGGGGGCGGGGGGGGGGGGGGGAAGAGAGAGAATTGGCTACCTTGGCTTAACCACAACAAACGCTTTACTTCTGGAACGACTCTTCTACTGTGTGGTACCGTGTTAATTGCTACGAAATTTACACGTACTAAAGATATTAAAACTTTGAAGGCAAGTTATTTAGAACTGTGAAGAGGCCCAACGAGACAAAACAAGACGTTAGCCAGTCGAAACAGATCTCCATAACAAACGTTTCAAAATTCGAGATGGATGATGTATTTTCAGCCAGTCTGTAAGAGTAAAATATGTCGTTGTCATTTGCTCTTTATAAATGCTGTTTACATTTGCTGCCCAAAAAACAAATTCTGAATATACAGAAAGCATGAAAGGACAAAGTTCACCTGATTTTCTGTATGTGAAATAACACAACATGAACAAAAAATAGGTAATGCGGGAAGATATGAAAATGACTTTTATACATACACACTCTACAATCCAAATTGTTCACACCATTTCACTGTCACAGGAGCCGACAAAAATATAATACGTCATGAGCAAATGGCTTTTTGTGGGCAGCAAGCTGCTTCAACCGTCTGACCAGTATGACTGTTTTCTACCAATTATTTATGACGCATATGAAGGTAGAAAGTTATAAGCGCGCATGCTGTTTGATCTCATCTAGGACTCTGACACAGACCACAGGGCAGGAGCAATTTCCCGCTTGTTGCACTGTGTTAACGTTGGACGCGCTTGAGTTTTCGAAAGGCGGAACGCAAGCGCTGTGATTGGCTCCTCTGTTTACTGCAGAGGTCTTGTTAGCCAGGCCGTAACAGGAGCGAGGACGTTATGACTTAACCGCCTGTAGCTACAGTTGCTCAGTCGGGAGCTGGCGGCGTTTGCAGACAACATCCATGCCTAGTGCTACCAGGACAGAATCTGTTCCACATCCGCTCTTATGCGGCGCTAAAGCAGGGACACTAGACTATCAGTTTTCGGCCGACGCAAGACGAATAAAAACAAACCACAGTCTATGAAAAGCGAAATTTGTCAGTTCTATGAAAACCATTGTTGAAACTTCCTGGCAGATTAAAACTGTGTGCCGGACCGAGACTCGAACTCGGGAACTTTGACTTTTGCGGGCAAGTGCTCTACCAACTGAGCTACCCAAGCACGACTCACTCCCCGTCCTCACACCTTTAATTCCGCCAGTACCTCGTCTCCTAACTTAAAACCATTGTTGTTAGTTAATCCGGTGAATGGTGCTATAAAATTCCTACAAATTCTGAAATATCTTTGTACTACAGAAGTATCTAAACTAAATAAATTATTTTTCTTAAATAGAGATTTGTCAGCGGAAACCCGAGCAGCTGTAACAAGCCATACATATTTATTTTGATACAGTGAAAACAAAGCTTTCTCTTAGACAAAACTTTATTAAACCATTATACAGAGTAAAATTCACATTTGCCCCGGAGAATTTTTAGAAAGGATTTTCCTTGATTAACATTTCATAGTGGATGACTAGAAAACAACAGTAACGTTTTCGTTTGTGACTTTGATGTACAGAGCGTCTTACAATGAATCAAAACTTGTTTACTGTATGATGCGAACAGTATACAGTTTTAATTGTTATGAGCCCTCTTCACTTACAGTAAACATTAGAAAGAGATTTCAGTTGCAGTTTCAATTTTCTATTTATTTCTATTGCTTACTATATGGCCTAGTTAAATTTCGCCATAGAGTTGTTTGATGAACTTTTGGTATGCTCGAATTGTTAATGAATTCTACGCGTTAAAAGGAGAAACGATGTTTTAACAGAGAGTTGGTTGTCTAAGGCATGTTAGTTTTAGTTAACTTTCTGTGCGTAGAAGAAAGGTTGAATTTGTCGACATCAGATTGAATTCTGAGCTGGCACTGAAGGAAGGAAGGAAGGAAGATCAGTGTCTAACGTCGTGTCGACAACGTGGCCATTAGAGACGGAGAATAAGCTGCGATCGTTAGTTAATGTTGGGGAAGGAAATCGGCTGTGCCCTTTCAAAGGAATAATCCTGGTGTTTGCCTGGAGCGATTTAGGGAAATCATGGAAAAGCGAAATCACGACGGCCGGACCGCAATTTGAACTAAGACACTGAAGAATCGGCCTATCTGCGGAAATACAACAGATTAGTAAAGATATTGGCAGTTGATTAGCGTGAAAAGGATTATCTGGAGATAATCTAGTTATATCCACTTCAAGATGAAATGCCTCACTGAATTGTGCCTGCACACACAAAATATTAATTCGAGAATATTTTTTATAGTTTGTCATGTCCTCATAGTCCTCATATTTCACTATCTTGGAACGTTCTTTCATTTCAATACCTTAACAAATAATATTATTGATTACTGAAACATTTGCAAATGATAAATGCAAAATATGTAACTGCTTTTGTTCGTGGTATATTGATATTACGACGGTTGGAAAACTTAAACGCAAATGCATGAAATGTATTCGCAGTTGCGAATACGGACAACCATCAGCTGTATAATGGAATGATGAAACGAAATTTTGTACCAAAGCGGGGCTTGAACCCAGATTTCCCGCCTTACGCGAGTGTTTGCCTGAAGTGATTTGGCTATCTAACACGACTCACCTACAGACCCAAACTTGCACGTGAATCGTTCACGTGTCACAACCCACACTCGTACACTTTATGTAATTTCCATACAGGAGGAGAGCATTTTAATTGAGAATCGCTGCCTCATATCGAGGATAAATACGATATTGCTGTGCCTGTGGTGTTGAGAAGTGCGATGCAATGTTCTATCCGACATGCATGTATGTCCGAGGAGACACTGGATCGCACTTCCTAACACAGGCACTTTTTTCTTTCTTTCTTTCTTTCACTTACGCCTTAGTCCTGCAACGATCGCAGGGTCGGCGCGGTTAGAACGGATGTGGCATTGGTAAGTTTAAGGGGTGGCCGGATGCACTTCCTGCCGCCACCCCGTACCCCCCGGGACAGAATTAGTGCACCCCAACTGTCTGCGTCTACTGTAATCCATGGAATAGTGCGAATGTGTTCAGATGTCTGCGAGCCGTGTAACTGAGACGGGACGTGGGGACCAGCCCGGTATTCACCTCGTGGGATGTGGGAAACCGCCTAAAAACCACATCCAGGCTAACCGGCACATCGCCCCTCGTAGTTAATCCGCCGGGCGGATTCTATCCGGGGCCGGCGCGCCTACCCGAGTCCAGGGAGCAGCGCGTTAGCGCTCCCGGCTACCCTGGCGGGTCAACACTTCCTAACACAGGCACTGCAATGTTGTATTTAATGCCAAGTGTCGTTTGGATGTGTTAATGCATTACTGTCATAACGTGAAAGGAATGAATATAGTGTGGAAAATTCAGACTGAAGGTCTATGATATTACCATTTAATCGGGGCCCTGAAATCCCTTTTGCAAATAAGAATCAATGAACATACCACTGTGACAACAACGAAAATAGCTAGTGATGGAAAATCGACAGGAGATAAGTAGAAGAAATACTGATTATTGCATCTCAAGACGTGAAGCAATGTACTGCAAACGAAGTCATAGCCAGTAGCTGTGAGTCCTAGAAGTAAATACTGTATGTAAATCGAACTCAACGTAATAAAATAGGAGGGAGGTTAGATACAAAGCTTTTTGTAATCGTTTTTAACTCTCTTACACTCTAAGTGGTGTAGCAAGTAGAGGGGCGAACAGCTCTTGTTGTTGACTACTTCATCCAGACCCAAAAAGTGCTGTGCACTGCCCGACTCTACGTTAACGTGCAGTGAAGACACTTCTGAACACCGCGCACGCTATACGCTGTTTAGCAAGCACAGATGTAGCTGTAGATGAACAAATATTTTCCTTTGCTGGAATCTCTCGGAGCTGGCGTGTTTTCATATACAGTTATGTCACTTCGTTCGTTTACAGAACACGTAATAGAAAACAGCTACTGAAATTACTGGTTCTAACACAGCTATCATAATTTACATTCGCTGTCTGGGGAAAATACCGACGTGCTTGGCGCGTTTAGGTATGTCAGCGGTAAAAAGCGTGAATATAATAGTAAAGGGCCAAACGAAAAGGAAGCACGATGGTCGATGCTGTGAAGTACAAGCAGCTTGTGGGAAGTTCCACGCGCCCAGGCTGCGGCATTGCGTAACGACATTCATCCCGGTGGCGACGGATCCTGGTTCTCACGGGTTTAGTGGCGCTGCCCGGTCGGATTTCGGCTACGAGCCGCGGAAAAACAAAAACGAGCGCAGGGCTGCACCCGCGGCGTCGCCCAGAGACAGCTGGGTCCGCAGCAGGCGTCGTCCCAAGAGCTGCGAGAAGCCGTAAAGAGACGGCGCTTTTTCTCCGCCTGCGTCACTCCAGGGGGCTGGTGCATTATTTAGCAGTACAAGAGCCGTGCACCACGCAGCGGAGGAACATGGGCAAAGGCCTCGACAGGATGGACTGAACGCAGACGTCTACCGCGGACAAACGCTTCTATTGGCCTGCGCCTCAAGTCCGCAAGAACAAACGCCATGAGTGTTAGGCGGTCTGAAGAACTTCTGAGAAAGAATCTAACAGTGCGATTCAGACTTTCAGTTCTCCGCAAATGTGATGAACTGTGATCATTCCACGATCGTGCTGCATTTGCATACTATGGGGAAACTCCAAACATCGGGAGCATGGGTACTAACCGATCTTGCAACATGTGAAGTGAACAATACCGCGCCGAATACATAAAAACCAAAATTCTACTACCACATAGCTATGCGAAAATGTTTAAATATCAATGTTTATAAAAACTTAATGTAATTACAACGATGATTATGGACTTCTCAAAAAAGATCCACAATTATATTTTATTTATGAAATGTATCCTCCAAAGATTGTTTTGCGTAAATAGATCGATATATGACTTTTTTCCTACATTTTGTTAGAGGTAAATCTTGGTTCTTTTGTGCAATTGCTTGCACGAGTTTGAAGAGCGAGGATGGAGAACAAGTTGTTTGTTTCTGTGTTGTTAAGTGAAATGACTGAAAATATATGTGTAATTCTGCAGAAAATCCACCAGAATTCTTATTGTTTTATTATTATTATTATTATTATTATTATTATTATTATTGCAACATCAAACCGATCATCCTCTAGACGATTATAGAAAGATAAACCACAGAAGGAAAAGCGCAACGAGCCATTAATACAAAATAAAGAAGAGCAACCAAAGATGATGTGTATTTTTGTTATTGTCAGAACTAGTTGTTTAAATTCGACTATTCCAGTCCTGCAGTGTGTCATTTTCTCAGCGTGATAAGTGCTGTGAAAATGTGATCGGCTGTCCAAGTTACTAACTTACTGCAAATATTAATAAACCAGTTTTAGCAACAAGAGGGTGGAGACGTTCAGAGTACCAAATACTTAAAGCCAAAATCACAAAAATCGGTGGATGCCACATGTGCACTTCTGCTCGCTCATTGATTTTTGTACAACACCGATTATTCCTATCTTGTATCGTTGTCATTAATGGTGACGAGAAATGGTGTCTTTATGCTAACATAAGGGAAAGAAAGGAGTGGTTGAACCCGAACAAAGCAGCAACTTCCCGTACGACGACCTGCGCGCATCCACAAAAGATAACATTATCCACCTACTGGAACAGCGGCGGTGCGGTGTACGACGAATTCCTTCCCCGACGTTTAATTATCACTGCTGACATTTATTGTCAGCAACTGAGACGTCTTGCAGACGCAATCCAAGAACAACAACCAAGAAGACTGTGTGAAATAATGCTAATCCACGATAAAGCCCACCTGCCGTCTGGTACGTAAACAAAAAAACACTAAACTGGAGTTGGGTAGGGAAGTCGTTCCGCACCCACCTCAATTAACTGACCTTGCACCCTCAGATTTTTCACCTTTTTCGCTCTCTAGCGGGCAATCTTCAAGGAACTTTCTTTCCGCATGAAAATAGGTTCCGAAAATGACTCGACGAGTTCTTCGCCTCAAAATCAGGCGATTTTTTACAGTCGCTGAATCAAAAAGTTATCCCAGCGTTGGCAGACTTGTAAACAGTTAAGGAGAATATGTTATTGATGACTAGAGTCTCTTGTTATGTGTATCTGTTGTGTTTATTAATCTTATGGGAAAACGCTACGAATTTATGCACCAACCCAATCTACTGTCAACGTCTATTTTCAGGAGTTCTGCGAACCAGGGTGATGCAAAACCTTTTTTTGATGTGTATATTATATATGTAGGTATGGTATGTTGAGGGACATATTCTGACTTCACACTTATATTAATTCTTATATTTTATTCTCACATTTATTCTTCAGGAAGATTTGGTGCGTTCCCTTGGATGATACGGATCGCAGAAACTTTGGAAACACATATATTCAAAACACCACCACACCACGAGCATAGCGGGAGGGAAGGTTTGCAACAGCAACATTTCTTCGTATGCATCTCGCCCGGGAAAGAAACGTCGGTACATTTATGAAGATTTCGTGCGTTGGCAATAATTTTGCGGCAAACCATACATAACGGATCACTTTTCCAAAAACTAACGCTGGCTTTTGGTTATGAATCAAGATACACTATAGGAATTTCACCAAAATAATTTCAAATAATTTTATCATTTTTTTAAATTCATTCATTTGACAAACAATTAGTAGACGAATAGCAACAACGTTGCGGTCAACATACATTGAAACCTTTCTTGTAGTAACCTTCTGCAGACATGCATGTATAAACGAAATACAAAAAGAAAAGTAATAATGAGGTTTCAAACACAGGACGCAAAATTAAGAAGCCGCGACGCTAACCACAGTACCACCATTCCGTCCGAGGAAATCGCTAGGTAAAAAGTACATAAGACATGTGGAATATACCTCGAAGACTTTGACCGTCGTCATTTCAGAAACGGCCAAGTGTATACGGATAAGCCGAGACATGTGTTCGCTTATTTCGACCTCTTCTCCACTGAGTGAAGTTTCTGAGAAATCGTGTTATGGCACTTGTCGTGTTCTCGTCACTATAGTTCCTGTAAGACTAGAAGCCGACTTAGCCGTCACTATTTACGGAGTAATAAAATAGTCAAGAGTGTCCGGAATATTGCTTTCCTAGTGAAAACATTGTAGACTGCCAAGGGACAGCGACGTTATTTAGATTCCATTGTACTAGGTTTAGGACGTCAAGTGAAGCGTATCAAACTACCGAAATTAAGAACCAATTTGTAATATACTCTTGATAAATTGGTTATCTCTTGTTGTGTTTCCATATTTCTGTTCTAGAATCGTCTTGTCAAGCAAACGTATAAGGGGATAGTTGTAGCGTGAAATGTGCCAACTTTAAAGAACTGTAGCAGTAAATTCATTTTCTGCAATTAGCAGCAGCATTCAGTTACAACATTTCCTACATTTAATGTGGGCTAAGCCGCTACATGGAACCACCTTAAATTGCACAGCTATTCGATATCATTCTCAGCAAACTAGCTGCAGTAGTTTTTCCAAAAGTTCCTTATAGTTTTCAGTCTCAAAACGCGATGCAACAGGTAACACCGTCCTGGAAACTGGCGTGAGAATCATGCAAACAATACGGCGTCTTTTCGCAACTTCGACCTTCACCTCCTTCCAAGCAACCCATACACTTCCACTGTGTTCGTAAGTTTGCAGGACAACAATCTCTTGCGAAATGTTGTTAGACGTTACTTCCAATACAAAACCAGCAAAATCCCTGATAGCATACTACGCTACCGTCAAATTAAAGCAGACGAATCAGCTTGCCAACTACAAAACCAGTTTACTCCTTATGAATTCATTGCGATCATCGTATTCTCGGCATTCAATTCTCGTTCTTTTTTTCAGTACAGCTAATGAGTGTTTTCTCCAAAGAAGAGATAGAGAGAAATGTGGGAGACTGATCACGCTTAGTGAATGGTATTTCAAAACCACTGTGATGTGTGCAATGTAAAACAAAAACTTTTAGCAGTCTTATGAACACAGAAACTGCTTTGATCACCACGGAGTTTTGCTAGCTTTGGTGCTGTCGAAGGTAGTACATCCGGTCTTAAGAACTACTGGGATCCAGCCCTGGAGATTTGATTTTGCAGACGCCTACCCAGGCGGGGATATAATACACTGTGGTGTATGAGTGTTGCAAAATATTGCAACAATCGACTCAGGTTGATGGTTAGAGTGACAACATTGCGGTTACAGGTAGTCTGCGAAAACCAGTTATAGATGTTGACCACTAATGCATCGTGTATATGGATAGTGTCAACGCCCCCCCCCCCCCCCCCTCCCCACCAAGCTAAGGCTGTTAGATGGTGCACTGAAGCGCCGAAACTGGTAGTCTTACAATAAATGACATCATAAGGACGGCTGTAGGTGTTTTATTTTCATACACAATGATAGTTTGTGCCGGACCTGCTCTCGAACCCGGATTTCCCGCTTATCGCGACCGGTGGCCTTACCATTTGGCTATCCGAGCACGACTCACGGCCATACCCAAAACTTCCATGCATACATGTCCGAAGGAATATTGCAGCGTAATTAGGAAAAACAAAGGCACTGCAATATCGTATAAATCCTACAAGCTCTGGAGCTTGTAGTGAAAAAGAACTAACTAAAGACAAAGATTTCCTACCACAGAGGGCATCAGCAGAGTATTAAGAATACACAGCATTAACGCAGTGTTTAAACCAATAAGAGACATGAGTGAATATTTGAACATTTGGATGGATCTACGCACGCCACACAGGAGTGCGTAAAATCTATTGGTGAGGTCAAGTTTACACAGGAACTAAGAACACAAGAACAACTGTCTAGGAAACACAGGTAAATCAACAGCATCAGATCATGTACTGGGACAAGGGAACCACCACATTTGTGTCTTCGATACTAGGTTTTATCAGTGACCAATTAACACCATGCTAGGATGCACAGGGAGGCCAAAGAAACTAAAAAGTGGGAAACAACTTCAACATAAAAGTGAAAGATTGAAATTAGACTTTTGTGTGCCTTAGCGCTAAACAAAAGAAATTATGCCAACTCTTGCCCTTCACAAGCTCCATGACACACATCGGGAGACTGTGCGATCTTTCAATCTCTGTTG
Organism: Schistocerca americana; assembly: GCF_021461395.2. Taxonomy (NCBI): domain Eukaryota; kingdom Metazoa; phylum Arthropoda; class Insecta; order Orthoptera; family Acrididae; genus Schistocerca; species Schistocerca americana. The sequence goes on from NC_060122.1 coordinate 314,469,582, forward strand.
GTCCATCGTTATATAACGACTGGAATTCACCATATCCAGTGATTTATGGCGCTATACGACAAGTCGTCTATTTGCATAGAAGCGTATGGGGCCTGAAGATGGCAAAATGAAATGCCGAAACTGGTTGCTTTCAGAATAAAATAAAATATCTTAAAGTATACGGCTGTTGGTGAATTTTGTTGACATTGAAAAGGTGCGATCTTTGTCTGATGACGTCACGATCCGGCCGTTGCACGGATACGTTTAATTAGTTCGGACTGCTGAGCTTGTTTAAGTTTGAAAGTGATATATGAATCTTTATAACCTGTGACGACGTTTTCAAGATTAAGACACGAAACGTTAGGCACAAAAATATGCACTGGGTCTGATTCCCATAAAGCAAAAATTACGAAGGACGCAAATAATCACCACTTCTGTCAATAAGATTCGAGCAGAGGAGAAACGGAACAAGAAGCCCAACGATCAGCGTGCGCACGTCGAATTCCAGTGAGAAAACTAAAAGAATTTCAGTGGAGAACGTGAGCCAGTTTGAAACTGTCTGCATGGATGGATTGTCATCAATTCTGCACGTTATCGCCAGCCAGCATCATTGGCAGCGCCCGTTTAGGTGCCGTGGCTGTGGCTCTACGGAGATATGATTTGGTGTTACCGTCGGCCCAGTGGTCTCATGAGTCTCGACTGGCAAATGCCTAACCCCATGTGACTTAAGGCTATTTTTGAGTGTCAATGTGTGTTTAGTGGTACCGCACTGGCATCGTCTGCCTGAAAGTGGCTAGCGACGATTTTGACTGGAGCTGCCACAAGTCTGTCAAATATGTTGTGACAGGCTGTAAAAATTTTGTAAATCTGTGGTAAGGTCTTATGGGACCAAACTGCTGAGGTCATCACTCCCTAGGCTTACACACTGCTTAATCTAACTTAAACTAACTTATGCTAAGGAAAACACAAACACCCATGCCCGAGGGGGGACTTGAATTTCCGACGGGGGGGAGCCGCGTGGATCACAAGGTGTACGCGGTTCTGTGTGCAGCGGTTTCGCCATATACTATCTGCAGCATGTTGGCCATTGATGACTGACACACGTTTAGGAATTAAACTAAGCACGTAGGAGAAGTCGCTCCGCCGCACACACAAAGGTGAGCATCGCAAATGTTCGGTGTATCGGCGTGTTAATAGCATAATTGAAGGCAGATGCTTTAACCGGATCAGATTCTACTAGATACAGTTGTTTTAAAGTGTTTCTATAAAGAAATTTCTCTTGCAAATGATCATAAGGCAGCAAATTTGTGTTAATAGTGATTGCACATTCAACAGCATTTACGATACCTGTTGTGCTCGCTGTGGTGCTAAACAAAAAAGGAATACAGAACAGTTCTGTACACTTAGTTATCAGATAATGTTACCAGATTTATTCTAAATGGTTTCAACATTTCTGCCACTGAACTAGGATGCATTTAATTCCGTAATGGTTTAAGCTATTGCTTTGAACGTTTATGGTTAGTCACACGCTGATCATTACCTTTTGTGGATGTCCATCCTATTGCATGGACGAGGGACTTGAGCTGATGATATATACGAGAGAAAGTACCACCACAGCTGTATCTTGAGAATCATTTTGTCCCACATGACTAGTTTCGGCGGCACGTTATCGCCTTCCTCAAGTTCGACCACTGCCAAAAGACTGTTAGATTTCCTTGGTGCATTTATTGGGGAGTCCTCGTCGCTAATACACGTGGGCTAGCTTCCTCAGCAGTCTCTATTCGACATCGTGTCGACTCCCTAACAAGGTGTTCAGTAGAGACTCCTGAGGAAAGCTAGCCCGCTTGTACTAGTAACGAGGAATCCCCTATTAATGCGCCGAGGAAATCTAATAGTCTTTTGACAGTGGTAGGGCCTGACGATGGGGGTAATGTGCCGCCGAAACAAGTGAGAGACAAACTCATTCTCAAGATACAGCTGTGGTGGTGGTTTTGATTATTACTGTTTTTACCTGATTAAATTAATATCAGAATGGTTTTGCTCCTTGTTTAAGTTCTGTTATGGCACTATAGCTAATCATTTGTGGCCATGGACGGAGGTGAAGACTTATCAGCTTCCTAATCGCTATAATGAAATTTTTTTATTGTTAAATTCAAGAGTATGGAGGAATTCAGACTAACGTCTTTCTTATTATGGTTATTGATTTCAGGTTCTCGAAACAATTTGGTCAAGCGGGTTTACTTTGTGTAAATGATTAAAGTGTTATCATTTTTGCTATTACTTGTGAAGTTTCATAAATTACAAATTCAAACAAGTGTTCGACAGTTTGTTTTAAATTAAAGTTTTGTTGGCCTCGTACCTTCCCCTCATCCAAATCCTCGCCAACAGTTTCAGAACGCAAGAAAATCCCCTTTTCACAGCCGTGAGAAATTTTTAATTCAAATTTCTACACAAAAATGTTACATAGAAAACTTATTCATACAATTCGTCCATGGTCTTTATAGCATTTTTACTATGCCAATATACATTTCGAAGTCACAGTTTCATCATCAGGGTTTCTGTTGTTAAACCTAAGTACACTCAATGCAATGTCACCACGAAAGAAACGGACAACTGTGAATTTTGTTGATTTCTTTTGAGTCTGATGTAACAATGAAGGAACTCCAAAACGTTCCCTATCTGTTCAACATATACAGTTTCCAGAGGTGGCATTTACAATAGTTTCGCACAATAGAAGTGCTGTAAAGGTAGTAGATGGAGTTTCTTAACGATCTTCCCATTTCTTTTACAGTCTCTGTTTGCTAAGAATAGCCATTATGAGTACCATGAAAATAAACACGCTACGACAAAAACCCTCAAAAATAATTTGACATCCATTCCACAGACGCATTTTTTTTTACACGTTGTCTCACACTACAAATGAAAATCGTTAGGTACCGCCAGCCGACATGGAAAATACGGGTGAACAGTTTAAGTGAACTAAAGCAGCGTACAGAGCCGATGAGGCAGTGTGGATACAATGGCTCTCGTAGACCTACTTAAATACTTTTTAACCCCTAACGGCTGAAAATGTCGATTGGTACAACTGCTACAAAATATATGTCGAGAAAATCATTCCGATATCTCGAACTCATAGTAACAGGATCTATAGGAATAGCTACAATAGTGTTTAAAGTATTGATCTATTAGAATGCAGTTTGCCCACATCACATCGACTGACAGAATAATTCTGGGAGACCACCATAATACATGTAAACAAATATGATTACCGAGAAATTATGTGGGTTATGTTGGAGCAACTGCGTGCAAATACGAAGAATACACTTAGCCTAGAAAAGAGTAGTCAGAAAGACCTGCAATTTCTGTTCGCAAACTTCCTGCACGCTGTTTTTAAAGTGTCTCATAATTCAAACTCAGCCGTTCCTCAAAGGACATCTGGCATCCGGTTAACAATTGAGAAGGATTAAAGAGGAACTGACGATCACTTAAGCAGCGTTGCACGAAAAAAAAAAAATCAATTTGCAGCTGGATAACATTTCTTTAATAATTGCACAGAAAGGATGCATTATTCTACAGGTTCAATTTTCAGTAGGCTTCCGGCAGCAAAACACGCCTAAAAATTTTTAATTAGAATATCTGGATTTTCAAACCTGAGAAACTTCTTTCAGCACACTCATTTCACTTTCTACTAGAATTCCTCGCAGTAGCTTATAACCTTCCACGTAAAGTGTTATGTAGTGTGTATACTACTGTGACGTTTTTATAGTCTTTTAAATATTGTCAGATTTCTGAAGAGTGTTTGTGAGCAAGTAGCTGTCCACTCACGTGGCTCTGTGTAACCTGATTTGTTACAGCGAAGTAAATTAAATTAGCCACAATCTCGGCTGCAGGGGAACAGTGAGAAATGTTGCAGGCTGTAACTCCAACGTGATCAGGTACGGTATCAAGACTGGACTTCTGATTAATCGCTGTTTCACAGACTACGAGACAGCACGACAGCCGAAATAAACTCTATCGACATGATCGATTGTGAATGAAATGTTCACAACTGTAGCCTCTCTTCGACTAATGTTGCTGCCACATTAGGAATAACGTACCAAGGAACTAAACATGTGTAAATAGTAAAAATAGTAAAAACTACTCCTCCTCTTTCAATTGCAACAGTGAATAATGTCTTTTTAACTGTATGTTACGAACTTAATAAACGTCCGAGTTCAGTTGCAAACATCAGTATCGAGGAAGAGAGGGACCGTTTCACTGAAAACAGAAAACTCGCACGAATCTTACGAAGGAATATACTGAAATACAAAAACAAATGATTTTGACACTGAATGTCGAATTGCAAAAGCTTGACTTGCTGGGGTAAGAACACACCAATACGCTTCATAGCGATTTTCCCGCCTGTTCTTCAATCTTTCAATTATCTTTTACAATAAAGAAACTGTTAAAAAACAATAATTCGCACCTACGTATGAAGCCAAACGCAAATTGCTTTAGCTACATGTAGCTCCTTACATCAGACCACACACCCTACAGGCAGTTTCTACAATATATCGCGATGAACACCGGCCAGGCTTACCCGAGGCGGTGATTGTACGTCGATGTACAATAAAGGAGACTCTAGAATAATTCTCAAGAACACTAACTTGGTTTATTGACGTAGTCACTGATTAGAAAATCGATCCAGTAATTTTTCGATCTTTTGTGAGAGATTTTACACAAAGATAAATTAAATAGAAGTAGATAATGAAGAGGCACTATAAAACAAATGCAAGCTTCAAGTTTTATGGCAACTCCTTGTCAAAATAAGGGGGAGATTATAGCGGTGGAGGGTGGGAGCGTCTAGGATTCCAGGCATAGAGTGAAGTTCGCAATGGAGGCGCAGCAGAGTAACAAAAATTAGACAAAGGTAAGTAATATTAGCACGAGGTAGGAACAGATGGAACACAGAATAAAAGCAGTCTACAGGCTCAAGAAATGTTATAAATATAGCGGTAGATTCCTACTTACAGTACATCCCGAAAATCGCAGTATCTTGGAGCGACTGTTTGAAGACTGATGTAGGAAACACTTTCATCCTGCCGTCTTCCCCGAGTGTTTAAATTATGATTACACTTATCTCCACTTAATGAGAACTCTTGAAACGATAGGAAACAAACTACAACTAAACTCCTACAGTGCAACATGCGTCAGAAATCTCTGATAAAGCTGAAATTCTGAAGGTAGGTTGATAGCTACTGATCCTTGACTCGCTATAAAAGTAGATAAGCTGCAGTACGTGCAGTCCAAACGACGTCATCAAATGTTCATTACGTCACAAATCAGACTACACCGTTGCCAGATTACAAGCACCAGATGGCTTCGACCTCCCGTTCTTTAACAATATCACCTCTGTTTATCAAAATATCCACGATGTGATTGAAGTAACTTGCGGAAAAAGTCTGTAGACCTATGAGGCCTTTCGCAGACGACTCCGTTGTGGACAAGGAGACAGCACGCTGAAACGTTTTCCAGGAACGTTGACCTCTATCTCAGGTTCTTCGGCTGACGTCCGTCTGATAACTTTTCTGACTTACCGCCAGCACGAGTGCCTGGCATTGTCAAAGCTTCGCCCTGCATTGCTGGTGGTGGACTCCACTAGCAATGGAGGGTGAAGCTTTGACAATGCCAGCCACTCCTGCTGGCGGAAAAGACAGGAAAATCATCAGACAAACGTCGGCCGAAGAACCCGAGACAGAAGCCAAACGGGCAGTTCGTCAACAATTGGCCACGAAAGCCTTAACAATTTTGTCTCAGGAAAGTAATGACTTAGTTGCATTGGAATAATTTATTTAGTTGCTACCGAAACCGAAAATTGCACGAAAGTACAAGAAGAACAATACTTTTTCCACATCAACAATCCCTGTCATGGGAAGTCCTGTTGTGTGTGAATGAAACAGGTTGCTGATGTGAAAAAAGTACTGTTCTGTGTTATTATTCATGTGCTTGACAGCTAATGCGATTTTATGGTTCTACATGATTGACATGTGACTTACATTAGTCAACTTTTCGTGTCAGATGATGGTCATTGACCGAAACCGGTAGCAAATAAATAAATAAATAAATAAATAAATAAATTGGTCTACTGCAGCCAAGTGTCATGAGTTTCCTGAAACGTACATCCGCTGCTGACAAATTCTTGACGAAAACATTTAAAAACTTGTAATGAAATGCAGAGACTTGCAACAACAACTACAACATGTCACTTAATATATAATTACGGCGTGCTACTGATGGTTTGTAGAACTATGAGGCCTTTTGCAGACGACCCACTTATGGACAAGGAGATGGCACGCTTACATTTGTCTTAGGAAACTAAGGACACTTGGCTGCATTAGAGCAGTTTATTCAGTTGCTACCGAAACCGAAAATTGCACGGAAAATTGCTAATACAAGTCACATGTCAATCATATTGAACAATAAAACCGCATTAGCTGACGAGATCACCAGTATTTGATACAATGATCAAACGATAACCATAAATTTAAAAAATGTAATGTGGATAAATAAACGAAAAATCCGATATCGTTTGACCGCGCGACGTGCGATTAATAATTGGAATTACTCACAAAATCCACGCATTTAGCACTAACTAAAAGTGGAACAACCTTATACGCACAAATCCGGCCATAAGCATATGCTGGACTCAGATTTATTAGCAGGATACCGAGACAATTTAATGCACGTAAGTCTATGAAAGACGTTACTTACGAAGTAGTACTTCCTCTGCCTGGGATTCTTATTAAGTTGAATTAACGGAATGATAGAAAAGTTTCAAAGAAGAGCTGTACGATTCGTGACGGCTTGGTCCAGTAAGTGCGAGATTGTTGTAGTTAAGAAACACCGCAACAGCTAATTGCAGCCAGTCACTTAGAAAAGTTACAGTTTTGATGAACTAGATACCGTGGAATTCCACGACTGTATATTAAGTGAAATACAACGTCGTCGTCGTCATCCTCCTCCTCCTCCTCCTTCTTCTTCTTCTTCTTCTTCTTCTTCAGGCCGAAGACTGGTTTGATGCAGCTCTCCATGCTACTCTATCCTGTACGAGTCTCTTCATCTCCGATAACTACTGCAACCTACATCCTTCTGAATCAGCTTACTGTATTCATCTTTTGGTCTCCTACGATTTTCATCTCCCACACTTCCTCCAACAATAAACTGGCGATCTTTTGATGTCTCAGTATGCGTCCTATCAACCTATCCCTTCTTTTCATTAAGTTGCGCCACAAGTTTCTTGTCTCATCAGTTATATTCAGTACCTCCTCATTAGTTGTGAGATCTACCGATCTAGTCTTCAGCTTTCTTCTGTAGCACCATATGTCAATAGTTTCTATTCTTGTCTAAGCCGTTTATCATCCATGTTTCACTTACATACGTAGCTACGCTTCATACAAATACTTTCAGAAAAGACTTCCTAACCTTTAAATCTATATATAACGTTAACAAATTTCTCTTCTTCAGGAAAACGTTTCTTGCCATTGGCAGTTTACATTTTATGTCCTCCCCACTTCGACCAACGTCTGTTATTCTGATGCGCAGATAGCAAAACCCGTCTACTACTTTAGTGTATCGTTTCCTAATGTAATTCCCTCAGTATCACCTGATTGAATTCGACTACATTCCATTATCCTTGTTTTGCTTTTCTTGATGTTCGTCTTATATCCTCCTTTTAAGACAATGTCCATTCAACTGCTCTTCCAAGTCCTTTGCTGTCTCTGACAGAATTACAATATCATCGGCAAATCTCGAAATTTGTATTGTCTCTCCCTGAACTTTAATTTCTATTCCAAATTTTTCTTTCGTTTCCTTTACTGCATGCTCACTGTTGAAATTGAATAACAACGGGGACAGGCTGCAACCTTGTCTCACTCCCTTCCCAACCACTGCTTCCCTTTCATGTCGCCGGCCAGGTGGCCGAGCGGTTCTAGGCGCTACAGTCGGGAACCGCGCGACCGCTAAGGTCGCAGGTTCGAATCCTGCCTCGGGCATGGGTGTGTGTGTGACGTCCTTAGGTTACTTAGGTTTAAGTAGTTCTAAGTTCTAGGGGACTGATGACCTCAGAAGTTAAGTCCCATAGTGCTCAGAGCCATTTTGAACCCTTTCATGTCCATCGACTCTTATAACTGCCATCTGGTTTCTGTACAAATTGTAAATAGCCTTTCGCCCTCTGCATTTTGCCCCTGCTACCTTCAGAATTTCAAATAGACAATTCCAGTCAGCACTGTCACTATCTTTCTTTAAGCCTACATATGCTATACACATAGGTTTGCCTTTCCTTAACCTATCTTCCAAGGTAAGTCGTATAGTCAGTATTGCCTTGCGTGTTCCTACATTTCTCCCGAATCCAAACTGATCTTCCCCGATGTTGGCTTCTACCAGGTTTTTCAATCTTCTGTAAAGAATTCGTGTTAATATTTTGCAACCATGACTTATTAAATTGATAGCTCGGTAATTTTCACACCTTCCAGCAACGGTTTCCTTTAGAATTGAAATTATTACAACCTTCTACAAGACTGAGGGTATTTCGACCGTCTCGTACGTCTTTCACACCAGACGAAAAAGCTTTGTCATGGCTGGCTCTCCCTAGGATATCACTAGTTCTGACGGAATGTCGTCTGCTCTAAGGGTCTTGCTCGACTTAGGTCTTTCACTGCTCTGAAAAATTCTTCTCGCAGTACCATATCTCTTGTATCATCTTCATCTACGTCCTCTTACAGTTCTATAATTTTACCTCCAAGCTCCTCTCCCTTTTACAGATCCTCTACATACTCTTTCCACTTTTCAGCTTTCCCTTCTTTGTTTTGGACTAGTTTTCCATCTGAAATCTTGACATTCATACAGAGCTCTCGTAGTAAAGCCTCCCCAGTCCGTTTGAAAATGCGTTGTGCCTTTCCCGAATAGAACAGTCGCTTTATCTTCAGAAACTTCGGTATAACGCCGACGGCTCAGCACACCCGACGGGACTTGGCAAGCACAAACTGTAAGTTAATGTCTCTCCATATTACGATCAGTAATACACTGTGCAGCGGTGACTGGGATAAAATTGATAGACTACTGCATGATACCATGGGGAAGCGCATGTTGACAACGTCTAGTAGACAGAAGAAGTAGTTTGATAATTTGCTACCTATTCAGACTGTTCGGCATTTAGACGTTTCCCGGACCGTTATCAATTTGTCCAAACGTTCGTTATCTGACGATGAGACATCTGTGCTTGCCAAGGGAGAAAATTTTGCTGTTAGTCCGCGTTTTGTGCCCACGGAAGAAATTATAGCCAGTGTAGAAGCAGGAATTCGCAGTGTGGATTCTGTAACAGCTGAAGAAATCCGTACAGAAACAGTAAGAATATTAGCCAATGCAAAACCGCCGAAAAGTAATATAACTGTGGGTGAGAGAAGAGTTTTAAAACTCCTGAATGACGACGATAGTATTTTGGTTCTCCCAGCTGACAAAGGAAGCGCAACGGTGGTTATGGATGTGGCCGACTATCAGAGTAAAAATACTGATCTACTGGATCCGCAAGCATATCGGAAGCTGAATAAGGATCCCACTAACAGCGTTCTCAGAAATGTGTCGCGGTTAATAAAAAAGTCCTCCATTGAAGAGAGTGTACAGAAAGGTCTCTGCAATTCGGTTGCGCTACCACCGATGCTTTATGGATTGCCCAAAATTCATAAAGAAAGTGTGCCGTTAAGACCGATACTAAGTGCCATTGGTTCGCCCACCTACTCGTTAGCCAAGTTTTTGACTACGCTGCTAAAACCACATGTGGGCCGTTCGGACTCTTATATAAAGAATTCGACACATTTCATCAGCAGATGGAATGGCATAGTGGTCCAGCCGGAGGACATATTGGTCAGCTTCGATGTGGTATCGCTGTTTACCATGGTTCCACTTAATGATGTATTGGAACAGCTGGATCGAATTTTTCCTGCCGATATTTCAGAACTGTTTAAGTGTTGTTTGACGACCACATACTTCAAGTGGAATGAACAGTTTTATGAGCAAACGGATGGCGTGGCTATGGGAAGCCCCCTAAGTCCCGTAATTGCAAACTTTTTTATGGAGAAATTCGAAGAACAGGCCTTAGGTACTGCCAGCAAAAAACCAAATGTATGGTTCCGATACGTGGATGACACGTTTGTGCTGTGTAGACGTGGTAGGGAGGAACTAAGCCGGTTCCACGAACATCTGAACAGTATACTCGAGAATTCAGCTTACAATGCAGGAGGAGGTAGACGGCAAGTTACATTTCCTCGATGTGCTTGTTTTTAGAAACGAAAATGGTAGTTTGGGCCACTCAGTATACCGCAAACCCACTCACACGGACCGTTATTTGCACCGGGATTCGAACCACCACCCACTACAGAAGCGGGGTGTTATCAAGACGTTAGCGGACAGAGCTAGAAATATTTGTGAACCTGAGTTTCTCGACGCTGAGATGGAACATCTCCACAATGCACTAATGAAGAATGGATATTCGTCCGCCGAAATAAAACGTGCGTTGAGGCAGCCACGCAGAAATCATACTGACGTACAGGCTACTGCAAAATCTAAGGTTTTCCTGCCGTTTGTTAAAAATGTAACGGAAAGAATAGGGAGGATCTTGACGAAGCGGAATATTACCGTAATTGACAAGCCCACCAGAAGATACAGGAATATCTTAAGCCTGCCAAGGACGCTCGCAAACCACTGGAAAAAGCTGGAGTGTATAGGATCCCATGCAGCTGTGGTGATGTTTATGTGGGTACCACTAAAAGAACTGTTTCTAAACGTTTGGGAGAGCAAAAGGGAAATTGCAGAAGAGGAGAAACGGAACGATCAGCTGTTGCGGAGCATGCTTCCCAGCCAGGGAACCACAATATTCGTTCCGAGGAGACGCAAGTCCTAGCGGCCACAAGCGGATATTACGAAAGGCTCTACAGGGAGGCAATCGAAATCGCTAAACACCCAAATAATTTCAACCGTAAGGAGGAGGGTGTGAAATTAAACGGCATTTGGATGCCGGTGTTAAAGAAGATGTGTACCACCCGCCCACTACTGGGTGATGGCAACGGCGATCGACGGCGACGGACAGTGGCCAATTGCACTGACGTTTTCAAAACACGTGACTTCACGCCGCGGCGTGGGAGCTCGCGGACACGGAATTTAGCGGCAATCAGTAGCGAGCCAGTGGGTGTGTTGGACCTTCCATTGAGCTACGTACCCCCTTGAAGATGTCTCCCGCAGTCGGAGACGAAACGTTGGGAATCGACACAGAATTCATCAACCGACCACGGCATAACAGCCCGGACAATTATAATGGACATGATATTTCCGGCCGTGAAAGTCTACATTTTAGTATTGAGTACTGTTCCCGAACGCGAAGAATTGACACTAAAAAACAAATCTAATCTGTACGTTACAGCTACAAACAACCGTATACGAAATGTCTGTTATGTGCGTTATCTTTCGGTCATTTTAAAAAGAATATAAACTGTCTTGTGCGGCCATTTGCGACTGAATGAGACGCGTCTCTACAATTTCGCGCCAAAACGATGTAGCAATCGAAGCAGAGGACGCAAGTCGAAAGCTAACTCTGTTTCATCTGCCAAGAATATTCCGACCAGTACTTGTTGGGACATAAAAGTATTGTTTTTACTAACTGACTTGAAAGGCGAAAACCGTAAATGGCGAATGCTATACTTGTGGACCAACTGGGTGAGAAAATACGTAAGACGCTTGGCTTCCAAAACACTTCCATCATATTTCATCATGGCAATGAAAGTAGTTAGCAGGATTAATCCTTATCACCGAACTTCGTACACCATAAATACACTACTGGCCATTAAAATTGCTATACCACGACGATGACGTGCTACAGACGCGAAATTTAACCGACGGGAAGAAGATGCTGTGATATGCAAATGATTAGCTTTTCAGAGCATTCACACAAGGTTGGCCCCGGTGGCGACACCTACTACATGCTGACATGAGGAAAGTTTCCAACCGATTTCTCATACATAAACAGCAGTTGACCGAGGTTGCCTGGTGAAACGTTGTTGTGATGCCTCGTGTAAGGAGGAGAAATGCGTACCATCACGTTTCCGACTTTGACAAAGGTCGGATCGTAGCCTATCGCGACTGCGGTTTATCGTATCGCGATACTGCTGCCCGTTGGTCGAGATCCATTGGCTGTTAGCAGAATATGGAATCGGTGGTTACAGGAGGGTAATATGGAACGCCGTGATGGATCCCAACGGCCTCGTATCACTAGCAGTCGAGATGACAGGCATGTTATCCGCATGGCTGTAAAGGATCGTGCAGCCACGTCTCGATTCCTGAGTCAAAAGATGGGGACGTTTGCAAGACAACAACCATCTGCACGAACAGTTCGACGACGTTTGCAGCAGCATGGACTATCATCACGGATCCCACGGCTGCGGTTACCCTTGACGCTGCATCACAGACAGGAGCGCCTGTGATGGTGTACTCGACGACGAACCTGGGTGCACGAATGGCAAAACGTCATTTTTTCGGATGAATTCAGGTTCTGTGTACAGCATCATGATGGTCGCATCCGTGTTTGGCGACATCGCGGTGAACGCACATTTCAAGCGTGTATTCGTCATCGCCATACTGGCATATCACGCGGCGTGATGGTATGGGGTGCCATGGGTTACACGTCTCTGTCACCTCTTGTTCGCATTGGCGGCACTTTGAACAGTGGACGTTACATTTCAGATGTGTTACGACCTGTGGCTCTACCCTTCATTCGATCCCTGCGAAACCCTACATTTCAGCAGGCGTTTAAAATGATTGTCATTTCGATTCGCTTATCATATCCGTGCCACCCTCTCCCATACTTCGCGATAATAGAAAACGAGCTGTCTTCTTTGAACTTTTTCGATTTCTTCCGTCAATACGGATCCCACACAGCACAGCAATACTGCCGAAGAGGGCGGACAAGCGTAGTGTAAGCAATCTTTTTAGTAGACATGTTGCATTTTCTAAGTGTTCTGGCAACAAATAACAGTCTTTGGTCTCCTTTCCTCACAACGTTATCTACATGATCGATTGCATTTAAATTATTCTTAAATGTAATCCTTCAGAATTTAGTAGAATTAATACCTTTGGATTTTTGCTATTTATCGTGTAACCGAAACTTAGAGGATTCTTTTTAGTACTCATTCGGATGACTTCACACTTTTCATTATTTAGAGTCAATTGTCACTTTTCGCTCCATACAGATATCATGTCTAAATCTATTTGCAATTGGTTTTGATCATCTAATGACTTTACAAGACGGTAATTGAGAGCACTCCGAAGAAGTCTGATATTTAATCTAGAACATCGTAGCGATATCTATCAGGAACTTCATGCCACCATTTCTCCTCCCCTTGCCGGTCAAATACTAGGAACGAAAATTTCTTTCATGACTGGGGTTCTAACTGGTTACTTCCGAATGCGACTACACAGGGGTGCGTTAGGGGGGTCTGCTACGGAGACAGGTGGTACGTAGGAATAACAGGCTTACAGGCCAAAGGTAATCAAAGTTTATTGATCTAAAAAGGATTTACGTTTAACAATAAGTGCAATATTGACCTAAAGCCTTTCAAGATCAGGAGGAAAGTGTTTGACAATGACCTTGTGAGTTCTTAAACAGAAAATGTGGATGAGAGCATGCCAGGAGATAAAATTTTGTCTGTATAGTTACTGAACCGAAATAAATCATGTGGATTAACGCTAATCGTCGTTGAAAGTTAAAACACATGATAATCCATATAAATCGATGATCAGAGACAGGAAGTCTCATATCTCAATTATCAGAGAGCTGTTATCAGTGAGTCAGCTTTTCCGTGACTGTTAGAAAGAGAGTGTGTCAGGGTGTAGCACGCACAAATGACGGCAACAAGTGGATGCGGAGATCTATGCAACCTCTTAGAGCACAATTCCGGTACCTAACGGCTCCTGTGCCAGCCATGACAACTACAGTCCTATCCCCCTATCACACTGTCACACGCAACACCTCTCACCGTCATACAATGCTGCTAAAGTCCTCGATCCATGTTATTAATGCTACGCAGTCAACGAAGTAAGTCTGCAACTGACTGAATTAATACAGAGTTCGACCACTTCCAGCCAGCTAAATAGGTACTCTGTAGGAACTGTATTGGGTCCCGAAAACAATAATGTTGTGAAACCTTCCTCGCTCTGTTCGTCTGTGAGACCCAGAAAGCAGTAAATACGGGCACCCAGTTAGATGCCATGTTCTTTGACTTCCGGAAGGCATTCAGTACATTGCCATACTGCCGCCTAATGAACAAAATACGAGCGTATGGAATATCAGACCAACTGTGTGATTGACTGAAGAATTTCTAGCAAATAGAATACAACATGCCATTCTGAACAGAGTCAAGTATTAAGTCGTAAAAGTAACTTCCGGTGTGCCCCATTGGAGTATTATATGACCCTTACTCTTCACAGTGTATACAAATAACCTAGTAGATAACGACGGAAGTTCCATGAGGCTTTTCGCGGATGATACTGTTGAATACAGAGAATTTGCGACGCTAGGTCAAGCGAGTGGCATTTGACGTTCAACATAAACAAATGTAACGAAATGCGAATAGATACACAGAAAAATCCTTTATTGTATGATATCACAGTTGCAAACCAACCACTGGTACGCATTATAGAGCCCATGTTTACTTGACTTTTTGTTTCGAATGATCATCCCTGTCATATTCCTAAATATTGACTATTACCTGTGGAACATCCTGTACTACTATCGATTGGTTAGCAGTGAATATTGTTCTGTTTTTTATACATAAATTTATATAGATACAACTTTTTCGAAGACTGCTCTAAACTTATTTTAATATTTAATACCTGTTCAAACAATATCTAACAATTGCATTGGCGTATACGCACTTTCGAGGCGTTACAGAGTTTGTAACGATAGTACCAGAAAACATGCCGTGAGAATGACGTGCAATCTCTAAATGGTAATCAATTATTAAAATAAATTACAGAAATGCATGATAAGCTACACAACTCAGTGTTAACCTATAAACGCAAACTGCCTTGACGTAATGAATAATGAATCACCGTGCTTTCTTGTTACAGTAATATAACTGTGACATTGCTCTGTGCCCAGTTTCGTTTGACGCATCAGGTAAGTTTTCTCACGGTGGAGGTGTAATAAACAAGAGAACAACCATTTTGTTTGCGTTGGATGAAATATGTATATTTTTCGTCCGAAGCGTGAACTATCGCGTGAAACTTATTCCAGATAGCACTCCTCGTCTGATAGAGCACAATTGCAATTGTCTACTTTGTATCAAATGATTTTTGTCTTACACCCTCCACCGTCTCACAAAGTACAGATTCGTTAAAACCGTCTGATCCCGACGGTCAGTCATTTCGCCTTGTCAGCGCCACTGAACAGCAGCAAGACCGTGTACTCACCTTCCGCCGGCCGGAGTGGCCATGCGGTTCTAGGCGCTACAGTCTGGAGCCGAGCGACCGCTACGGTCGCAGGTTCGAATCCTGCCTCGGGCATGGATGTGTGTGATGTCCTTAGGTTAGTTAGGTTTAATTAGTTCTAAGTTCTAGGCGACTGATGACCTCAGAAGTTAAGTCGCATAGTGCTCAGAGCCATTTGGACTCACCTTCCGTACTAACAATAAGTCACTGCTAGCTGCACACTGCTGCACCTTTCACTAAGAGAGAAAGAGTCGTAAAGTATGAAGCGACTTCAGCGCCACACTTCATACTTACTACACACGCAGGACTACAGCAGGAACGAAAAAAGTGCATTAGCTATGGTGTGACAGCGGAACAATGACTTCTGAAGTATGCAGCCCGAATATTAGCCTCGAGCTCGTTGCGTTTCTGATCTCTAGTAGGCAGGTCGTGAATGTTGAGACCAGCGCGTCTTGCCGCTCGCTCAAGGAGTCACTACGTGCAAGGAAATTTAGGTCTGTGATAGTTTTGCTATTCTCATGTGTCATATTAGAGTTGAAGTCCCTGAACGTAAAAAAAGTAATTTTGATGAACTGCAAGGACGTACCTCATCTAGGAAAGAAGGAAGAAGTGGTTTAACCTCCCGTCGACGAATATGTCATTCGAAATAGAACTTTATCTAAGGATTAGGAAGTTGGTTGTGGCCTTTTCCAAAGAAACCGTCCTGACATTTGCCTTACGCGATTTAGGGAAACCACGGAAAACGCAAATCTCAGTGACTAGATGGGGATTTGAACCAATGTCCTTCTGAATGCCAGCGTCTTAGCTAGCTCGACTGAGGAAGCTGCTCTATGCAGAAGTCGGAGCGCTCCTACGCCAGCAGAGCCATGAACTGGTAACAGACGGTCGTACCGCAGTTTGAGGCGCCGTTTATGACAGGAGTGGCCGTAAGTGACGGCATATCTTCCAGCAGGTAATGCATTTCTAGACAAGACAGTTTTACGTCTAACGGTGCAGTTACTAGCCGAGGTGCAGACTTACTCTTTTAACGTCGACATTTACTGGTACAGTATCAACACAGCTATAACGAACTGGGACAGTTGCCGGTAATAAGACAAGTAAGGCTCCAAATAAATTCAATTTATCTTTCGATCTCAAAAAAATAAAAAAAAAGGAATACAAAAACGGTGTACAATTATCCGCATCAAAAACCGATAGTGTAAGGATGAACACAGGTCTTAACAAAACAATGGAAAAACGTCCCCCTCCGTCAGGCAGTTGTCAGCGCGGATGGAACGGGAGCATGTTACGGCTGGAAAAGAGAGAGCGATTCACACCGCCACATTTTACTTTCTAGCGGATTATTTAGCACAGCGTGTTTTACGAGTTTAAAGCAAATGAGGGTCTTAAAACCACACCCATACATACAATTTAAATAATAGAAGTACATATACCAAGTATCATAAGTTAACACGAAAGTAACAGCAGTGGGAGGGACTGGGTTGCTGTCTCATTCAGTATTCGTAGAGTTCATTGAGCTAGCCGTGTAGCAGACGCCACAGCGTCCTTCGTTAACAGGCCAACAAGTGGCTTCGACTTTTGTCACAGAACACAGTAGTTCCTAACACACTGATGATATTTAATATCTCGCAAGGGGCTTCAAAAAGTAAGTTATACATCATTATGGCAGGCCGCGTAATTTTTACTGAATACGGCACTATTCTTCAAAGTGACCAAGATATTGGGAGCTTGAATTAATTGTCGTTGTCGAAGGAGTGGGGCAGTAGTTGTACTAGTGCTGACTTGTGAACAGCGACACAGGGCCTGTTTAACCGTAAAAACATTAGGCTTTCAGATCTGTGTGAGGCTTTCGAGCAGGGTAAAAAGGACATATATTTGTTTAGTGCCTTGAGCGTGTCGGGTTTTGCACCTACAAAACAGCACTTGCGGGAAGTGCTATTCTTCTGCCTTCACCTCAAGAAATCTGCTGCAGAAAGTCATCGTTTGCTAGTGGAGAGAATCGTTTGTCAAAAACAACTTGTAGACATTGCTTTCGGCAATTAGAAGACATCGAGTTTGAGGTAAGTGACAAAATGCGCCCTGATCGGTGTTACATATCATGAGCTGTTACAGCCTTGTCAAACGGTGAATGCTGAAAATGCGTCCTGGTCGGTGTTATGTATCATGAGCTGATGCAACCTTGTCAGACAATGAATACTCAACGCTACGAAGTGCCCCTTATTCAATTTGAATCGCTTGTTTGAAGACAGACACCTGAAATAGGCTGAGAGACATGACGAAGTCACTGTGCTTCATGGCAGTGTCATAACATATGTTCAAAACCGAGTGAAGGAGACCTCGAAGGGCCGTGGATGGGACAGCTTACGCCGCCCACCATATGCACCAGACATCACCCTTCAGGTCACCATTCGTTTCCTTCCGTACAGCGCGGCCTGTCTAAACAACATTTCACATATTTTAACCATCTCGAGAACTGGCTTCGTGAGTGGATCACCCCAAAAGAACCCAAATTCCTTTTATCACGGAAACCATTTATTACTAGAAAAGTGGCAAAAGGTTGCAGCTGCCGAAGGACAGTACTTTCAGCAAATTATCTTACACCATTCTACTTAAATAAACGTGTTTTCTGTCCAACAAACAGGGAAAATTAATTCCAGTACCCATTACACGACAACATTTTTCAATATCGTCACCAAGTCAGTGTAAACAACAGTCGATTGCACCAGTAGTTCAACTCCTCACGGCGGAAATACGTTCTTCGGTCACGGAGCCGTTTGCGAGCCGCTGCGATAGGTCCGAATCATTTCCTCGATTGCCTGGCCATTGTCGTCTGTGTTCGATGCCGATGGCCTTCCTTCCTGGTCGCATCACCCACGTCTGTTCGGCCTTTGTCAAATTTTTGGCGCCATTTCACTACGGCTGTTCGCAACATTGCAGTTGGTCCACATATCGCAAGAACAACAAGGGGAGTCTGTGTGCAAATTACTGACCCACATACCTCAACTTTGGAGTGAGTTTCCAGCTGTCGCGCCATTTCACTCGCACTCTGCCAAGCACCTGTTAGGGACACAAAGGGAAACATAAATCTCGATAACTAGATGGGGATTTGAACCGTTGCCAGTTTCACCTACCGCTATTTACCTGCCGGTGTCTTAGCCAGTTCTTGCTTCCCTGGGTCTGCAGAGAAGGCACAACATGTTCTCTATTCTGTGAATACGCCACTCTTGTTCTGCAAGGATATTACCTTGGGGCGACATGTATAACTTAGGTCTCGTACACACTGGTAAACAAAGTCGAGCGATTTTTGTATCTAGAAGGCGTCTATAGACAATCGAGCGATTTTGTATACAGACAACTGAGACACATTTCTTATCTATGGACACGTTTTGCAACAAAATCCCAGAAATATTGATTCCCGTTTGAAATGGGAGACATGAGACAGTTCTTAGACATTGTAGAGCAACAGTTCCCACTGTGGACTTGTTGGTAGACTGATCAGTCGGAACGTTATGACCTCACATCTACGTGATTACTCTGCTATTCACAATAAAGTGCCTGGCAGAGAGTTCAATGAACCACCTCCAAGCTGACACACTACCGTTCCACTCTCGAACGGCACACGGGAAAAACGAGCACTTAAATTTTTCTGTGCGAGCCCTGATTTCTCTTAATTTATCGTGATGATAATTTCTCCCTATGTAGGTGGGTGGCAGCAAAATGTTTTCGCAATGTCCAATAGCCGGTATATCCACCTTTGGCTCCAATAATAGTGGCGACGTGTCGTGGCATGGATGCAATGAGGCCTTCGTATGTCGTTGGAGGGAGTTCCCACTACATCTGAACACACAAGTCAACCAATTCCCATAAATTCCGGGGAGAGGCGATGAGCTCTGACACCACGTTCAGTCACATCCCAGATGTGTGCGATCGGGTTCAGATCTGGGGAGTTGGGGGGCCAGAATATCAAATGGAACTACCACTGTGTTCCTCGAACCACTCCATCACATCCCTGATCTAGTGACATGGCGCATTATCTTGTTGAAAATTGACACTGCCGTCGGGAAATATGATTTTCACGAAGGAGTGTTCGTGGTCTGCAGCCAGTGACTATACTCCATGGCGGTCATGGTGCCTTGCATGAGCTCCATTGGACTCACGGATGCCCCCGTTCATCTTCCGCAGAGCATAATGGAACAGCCGTCAGCTCGTCTCCGTTCCGCAGGACAGGTGTCAAGGAGCTGTTCCCCTGAAAGACGATGGAGTCACGCCCTCCCATCGGCGTGATGATGAAGGTATCGGGATTCATCGTACCATGCAACGCTCTACCATTGCGCCAACCTCCCGTACCGATGGTTATGTGCCCATTTCAGTCGTAGTTGCCGATGTCGTGGTGTTAAACGTTGGCGCATGCATGGGTCGTCAGCTGTGGAGGTCCATCGTTAGGAACGTTCGGTGCACTGTGTGCTCAGACACACTTGTACTCTGCCCAGAGTCTGATGTTAGTTCCGCCGCAATTCGCCGTCTGTCCTGTTTTACCAGTCCGCCCAGCCTAGGACGTCCGATATCTGTAATGAGAGGTGGTCGCCCAACCCCAAGACGTCTGGACTTGATTTCCCCACGTGTTTAAGACACTCACCACAGCTCTCCTCGAACACCCGCCAAGTTGTGAAGTTCCCGAAATGCTCGTGCTGACCCTCCGAGCCATCACAATCTGCCCTCCCTCAAACTAAGAGAGATCGCCCACCTTCCCCATTCTACTCACGGTCAGCAGGCTCACTGGTGCACTTTGCGTGTATCTGACTAGCAGTCATTTCTCGCCTGGCGACGCTGCTGTCGCCTGGACGGTTTTATATCGATAGCAAGTCGCTGGTCATACTGTTCTGGCCGAACATTGTAGACGTTACATACAATTATTCTTACAGCGTAGAAAACGCTTCGTCGTTTATTATTTTGATTTTATGAGGATTTTTAGGATCTAGCGTACCATTAAATACTTCGTTATATGCTGATGACTAGATAATTGTGCAGGAAACGGAAGAGCAATTTATAGATTGAGCCAAAAAGGGGTATATCACAACTTAGCTATATC
Source organism: Schistocerca americana (assembly GCF_021461395.2). Lineage (NCBI taxonomy): Eukaryota > Metazoa > Arthropoda > Insecta > Orthoptera > Acrididae > Schistocerca > Schistocerca americana. The sequence continues at coordinate 314,490,160 of NC_060122.1, forward strand.
TGCAGATGAGACAAGGAAAGAATCCAGATTTTAAAAATCTTTCTAGCAAATGACACGAGAGCACAGGATGGAATGGAATGATCATGTTGATAGAATGACTGAAAGCAGATTGCCAAAAGACGTAATGAATCATCCACCGACTGGAAGGGGAGAATCATTTAGACCTCGGATACAAAATGGAATAGGAGGCTACAAAAAATACCTAATCCTTGAATGAGATGATAATTTTTTTTTGTCATCTGAATGGTTTGATGCGGCCCGGCACGAATTCCTCTCCTGTGCCAACCTCCTCATCTCAGAGTAGCACTTGAAAACTACGTCCTCAATTATTTACTGGATGTATTCCAATCTGTCTGTCTTCTACATTTTTTGCCCTCTACAGCTCCCTCTAGTACCATGGAAGTCATGCCCTCATGTCGCAGCAGATGTCCTATCAACCTGTCACTTCTCATTATCAGTGTTTTCCACATATTCCTTTCCTCTCCGATTCTGCGCAGAATCTCCTCATTCCTTACCTTATCAATACACCTAACTTTCAACATTCGTCTGTAGCAACACATCTTAAATGCTTCGATTCTCTTCTGTTCCGTTTTTCCCATAGTTCATGTTTCACTACTATACAATACTGTGCTCAAGACGTACATTATCAGAAATTGCATTCTCAAATTAAGGCCGATATTTGATATTAGTAGACTTCTCTTGGCCAGGAATGCCCTTTTTGCCATTGCTAGAGTACTTTTGAGGTCCTCCTTGCTCCGTCCGTCATTGGTTATTTTACTGCGTACGTAGCGGAATTCCTTAACTTCGTGACTATCAATCCTGATGTTAAGTTTCTCGCTGTTCTTTTTTCTACTACTTCTCATAACCTTCGTCTTTCTTCGATTTACTCTCAATCCATACTCTGTACTCATTAGACTGTTTATTCCATTCAGCAGATCACTTCACTTTCACTCAGGATAGCAATGTTATCAGCGAATCGTATCATTGATATCCTTTCTCCTTGAATTTTAATTCCACTCCTGATCCTTTCTTTTATTTCCATCGTTGCTTCCTCGATGTACATACTGAACAGTAGGGGTGAAAGACTACATCCTTGTCTTACATCCTTTTTAATACGAGCACTTCGTTCTTGGCCGTCCACTCTTATTATCCCCTCTTGGCTGTTGTACAAATTATAGGACCCGTCTCTCCTACAGCTTACTCCTACTTCTTTCAGAATTTCGAACATCTTGCACCATTTTAAATTGGCGAACGCTTTTTCCAGGCCAGCAAATCCTATGAACGTGTCTTGATTTTTCTTCAGTCTTGCTTCCTGCTTCCATTATCAACCGCAACGTCATAATTGCCTCTGTGATACCTTTAATTTTCCTAAAGCCAAACTGGTCGTCATCTAACACATTTCTTTCCATTCTTCTGTATATTATTCTTGTCAGGAACTTGGACGTATAAGCTGTTAAGCTTATTGTGCGATAATCCTTGCACTAGTCAGCTCTTGAAATTTTCGGAATTGTGTGGATGTTGTTTTCCCGAAAGTCAGATGTTATATCGCCAGACTCATTCATTCCACACATCAACGTGAACAATGCTTTTGTTGGCACTTCTTCCAAAGATTTTCGAAATTCTGATGGAGTTTTATGTATCCCTTCTACCTAACTTGATCTTAAGTCCTCCACAGCTCTTTTAAATTCTGATTCTAGTCTTCTAAATCGACTAATGTTTCTTCTTCTATCACATCAGACAAATCTTTCCCCTGAGAGGCTTTCAATGTGTTCTTTCCATCTATCCGCTCTCTCCTCTGCATTTAACAGTGGAATTCCCTTTGCACTCTTAATGTTATCACCCTTGCTTCTGATGTCACAGAAGGTTGTTTTCACTTTCCTGTATGCTGAGTCTGTCCTACCGATAATCATTTATTTTTCGATGTCTTCACATTTTTCCTACAGCCATTTCGTCTTAGCTTCCCTGCACTTCCTATTTATCTCATTCCTCGGCGACTTTTATTTCTGTATTCCTGAGTTTCCCGGAACATTTTTGTACTTCCTCCTTTCATCGATCAATTGAAGTATTTCTTCTGTTACCCATGGTTTCTTTGCAGTTACCTTCTTTGTACCTATGTCTTCCTTCCCAACTTCTGTGATGGCCTTTTTAGAGACGTCCATTCTTCTTCAACTGTACTGCCTGCTGAGCTATTCCTTATTGCTCTATCTACAGCCTTTGGGAACTTCAAACGTATCTCGTCATTCCTTAGTACTTCGGTATCCCACTTCATTGCGTATTGATTCTTCCTGACTAATGTCTTAAACTTCAGCCTACTCTTCATCACTACTACACTCCTGGAAATGGAAAAAAGAACACATTGACACCGGTGTGTCAGACCCACCATACTTGCTCCGGACACTGCGAGAGGGCTGTACAAGCAATGATCACACGCACGGCACAGCGGACACACCAGGAACCGCGGTGTTGGCCGTCGAATCGCGCTAGCTGCGCAGCATTTGTGCACCGCCGCCGTCAGTGTCAGCCAGTTTGCCGTGGCATACGGAGCTCCATCGCAGTCTTTAACACTGGTAGCATGCCGCGACAGCGTGGACGTGAACCGTATGTGCAGTTGACGGACTTTGAGCGAGGGCGTATAGTGGGCATGCGGGAGGCCGGGTGGACGTACCGCCGAATTGCTCAACACGTGGGGCGTGAGGTCTCCACAGTACATCGATGTTGTCGCCAGTGGTCGGCGGAAGGTGCACGTGCCCGTCGACCTGGGACCGGACCGCAGCGACGCACGGATGCACGCCAAGACCGTAGGATCCTACGCATTGCCGTAGGGGACCGCACCGCCACTTCCCAGCAAATTAGGGACACTGTTGCTCCTGGGGTATCGGCGAGGACCATTCGCAACCGTCTCCATGAAGCTGGGCTACGGTCCCGCACACCGTTAGGCCGTCTTCCGCTCACGCCCCAACATCGTGCAGTCCGCCTCCAGTGGTGTCGCGACAGGCGTGAATGGAGGGACGAATGGAGACGTGTCGTCTTCAGCGATGAGAGTCGCTTCTGCCTTGGTGCCAATGATGGTCGTATGCGTGTTTGGCGCCGTGCAGGTGAGCGCCACAATCAGGACTGCATACGACCGAGGCACACAGGGCCAACACCCGGCATCATGGTGTGGGGAGCGATCTCCTACACTGGCCGTACACCACTGGTGATCGTCGAGGGGACACTGAATAGTGCACGGTACATCCAAACCGTCATCAAACCCATCGGTCTACCATTCCTAGACCGGCAAGGGAACTTGCTGTTCCAACAGGACAATGCACGTCCGCATGTATGCCGCGCCACCCAACGTGCTCTAGAAGGTGTAAGTCAACTACCCTGGCCAGCAAGATCTCCGGATCTGTCCCCCATTGAGCATGTTTGGGACTGGATGAAGCGTCGTCTCACGCGGTCTGCACGTCCAGCACGAACGCTGGTCCAACTGAGGCGCCAGGTGGAAATGGCATGGCAAGCCGTTCCACAGGACTACATCCAGCATCTCTACGATCGTCTCCATGGGAGAATAGCAGCCTGCATTGCTGCGAAAGGTGGATATACACTGTACTAGTGCCGACATTGTGCATGCTCTGTTGCCTGTGTCTATGTGCCTGTGGTTCTGTCAGTGTGATCATGTGATGTATCTGTCCCCAGGAATGTGTCAATAAAGTTTCCCCTTCCTGGGACGATGAATTCACGGTGTTATTATTTCAATTTCCAGGAGTGTATATTGTGATGTGAGTCTATATCTGCTCCTGGATACGCCTTACAATGCAGTATCTGATTTCGGAACCTCTGTCCGACCATGATGCAATCTAACTGGAATCTTCCCGTATCGCCCGGCCTTTTCCAAGTATACCTCCTCTTCTTGTGATTCTTGAACAGTGTTCGCTATTACTAGCTGAAGCTTGTTACAGAACTCAATTAGTCTTTCTCTTCTCTCATTTCTTGTCCCAAGCCTATATTCTTCTGTAAACTTTTCTTCTACTCCTTCCCCTACAACTGAATTCCAGTCCCCCATGACTATTAGCTTTTTATCCCCATTTACATAGTATATTACCCTTTCAATATCCTCTTACACTTTATCTCTTCATTTCAGCTTGCAACGTCGGCATGTATACCTGAACTATCGTTGTCGGTGTTGGTTTGCTATAGATTTTGGTAAGAACAACCCTATCACTGAACTGTTCACAGTAACGAGCTCTCTGCCCTACCTTCATATTCATAACGAATTTTCCTCCCGTTATACCATTTTCTGTTTCTGTTGATATTACCCTATATTCATCTGACCAGAAATCCTTGTCTTCTTTCCACTTCATTTCACTTACCCCTACTATATCTAGATTGAGCCTTTGCACTTTCCTTTTCAGATTTTCTACTCGTAGTTTCCCTACCACGTTCAAGCTTCTGGTATTCCACGCCCCGACTCGTAGAACGTTACCTTTTCGTTGATTATTCAGTCATTTTCTCATGGTGACCTCCCCCTTGTCAGTCCCCTCCCGGAGATCCAAATGGGGGACTATTCCAGAATCTTCTGCCAATGGAGAGATCATCATAACACTTCTTCCATTACAGGCCATATCTCCTGTGGATACACGATACGTGTCTCAAAATGCAGTGATTTCCATTACCTTCTGGATCCTCATGCCGTTGATCATTGCTGATTCTTCCGCCTTTAGGGGCAATTTCCCACTCCTAGGACAAGAGAGTGCCCTGAACCTCTGTGCGCTCTTCCGTCCTCTTCGACAACGCCGTTGGGAGAATGAGGGTGACTTCTTATGCCGGAAGTCTTCGGTCGCCAATGCTGATTATTAATCAAAATTTAAGCAGCGGCGGTATTCGAACCCGGGACCAAAGATGTTTTGATTATGAATCAAGCACGCTACCCTCCCTTTTTTCTTTTCTTTTTCATTTTGTTCGATATAGCTCGTTGCGTTTGGTCTGGGCGGACGTCACAAGTCATCTGTTCAAGTTGAGCGTTGATTTCTTGACTCAGTTTTTATTTTTATTTATTTTTTTATTACAGAGAGCACGCAGCCCTCTGACCGAGCACACTGAGCTACCGTGCCGGCATCCATAGACCACGGGTCAAGAGGAGACGAACGGAGGAAGTGTTGCAGCTGAATGAAGATTTTTCATGCAGTGTAATGTTTGTGGGAAGTTAGTAATTCCTATAAAAATCACAACGAAAAAGAATTGGTTATCGAAGGCCCGCCCAAAAAATATTAAGTATCAATCAATGACGTCGGAAAAAATATGGTGTCTTCTACTTTCAGAGTCGTAAATAAATTACAGTCGAAAGGAGGCCACTCCACAAACAGTTCACGTTTCTATTTCTTTCACTATTCATTATCATCACTGCACAAGCCGCAATCCCACAGGTTCAGCCATATATGGCAGGTGTCAAGGAACAAGAGCTTTAAGTATGTACAGGAGACAAATTAGAATGTCTATATACACTGTCTAGCTACATGACAATAGACGGCCACTCCACAATGTCTACAGAGAGTCGTTCGATTTTGTATACAAATATGTGCTTACCTTTACGGTTCACATCCCACTCATGACTCCAATACCCAACAAATTACAAAAGCAAAACAAAAAACACACGCACACGAGAGAGAGAGAGAGAGAGAGAGAGAGAGAGAGAGAGAGAGAATATATGTGTGTGTGGGTGGGTGGGCGCGCGAAGCGTGTGCGCGAGAGCGCACGATCACGCGCTGACAGCACTGCGATCCGACACGCCCAGCAGCAAACACAGGCAACGCCCGCGCCAGGCGCTTGGTCCTCGTAGCTGCCGTGTGACGTGGCCCAGGGCCGCCTGGGCATCGGCACCTGCATCCAGAGGCCACTCTTAAGTTTCGCCACATCTCGACCCGTCGGCTCGCTTTCCCTTGTTTCCGCCAACAGTCGACGTTCCGCCCCAACGGCCCCGTTTTTTACGCGCAGCGCAGTCTGAGCAATGCGCAGACTCCTGTGAGGGATATCCGACAAAGCGGCCTCTAACGCGCCATAAAATTTATATCTCTCGAGAAACGAAAAAATAGGCGACTTCCACAATTTTCTTCTTCTTTTAAATGATTTTCTCCTGCATAAGCTGTTTTTGTTCAAATGGCTCTGAGCACTACGGGACTTGACTGCTGAGGTCATCAGTCCCCTAGAATTGAGATCTACTGAAGCCTAACTAACCTAAGGACAACACACACATCCATGCCCGAGGCAGGATTCGAACCTGCGACCGTAGCGGTCGCGCGGTTTCAGACTGTACCGCCTAGAATCGCTCGGCCACTCCGGCCGGCGCTGTTTTTGTTCAGGAAATAATCACTTTATTTCATGGTTTTTCTATTAACTAATTTCGTCTCGTTCGGCATTTTCAAGTTACCTCTGTCAATACGGAAAACAGTTGTCACGTAATACACTCCAAGGGAAAAAAAATGGTTGCAACACAAAGGAATTATCCGGATGGGGCCGAAATTGGTAGATGTGACGTACGTCTGCAGCCAAGCAAATGATTACAGTTTCATAAAAACTCGATGATTAATTCAAGAGAATGAGCTTCACAAACTGAACAAGTCAATAGCCTGATGGGCCACCTCTGGCCCTAATACAAGCAGTTACTGGGCTTGGCATCGATTCATCAAACTGTTGGGTGTTCTCCTGACGGATATCGGGCCAAATTCTTTCCCCCTGGCGCGTTAGATTGTCAAAACCCCGAGCTGGTTGGTGAGTCCCCTTGTAATGCTACAAACATTCTCAATTTGTGAGAGACCCAGCGACCTTCTAGCCCAGTAGAAACTCTCGCCGTGTGAGGGCGAGCATTATCTTGCTGAAATGTACACCCTAGATGGCTTGCCATGAAGAGCAACAAAACGGGGCGTAGAATAACATCGACGTATCGCTGTGCTATGAAAAGAAATGGCGCCAAAGATCATCGCTCCTGGTTGTCAGGCGTCTCCAGACGCTTCTTCGATGGACATCGGGGCTCAATTAGATGCGAGATTCATCACTGAAGACAATTCCACTCCCCTCAAAGAGATTTCAGGCCGAAGACGTGTCTGCAGTGGCCCCAGCCAGCAGTGGGAAAACAACCTGACAGTCGCCTGCCAAACGCCCGACAATTAGGCTTGATGGTCTGGGATGCCACTTCACATCAGGACCCATTTGGTTGTCATCTGCGGCACTCTTAACGTACAGCGGTTGTTTTATTTGGGGGAGGGGACCTAACAACGAGATCATCAGTTCCATCGGACTAGGGAAGAATGAGAAAGGAAGTCGGCATTACCCTTTCAAAGGAACCATCCCGGAATTTGAAGTTATTTAGAGAAGTCAGGGGAAAACCTAAATCAGAGGGGCCGGACGCGGTTTGACCCGTCGTCCCCCCGAATGCGAGTCCACTGCGCCACCTCGCTCGGTCAACAGTACAGCGATACGTCGGCAAATATTCTACGCCCATGTTACCCTTCATGGCAAGCCACCCTGGGATTACATTTCAGCAAGGTAATGCCTGACCGCACACGGCGAGAGCTTCTACTGTTTGTGTACGCGCTTGCCATACCTTACCTATGCCAGCGAGGTTGCTGACTCTCTCCCCAGTTGGGAACGTTTGGAGCATTATTGGGAGGAAGCTCGAACCATCTCGGGAATTTGACGACCCAAAACGCCAGTTGGAGAGAATTGGCAAGATATCGCTTAGTTGCACATCCAACAACTCAGCCCATCAATGCTGAGCCGAATAACAGCTTGTATAAGGGCCACAGATGGGCTAACGTGTTGAGTTTTTCAATTTGAAATACTCCGTATTTTGAATAAATCACCGACTTTTTCTGAAAACGTAATCGTTTGCTTATACATGTTAATCACTCCTACCGATATCCGCCCCATTCAGATAATTCCTTTGTGGTGCGTCGTTCTGGTTTTATTTATTTATTTTTTGCCTTAGAGTGTGTCCTATCTTGCACACATTTTTTATGGAAGACGCTCCATCGAATGGCGTCCTTAATAAAATAGTTTTATCATCATGGTGGTTAGGGATACAATTATTATGTTGCATTTTTCTCATCTTACCTGCGGAATTACATATGTGGGAATTATAGCCGGCCGGAGTGGCCGAGCGGTTCTAGGCACTACAGTCTGGAACCGTGCGACCGCAACGGTCGCAGGTTCGAATCCTGCCTCGGGCATGGATGTCTGTGACGTCCTTAGGTTAGTTAGATTTAAGTAGTTCTAAGTCCTAGGGGACTGATGACCTCAGAAGTTAAGTCCCATAGTGCTCAGAGCCATTTGAACCATTTTTTGGGAATTATCTCCGTTACGACAATGATGATAGGAATTCTTTATTGAGGCCACCATTATGGAACTTCCTCCACAAAAATGTGTGGAGACACTCCGTGAGAACAGTTTTCCCCGTGATAGAGGAAGCTCGAAAATGCCCATGGGGGCCAAATTAGCGAATAGCTAATCATAAATTAAATAAGTTCTCCAAAAACAAGAAGAGCTTATGAATGGAAATTACTACCCTTAAGAAATTCGCAGCTACTGGTGACCCATGTGTACAATGTCTCCTGCTGCTGCACGGGACGAAAATGAAAAAAAAAAAAAAATTAAGAATTTGATGTAGGAGCCCCATATCTCCATGGGACATTTGTAGAGGCCAGTGAAGTCCATAAAGGACGGTACGAAGTTGTGATAATGTAGCCACCTACTAAACATTCAACTGGTGATACAGTAAGGACTGTATTTGACTTGCTGAATTAGTGGTCCGTAATTTCTGGAATAATACTGCATTTGTATGAATGCTCGGATGGCCTCTACGTGCACAATTTGGACATCACCTTTCTACCACTTATTTAATGAATTGCCAAATCGCATGTGTAGCCTGCCTACATTTGCTATCCCTTCGCGTGTCGATAGCTTATTACTGTATTGAAGTGATATCACAGAATGGAGATAGGAGGCGTTCTGTTTCCCGTTTTCCCCACACACAAACTATCTGTCGGATAGGATTGGTGGAAATCTAACAAGATTCTTTGCTCATGACGCTGTTGTGCAAGGGGGAAACCGCCGTAACTGGGAGACAGTGAGGAGTTTCACAGCGATCTTAGGAAAAAATTGTACTGGTGCGCCGAGTGGCAGCTTGCTTTAATGTGGATAATTCTACGTAAATGCGGATTGGTAAGAGTTACATTCGTGTGGTGCTCGGACACAGTAGTATGTTAATGTTTCTATGCTTGATTCAGTAATATCGATTAAAAAAAAAATATATCGGCACGATGTTGCGAAATGCCATGAAATGGAATGAGCCCATAGTGTCAGCTGTAGGATAGGTCGACTACGGTTTGGGAAATTGTGACACACGTATACAGAAGACCATGTACAGACCATTCTTGAATAATGGTCGAGATTTTGGAATCCCCGACACGTAGAAGTAAATGAAGATAAAGGTTCAAAAGTAATCTTAAAAATTCAGAGTGGAAAGCCATCAACGATAAGGTTCTATGATGACACTGCTATCCTAAATGAAAGTGAGGAAGAATGAACAGTCTCTTAAGTACGGACTGTGAGTTTACAGAAGATGACGAAATTTATGACACACAGTAAAACTGAGATTATTGAGAATCTTAACATTAAAACAGTATATCACGAAGTTAAGGAATTATGCTGCGCTCGGACCAAAAAAACACATGACGGACGAAGCAAGGATAATATAAAAAGAAGACTAGCACAGACAGAGGGCATTCCTTGCCAAGAGAAAGACTACTAGTACCAAATATCGGCCTTCATTTGAGGATGAAATTTGTCAGAATGCACAGCATTGCATGGTAAAACATGGACTTTGGAAAAACCGGAACAGAAGAGAATCGGAGCATTTGAGATGTGATGCTACAAAAGAATACTGATAATTAGGTGGACTCATAAGGTAAGGAATGAGGAGGCGCTTTGCAGAATCGGGGTTGAAACGAACATATGAAAAACACTGACAAGGAGGGGGGACGAGATGATATGTCTTACGGCATCAGGCAGTAGCTTGATGGTACTAAGTATGCTGTAGACGTTGTACAAAAAAAAAAAATGGTTCTAATGGCTCTGAGCACTATGGGACTCAACTGCTGAGGTCATTAGTCCCCTATAACTTTGAACTACTTAAACCTAACTAACCTAAGGACATCACAAACATCCATGCCCGAGGCAGGATTCGAACCTGCGACCGTAGCGGTCTTGCGGTTCCAGACTGCAGCGCCTTTAACCGCACGGCCACGTCGGCCGGCTCTCGTTGTACACTACAGGGGAAGACAGATATTGGAAATTATAATTAATGCTACTCTGAGGATAAGAGGCTGGCACAGGAGAGGTTCAAAAATGGTTCAAATGGCTCTGAGCACTATGGGACTTAACTTCTGAGGTCATCAGTCCCCTAGAACTTTGAACTACTTAAACCTAACTAACCTAAGGACATCACACACATCCAGCGGTCGCGCGGTTCAAGACTGTAGCGCCTAGAACCGCTCGGCCACCCCGGCCGGCCACAGGAGGGGAATCCGTGACGGAAGGCTGCTAATACGGAAGAAGTTAATTCTTACAAAAAAGTAAATAAAAATAGCCGTTGTTGATTTTTTGAGGAACAAATAGTATCGTTACCATTTAGGAACGACAGATTCATTGCCAGACGTCTTTTCACGTGTGAAATCTCATTTAGTTCATACTCAAGCCAAGATTTTTTTTCGTTGTGACGAAGGTTCCTTGTGGCCGAGCGGTTCTAGGCGCTTCCGTACGGAACTAATATTAGAAACAGGACTAGTTTACTTCCATAGAGGGTAAACAATGACCTAAAACAACATAACTTTCGTACCTTGTGTTATCAAGGAAAAGGGAATATACTGAGTTTCTTCGCGTAGACTGTTTTGAGTTGTACATGCGCAACCATAAAAGTGAATTACCAAACAGAAGTAGTAGAAAACGAGGATTCTAGCCGTTGGATTTCCAACTACGTGTAGGAAGGGCAGACACTATTGCGCAAAACACAGCACTTGATTTAATTTGTGAAAAGTGATAGCAACTTGCGCCCAATTTTGTATCCTCGGTGTAGATGTCTAGAGTTTGTGATTTACTATGCTTAAGGAAACATAACTGTAATATAAATGAATAACATCGACGTATACTGCAGATGTGACTGAGGGTCTCCCGACCACCCGATCTGATGAGGAAATTAACGGTGTTAATCACTGACACACGCTTACTAGGAGTTATTGGGTAAATGCCAAGCAACAAATCCAAGGGAATGGGAGTTACATCCTCAGATCTGTCACTTACCGCTTCTTTCGTCTGCGACAATGATTTCTATTTGTGAAAAATGCCATGTGCTACCATGATCCAAATTGAACTGCAGGTCACCCTACTTGGGTAAGTCAATTCGAAAGTGCGAAGAAGGCAAGGGCGTATCATCTCTAGTACGACCTTGTCTAATAAACTAGCTTTTCCGTTTTTAATAACCCTATTAAAGGCTAGTGGCGCCTTGAAGTAATCGCATGAGGCACCAGTTGGAACAGCGTGTTTGAAGCTGCATGTGTATGTCATTTTGGATCTCTCAGTGAAATCTAATCAGCGTAACGCTTTTGATGAAGGCATTTGTGTCATGCTGGCCTTAGCTTTGATTATATCTAGCTCATTTTAAATTAAAATATGATACTATTCGAAAGCCAAAAGCCTTCTCTCCGTTTCCTTGGACTCCCAAATAAGTCTTGCTCACTAAGTACCAACAACTTTCGCTTACGCCGATAGTTAATTTTTATGATGCACATCTCTCCCGTGGTAATTTGCACCACTCTTCTCTCGATACTTTCTCTTTTACTACCGTTGAAGTGTTATCATCAGCGGAAGAGAGAGTGGTAGTGACATTTTCCGCAGAGAGAGAGAGAGAGAGAGAGAGAGAGAGAGAGAGAGAGAGAGAGAGAGAGAGAGGGGGGGGGCGGGGGTAGGCGATCATTAAGATGGTTCAAAAATGGTTCAAATGGCTCTGAGTACTATGGGACTTAACATCTATGGCCATCAGTCCCCTAGAACTTAGACCTACTCAAACCTAACTAACCTAAGGACATCATACAACACCCAGTATCATTAAGATGATGAAGGTCAGTACCTCGTTTCATGACACAGCCAAACATCCTCATTTCATGAACACTGAGCCTTCGTTGGAAATAGCTGTGCTTTCCGATAGCCCTCGTTGTCATTTATGACGAAGGGTAACTTGTGGGAGGGGGAGGAAAAGAAAATATTTTGAAGAATCACCCAAGAACCGTTAGTCAACTAGCCCTAGATCTTCATATGAATCCAGAATGGGATATGGATGATTATTAAGTAAGTAAAATGGGCTGCCATACTATGAGAAAGAAGCAATCCTAAGAGAATCGTGGAAAGTCAAGACGAGTAATTAATTTGTTCCCCTAAATATCCAGTGCAACAGTGTCACAACAATTCTCAAAGTAGGAACGTCCCAAGCTATATGCCCGTGTTCGGAAAAAATATCTAATGATTTTCTCCAAGAAACTTGTATATCGCATTTGCGATTTGACTGGCAGGAACCTGTTCTTCAAATAGATCTGAGGGGTCACATCACCTCCCACTACAGAGAGCAGATGGTCCGTAATGTACACAAGTCGGATAAGCTCAGTCAGAAGAAACTCGACTTCGCGGTGCGCTGACCTTCACAAGGCGTCAAGATAAACCGGCGCGACACCAACAACACACCACAGTCTGGCAGCGAGAACGCATGAGAACACAACTTACAGTATTTGGCAAAGGGGGCTGGATCGACCGTCGAAATATTGTGTATAAACTGGAATAATCATCATACACTCTATTCTGGATTGCATGTTTCCCTCTTTTGCGTGTCCCTGCCGTACCGTGGAATGAAGTGTCGATCTTACATTTTACATGCCTTTGCTAATCTGGGAGCTGTTTTGAAAATTGCAGATACAATGTCCAAATTTCGGCATCCTACTGCAAATCACAATCTTAACTCAGTCCAAGACGCTTTCTTTATTACTTTATTTTCATCTATAGCACGTTCAGACCAGCAGCAGAAGCATAAAATGGATCATAGAAGCATATAATTCTTTGGAGTGCAATATGAAGTATAAAATAGACAATATAGAGCAGAGAATGTGTAGATACCCTACACTGCTTTCGCGGTGGTAGCACGGGCAGCAATGAAGTAGTCTTCGCCCATACTAGATAACAGCCAGCCATGTGAAAGAAATATCTGGCGACTGACCAGCACCGGTGGTGGAGGTTACACATCACATAGTTGAACCACTTTACTTTATGTAGAGTAGAAATAATACAACAAAGATGGGTTACGCAGCACTAATAAAACATAGGTATTCAGGGTTTTTGTTTTAACTCGAGGCAACTAAATATCTCGAAAACGACATATCGTACAAAAAAAAAGTTCTGTGGGGAAAGTTAACATTAGCAAAGGGGGGGCAGCTATTGTGTTACAGTTGGCCACCTCCTAACCAGTCCTCCTGCGTGGGCGAGATCAATTTTGTATTTTCAAATGGATACTCTGCCCCCTCTCCCATTTTAACGCATACTCAGATTCTGCGCAAAAAATTATATATATATATATATATATATATATATATATATATATATATATATATATTTACGTTTTTCTCATATCATTGTTGTCCATTCGTAGTAGATGGCGCTGTAATCGACAAATATCAAGTGTGCCTCTTTTTGCAATTAAGAACCGACGAATTTGATTCTACATTTCATTTACGGTGTAAACGTAAACCTAAGTGTCCTAACGGTTGATACTGATGTTCAAACGTTACTTGAGCGGTGCAAATGTGATTGTGCAATAGAAATAATATGGCTAGGTTCATTGTGCTGCGTCTCCAAACCACCGACATGCTTGACATCGGTGGCCGCCCTCGAACCCCGCCGCTGGTTGTCTGATTCGATTTCCAACCGCCGTAACTCTATCGCTGGCCGCTACGCTGCTACTGGCGGAATACACAACGACCGTAATAGATAAAATGTCCATGAAGTGATTGTGGCAGGCGACCTTGCCATGAATACAGACATATCGTGTAAATACTCTCTTTATATCGAAAGTTTTGCTGATAGGCCACGATGCTGCGCAACTACTCATCGTGTTGTACAACAATTTACTACCGAAGGAAGTGTAATGCTTAAAAAATGGAATTCGTAGAGAAACTGCAACACGGAAAATAATTAAATTGCGGTAATAACTGCGTTGGCTCATAATCCACTTTTAAATACCCGAGACATATGGCGGCTGTCTGGAACTAGTCACACAAATATTGGGGCGATCCTACACCGTCACGGTTACCACTTCTATCGCATCTCCATGCACCAAGAACTTCATGGCAATGATTTTCAGAACCAGACGAAGTTTTGTAACTCGGCGCTCATGTAAAAACAAATACTCGCAATTATTTTGTCAGATAATATTCTCTGACGAGTCAACATTTACGAACCACGCCGAATTTAATCGGGACAGCAAGCATTAATAGAGTGCAGAATACCCGCAATTGATACGTAAGGCCGGCAGCTGTGGACGAGCGGTTCTAGGCGCTTCAGTCGGGAACCGCGCTGCTGCACCGGTCGCAGGTGGGAATCCTGCCTCGGGCATGGATGTGTGTGATGTCCTTAGGTTAGTTAGGTTTAAGTAGTTCTAAGTTCTAGGGGACTGATGACTTCAGAAATGAAGTCCCATAGTGCTCAGAGCCATTTGAACCATTTTTTGATACGTGAGGTTGCTCGTCAACGTCCTTGATCTGTTAACGTTTGCGATATCTTACACGACAAATTAGTCAGCCTCCCTGTTGGCGAAAACAAATTGAACGGGGAAAGATATCCGAAGTTTCTGCAAGAGGAACTACCCATTCCGTGAAGGTCCTCCCCCTCGTAATGCGACAGAACATTTGGTTGCAACATGACCGTTGTCCGGAACAATACTCCGCAAGAGCCAAAGAGGCACTGAATCGCAATTTTAAAGTTCGCTGTTCCGGTGTTCCGGTAACGTTGCGTGCCAGATCACAAGAATTTATGTTGCCAAATTCTTTCTTGCTATGTGAAGGACACAGTGTATGTAGAAGTGACAACTACTCGACAGAACACGATAGAACGTATCAGAAATGCTTTCGCAAACATTCTACCAAACATGCTTTTAAATTGTTTACATGCACTCAACGCACGATTTAATAAATGTAGCGAAATGGAAGGTCGTCTGTTTGAGCATTTATTATGAGTTACAATTATGGTGAGAGGCAAAGGAAATCACTGCTACCAAGCACACCACTGTTGTGAGGGAAAGGGACTCACGTAGATCAAGCACCCTAAAGGGAGGAGGTAAGAGTACTCACAGAAATCCAGACATTGAAACGGGTAAACATATTATACTCTACAATCGAATTTGCAACATCAAAGCAAGTTTCGAACATAAATATCAAGCGTTAGAACACAGAGGTGTACATTTACTCGTACATCGTAAATGAAATGTAGGCTCAAATGCGTCGGTCCTTAACTGCAAAAACAGGAGGACTTGATATTTGTCAATATTAGCGCCATCTGCCAGGAATGGGAAAGATTTGTTTGCGTAAACAGTGTGTACTTTTTGGCTTAGAATCCGAATGTGCAATAAAAATGAGCGAGGTTCTAATTCGCAAATAAGAGTATAAGGTTGACCCCGCACAAATAGGAGGGGTGGTTAGGAGGTGGCCAGTTTCACACAGACAGATGTCTCCTTCACTAGTATCAACTTATCACCAGACTTTTTCTTCGCACGATGCGTCGTTTCCGAGATACTTACTTGTCTCAAGTTATAAAAACCCTGCATATATGTATCTGGGTGTACCAGTTTAAATATAGTAAAAACGATAAAATGTAGTAAACAGTTAACAAAGAAGTTTTATAATACGTTTGGCGGAAAATAAATTGGAAGCCATGTGTGCCGATTGCTTGCCTTGCATAGGAAATTGTGGTACATACTGTTTGGTCACCACGTCGACGACAGTCGATATTCCCTGGAGGAGATATGAATGCTGTCAGCTGTCACATTACACCTTGTAAGTTTTGGTCGTGTAAACTTTGGGCAGTGTTTTTCGTTCTTTTTTAATCTTCTTATTGACCAACTAGGATCACGGAACAACCAACTCTTCTTCCTTTACGAAATTCTGTCGCGATTAAGAATATTTTTGACATCAGCTGCATTAGGCATGGAAATCGTACCTACTAGTGACACATGAAAATTTGTGCCAGACTGTGACTCGAACCCGGATTCCCCTCGTATCGTGGGCGGTCGCTTTAACCATCTCGGCTACTCGTGCACGCTTCCACGCCCGATCCAAATCTCCATTGCCCTAGTGTAGTTCTTTGTTGTTTTCTGTCTTCCAGTACCCATCATCCCTTCATGTTATATTTTTACTCTCTTCTGTTCACGTTCACCCTGATATCTTATTTCTTCTGTCTTGAAAGTAGCATGCAGACTGAAGCGACGAATGAAAATTTGTGCTAACCGCAGGATAAGAACCTGGGTCTCCTGGTCACAAGGTAGATGATGCCACCCTGGTACAGTAGCTTTGCACATCTACATGGACTACCTTAGCCGCCTCCCTCCTCAGTCCAAATTCGCATTCACGCCTCAGTCCGCTTGATATTCAGCATTGCAGAGGCTCTCGAACTCTCTTTGAATTGCACCTCAACATCGAACGAAACGGGGGATCCTACCTGAAAGCCAGGAATATATGCTTTAATCAAATGAGAAGCCAAAGAAACTGGTACACCTGCCTAATATCGTGTAGGGCCCCCGCGAGCGCGCAGAAGTGCCAGCATGGATTTAGAACATATTGCTCAGCTTGCCCTTTCCTCATATATCCTGCTAACCATGGACGAAGGGCAACTGGCAGATTCCGTATTCCTAGGTTTGTGGAAAGTGTTTGACACAGTGCCCCATCGCGGACCGTTAAGAAAGGTACGAGCGTACGGAATTGGTTCCCAGACGTGTGAACGGCTTGAAGACTTCTTTTGTATTAAAACCCAGTACGTTTCCGTTGACGGAGAGTGTTAATCAGAGACAAGGGTATGGTGAGGAGTGCTCCCAGGGAAGTGTGATAGGAGCGGTCTTGTTCCCTTTATACTACACATAAATGACCGAACGCACAGCGGAGCAGACATCTGCAGATTACGGTATGGGGTACAGGAAGGTAAAGGAGTAAAAGTAGGGGGATACAAGCTTACTTAGAAAAAGTTTCTAGTTGGTATGATCAATGGCAGCTTACTATAAATGCAGCAAAATGTAAGTTAATGTAGATGAGTAGGATAAAACAGTCCCTTAATGTTCGAATAAAGCATTAGTAATGAGCTGCTTGACACAGTAACGGTGGTTAAATATCTGGGCGTAATGGGCCAAAATGATATGAAATGGGACGAGCAGGCAAGTACTGCAGTTGGGAAGACGAATGATCGACTTCTGTTTATTGGGAGAATTTTAGGGAAGTGTACTTTATTTATAAAGGAGACCGCTTATAGAAAATTAGTGCGACGCATTCTTGTGTAATGCTCGAGCGTTTGAAATCGTACCAGGTAGGATTAAAGGAAGAAAAAATGTTCAAATGTGTGTGAAATCTTATGGGACTTAACTGCTAAGGTCATCAGTCCCTAAGCTTACACACAACCTAAATTATCCTAAGAACAAACAACAAACAAACAAACACACAAACACAAACACAAACACACAAACACGCACACATGCCAGAGGGAGGACTCGAACCTCCGCCGGGATCAGCCGCACTTAAAGGAAGAAATCTAAGCAGTTCAGAGGCGGACTTCTAGATTTGTTACCGATAAGTTCAATCAAAACGTGAATATTACGGAGATGCTTTGTGAACTCGAATGGGAATCCCTGTAGGGAATAAGGTCATTTCGCAGAACACAATTTAGGAAATTTAGAGACTTGGCACTTCAAGCGGACCGCAGAACGATTCTAGTAAGGCCAAAGTACATTTTGCTTAAGGACCACGAAGGTAAGTGAAATTAGGGCTCGTTTGGAGACGTACAGGGAGTAGTTTTTCCCTTGCCTTTTTTTGCGAGTGAAAAAGGGGAGGAAGTGACTTGTAGTGGTGCACGGTACCGCCCGCCAATCACCGTAGAGTGGCTTTGGCTAAATGGCTCTGAGGACTATGGGACTTACCATCTTAGGTCATCAGTCCCCTAGAACTTAGAACTACTTAAACCTAACTAACCTAAGGACATCACACACATCCATACCAGAGGCAGGATTAGAACCTGCGTCCGTAGCGGTCACGCGGTTCCAAACTGAAGCGCCTAGAACCGCACGGCCACACGGGCCGGCTACAGTGGCTTTCGGAGTTTGTATGCAGAGGTACACATAGACCAGCTGGGGCAAGTCTTACACAGTGCACATACACCACTCTACACGGCAACAATTAAATTATTGTCTGTGCAATGCTGTACGAGTCTCATGTCTTGTGTTTGTTGCTAGTTTCTACCTGTAGGTGTTGTTTTAAAATACTGTTTATCACTTTTCCCAATTTGTATAATAATCCGCTGCTTCAAAGCAACGGGCGTTTTACGAATAAAGATTACCTGTATTTAAAAAAGTCTTCTTTAAAAATTTAAAATTTTAGAACTGGCGCTATGCCAAATTGATATGCCGGTTTTTTAACCGGTTATTAGAAAAAATAAAATAAGCCTGTTATAACAGAGACTAAACAAATACGTAAAAATACAGAGTATTCAGAATTAAAATACCGGTATCGGTTTTTCCCATCCCTAGTGACAACACATTTGCCGCACGATTACGAGGACGTGGCAAGTGAAAGAGCGGGCAATCCGCTGCAGCGTGTAGCGACTTGTTGCCGAGAAAGAGGACAATGCCACGTACGGAGAGACGGGACGGAAGGCGGTGGTTACACGGGGACTGGTATTCCCCTCCTACGTTGTCACCGTGTGGACGCCTCGCGACGCACGGGCCGCTTCAGACAAGGAGCGCGCGCCCGTGCACACATTCTTCATCAACGGCGGTGCCCGTGTCAACAAGGAAAGCATACACCAAACGGATCACCGATTTTGCCGTAGTACATACTCAAAAGTAATGAATTTCACTTCAGTATGATGCGCTTTTCAAACGCTTTCGAAAAATCGATGTTCAGAGTCTTACGTGCGTCTTTAATACCTCACAGAGAGGTAGCCCACACATCTCCCCGTATCGCGTTCGAGCCCCGTCATTTTTTTCTCTAACCATCCACCTAACATTTGCATAGCTGCAACGAATCACCAGACAATCGACGAACTAAACACATCTTGGAATTCACAGGAAATATTAAGAACATGAAGTCGACCACTGAAGTCAGGAAAGAGCTCAAGGATGTTGGCATCAGAGATTCAGATATAGAAGACAAACATTCAATCAGCTCAAAGTCACCCAAGAGCTCAAGATATTGAAGACAGGAACAACTTGGTCGGAAGAAAGAAAGAATGTGCGGACTGAGAACGTGAAGAAAGTGTCACACCTGAGAAAACGTCACATCAGGCAGACGCGTCGCGTGGTTTTCTGGTGGCCGGCCGAAGTGGCCGAGCGGTTCTAGGCGCTACAGTCTGGAGCCGCACGACCACTACTGTCGCAGGTTCGAATCCCGCCTCGGGCATGGACGTGTGTGATGTCCTTAGGTTAGTTAGGTTTAAGTAGTTCTAAGTTCTAGGGGACTGATGACCTCAGAAGTAAACTCCCATAGTGCTCAGAACCATCTGAACCATTCTTTTTGGTTTTCCTGGTGGCCCAACAACAACAACAACAACGACGACGACGACGACGACGACGACGACGACACGCAGTCTTGAGGAAAATCCTAGGCTCAATCAAAGAAAATAGTAAATTCAGGAGACAATACATCTTTGAATTCTTTACATACTTGGAAGAGATCACAGACACAATTCGTAGGAGGAGGATTGCTATGGCCATATTGTTCCTGTGCGTTTTCCATAGTTGAGTAATCTCATCTTCCGCTAATTTCTCAACGAGAAAATAGGAGGCATTGTTAAATGAGGCAGGAAAAAGCCTGTAATGAGTCGGAAAGTCGGAATAATGGAATTCCTCTCAACAAGAAACTACAAGAGGACGTTAGTTCCAAGAAAAGTCACAACTTAAGAAAAAAAAAATGGCAACCCGCGACTGAGGCTAGGAATAAACAAATATAGGAAATGAATAAGTGAATTCTGGGCCCTAGGCCCAAGGAAAAGCAAAACTGCAGTTGAATGTGTTTGTTCATGAGACGGTCGATACGAAAGGAAGACTAAGAGCATGCCAACTTTTATGGCCGGAAAGCTTTAAAGTCTCCTGGAATCTGTCACACAAGACAAAGTTCCGTCCCTGTCTGTGGGGAGCTGTTTTGTGAGGGGGGAGGGAGGCGTTAGGGCGGGTGGTCGTGCCATTTATATCGATACAGAGCACACGATGGATCTCCAGTGACTGATGTTAAACTACAGGGTGACCCTATCTCCGTTACCATTTGAGAATTCAATACTTCACGGATTAATGTACGTAGAGAGGAAAAAATTAACACACTTGTTTGAAATGATATGCGTTTTTATAGGAAAAAAACAAAAAAAAAAACGGGCGCAAAGTGACCAACAGATGGCGCTTCGTACGATACGAAAGTAATAATTAGCATAACAATTTATTTTTAGCAAAGATGATGATCTTTATAACACATACTCAACAGGTCAGCCGTCATTCATCATCAAGAATAGCTGCAGTCGAACGTGGTAAGACACTGCCGTCGTATGTTGTCTTTTAGCATCCCTAATGTGGTCGGGCGATCGCGGTGGACATGCGACTTCAGTAACCGTACAACCAATAATCAAACGGATTGAAATCTGGGGACCTGGCAGGCCAACCATGACGGAAGTGACGGCTCAGTACGCGATCCTCAAAAAATGGTTCAAATGGCTCTGAGCACTTAACTTCTGTGGTCATCAGTCCCCTAGAACTTAGAACTACTTAAACCTAACTAACCTAAGGACATCACACACATCCATGCCCGAGGCAGGATTCGAACCTGCGACCGTAGCAGTCGCGCGGTTCCGGACTGAGCGCCGCGATCCTCACCAAATGATGAGCGCAAGAAATCATTCACATGTGTAGCAATATGGGGGGGAACGCCATCCTGCATAAAAGTTGTACCTCCCAACAGGTGTTGATCAGCCAGGCTGTGGACGATGCATGCTCTAATGTATCAGCGTACCTCGCATCCGTCGCACTGACAACCTGCAAAGCAGCAGCCCGCATTTTTGCCATCTGTTGATCGGGTTTTGTTCGTGCGTTTTAAAATATTAACGGACTTTTGGGTCACCCCGTGATCCGTCCCGTTCTACGGCGCAAAAGAGTGACGTCACTTCAATTCTGAATACCGCTGAGCTGGTTTCCTCCTCCTTCCCCGTTTGGGCTTATTTAATAGGCTCCATCGCCTCTCTATACACTCTGTCGTAGCTACCACTCCTGCACGAAAGGACTCTTAAGTTTCTCAATGATTTTATTTGAGAAAATTCGAGTCCTGGCAACCAAGAGAGACACCAAACCTTCTAAAAGAAGCAAGGAACTTAAGTTGGAAATGATAAGTATCAACCGGCACATTCACTCAGTATTCCTTGTCTGAATAAAAAATAAATAAAAACATGTCGAGTTTGTTTTGCCTGAACAATAACCGTTTTATTCAGTCTGTTATCAAAAATAAGAGTGTTAATTCATTTTCAGTCTAAAAATTTAGATAGGTGCTCAGCTTTACATGAGGTGGAGGTGGGGATGGCAAAGTGCCTTATATATAATCTTCAGTAAGCTGCACTACTTACAGTGAGTACATGAATACCTTTAGCAAAAATTCTACCATAAAAACCGCTACCAGAGTCTAATTCGCAAGCTCTCGCCTTAGCCTCGACTTGCAGCATAAAACGCAATCCTGAGCCGAGACGGCCACATTTCTATAGACAAATAACAAATCGCCGTATCAGTGTCCAGGGCTTTAAAACACCCTGCAAGAGAGCAGTATTCATTACGTAGTAGGAGTAAAAGCTGTACCGGTGAAAAGGTAGCGTTGATCAATACTAAACGTCGTTATGGAGTGTCTGCGATCCTTATTTGTACAAAAATGTCCAATTTCAGTCTTCAGATCGCTTTTACTTATTTTTAAATAACCGGTTTCGGACCAGCTTCCCATCTTCGTATCTATTAAACAAAATTATATGACAATTGATTCAAAACTTATGTCTACAAAACTTCAAATTTTAAAGACTCTTCAGTACAGAGACATACTATATGGTACAGTTGCAAAGTAGTCTGTCGATACAGAATTGCCAGTTCACTGTTTTAACTAAAGATATACTAGCTTGTTGAGACTTTACATTACCACTTTCAAGAAACCGAATTGGTGGAACGCTTGTAGTGCTGAAAATGCCACTTATCTGCAGAAGCTTAATTGACATGCACAAAATGTTCCTCAGTGAAACATAAATAATGATCATACATATAATTTAAATAATTAATTTTAAAAACGTTAAAACCATGCTTAGAAACCTGTGAAAAATCTTTTTAGAATTATTTGTTTTCTGTATGTCAGTCAATTTTCTGCACTGAAATGGCATTTTCAGTGTTACAAGCGTTCCACCAATTCGGTTTCTTCAAAATTGTAATACAAAGTCTTCACGAGCTAGTGCAATATGAATTACGAAGTGAACTCGCAGTTATTTCACACTTTGTAGACATAAATTTAGAATCAATTTTCTTTTAATTTTGTTTAGTAGATCTGACGATGAGTTGCTGGCCAGAAACCGGTTCTTTAAAAATAAATGGAAGCGATCTGAAAAATTAAATTGGACGTATTCGTTATACGCGGCGTCTTGGGCTCTCACTCAAAGAAAGATGACATTATTGGCCATTCTTTGTATTTGTTGTTGTTGTGGTCTTCAGTCGTGAGACTGGTTTGATGCAGCTCTCCATGCTACTCTATCCTGTGCAAGCTTCTTCATCTCCCAGTACCTACTGCAACCCACATCCTTCTGAATCTGCTTAGTGTATTCATCTCTTGGTCTCCCCCTATGATTTTTACCCTCCACGCTGCCCTCCAATACTAAATTGGTGATCCCTTGATGCCTCAGACCATGTCCTACCAACCGATCCCTTCTTCTGGTCAAGTTGTGCCACAAACTCCTCTTCTCCCCAATCCTATTCAATACTTCCTCATTAGGTATGTGATCTACCCATCTAATCTTCAGCATTCTTCTGTAGCACCACATTTCAAAAGCTTCTATTCTCTTCTTGTCCAAACTATTTACCGTCCATGTTTCACTTCCATACATGGCTACACTCCATACAAATACTTTCAGAAATATCTTCCTGACACTTAAATCTATACTCGATGTTAACAAATTTCTCTTCTTCAGAAACGCTTTCCTTGCCATTGCCAGTCTACATTTTATATCCTCTCTACTTCGTCCATCATCAGTTATTTTGCTCCCCAAATAGCAAAACTCCTTTACTACTTTAAGTGTCTCATTTCCTAATCTAATATCCTCAGCATCACCCGACTTGACTACATTCCATTATCCTCGTTTTGCTTTTGTTGATGTTCATCTTATATCCTCCCTTCAAGACACCATCCATTCCGTTCAACTGCTCTTCCAAGTCCTTTGCTGTCTCTGCCAGAATTACAATGTCATCAGCGAACCTCAAAGTTTTTATTTCTTCTCCATGGATTTTAATACCTACTCCAAATTTTTCTTTTGTTTCCTTTACTGCTTGCTCAATATAGAGATTGAATAACATCGGGGAGAGGCTACAACCCTGTCTTACTCCCTTCCCAACCACTGCTTCCCTTTCATGTCCCTCAACTCTTGTAACTGCCATCTGGTTTCTGTACAAGTCGTAAATAGCCTTTCGCTCCCTGTATTTTACCCCTGCCACCTTTAGAATTTGAAAGAGAGTATTCCAGTCAACATTGTCAAAAGCTTTCTCTAAGTCTACAAATGCTAGAAACATAGGCTTGCCTTTCCTTAATCTTTCTTCTAAGATAAGTCGTAAGGTCAGTATTGCCTCACGTGTTCCAACATTTCTACGGAATCCAAACTGATCTTCCCCGAGGTCGGCTTCTACTAGTTTTTCCATTCGTCTGTAAAGAATTCGTGTTAGTACTTTGCAGCTGTGGCTTATTAAACTGATTGTTCGGTAATTTTCACATCTGTCAACACCTGTTTTCTTTGGGATTGGAATTATTATATTCTTCTTGAAGTCTGAGGGTATTTCGCCTGTTTCATACATCTTGCTCACCAGATGGTAGAGTTTTGTCAGGACTGGCTCTCCCAAGGCCGTCAGTAGTTCCAATGGAATGTTGTCTACTCCGGGGGCCTTGTTTCGACTCAGGTCCTTCAGTGCTCTGTCAAACTCTTCACGCAGTATCGTATCTCCCATTTCATCTTCATCTACATCCTCTTCCATTTCCATAATTCTTTGTATACTTCTATTAATAACGGTGTGATGACGTTTCGCAGAAACGAGTGGCAGGCACCAGTCGCCAAGCCAGTCTGTATTGTTAAACGGCTGTCCTAGTGCACGGTACACGACCTCACTTGCAGGTTGTGTATCTAATGGCATCCAGGGGAAACAAAAGTTTCATTTTGAATATTTGGCTCTGAGCACTATGGGACTTAACTTCTAAGGTCATCAGTCCAATAGAACTTAGAACGGCTTAAACCTAACTAACCTAAGGACATCACGCACGTCCATGGCCGAGGCAGGATTCGAACCCCCGACCGTAGCCGGTCGCGCGTTTCCAGACTGTAGCGCCTAGAACCGCTCGGCCACCCCGGTCGGCCTTTAATATTTCAGAGAATTATTGACATGCTTTAAAAATCTGAAATGCTGTCATAATCGATTCATTACGGGCGATAAATTTACGTTAAATGTTTAACACAGTAAGACAACATTACAGTCACAAACTGTGTAAATGTCTCGCGGCGGTGTAACTCACTGCGCGCAAACACCCTAACTTCATTCATCCAATATTTGAAAATTAAAGCACTTACTCACTTGCATCAAACGTTATACACGATTTCAAATGTTTACGAAACTTTTTCTCGCTGACGTCCCCCCAGAGTATGATGAAAGGGAAAATGTTTATCGCTTACTAGATTTTCGCTATTTCATGCAGTAAAACTGTCACATTAGGCATGCTGTTTTATTATTTCTTTACTGCTAACCGCAATAGAAATATTTTTGCAGACAGTATGCCCGTATACTACTGAATGCGTCTGCAAAAGTACATCGTTATATGATACACAAATGAGGAGATATGACGTGAGAGTCATTGAGATAGTTTTTTGGCTAGCTTTTTCTTAACACGGGGCGCACATTACCCACACTGCAGTCATCCAGTGTTTGATAATTAGTGCACTTAGCGGCTTCCTACAAACTTTAAACAAAACTTCAAAGCATTTCTAAATTTTTCTGGCGTACGTGTTTAACGTCAAATATTTAATACGAGTATATTAACTCAATTGAAATCAGACGTCTGAATCTGTTTCGTAAGTCGAAGTTCGATTTATTAAAGAACCGGGGTGCGAGGTTTACTGGTCGCAGCTGTTCCTCTTACACCAAGTGCTCGTTTTGTGGCGTTTACAGGTACATCCAGAGCCTTGTCAACTGAGTACCCCTTTAATTGCAGCACGAAAACGTAGAGCCAGCCTACTTTTCAATGACGTTTCTTTCGTCGGATCAAACTTTCGGTTCCTGTTCTTTGTTTTTAACGCACTGACCTTTGGGATCAATGCGTCATCAACATGAAACACACAGTCTGGGAGGAAAGTGATGGTATTAGTGAGATATTAGACAAGAGGGGACTACAGAGATGTGTCGGAGCTTTGGTTGTGAAGGACCAAAGGCGGATTTCCTGCGGCTCTGGTCGACCCCACTGGTAGCCTTACTGCACCTCGTAGGAAGGTGGTTGTTATGACTGGCGCAATCTTGTTTTGCATCCGCCGCCAATTTCCCGTTTACGAGCGGTGGCGGCAATGTCTGGACGTTACGCACTACCGCCGGCGACCTCCACCGGGAGAATAGTGTGTAGCCCTGTAGCGCTGGGGCAGTGCTAGCCTTCCACCGCACAGACGACGACGTGGAACTCGGGAAACAACAGTACTCGGGGTGTAAAATAGCGTACGGAGAGGTGTTTCAGGGGCGGGGATAGGCATATCGCCGCGTGCGAAGCAGCGACTGCATTCTTTGCGTCTTTGCGTCTCTGCGTATCGTATCATCGTTTCATATCAGTCTGACCGATACCCGTTCCACTGTATCTGAGTAAGATAAGCAAGGAACCAGTGTTTCCCTACAGTGATGAAAGGATCATATGGGATTTTTGGTCGAGAGATCCCATCTGGGCTGCCTAGGGCAAGTCTATTTATTTGAGGCCACTTGCGCGTCGTTAATAACTTAATGAGTTCAAAATATCAAGATTCTTTTTCTCTTTTCTTTTTCAAACACACTGAAAAATAAAAATCTCCCTGTAGATTCGGAGGATCCTTTATTGTATGATTATATGATAGCGGAACAAACACTGGTAGCAGTTACTTCTGTAAAATATGTGGGAGTATGCGTGCGGAACGATTTGAAGTGGAATGATCATATAAAATTAATTGTTGGTAAGGCGGGTACCAGGTTGAGATTCATTGGGAGAGTCTTTAGAAAATGTAGTCCATCACAAAGGAGGTGGTTTACAAAACACTCGTTCGACCTATACTTGAGTATTGCTCATCAGTGTGGGATCCGTACCAGATCGGGTTGACGGAGGAGATAGAGAAGATCCAAAGAAGAGCGGCGCGTTTCGTCACAGGGTTATTTGGTAACCGTGATAGCGTTACGGAGATGTTTAACAAACTCAAGTGGCAGACTCTGCAAGAGAGGCGCTCTGCATCGCGGTGTAGCTTGCTGTCCAGGTTTCGAGAGGGTGCGTTTCTGGATGAGGTATCGAATATATTGCTTCCCCCTACTTATACCTCCCGAGGAGATCACGAATGTAAAATTAGAGAGATTAGAGCGCGCACGGAGGCTTTCAGACAGTCGTTCTTCCCGCGAACCATACGCGACTGGAACAGGAAAGGGAGGTAATGACAGTGGCACGTAAAGTGCCCTCCGCCACACACCGTTGGGTGGCTTGCAGAATATAAATGTAGATGTAGCATTGTATTTTTTCCTAACTGCATAAAATTTTTATATCCACATACGTTTCGATTTTTTTCCTTTTAGTGTATAACACATGTAGACATATCCTGCCGCTGTTGATTTACTGTGATTGCGTTATTGAACGAAATCCGTGTCCAGACTTGTGACATTGGGCTTTCTTTTTTAATTAAGACATACAGTATTGGTGCATGATCTGCAAACGGGAATGAAAACTGGAAAACTGTCTCCCGTCACAATGTGTTGTATCGCTCTTTTGGTGCGCAACGGTATTACATGACATGCAAGGCTGATCCGACAAAGTGACAAAAGGCGACAACTGTCTTTGCCTTTACTGTCATTCTGTGCCCGGGGTAGTCAGTTACACACACATAACGCCGGCTTGTTTAGTACTGTGGCTTCGCAGACAGTGGCAAACGCCCCGGACTGCAAGAAATGGCGCTTCAGAGTTGCGGCAGAAGTAGGTCGTGATGATATGGCACTGTTGGCGCTATTCATAGCTCAGAACTAAAAATCCCTCAATACCACGCCAGAGAAACAATCCAGAAACAAGTGTACCACATGTTCTTTTACGGTAGAGTTGTACGTAAGAGACCTATGCTCGTTTACGCAAAGTGTTACAAGATTACAGCACGCGGGGAAAGACCAGCCTAGATAGTGGAGAAGAGGAAAATTTTTTCTGAACAGGAGACTCGATACGACCTGTACGTGAATGATACGCGACGTCGCGTTTACTGTGCACGTCAGGAAACCATGCGGAAGAACTGCGAGCGAGAGGTGGTTTAAGATGGAGCCAGTGTTATAACGGTCTGGGAATACATTAATTACATAGAAATGGGTTCATCAATCTATTTTACGTACGGAGTCACACCCGCAGTAAATTTCTTGAAATACTTTTTTCCAGCGAAGGCTGTTCTCTTATTTTGAAATTAACACCATTTCATCAATTGTTATTTATATTTATTTGTAACCAATTAGTTAATTTCGACCCATTGACTCACAGGAATGTCTCCGAAAAGCTGAAAACCCGAAATGGCAGACACCTGATGACAGACAGTAACTTCCCCGTGAAAACCAACTTGCAGTAGTTCAGGAACCATAGTGAGGAATACGGGAATATACCACAGCCCCCCTGCAAGTCGCTACAGTAGTGATAAAGGCAATAGTAGTGTAATTACTATGCGCACGGGGACATTAAGCAATCATTCCTCCCACGAGCCATACGTGAACAGAATGGGGAAAAAACCCTAAAAACTGGTACATTGCGATGTATCCTCTGCCATGCACTTGAGACTGGTTTGCAGAGTATATGTGTTGATACAGGTTGTCACGACTGGTTTCAAGAAAAAGGTCAACTACAGTAAACCCACATATATATGTATGTATCTGGAAACACACCAGTTAAATCATCTGAAATAAATTCTCGGTGTAACTAAAATTATGGTTGCAAGAAACCCTTGAAAGGATGGTTATTTGGAGCAAAAAATGGAAGGAAACCTATGTTGCGATCGTAAAACCTAATGATTTTTTCCGCCGTATCATCACGAACAGCAAACGGCAACAGATACGTCAAACTTAGACGAGTACTTTTAACGAGAGTAGCGGCTCGATTAGCCGATATTTTTACACAAGTTTGGCGACAGCATTTCTTGGAGATCAAAGACATTCGGGTATTCGATCACAGGGTAGAAGCCAACGAAACTTGCGTTGATGTAATCTTTGCGTATGTGGTAGTGAACCGGTGACCTGTACCTAAACTGAATATTAAACAGCAACTGTCAGAGTGTGCTGGTAAGAGATACTCTTACTTCTTACCTCGACTAACTACAACATGGCGGCCACGAATTGTCACCAAAACGCAAATGAGAATAACTCTTGAGCCTATTACACAGGCGTTCAACGTTTTGAACAAGAACACGTTAACAGTTCGGTTATACGATATCAAAACTCGTGTGAAAGGGACATTGGTTCTACTGTTCATTCTCTGAGCATTCATACTGCCCTTATTTGTTTACCCCCTAATACCTTATGTTAGTTCTATGCGGTAGGGGTCCTACACAGATGAGCAATATTCTAGGTTGGTAAGCAATCACGTTTGTAGACTGATTGCGTTTTCATCCAGATATTTGCATAAATGCATCATCTACAAAAGGTTTAATTTTACACAAGGTGCAAGGGTCTCAACATTTCCTTGGGGAACGCTCGATTTTAGTTCTCCTTACTCTTCCTACCAAGAAATCACCAATCCAGTCACAAATTTCCTTCATTCCCTTTCTGATCGTACTTTAATTAGTAAATGTTGTTTTAGTTCTGTTCGGAAGACACGAAATACCGCATCTATGTGACTGACTTAATCCGTGGCTTTCAGGATGTCATGTGAAAAAAGCAAATTGAGTTACAAATGAATGACGTTTTCGGAATAACCGTTGGCATGGAGGATTATGTCATTCTGTTCGAGGTATCTCTCTACGTTTGAGCTTATAACAATCTAAGGTATTACAAAGAATGGGTGTCGATGACACTGCACTCTAGTTTTGAGGATCACTTCTGCCACTCTTCGTGGAGACGGCTATAACCTATGCTTTCTCTTAACTACAGGGTACACCTTTGTTCAATGCATCTACGGAAAATTACGGTTAAAATTGTGGCTAAGTAGCTTCGAATTCTGTGTATACCCCGACAGTTAACCTATCGGATTCTGAAGCCTTCATTAATTGTTTTGCTTCTTTTTTTTTTAAATCTGTTGTTTTTGAACGCCGTTGACACTGTTACCGCATCTACACTGTCCAGTCGCATTACTGTGACCACCTGTCAGAAGCGTGATTGCAGCGCAGTTCCTGCAGCAAGAGTGCCATTGAGACTCTGGGAGATGTCGACAGGAATGTGGAGCCATTCCGATTCCAGTGCCGTGATCAGCTGTGCAAGGTGTCGCGGTTGAGGATCCATGGTGCGAACAACCTGATAGAGGTGGTCTCACAGATTCTCAACTGAGTTTAAATCCGGGGAGCTCGATGGCCAGGGGAGTACGGTAGACTCATCACGGCCCTCTTCGGATCACGCACGTGCACTGCGAGCAGTGCGACGCGTTGCATTGTCATGCTGGTAAATACCTCAGTACTGAGGAGAAACGAACTGAATGTGGGGGTGGACATTGTGTTGATTCATTGTGCCTTCAAGAGTGACAAGATCACCCAGGGAAATGACACGAAATTCTTCCCATACCATAACAATCCCGCCTCCGGCCTACCGACGATTGTTGCAGGGTGTTTCGTTCCAGACGTTTCAGGTCGATGAAGCATAAAATATGATTCATCTGAAAAGGCCACCTGTCGCCACTCAGGGGACGTTCAGTTGCGCTGATGTACAGCAGTCAGCTTGGGTGCACGAACCAGGCCCCTGATTCGTGGCCCAGACGCAGCAACGTCCCCTGAACGGTCGTTGAGAAGGCACTGTTCGTAGCCTCTTCTAAGCGATCAGCTATTTTTTAATTTAGTGGCTTCCGGGGCGTGCCCATACAGCCATCTCAATATTGGAATATAAATTATGACGATACGAACGTAACGACAATACAACACCCACTCCCCGAGCGGAGAACGTCTCCTACGCGGCCGGGTGAAAAATCTGCCGCGTTGACCTGCGAGGTCAGTTCCTCAACAGTTGCACGTTATTCGTCCGTACAAAACTCGCCCGCCGTCCTGCATTCCTGTCATCTATGGCCTGTGGCGCACCACAGCCGCCTCGGCGTCAGTTTTGGATGGCGCCTTTTTGCTATGCACGGTACAATGTAACCAAGGCGCCACGCTGACGGTTTACAAACTTAGCGTTTCGGAAATGCTTACATCCTTAGCCCCAAAGTCAACGGTCATGCCCTTCTCAACGTTAGATACATCGCTCCGTTTTCGCTTTACAACGACTGTACTGTTTTCTGAGTCTCTCGGACACGCTTTATACAGGGTGTTACAAAAAGGTACGGCCAAACTTTCAGGAAACATTTCTCACGCACAAAGAAAGAAAATATGTTATGTGGACATGTGTCCGGAAACGCTTACTTTCCATGTTAGAGTTCATTTTATTACTTCTCTTCAAATCACATCAATCATGGAATGGAAACACACAGGAACAGAACGTACCAGCGTGACTTCAAACACTTTGTTACAGGAAATGTTCAAAATGTCCTCCGTTAGCGAGGCTACATGCATCCACCCTCCGTCGCATGGAATCCCTGATGCGCTGATGCAGCCCTGGAGAATGGCGTATTGTTTCACAGCCGTCCACAATACGAGCACGAAGAGTCTCTACATTTGGTACCGGGGTTGCGTAGACAAGAGCTTTCAAATGCCCCCATAAATGAAAGTCAAGAGGGTTGAGGTCAGGAGAGCGTGGAGGCCATGGAATTGGTCCGCCTCTATCAATTCATCGGTAACCGAATCTGTTGTTGAGAAGCGTACGAACACTTCGACTGAAATGTGCAGGAGCTCCATCGTGCATGAACCACATTTTGTGTCGTACTTGTAAAGGCAGATGTTCTAGCAGCACAGGTAGAGTATCCCGTACGAAATCATGATAACGTGCTCCATTGAGCGTAGGTGGAAGAACATGGGGCCCAATCAAGACATCACCAACAATGCCTGCCCAAACGTTCACACAAAAGCTGTGTTGATGACGTGATTGCACAATTGCGTGCGAATTCTCGTCAGCTCACACATGTTGACTGTGAAAATTTATAATTTGATCACGTTGTAATGAAGCCTCATCCGTAAAGAGAACATTTGCACTGAAATGAGGATTGACACATTGTTGGATGAACCATTCGCAGAAGTGTACCCGTGGAGGCCAATCAGCTGCTGATAGTGCCTGCACAAGCTGTACATGGTACGGAAACAACTGGTTCTCCCGTAGCACTCTCCATACAGTGACGTGGTCAACGTTACCTTGTACAGCAGCAACTTCTCTGACGCTGACATTAGGGTTATCGTCAACTGCACGAAGAATTGCCTCGTCCATTGTATGTGTCCTCGTCGTTCTAGGTCTTCCCCAGTCGCGAGTCATAGGCTGGAATGTTCCGTGCTCCCTAAGACGCCGATCAATTGCTTCGAACGTCTTCCTGTCGGGACACCTTCGTTCTGGAAATCTGTCTCGATACAAACGTACTGCGCCACGGCTATTGCCCCGTGCTAATCCATACATCAAATGGGCATCTGCCAACTCCGTATTTGTAAACATTGCACTGACTGCAAAACCACGTTCGTGATGAACACTAACCTGTTGATGCTACGTACTGATGTGCTTGATGCTACTACTGTAGAGCAATGAGTCGCATGTCAACACAAGCACCGAAGTCAACATTACGTTCCTTCAATTGGGCCAACTGGCGGTCAATCGAGGAAGTACAGTACATACTGACGAAACTAAAATGAGCTCTAACCTGGAAATTAAGAGTTTCCGGACATGTTTCCTGAAAGTTTGGCCGTACCTTTTTGTAACACCCTGTATCCCTCCATTGCTCATGCTGCCACCTGCCGTCTGTGACTGGTTATTATACGCTGACGTCAAACATAGGCGGTGTTATGTTAATAAGACTATACCGTGTAAAATACACGGGCGATGTCTTATGAAGACGTGTCGTAACGGATGGCAGTTTTGTTAAGCAGAAAGCAAGCGTTAAAGCTTCTTAGCGGAGGCACGTGAGGGTACAATGGAAGGAAACCGCAATCGGGAAGTGCGGCTTACATAATGTAGATCGATGAGGGAATCGGCTTATGACTGGAGTCTGGCGGCACGTGGGCGTGGTCGCATGCCCCGCTCCGCGAGGAACGAGGTGAGGGCACGCCACTCCGTGCGAGACAGCGCTTAGAATAAAGCTGCAGCACCCCGAGGGCTCAAATCTTACTTTGTAGCAACGTGCGGGGGTGGGAAACAGGCACCGTGGCTACAGCTGTTTCAGGGTCTGGTGCAAGCCGCAGATACCATTCAGGACACGGTCACAAGCTGTCTCTCCTGGGGAGCGGAGGTGTTTTACGCAACAAAAGTGTTCAAAATGTCAGTCATTGGTACTTTTTCTTCCAAACCAGAAAGTACGAAAGCAATGTTTGAATATAGACTACAAGGCAACAAAAACAAATGGATAAAAGCCTCCATCATGCACTATAATCTACTATAATCACACTGGGCAAGAAATTATTCATCCCCAAGAGATATCGTTGGTGTGATGAGTGGCACCTGGCTATAAATGTAGAAAAATGGTAGTTATTGCACGTGCGTAGGGAAAACAGTAGGGTGCAGCTTGACGGACTCACTTCCTTTAAATATCTAGGCGTAACGTTACACAGCGATACGAAATGGAACGACTACGCAATGGCAGTAGTAAGGAAGTCGAACGCTCAATTTCTTTTTATTGGCAGAATTTTGGGAACGTGTAGCCCATCCACAAAGGAGATGGCGTATAGAACGCTACTGCGATCTTTTCTCGAGTACTGTTCGAGTGTTTTATATCCCCACAAGGTCGGATTAAAGGACGACATAGAAACAATACAGAGTAGTGCTGCTACATGTGTCACCGGTAGGCTCGATCAGCATGAGAGTACTATGGAGATGCTTCGTGAACTCTGATGGGATTCCCTGGAGTAAATACGATGCTCTTTCCGCAAGGCACTATTGCGCAAATTTAGAGCATCGGCATTTGAGGCCAACTGCACAACGATTCTACTGCCGCCAACGAACATTCCGCGTAACGACCACGAAGATAAAATGCGAGACATTAGGGCTCTTACGGAGGCTCCTAGACAATATTTTTCCCTACAGGAAGGGAAATGGCTAGTAGTGGCACAGGGTGCATTCCGCCACGCACCGTTCGGTGATTTACGGAGTATATGTACAGATAACGCCAATTATGTGTAACACCGCCTCTGGGCTTAATAATTGACTCAGTTCGGCGAGGATGAGAGACCACATATTCCTTCAGGTATGCCATATCTAACTGAAGCAACTTTTGTTGATTAGGGCCCGTAGGACTACCAAATTGCGGGGACGTTTGTTGCTAAATTTCAGCTAGTGTTCCAAAAAGTCAATCTTTTCTGTGGGATCGGGTGATGTCGTGGTCCAGTTGACATGCAAAAGGATGTCTGTCCGTAAGTCAAATTAGCAACGCATGCGTGCAGCCCTGAGGGCATGGCTGTTGTCGCATTGGAGGACTCGAGTGACAACAGCAAACTCATCGCGAAGATGCAGAACAAATAGCAACGCTCCGTCACCGAGAATTTTGAAATAAACTTCCTGGTTCACGTTTACGGTAACTGGAATGAGTGGGCCCAAGAGGTACGAGAAACACCTCCGAAACGTCACAGGAACATCCTCCACAAACTACGAATTGTGCCATCAGTGCATTCGATGCCTTGCATACTTTGAAAAGAGACAAAGTCACGACTCGTTGGACCACACTACACGCCTCCAATCGGCTACTGTCCAGGTTCTGTGTTATGTGGCCCACTGAAGTCCAGCTTCGTATCTCACTGTAAGCAATGGCCTCTTGCGAGGTACCCAACTCCAAATGTCTGAGAGGTGGCATGAGCCCCCTCTCATATTTCTATCTTACGATTTTCCTCTCTAATTGCATGCAGTGATAAGTCGCTATTCCTTCACACGCGGACTTCCCACGCAGTGTCTCTCGTCACCCGGGTGTTCCAGTGACAGGCGGGCACTGCTGATCTGGAGAGGGTTAAGCCGACGGGTGTGAGGAAGTCGAGTGAATGCTTTGCACACGCCGACATTGTCAAAAGACACGCCCGGAGGGGTCTGAAGTAGCGGCTGGGCTAGAGGTTCCGTTACTTCGCAGAATCTTAGCGAAAACACTTTCTGGCGGGCTACCAGCGAGGCGTGGGAATGACTTGTGTACCCAGGCAGTTGTGGCGGGAAAATTCCCGCGCTTTCCACAAAATAGTAACTGTGATTGGCTTGCTCAGGGCATAGCTCCGTGACGTAGCAAAAGCAGCGCAGAAATTGGCGCCAAGAATCTCCATTGGTGGAATGGTAGTGCTCCAGCAATAGAGTGGAATTTTCCGCCGGTTTTCGAGTTGCTGATTGGAACGTTTAACCACTGCCACTGTCGTGGGGGCGGGAATGTTGTGTGTTCGGCCTGTACGGGTGCTCTAGGTAGTCGGCTCTCGCCTTTCGGTCGAGGACGTCGAAGCAACCAGTCATCGCCTCCGGTACGCCAAATCGTGTTCTTGCAGTTAAGAAGACAGATTGGTAAGGTATGTCCGCAGCACCGGCAGACAGGGATTTTCCTAGGTGATAATCAGAGCTCAGCAGAGCGCGCCTGTTCGTCTTTTTCTAACTTTGTTCTGTCTTGGGTAGCAGCAATTAATTTTGGGTTGGCTATGTGTTTTCTCTTAAGATTTGAGTTGCAAGGAATTGGCTCCACATACCACTTCATCATAATCCTCACAATCTAGTTTAGGGACAACTTCACATTCACAGCGTTTGTTTGAGTATCCAATTTGAGCCAATTTGATGTATTGTAAATGTTTCATGTGTTTTTGTTTATTATTTTGTGTTAAGTCTTAATAAATCATATTGTTATTTTGGACAGAACTTTCATTCTGTTAATCGGTAGAGCAACCCTATCATTCCTCACTATGTTAATGAAACCTTCGTTTATTTAACTTATTTATCAAATTAAATTATTGCAGGTGCCAAACCCTCTTCTACTCCACTGGCAGGGTTGATTAGAGTCAGTTCGCGTATTTTTTTTAATCCCTGTGCAAAAGTCGGAGTTAGAATAAGGGGGGGGGGGCTTAGAGCATCATTTACATATGTAGATTCTAGAAGAATTTAGTGTTAAATACACTGCTAGCCCCGGCACCTCGCATGTCAGCTGCAAGCAGTTTTCAACGTTTGCTCGGAAAGTGATTGCGATGGACCAGCATTCAGTAACAACAACATTTCCGCTCGGGTTTGAAACCGATTGTCATTGACATAGCCTGACACACGACTCCAGTCACACAGCAAAGTTCTTACGCCTTGTGACTGAGAATGGTACACCATTTATTGCAGACAAGTTGGAAAGTCCGCACTGCTACACCAACAAATCGGGCAACTTCATTCAGACTGCATGCACGGGCACGTCCAAAGAAATGTTGACCTAACTGTGTTGATTCCACAAAAGTGACTGTCACATACAGTCCGTTTCACTGCCACTACGTAAGTCAGTGGTGGACGATCACATCAGCATCTGGTTCTCGTTCAGTGCCCTCTAAAACACTTTGGTTGGTTGGTTGGTTTGGGGAAGGAGACCAGACAGCGTGGTCATCGGTCTCATCGGATTAGGGAAGGATTGGGAAGGAAGTCGGCCGTGCCCTTTCAGAGGAACCATCCCGGCATTTGCCTGGAGTGATTTAGGGAAATCACGGAAAACCTAAATCAGGATGGCCGGACGCGGGATTGAACCGTCGTCCTCCCGAATGCGAGTCCAGTGTCTAACCACTGCGCCACCCCGCTCGGTCTAAAACACTTTAAAGCGACCAGTGTGCTCTTGAAAGGGTATGACCACAACTTTCTGTGTTGAACTTATACAATCCAACTTTCTATATATCACCTTATTGAAGTAATTCAGTGCAGTAACTTGTTTCAGTGAGTTTATTTTCTGAAATGGGCAGCTTTCTTGTGGGTGACCAAGGAAAACGCTTTGGAAGATTCAGCCATTCTCTAACTACACCAAGGGGCTACATCCTACTAAACGAGATCTCATCCCTTTGGATTGAAGTGTGGCCGCAATTTTTGCTGTGGTATGCAGAGTGGAACCACTAGGGACCCTTCAAAACCATTCGAGGAAATCTGAACACGATCCAGCAGAAAAAGGGTGTTTATGCTTTTTCTTGCCTCGCGCCCTCATGTGGCTTGTGAACGGGGGAAGAGCAGCTGCAACATTCTTAGGGGGTGAATAAAATGTGAAAGGGTCCCTATAAAACTCCTCCGTTTGTCGTCACACTGGTGCCACCTAAGCCTGCTGGTGACTTGCGAAATCAGAGGTGTGTCTAGAGAACTAAATGGATCCACCACAATGAAATCACTAAGTTACTACAGCAGCAATCTGGATTTTATTACATAATGTCTTTAAAGCATGTATAAAGGCTTTACAGAACTGGATTCAAATATAGTAGACAATGCTACTGTAAAAGTACACCATATGAACCTTAAGTAACACAAACATTAAACACGAGTGTAAACACAACAGCAAGTGAGCTACGTCATCACTAACCTCGATTTAAAAAATCTGTGGTTGTATATTTCACGTAGCGGGCTACATCATTTGGTGCGAGTGTATACCAAAAAATGATTTTAAGGAAGCATTTTTTTAACAAGCACCCAGTTAACAATACTGTGGAGAAAATCTATGAGAAGCAGCAACAGAGTATAGACGAACAGAAAGAGCAAATAAAACACTTGTACTAACTTTTAACACGTAAAATGTGAATTAATAAAGTAGAAATACGACGAATGTATTCTTCAAAACTGCCGCTTTACGCCAACGTTTCATTATTTCCAGTGGTGCACAATTATGCTCACGTAATCGTATACACTATTACTATTATTACCTCAAAATTTATAACAGCTGATTTCCCCCCGAAAAACGGGGCAGTGCTGTATGCAGCTGTTATAACCCGGAGCCCGTAGCACGGGAGTCTAGAAATTCTCCAAAATAATGGGACGAGTTTGACTGTCATTTGGGTGATTGCCGTGAACGGCAAACGAAAACTGATTCTAAACGTAACAGTCAAAAGTACTCTTACATTATAGGTGCAGGCATGTGAAAGATATAGTTTTGTAAAAACGGACGGTTCTTTAGAAAGCAAAAATTGTAGTCCCATTGTAATATCTCTTACACTTCCACCCTCAGTGACACGAATAAATTGGTTATTTGTATTATGATTATTATTTTAGGAGAATTTATTTAGCTATCGTTGGAAATCGCGTCAGATCAGTTTAGTGGTCTGTGTAATTTTTATCCACAGAAATTGTGGTCTGGTTTTCTCTGACGAAACAAACGATAAAAATCTTAAGTTAGCACTTCTCTCTCTACCGTTAAACGATGCATACGTATTGGCGATAACGAAGCATATCATACTGACGAAACAAAACAACACTGACGAAACAAAACAACGCTGGCGAAACAAAACAACGCTGACGAAACAAAACAACACTGACGAAACAAAACAACACTGACGAAACAAAACAACACTGACGAAACAAAACAACACTGACGAAACAAAACAACACTGACGAAACAAAACACTGACAAAAAACAAATACGAGCAAGTCAGGTTCCCATAAAAAATATACAATATTATTACAGTATATGCGTAAATTAAAATATACCCCAAGTTTCTGTCTTCATATAGTCTTGTGAATCAGATGAAGCTGTTTTGAAACACACTGTACTGTACATGAAATACGGAACAAAAACTACGTCACTTTGCAGTCAATGTAGTTCATATTGATTACGTACCTTTCGCACACAAGTTTCCAGTTTAGCATTCTAACTAAGGGAATGAACTACTCAGTGAAAATCATAATTATTTTCAAAATTAAACTGCAAGTCGGAAACGGTAGTTTTTAAACGTCAGCTCGGTCGACGATATAAGTAGTGTGGTGGCCCTCAGATGACGGGATGATGCCACACATCACACACACTTGATATTAGCTTAATCACAAGCTAAAGGTCAAGACTGAAAGATAATTGCATTGGTTACTATTTCCACTTTCTCTACTGCGTCGCTGACGGCTCTATTGGAAGATAATGCTGAACAATATTTACATTTTGCTCTAGGCCACTTGCATGGTCTACGTACATTACAACAGCTAGAACCCATCCAAATGAGTGGACAGCGTTGCAATTCTCCTACGAGTGGAAAGATGAGTAGTAGCAGTTTGCCTTTGCGCCAATTCGATATGCTTCCTCTTCAGAGAATAGAACAGCATCTATAAATTAAATGAATTGTAGCTACAAAAGCCCACAACAAGTCACTTCATGAACCATTCACTTGCGTAACTTCTTTCGAAGTATAGAAAATTACACTATTTCGTTCACAACGAGGACGTGCTGAAAAACGGCGTGCCTTTTTAAGTGGTCTGTTCGAGCAAACTCACTGATTTGAGGGATAAAACGGAAAACCTAAATCGGGATGGCTGGTTGCTGGATATGAATCCCGAAACGTTCCTTGTTCAGCGTCTTAGCCACACTACGTTACCTCGTTGGGGAGTTGTTCCAAACCATTTCTGGGTCCTTGTGTGCTTTATAAGGAGGTATTACAATGGATCTGATTATTAAATGTCAAATAAAAAATTTGGGGTCTGCTAATGACATGGTAATATAATCTCAGAGGTGGAAAAGAAATAGGTTCAAAAATGGCTCTGAGCACTATGGGACTTAACCTCTATGGTCATCATTCCCCTAGAAATTAGAACTACTTAAACCTAACTAACCTAAGGACATCACACAAAAAGAAATAGGAATAGCGTTTGAAGGCAATGGTTAGTGTAATGAAAAGAGGTTATAAGATGAACAACAAAAGGGCTATAAATTAAATGAGACGATGCTGAGAGAATTAGAGTACTAAATGTGACAATAAGAATACTATGCGAGTTTTGCTATTTGGATAGTAGACAGGATATAAAAGGTTGACTGGTAATAGCAAGTAGAGCATTTTTGAAAAATAGAATTTTATTAATATCGAACATAGGTTTAAATGTTAAAATTCTTTTCTGAAGGTCTCCGAAATGCAGCCTTGTACGGAAGTGATATGTGGACGATTAGGAGTTCAGAAAGAAGAGAGGAGAAGCTTTTGAAATGTTTTGCTACAGAAGAATGCAGATCACGAATGGGTAAATCGGATGACTAATGAAGAGATACTGGATTTTGGGAGAACAGAAATTCATGAGGTAACTTGACTATGAAAGCGATCAGATAATAGAACATGTTCTGGGACATCAAGGAATCCTGAGAAGTTGTGTGTGTGTGTGTGTGTGTGTGTGTGTGTGTGTGTGTGTGTGTGTGTGTGTGACGGGGGCAGTTACAGGCTCCCCGTCGTCGTCGTCGTCATACCTGCAAAAATGGCTTGAAACGGACGTGGTGTGATCGTCAAAAATATTATAAAACTAGTGAGTCAATGTACAGGATGGACTAGCATAGACAGATAATTAAATCAGTCGTCGGTCCCAAGATCACGTCTCCAATATCCCTTGCACTGTTTTGCAGTCCAAAAAAATCCTTAGCTTCAGCACAGCCCATCTGAAGATGACGTTCCAAGCAGAGAACTGTCACGGAGTTAGTTTCGGAGGAAACTACTCTTAGACGCTTGGAAAGTGTGTGCGCAGATATGGCAGTGAACAAAAGCACGTTGAGCCGTTGGCCGAGGCGTTTGTCATCATGGCAACAAGGTCGCGCAAACCTGTCTGATCTCCCGCGGGCTGACCGACAGCACACGGCTGTGCTACCCTCAGGAAATTGAAAACACAGCTTCAGCGCATTCATCGCCACAAAAAGCAAACGAACTTCTCCATGACAACGCAAGGCCTCACACAAGTTTGCACGTCCAAGAGGAGCTCACAAAACATCATTGGACTGTTCTTCCTCATCCGCCCTACAGTCCGGTCCTCGCATCTTGTGACTTCCGTCAGTTTGGACCAATGAAGCAGTACGTGGGGGACAGGGAGGTTACTGACGCAGCAAGACGTTGGCTTCGACGTCGACAAGCAGAGTGGTACCATTCGGGCATACAGGCCCTCCCAGTAAGGTGACATAAGGCCGTCGCACTGAACCGACATTATTTTGGAAAAATATGTGTGTTTGCAAGCAAAAGAGTGTACTGGAATCTTGAATAAAACGAACGTGCTTTCAGAAAAAAAAAAAAAAAAAAAAAAAACCATGTGTTGCTTTACTTCTTTAACTCCCCTCGTATTTTTGACGCCTTTACCGTTGGACAAATAGGAAGCTGGCACACTAATGATCCACGCTGTCTACGTGAAACAGGAACGGCACCAGCCTCGTACTGTCCGTTTGGAAGCGACACTGGACGCCCGCAGCTACTTAGCAGCAGCACTCACCGGCACCAGCTGCGGCTGCGGCCCGCGGCGCGGCGCTGCTGGCGTCTTGCGGCCGACTGTGCCGAGTCCCGCGAGCCGCCCGCAGTAGAGTAGCGGCGAAGCCCCGGGCCTGCCGCGCTCGTACGGCCTCGCGCGTGACGTCACCGGCGCCGGAAGCCGGGACGCCCACTAATTGCCGGCGGATTAACCGAGGACAGCTTCCGCCCGCGGACCCGGACAAGCCCATCCGTCCGTGCGCAGAGCAGGGCGGAAGCGCCGCTATTTCAGTGTCTCAGCACTGTTCGCCTCGCGGTCGCGACAAAAGGAGGGCATCCGATCGTGCGGCTCCCATCAAATGGTTCAAATGGCTCTGAGCACTATGGGACTTAACATCGATCGTCATCAGTCCCCTAGAACTTAGAACTACTTAAACCTAACTAACCTAAGGACAGCACACAACACCCAGCCATCGCGAGGCAGAGAAAATCCCTGACCCCGCTGGGAATCGAACCTGGGAACCCGGGCGTGGGAAGCGAGAACGCTACCGCACGACCACGAGATGCGGGCGCGGCTCCCATCCGTGGCTACGGTCGCTAATACACGCTTTGGTGAACCGACTTGAACCCTCGAGGTGGAAGGATTTTCGAATGACGTAAAAATGGATCTGAGCACTATAGGACTTAACTTCTGAAGTCATCAGTCCCTTAGAAGTTAGAACTACTTAACCCTAACTAACCTCCTGTTGTTGTGGTCTTCAGTCCTGCGACTGGTTTGATGCAGCTCTCCATGCTACTCCATCCTGTGCAAGCTTTTTCATCTCCCAGTACTTACTGCAACCTACATCCTTCTGAATCTGCTTAGTGTATTCGTCTCTTGGTCTCCCTCTACGATTTTTACCCACCACACTGCCCTCCAATGCTAAATTTGTGATCCCCTGATGCCTCACAACATGTCCTACCAACCGGTCCCTTCTTCTTGTC
This sequence comes from Schistocerca americana, assembly GCF_021461395.2. Classification (NCBI taxonomy): domain Eukaryota; kingdom Metazoa; phylum Arthropoda; class Insecta; order Orthoptera; family Acrididae; genus Schistocerca; species Schistocerca americana. The sequence continues at coordinate 314,532,511 of NC_060122.1, forward strand.
AAGTTGTGCCACAAACTCCTCTTCTCCCCAATTCTATTCAGTACCTCCTCATTTGTTATGTGATCTACCCATCTAATCTTCAGCATTCTTCTGTAGCACCACATTTCGAAAGCTTCTATTCTCTTCTTGTCCAAACTATTTATCATCCATGTTTCACTTCCATAACTAACCTAAGAACATCATACTCATCCACGCCCGAGACAGGATTCGAACCTGCGACCGTAGCGGTCGCGCGGTTCCAGACTGCAGCGCCTAGAACCGCTCGGCCACTCTGGCCGGCTCGAATGACGTACAAGGAGCAACCATTAAGTAATTCAACTTTGTGTTTCTGAAAATAGGTTGGTTTTATTCGAGATTCCACTACACCCTGCTACGTCTCACATTTTTGGCTACAAAACACTGTCTTACAACATAATCTCCGTTCAATGCGGCGGCCTTACGCAACTTTGCTGGAAGGGTCTGTATGCCTGCATGGTACCAATCTACTGGTTGGAGTCGGAGCCAACGTCTTGCTGCATCAATAATCTCCCCGTCATCCAAGTCCTGATTCCAAAAAAAATGTTTACATGTGTTTGAAATCATATGGGACTTATCTGCTAAGGTCATCAGTCCCTAAGCTTACACACTAGTTAACCTAAATTATCCTAAGGACACACACACACACACACACACACACACACACACACACACACACACACACACACACACACACACACACGCCTTAGACTGCTTGGCTAATCCCGCGCGGCTTCTGATCCCAGTGGAGTGCACCCTTCATTGGGCCAAACGGATGGGAAGCTGAAAAAACTAGATCCGGGCTGTAGGGATGGATGAGAAAAAACAGTCCAATGAAGTTCTGTGAGGTCCTCTCGGATGCGCAAACTTGTGTGAGGCCTTACGTTGTCCTGAAGAAAGAGAAGTTCGGTTGTATTTTTGTGGCGCCGGCCGCCGTGGCCGAGCGGTTCTAGGCACTTCAGTCCGGAACCGCGCTGCTGTTACGGTCGCAGATTCGAATCCTGCCTCGGGCATGGATGTGTGTGATGTCCTGAGGTTAATTAGGTTTAGGTAGTTCTATGTCTAGGGGACTAATGACCTCAGATGTTAAGTCCCATAGTGCTTAGAGCCATTTGAACCATTTTTGTGGCGACGACCACGCTGAAGTAGTTTCTTTAGTTTAATGACTATAAAGAATCCGCCTCGACTGCAAATAGAAATCGGATGTTGACCTTAGTTTGTCTGTTCCACGCTATGTGCGTTCACAGGCCTTACTTGATTAAGCTTCATTATTCAGTACCTCAAGTACCTAATTTTTTAAGAAATTAGTTTCGCTTTAGGTTCTTTTTACACTATTTTGGTACATATCCGATAGCACTATTCAAAATGACCTCTGTCGGTCATTAGATATTAAGGGCGATGAAGGCGACGTTGTACGTCCTTTCACGCAATTACATTGAGCCTGTCATACTAATTTGACCCTTATCTGGTCAATAGCGCTTAGAATTTAATGTAGTAACTTTACACGCTTATCCAAGCGTAGTCATCAAATACTATCACCGACCCTAAGTAACTGAAAAATGGGTTATTCATCCACCATATTTCTAGATTGCTTCTATCTGATGGTATTTTGTCTGTCCTGCGTGCATGCGTTTTGACCATCCGTGGAATTTGCTATCCAACATATATAGTTTCAGCCTATCCACGTTCTATAGTTCTATAAAATTGTCCTCGAGCTAGGACATTATACATACATATAGTTTCAGCCTATCCACGTTCTATAGTTCTATAAAATTGTCCTCGAGCTAGGACATTATACATACACACACGGATTAACTTCCTGCGCCTTTGACCCGGTCATCGGATCACGTTCGTAACACATTTTATGCCAATCACATGGAAGAAGACGATTTCTCAATTTACGCATGCGCGTTCCTTTCTGACTTTCTGACATAGCTGACGGCGCCACCTCAGTTTACCTGAGAGCCCGCGGCCCACCGAACGTTGGCTGGGGTGAGGAAGCACGCCTCTGACGTTTGAGCCAAGTACAGCTATTGACATGTTACACACGTACCGTTTATTTTACTTTTTATGCAAGTCTTTTGCCCTTTTGGGCGTTCTGTACTCCTGTTGGACCATGCCTCTTTAGGCAGTTTGTAGTTTTAGTGTGTTCCGAAGAAAGCGTGGTTATCCGCGCCGAAACCTAGGTCAACATCCGGTTTCTACTTGCAATCGAGGCGGGTTCTTTATAATCACTGAATTATTCACGATTGCTGACGCGCTGCAATGTTAAAAGTTCTCATATTTTTTTCAGTTGCCCGAGGAAAGTACAGCACACTTCAGAGTTGATCGTTGCAGCTTGAGGGAGGACATCAAACAGAATAACCCCTTCAGAGTACCGAAAATCTGTCGCAACGACTTTACCAGTTAAGGGTGCAGATCTGAACTTTTTCTTCGGAGGAGAGGTGGTGTGGCGTCACTCCATGGATTGCCGTGTTGTTCCCTATTCGAAGTGATGAATCCATGTTTCATCGTCTGCGACGATGTTCGACAAGAAACTATCAAGCTCAGCCTCTCAACGCTGAAGCAACTCCGCACAGATGGTCCCTCGAAGCTCTTTATGGTCTTTTGTTAGGCGGAGAGGAACTCTACGGGCACACACCTCTGAGCACCACCACTGGTGGACGAGTGTCTTAGCACTGCCAGCAGAGACGTCCAGTTGACCAGTGATTTCAGTTGAGCAGTGATGTGGTTCATTGTGACCACCTCGAAAGAGGGTGTGCGCACGTTCCAACTTAGCAGGAGTGTGCGACGGTCCTACGCGCGGGAGATAGGACTGTTGTGCGCGACCTTGTTGCGATGATGCCAGACACCTCGCCCACCGACTCACCATGCTTTTGCTCACTACCAGGTCTCCGAAGTGATTCCGAAGACGCCTGTGAATATCTGCGATGCTCTGATTTACCGCCAAGAGAAACTCTGTGACAGCTCTGCTTGAATTGCACCTCCGTCACAGACGCCATTTTGATGGGTACGTATAGCGTTGCCACTCATCGACTGAAGCGGTAATTTTCCACGATGTCCCACAACAAATTCCGCATTTTTTTCAACAGAAACTGACTGAGAAAAAATATATTGCATTTCTTACTGAACACCCCTCGTATTACAGTAACAATTTCTCAAAGTAGTCACCTTCAACGACTACACGCAAGACTCACCAACATTCCAATTTTCTACATCCTCTCGCAGAAGTTTGTCAAACCACGTGTAATATTTAGCTGTGGGGGAGATAATTTCTGTCTCTCCTCCACTGCCCTACCCACACCTCAGTTGTTTGCTGGATGTATTCCAATATCTATTTTGCTCTATAGTTTTTACGCTCGACAACTCCCTCTAATACTATGGAAGTTAATCCCCAATGACTTAACAGATATCCTACCATACAGACCCTTGTTCTGGTCGGTGTCCTCCATAATTCCTTTCATCGCCGATTCTCCGGAGACCACATCATTCCTCACCTTATTAGTCCACCTAATTTTCAACATTCTTCTATAACAACACATCCCAAATGTTTCGAGTCTCTTCTTTTCTGGGTTTTCCACAGTCCATGTTTCACTACTACATAATGCTGTGCTCCAAACTCACATTCTCAGAATTTCTTCCTCAAATTAAGACCTACGTTTGATACTAATAGACTTCTCTTGTTCTGAAATGCCACTTTTGTCGGTGCTAGCCTGATTTTATGTCCACATTGCTCCTTCCGTTATGGGTTATTTTGCTGCCTAGGTAGCAGAATTCCTTAACTTCATCTACCTCAAGATCACATATCCTGGTAAGTCCCTCGCTGTTCTCATTAGTGCTGCTTCTCATTACTTTCATCTTTCTTCGTTCTTTTCTCCATTCATGTTCTGTACTCATTAGACTGTTATACCATTCAGAAAATCATGTAATTCTTCTTCACTTTCACTGAGGGTAGCAATGCCATCAGCGAATCTTATCAGTGATATCCTTTCACACTGAAATTTAATTCCAGTCTTTAATCCTCCTTTTATTTCGGTCATTGCTTCTTTGGTGTATAGATTGAACAGTAGGTGCGAAGGACTGCATCCTTGTCTTACAACCTTTTTTCCGAGCACTTTGTTCTTGATCGTCCAGTCTTGTCATCCTCTCGTGGTCCTTATAAACATTATATATCAGTCGTCTTTCTCTATAGCTTACTCCTATTTTCCTCAGAATTTCAAACATCTGGCGCCATACGACATTGTCCAACGCTTTCTGTATGTCGACAGATCCCATGAACGCGCGCCGGCCGAAGTGGCCGTGCGGTTAAAGGCGCTGCAGTCTGGAACCGCAAGACCGCTACGGTCGCAGGTTCGAATCCTGCCTCGGGCATGGATGTTTGTGATGTCCTTAGGTTAGTTAGGTTTAACTAGTTCTAAGTTCTAGGGGACTAATGACCTCAGCAGTTGAGTCCCATAGTGCTCAGAGCCATTTGAACCATTTGAACCCATGAACGCGTCTTTATTTTTCTTTATCCTTGCATCCATTATCAAATTGCCTCTTTGGTGCGTTTACTTTACCTAAAGCCAAACTGATCATCATTTAATGCATCTTCAATTTTTTTCCATTCTTTCGTATATTATTCTTGCAGGCAACTTGGATGCACAAGCTGTCAAGCATATTGTGCGATACTTCTTGTACTACTCGGCTCTTGCAATCTTCGAAATTGTGTGTGTGATGTTTTTCCGAAAGTCAGATGGTATATTGCCAGACTCATGCAGTCCACAGAACATCGTGAATAATCGTTTTGTTGCCACTTCTCCCAGTGAATTTAGAAAGACTAATGGAATTTATTTATCCCTTCTGCCTTATTTGATCTTAAGTTCTCCAAAGGTCTTTTAAACTCCGACTTCAATTTTGGATCCCCTATCTCGTATATATTGACTGCTGTTTCTAGTTCCATCACGTTATCAGACACGTCTTCCTCCTCATAGAGGCTTTTGTAGTACTCTTTCCGCCTATCCGCTCTCGTCTCTGCGAGTCGTATTCCCATTACACTCTTAATGTTACCATCAACGCTTTTAATTTCACCGAAAGTCTTTTGGACTTTCCTATATGTTGAGTCAGTCCTGCTGACAATCATTTCTTTTTCGACGACAACATATGTTTCATGCTGACATTTCGTCTTAGCTTCCATGCACTTCCCATTTTTTTTTCTAACCTAAATGACTCGTATGTCTGTATTCCTGAATGTCCCTGATCATTTTTGTATTCCTCCTTCCATCGATCAACTGAAGTGTTTCTTCAGTTATCCATAACTTCTTCGCAGTTATTCTCATTGCGTCTATGTTTTTCTTTCAAACTTCTGTGAGTCCCCTTTTTAGAGATGTCCGCTCTTCTTCAACTCAACGCCTACTGAACTATTCTTTATCCCAGCATTTTTACAGCCTCAGAGAACTTCAACCTTATCTCTCCATTCCGTAGTAGTTTCTTATCCCACTTCTTTGCGTACTGATTCTTCCGACTAGTCTCTTAAACTTTAGACTAGTCTTCATCACCAGCGAATTGTGATATGGGTCTAGAACTGCTCCTGGGTAAGCCTTACAGTACAGTACCTTATTTCGGAATCTCTGCCTCATCATGATGTAATACAACTGAAAACTTACTATATATCCCGGCCTTTTCCAAGTATACCACCTCTTGTGATTCTTGAACAGAATATTCGCTATTAAGCTGAAATTTATTGCAAAACTCAATTAGTCTTTCTCCTCTCTCCTTCCTAGTGCTAAGCCTCTATTCTCCCATAGCCCAATCTTCTACTCCTTCTCATACAACCGGATTCCAGTTCCCCATGACCATTAGATTTTCATCTGCCTTTACGAACTGAACTGCCCGTTCAATATCCTTATACAGGGTGTTACAAAAAGGTACGGCCAAACTTTCAGGAAACATTCCTCACACACAAATAAAGGAAAGATGTTATGTGGATATGTGTCCGGAAACGCTTAATTTCTATGTTAGAGCTCATTTTAGTTTCGTCAGTATGTACTGTACTTCCTCAATTCACCGCCAGTTGGCCCAATTGATGGAAGGTAATGTTGACTTCGGTGCTTGTGTTGACATGCGACTCATTGCTCTACAGTAGTAGCATCAAGCACATCAGTACGTAGCATCAACAGGTTAGTGTTCATCACGAACGTGGTTTTGCAGTCAGTTCAATGTTTACAAATACGGAGTTGGCAGATGCCCATTTGATCTATGGATTAGCACGGGGCAATAGCCGTGGCGCGGTACGTTTCTATAGAGACAGATTTAAAGAACGAAGGTATCCCGACAGGAAGACGTTCGAAGCAATTGATCGGCGTCTTAGGGAGCACGGAACATTCCAGCCTATGACTCGCGACTGGGGAAGACCTAGAACGACGAGGACACCTACAATGGACGAGGTAATTCTTCGTGCAGTTGACGATAACCCTAATGTCAGCGTCAGAGAAGTTGCTGCTGTACAAGGTAACGTTGACCACGTCACTGTATGGAGAGTGCTACGGGAGAACCAGTTGTTTACGTGCCATGTACAGCGTGTGCAGGCACTATCAGCAGCTGATTGGCCTCCACGGGTACACTTCTGCGAATGGTTCATCCAACAATGTGTCAATCCTCATTTCAGTGCAAATGTGCTCTTTACGGATGAGGCTTCATTCCAACGTGATCAAATTGTAAATTTTCACAATCAACATGTGTGGGCTGACGAGAATCCGCACGTAATTGTGCAACCACGTCATCAACACAGATTTTCTGTGAACGTTTGGGCAGGCATTGTTGGTGATGTCTTGATTGGGCCCCATGTTCTTCCACCTACGCTCAATGGAGCACGTTATGATTTCATACTGGATACTCTACCTGTACTGCTAGAACATGTGCCTTTACAAGTATGACAATATGTGGCTCATGCACGATGGAGCTCCTGCACATTTCAGTCGAAGTATTCGTACGCTTCTCAACAACAGATTCGGTGACCGATGGATTGGTAGAGGCGGACCAATTCCATGGCCTCCACGCTCTCCTGACCTCAACCCTCTTGACTTTCATTTATGAGGACATTTGAAAGCTCTTGTCTACGCAACACCGGTACCAAATGTAGAGACTCTTCGTGCTCGTATTGTGGACGGCTGTGATACAATACGCCATTCTCCAGGGCTGCATCAGCGCATCAGGGATTCCATGCGGCGGAGGGTGGATGTATATATCCTCCCTAACGGAGGACATTTCCAGTAACAAAGTGTTTGAAGTCACGCTGGTACGTTCTGTTGCTGTGTGTTTCCATTCCATGATTAATGTGATTTGAAGAGAAGTAATAAAATGAGCTCTAACATGGAAAGTAAGCGTTTCCGGACACATGTCCACATAACATATTTTCTTTCTTTGTGTGTGAGGAATGTTTCCTGAAAGTTTGGCCGTACCTTTTTGTAACACCCTGTATATTTTCTCATCTTCAACTTGTCACGTCAGCTGTATACCTGAACTAACGTTGTCGTTGTTAGTTTGTTGTTCGATTCTGATAAGAACAACCCTTCCACTGAACTGTTCACAGTAACTCACTCTCTTCCCTACCTTTCTATTCGTAACGAATCTTACTCCCGTTATACCATTACTGCTGCTGCTGCTGCTGCTGCTGCTGCTGCTGCTATTACCCTGTACTCATCTGACCAGAAACCCTTGCATTCTTTCCATTTCACTTTACTGATCCCCACAATATCTAGACCGATCCTCAACATTTTCAGATTTTCTAGCTTCACTACCACGTTCAAACTTCTGGCATTTCAAGCCGCTAGTCGTAGAGCGTTGTACTTTCGTTTGTTATTCAATATTTCTCTCAAGATCATATCCCCTTTGGCAGTCCCCTCCTGGAGATCCGAGTGGGGGACTACAAAGGAATCTTTTACCAATGGAGAGATCATGATTATACTTTTTGAATTACATGCTCCATGTCCTGTAGATACCCATTACCTGTCTTTCATGCAGTGTTCTCCATTGCTTTCTGCATCCTCGTGTCGTTGATCATTGCTTATTTTTCCGTCTTTACGGGCAGTTTCCTAGCCGAAGGCAAGAGAGTGCCCTGAACCTCTGTCCGCCCCTCCTCCCTCTTTGATAAGGCCGTTGGTTGAATGAGGGTGACTTCTTATGCTGAAAGTCTTAGGCCGCCATTACTAAAGAGTTTCATTCAGAACTTAAGCGGTGCCATGGTTCGTACCCGGGACTGAGGACGTTCTGATTATTGATCAAAGGTGCTACTGCTTGACCGTGGATATATCCTGTCTGATAACAAATAAAAAAGAAATAATATATTCGTGTGATATAATTTCAAAACTAATCATTTCGAATTTTTTTACTTTACTTTGAAAGATTGCTGACTGCTAAATTTCATGATTATGGATCACCAGAAAGTACCCTATAGGTTCTAACGACTGAGTTGGCGAGTATGGAAATATATGACATAAATGGCTAATCTTTTGATTCCATTGACGCAGAAACTTTAATTTGTTGCACCACCGAAGGACCGTAGACTTCAACATGTGACATAAATTTCAATTTGATACGCCGACCCACTCTTGAGGAAAAGCGTTTTTAACAGTCGGAAAGAAGACGGACGGACAGACAGCAAATTAATTCTATAAGGTTCCGTTTTTTACAAATTGAGCCACGGAACCCCAAAAATTTAAGAAATGGGATATTACTTGTTAAATTCCCTCGACACGCTCATAAGGTAAAGATTCGAAGTCACAATTGCACACGAAAGTAGAAGAAAATCGGCCGCGTCCTTTTCAGAGAACCGCCCGGCTTTCACCCTAAGTGATACAGCCAAGTCTTGGAAAAATTACATCACCACGGCCGGAAGGGGATTTGGACCCAGCTGCTAACGAATACAATGATTTAACTACCGAGCCACTTGACTCGGTTTCTCAGTGATTGTCAGGGTTCCCATGTCCAGAAAATCTGAAGTTTCCCTAGGCAATGTACGGGCCATCCAGCATTTACAGCCGGCAGGGCAGTGACACCAAGGACAAACAAACGCCGGAACTTAGAAAAGGCTTCGCTGAGAACAGCAGAAGCTCCGGCGTGCGTGACGTCTTGTACCAGCTAACCTGTGGCTTGCCGCGCACGGGCTTCCCAGGGGCATTCGCTACACGGCGCTCTGCGATCCTATGAAAGTCGTACCACTCCAGCTCGTGGCACGTAATGAGACACAGAGATTCTTCTTTATCGATCGGCTGAAGGAACCGAAGAAATTGCGAAGAACGTCTTCGGCAAGACGAGGAAACTCAGACCATCGTCGTCTTCACTTGAGAATTTGAGCGTACTTTCGCAGAAACCGAATTACAAATTGCATCTGGCGTTCTTTTAGAGTCTCATGCAAGTTTTATTCATAAACCTGGTGTTTTCGTAACTACCCCACAATATACACAGTATATTGATTAGTGTCCTCTGTCATTAATAGTACTTATCTTTTCTAAAAAGAAAAAAAAGAAAAACGTTAAAGGTAAGAATGTAATACTTTAACCAAAACCTCTACGATGACTTCTTGGGCTTAACACTAGTACAGAAAGAAATCCGACACATGCAAACACAGGTAAAAATGGGACGTTCTGCGAAATGAATATTAAGAAAGGTAAATGGACGTCTTAGATTTATTGGCAGGGTTCTAGGGAACACGTGATGTTTCGGTAAGAAAAACTATATACAAACACTAGTGCAATGAATTAAAGACTATTCATCCAATGTTTGGGGTCCTCATTAAGTAGTAGGGATGGGAAAAACCGACCGGTTAAAACGTATGCCGGTACTTTAGTTCCGAATAACCTGTATTTTCTGGTATTTGCTCGGTCTCTGTTATAACAAGTGTTTTTTTATTTTTCTAACAACCAACTAAAAACACGAAATGTCAGTCATAGCAGCACTGCAAAAATTTTTCGATTTTAAATAAACCTTTTCTTTAAATAAAAGAGTAAGTTTTATTCTTAAAATCTACATTGGGTTGTTACAGAAGATGAGGAAAGCGATCAGTGCTTTTTTCATAACAATGTCGGCAGAAACGAGCAGCAAACACGTGGCAAAAGAATTGGTACAGCAATGCTGAGACAATGGTGACCTGTTGCCGCGTGCCGTGGCTTAAGGTGCGGGGTACCTGCAGCGTGCAAGACTTGCTCCCATCTGGTGCAAAGGGTAATTTTATCGTTGTCGTAGCCAGACATCCGCTGTATTGCAGAATGACACTGTTCTGGCGTAACCACAAGCCGCGGAACTAAGACAAACGGAAGACCAGAGAAGGCGGTGAGGAAACGTCGGCCAATTGTGCGCGGAATTTGACCGCGCCGCACCAGGAGAGACATCTGAAAGGAGTCAATATGAGCACCGCTCCTGCCAGCCTCGGGACTCAGATCGGCCCAGTCTGCAACGGAAATTTGTGCTACGCTATCAGACTGTCGTGATCCGTATCAATTGCTTACTAGGACTTTGTGTATAGCAAGAACCTTACTGCTTTCATGTCGCCTCTCGCTAGCGACATTTGCTGTAATCAGAGTTATGTATTGTCAATTTGCTTTCTAGAAATAAAACTACTAATGTTATTTGTTTGAATTGTTTACAGCATTCCGAGAACGCTGCATCCCTAAGGCACCCTATTAGCGACGAGTTGTGGGGAAGGCTAACCAAAGACTGTGTTTTATTGGCAGGACACTTAGAAAATGTAACAGACCTACTAAGGAGACTGCCTACACAACGCTTGTCCGTCCTCTTTTAGAATACTGCTGCGCGGTGTGGGAACCTTACCAAATAGAACTGACGGAGTACATCGGAAAAGTTCAAAGAAGGGCAGCACGTTTTGTATTATCGCGAAATATTGGAGAGAGTGTCACAGAAATGATACAGGATTTGGGCTGGTTATCATTAAAAGAAAGGTGTTTTTCGCTGCGACGGAATCTTCTCACGAAATTCCAGTCACCAACTTTCTCCTCTGAATGCGAAAATATTTTGTTGACACCGACCTACAGAGGGAGAAACGATTACCATGATAAAATAAGGGAAATCAGAGCTCGTACGAAAAGGTACAGGTGTTCGTTCTTTCCGCGCGCTGTACGAGATTGGAATAATGGATAATTGTGAAGGTGGTTCAATGAACCCTCTGCCAGGCATTTAAATGTGATTTGCAGAGTATCCATGTAGATGTAATTGAGGGACTGTAGGAAGACAAGACAACTTAGACAAAATTTCCAGTTGGTGTGATGAATGGCAGCTGGTCCTAAATGTGGAAATAAGTTAATGCGGATGAGTAGGAAGATCAAACCTTTAATGTTCGGATACAGTATTACTAGTGTCCTGCTTCACACACAAGTAGTTTGAAGGTGATGGCTGACTTCCATTTATTGGGAGAAATTTAGGAAAGTGTGGTTCATCTGTAAGGGGTACAGCATATATGACACGAATGCAACCCATTCTTCAGAACTACTCGAGCGTTTGATGGGCACCATGTTGGATTAAAGGAAGGTATCGAAGCAGTTCAGAGGTGGGCTGCTAGATTTGTTACCGGTAGGTTCGGGCAACACGCAAGTAGTACGAACTTGCATCGGGAACTCAAATGGGAATTATTGGAAGGAAGACAACGTTCTTTTCGAGAAAAAAAGTTTTGGGAAAATGGGTCTAGTACCGCCAAAATATACACTCCTGGAAATGGAAAAAAGAACACATTGACTCTGGTGTGTCAGACCCAACATACTTGCTCCGGACACTGCGAGAGGGCTGTACAAGCAATGATCACACGCACGGCTCAGCGGACACACCAGGAACCGCGGTGTTGGCCGTCGAATGGCGCTAGCTGCGCAGCATTTGTGCACCGCCGCCGTCAGTGTCAGCCAGTTTGCCGTGGCATACGGAGCTCCATCGCAGTCTTTAACACTGGTAGCATGCCGCGACAGCGTGGACGTGAACCATATGTGCAGTTGACGGACTTTGAGCGAGGGCGTATAGTGGGCATGCGGGAGGCCGGGTGGACGTACCGCCGAATTGCTCAACACGTGGGGCGTGAGGTCTCCACAGTACATCGATGTTGTCGCCAGTGGTCGGCGGAAGGTGCACGTGCCCGTCGACCTGGGACCGGACCGCAGCGACGCACGGATGCACGCCAAGACCGTAGGATCCTACGCAGTGCCGTAGGGGACCGCACCGCCACTTCCCAGCAAATTAGGGACACTGTTGCTCCTGGGGTATCGGCGAGGACCATTCGCAACCGTCTCCATGAAGCTGGGCTACGGTCCCGCACACCGTTAGGCCGTCTTCCGCTCACGCCCCAACATCGTGCAGCCCGCCTCCAGTGGTGTCGCGACAAGCGTGAATGGAGGGACGAATGGAGACGTGTCGTCTTCAGCGATGAGAGTCGCTTCTGCCTTGGTGTCAATGATGGTCGTATGCGTGTTTGGCGCCGTGCGGTGAACGCCACAATCAGGACTGCATACGACCGAGGCACACAGGGCCAACACCCGGCATCATGGTGTGGGGAGCGATCCCCTACACTGGCCGTACACCACTGGTGATCGTCGAGGGGACACTGAATAGTGCACGGTAGATCCAAACCGTCATCGCACCCATCGTTCTACCATTCCTAGACCGGCAAGGGAACTTGCTGTTCCAACAGGACAATGCACGTCCGCATGTATCCCGTGCCACCCAACGTGCTCTAGAAGGTGTAAGTCAACTACCCTGGCCAGCAAGATCTCCGAATCTGTCCCCCATTGAGCATGTTTGGGACTGGATGAAGCGTCGTCTCACGCGGTCTGCACGTCCAGCACATACGCTGGTCCAACTGAGGCGCCAGGTGGAAATGGCATGGCAAGCCGTTCCACAGGACTACATCCAGCATCTCTACGATCGTCTCCATGGGAGAATAGCAGCCTGCATTGCTGCGAAAGGTGGATATACACTGTACTAGTGCCGACATTGTGCATGCTCTGTTGCCTGTGTCTATGTACCTGTGGTTCTGTCAGTGTGATCATGTGATGTATCTGACCCCAGGAATGTGTCAATAAAGTTTCCCCTTCCTGGGACAATGAATTCACGGTGTTCTTATTTCAATTTCCAGGAGTGTATTTCCCATCTGGACCATGAAGATAATATACGAGAAATTGCTCATACGAAGGTATATGGATGATAGTTTTTTCCGTCGTTCTATTCGTGAGTAGAACATGAAAATTTCAAATGGTTCTGAGCACTATGGGACTTAACATCTGAGGTCATCAGTCCCCTAGAACTTAGAACTACTTAAACCTAACTAACCTAAGGACATCACACACATCAATGCCCGAGGCAGGATTCGAACCTGCCACCGTAGCGGTCGCGCGGTTCCAGACTGAAGCGCCTAGAAGCACTCGGCCACAGCGGCCGGCAACAGGAAAGGAAATGACTAGTAGCGGTACCAGGTACCCTCCGCCAAGCTTTCGGAATATACGATACCCGATTACATGACGATTTTTAGCAGATTTTCAAAAAAATTAGAATCAATAGGAGAATATCTGCGATTCTTTGTAGTATTCAACCACTTCTTGTTTATAAAGAACAGCAGCGAACGGTGGAGTGACTGAGTTTGTTTTTGTTTACCTATTTAACTTAATATTTTGGTTCTGCGTATCCTCAAACTGAGAGAGAGAAAATCTTTCAGTCTTTGTTCGATTTCTACGTTTATTACAGAAAGTAATAGGAATAAAGGACAGAAAATCAGATATTTCACAAACTGGCTAGTTTGAGCGGTTTTTTAAGATTCACGTTGTACTTGCAAGGAAAAAATATAGATACACCCGAAAACGGGTTGTTTCAGCGACAACCGCCATCCTTATCAAGTAGGCATAACGACAAACATCGAAAGAATTCAGAGACGCACTCTAGGGCTTCACACGGCCCAAAAAATGGTTCAAATGGCTCTGAGCACTATGGGACGCAACTGCTGAGGTCATTAGTCCCCTAGAACTTAGAACTAGTTAAACCTAACTAACCTAAGGACATCACAAACATCCATGCCCGAGGCAGGATTCTAACCTGCGACCGTAGCGGTCTTGCGGTTCCAGACTGCAGCGCCTTTAACCGCACGGCCACTTCGGCCGGCTCACACGGCCCAGTCACATTAATATGACCACCGCTATGTTCAACGTCGGCTTACAATAACCAGTCACAGACGCCAGGTGGCAGCGCTAGCAGTGGAGGGTATAGAAAGCGTATCGGGGGGGGGGGGGGGGGGGGTGAAAAAGTGCAGTCGTTCTCGTAATGAGGAAACGGAGCTATTTATCTGACGACCAAAAGGGCATGATCACTGACTTCCGTGCCAAAGGTAGAAGCATTTTCGAAACGGGTAAGTCTGAAAACTGATCGCGTGCCGCCTTGGTGTATACCGTGCACGGCAAAATGGTGCCATCCTAGGCAGGCGCCGAGGTAGCTGTGGTGCACCGCGGGACAGAGGGTAGGAGTGAGCGAATGCTGCGGAGTTGTTTGCGGAGGCGAGGAGACAGGCAACTGTTGAGCAACTGACCACCCGGGAAAATCGAGGGGGCTACTAACAGTCTCCTCACCGACCGTTCAGCGGACGTTGGTTTATAAGGCCCGCCGCAACAGGCGCCTGTTTCATGCACTCACGCTGACTGCGGTTCATCGGCGACGAAGTATGGAACTTGCAGACCAGTATGGCAACTGGACGTCCACTGAGCGGCGATAGGTGGCCTTTTCAGTTCAATCACATTTTTTGCTCCGTTGGCGTATACGATGTAAAACGTCTGAAAGCAAACACCTAGCAACCGTGAGGGAGCGTTATGGTATGGGGAATGTTTCCGCGGGGTTCCCTCGGTGGTCTCGCCACTCACGAAGCCACAGTGGATCAAAGCAAGTATGCATTTATTGTACATCCAGTTTTTCCTCGGCATGATGTCATCTACCTGCAGGATAATGCAACGCCTCACACAGTTCGCAATGTACATACGTCGTTCGAAGAGCACCAGGACGAGTTTACATTATTTCCCCGGCCACAAAACTCGCCTGATATAAATCCAGTCGAGGATCTGTGGGATCACATCGATCGAGTTGTTCGCGCCGTGGATACACATACGAGAACCTTAGCGCCTCTGACCAAGGTACGAGTCGGCATGGCTCCACATCTCCGTCGGTAACTTTCAAAAACATCACTGTCACAAACTTCCTGGCAGATTAAAACTGTGTGCCGGACCGAGACTCGAACTCGGGACCTTTGCCATCCGCGGGCAAATGCACTACCAACTGAGCTACCCAAGCACGACTCACGCCAGGAAGTTTCGTATCAGCGCACACTCCGCTGCAGAGTGAAAATCTCATTCTGGAAACATCCCCCAGGCTGTGGCTAAACCATGTCTCCGCAATATCCTTTCTTTCAGGAGTGCTAGTTCTGCATGGTTCGCAGGAGAGCTTCTGTGAAGCTTAGAAGGTAGGAGACGAGGTACTGGCGGAAGTAAAGCTGTGAGGACGGAGCGTGAGTCGTGCGTGGGTAGCTCAATTGGTAGATCACTTGCCCGCTAAAGGCAAAGGTCCCGAGTTCGAATCACGGTCCGGCACACAGTTGTAATCTGCCAGGAAGTCTCATATCAGCGCACACTCCGCTCCAGAGTGAAAATCTCATTCTGATCACTGTCACACTTTCTGCATGTCTCGTGCTACAAAAAGTGTTTATTCACCCTTTTGACAGGTGGTCGCAGTAATGTGACTGGACGGAGTAATAGGTCACTCTTTGCATAACGTAAACTTTCACGGCCGGAACTGCCAGAATTAATAAAATGTTCTGGGCTCTTATGCCTTGGCCGAATGAATTTCATCTTAAAACCCTAGGTTTCGTCCCCACCTGCGGACGACATTTTCAAGAGATACCGTAGCATTTTTGAGTGTCCGATTCACATCCTGACTCGCTACTAACTACTCACTTGTAGCAGGTCACTCTTGCACACACTAGAGTGCAACAGGAAAGTTTCAGTGAGAAGCATTGGAAGACAGATGACATAGCCCTCACGAAACCCAGTTGGGTAAAATGAACAAAACTGTATCCGGATAAGACTGTCAGATTCCTTTCCTGCCACCACTGTATATCTCGTGTAGGGGTACGAGAGTAAGAAGAGAGAGATTAGTAGAAATACAGAGGAATACAGTCATCTTTCCCTCGCTTCGTTCGCGAATAGAATAGGAAAGAAAATCGATAATTCGTTTCGCTGTACCCTCTGCCACGCACGGTATAAAGGCTTGCGCAATATTTATGTAGATGCATTCAACAACCTGCCACAGTTTATTACATTCCTTACAGGTAATGCGGTGGAATTTAAGGCTGAATTAAACTATTTTAGTGGAGCAACAGCTACTCCATTGAAGAATATCTTCTTAGTAGTAATGTTACGGGTTATATTACAAAATATATTGACACAGTAATTCGATAATGTTGCATTGACTTCTTTCCACGTCTCAGGCACACCTCTCCGCAGAAACCACTAAATATGCCAAATGTAATGTAAAAGACGCGATTAAAACATTCCCTTCGCCAATAAGTACTGGACATCAAGAAAGACCATAGCTACGATAGCAAATTGAGTTGGCGAGTTCACATATAATATCTTTTTGTGGTCTATATTTTGAAACACGTATGTAACGCAGCAGCGATGGCGAGGCATTGTAGCATCTGTGACCAGAGAGTATGCGCTTGACCGCGCGAGTGTTGCGAGCTGTTCTCAGTCTGCCAGTCAGTCGTTGCGAGTCTGTAGCTCTGTTTAGTTGCAGAGCAGTTCGCTAATAGTCGTCATGCAGAGCGGTCGGTCAGTAGTAGTAGCCCAGTGCGGTTGTGTGATGTAGGCGGTCGGCAACACTGGTCAAGATGGTGAATAAGGTATACTGTTAATTAATATAATTATTAGATAATGAAAAATTGTAATTATTCTCCAACAAGTTCCCCAATAATAATTTTTATTTCAAAAGCATTTTTTCAAAAATTTAATTTTTTATTGAACTAAAGATCTCGTTGCACTTCCCATTTCATTCCACTTCTTTTGAAGAAAAATTTCACTAGAATCACAAAAAAAAGAGAATATTATTATTTGCAATGCAGTTCCTCCAAGCGGTGCGCAACAACAAGAGCAGAAATGTGACATCCATTTATTCTGAGGTAAGACTTTAACTCTGATTGTTTTACACAGGGCCAAAGACCGATGTTTCGGTTTAATTGAATTTCCTTATCACTGAATGGACTTTAATTTTTTGTGAGGAATTTATATTTGAGTCAGATTGCGAATTTCACATTTTTGTTGCCATTGTCAGTACATTTCATTGTGGGCAGGTTACGCATAGAGCAGTGTCCATCAGCATTTCTAAATAATATTGCCATTTTCTTTTAAATTACTGTGGGGAGGTTACACTCGGCTCCCATTTGTATTAAATATTGTCATTTACTTCTTTTAAAATTTTTGTGGGGAGGTTACACTTGGCGACACCCAGTCCAGGATCGAATTTCGTTGAGAGTCTTTTGAAAAACAGTCACATATCTGCTCTTATTTGCTTAGATATAATTAGGATTTGGCGCAACGCTTTTATTAACTTGTGACTTTCTTTCTACAGGTCAACGGCAATTCGTTGCTCTGTTGTATTTGTGTGTTGCTTTTGCATTGTGCTTATTTGTTTTGTGAATAATTGTGACTATTGCAAAAATGCCGCGAAAGACTGTGAATAGTGTATCGCGAGGTATTACGAGCGAAATTACCGGCTCAAACGACTTTACCGATAGGACATGTGACATGCAGTGTAATGATGACAATCCTGCGTCCACTAACAATCAGTGCATTACAACCATTAATGATGACTTTTATCTTAATGATGAACAAACGAACTCAATTGTCTCTTCTGTTAATTTGACGACAATTGATGACGCGGGACGCTCCATTGTAATGAGCGCTACCCAGCTTAACACACCCGATTTGGAAAACTCAAGTAACGTACAGACAAATTTGTCTAATGAAAATGAACAGGATACACAAAGTACGACGGATTTATTTAATTCCGAAATAGTGACTGACAGTGTACGTCCGACTGATAAACCTTTCTGTAAATTACAGAATGACCAAATGGTCACGCAAAACGAGTCAATTCCAGATCCACCACTAAACAGCACAGAGAATATAAACGCTAGTTTTGACTTGGTACGAATTATGAGAAGTTTGCTACAACAGCAAAGTGAGAAAATAGACAACAATTTTAGACAACTCAGTGAACAGGTCAAAAAACAGAACGAAAAACTTGACAATTATGCCGAAGATCTCAAACAACTTAGTGAACAGTACAAACAGCGGAAGGAAATGATGAATAATTATTTCGAACAACTTAATGGAAGTTTTGACAACCATTACAAACAACTTAGCGAAACAATTAATGAAAGTTTCAAACTGACGAACGAAAAACAAGTCAACCTTAACGAACGGAGCAGACAAGTTAGTGAACAGAATACAGCTATTACCGTGCAATGTCGGGACAATAAAGTACAATTACGTGTAGATACTAAGACTTGTGCTAATAACAGTAATGAAGAAGTTGGCACTGTTGCACAAGAATTAAATAGTACACGTGTAAGCACAACAGAATTACATAAAGACAAGATTAATGCAGTCACTGAACAATGTTCAGCAAGCGCAAAACTGATACACGAAATTAATGCAATCACTGAACAATGCCGTAAAAACGCAGTACAGATTCGCGACGAGATTAATTTAGAATCAGTGGAAGTTTCACACACTCCGAATACGGAAGCTGACGAGAAATTTGAACGTCAGAACAACCAAATTGACGAAAGTAGTAAAGTAACAGAATTAACAATTATTTCAGTCACCAATACGTCACAGAATCTGCCACTTTGCGAGCATTTGTCAGAGTCACGCAGCGTGTATAATGTGAGCAATTTACAGAGACTACGAGATGTAAAATCCGAAAAGCCACGCGACTTAAAATATGAAAAACTACGCAACTTGAAGTACGAAACGACACAGACAAACAGATTCACACACAAACCCGAACGTGTTCTCAAGTTCAGTGACGAGAGCGTTGATAATAAGCAATTTGTATTTGTAAGAAAATGTAAAGAATTTAATAACGACAGAGCACAGATACACGATTTACACTGTATACGACAATTTGTTTTTGTACTTTCACCGGTATTGCCTGTAATGCAGAAGCTAGCTTTGAACCTGATGCGACAATTTGTTATTGTATTTTCATCAGCATTGCATGTAATGAGGAAACTTGAATTAACATGGTTACAACAATTTGATTTTGGATTTTTACCGCTATTGCCTGTAACGCAAAAGCTAAAATTTAGTTGCAGTGCGTAATTGACCTCAGGGGATTCATTACGCTTTAATGAATATGTGCCGTAGCGAGCATAGGGCCCCGAGCTGTAGTAGTGCTGTTTCATCTTTAGTTTTCTGCACTGCTGCCTTTTCTTCTACTATCCTTTATATCTATCAAAACTGCTCTTTAACTATTGCTCTTTGTAGAATTAAGAAACGTATGTAATGAAAACCGGATATGACAAATATTTTACCGAATGTGACAATTTTCAGTAGGCACTTCAGAACCAGCGTAATTTTAATAACGGATAAAATCGTAATCATCAGTATGTGTATAATTATCAGCAATAGGAACCATATTTTTGTAACAATAGACGTTTTTCACCGCAACAGCATGAAAGTAAGCCGCTTAGCATACCTAACCAACAATGCGGTCTGCAAGGTCAACCAAACTTTAATGTTTCGCCGCGTGCACGTATAGTCCCAGCTCCAACAAATAGTAACGCATGGCAGCAAAGAAATAACTACGTACAGACATCACTCTATTTCAACTCGTATCGCAATGCGCCGTATAGAAATTACTATCACGACAGACGTAAAAATGATGAGCACAATTTTCAGCGTACATTTAATAACAGTCGATCTTATGAGCAGCAACAACATCAGCAACAACGAATAATCATGAATGAAACAGACAATAGGTGTCATCCATAGCGTAACACGTCAGTAAGAAATAACAGAACAGTTCATATAGTGGATATGCCACAACATTCTCCCGTAAATAATAACACGTACGATAGATTTTAACCAGATACAGCACAGATTGCATATTACAGTAACGCAAACATTACTTTTGACACGCAGAATTTTGTCCACGAGAATGTTATTTGAAACATGCTTTGTTGAATGCTCCACTTTTATCGCACCCAGACCCTACTAGAAATTTTTCCATTGCTACCGACAGTTCCAACACCGCTTTAGGCGTACACATTTTCCAGGAAATTGAAGAAGATGGTTCAATAGTAATTAAAAACATCGCATTTGCAAGCCGCATTTTGTCACCCGCTGAACGAAATTATTCCGTTACAGAATTGGAAACATTATGTGTTGTATGGGCTTTTACGAGATTTAGGCACTTTCTTTATGGCAGACACACCACCGTTTACACAGACCACAGAGCGATACAATTTTTACTTTCGGCTAAATTTACTCACGACAGGTTAAGTAGATGGAAACTATATTTACAAGAATTTAATTTTACGATTGTTCACATTCCCGGCACACAAAATGTTATAGCAGACGCACTATCGCGTTCTCTGAGCAACAATCAGCAAGACGTAGCAACCAACTTCTGCAAAACAAATTTCAGTGTCATGTACATTCAGCAAGTTGCATTTGAAAACTTTATTTCATCGTCATTACAGGACATAGCACAAGAGCAAGATAAAGACAATGTGTGGAAAGAAATTAAACACCTTTGGCAAGATAGGAATAATGTTACGATTAGAAACCATTACACTGTACGCAATGACATTCTGTTTCGCCGCTCTCATCCTGATAGCAACAATTGGTTATTATGCATACCTGACGAACTGGTCAACAAATTAATTTGGTACATTCATTTAAGTTACGCACATTACGGAGCACGAAAATGTTTTCTTATACTGAGACAGAACTGTTATTTTACTAACATGGAAAAACGTATACGACGAGTTTTAGCGTCTTGTAAAATTTGCCAGAAAGCTAAATCAGACACCACTTCACATATTCCTCCATTATATCCCATTATACCTGTTAAATTAAGACACATGGCCGCAGTAGACATTTTTGGTCCGATTCCGAGAACTAACAGAGGTTTTTGCTACATTTTTGTCGCTGTTGAGCTCACTTCAAAATTTGTTACTTTCACTCCATTACGCAAAGCTACTGCTAAAACTGTTTCGAAAGCATTTGTAAAACATTTTCTATTTCATGTAGGGCATGTAATGAAAGTAATTTCTGATAATGGATCTCAATTTCGTAGTAGCGTATGGACACGCATGTTACGAGCCAGAAACATTTCTCCGATCTATATATCCAAGTATCACGCTTCTTCGAACCCCTGTGAAAGATTAATGAAAGAAATTGGTAAACTGTGCCGAATATACTGCCACAAAAGACATATTGATTGGGACACACACATATTCTCATTCCAAGATGTAATTAATTCCATTCCAAATGAATCCACTATGCTATCTCCGTCTGTTATACTGAAAAATGCTGAACCACCTAACAAAATTAAAGAATTAATAACATTTCCTACATCTCGTCGATTACGACACCACGAAATAATTAACATTGCGCTGAACAACATCAAACGTGCCGCAGAGCGCCGGAGAAGACAGCAAAAACAGGTTTGTACACGCCGCGACTTTCACGTTGGACAGAAGATATTGATACGTACACACTATTTATCCAGTAAATTAAAAGGTAAGTGCAGTAAATTTGAACTTCTATACGCAGGTCCATATCGGATTCGCAGCATCCCTCACCCCAATGTTGTACACGTCGAAACTTTGAGAACCAGAAAATCGAAAGGCAATCACCATATCTCAAACATTAAACCGTTTATTGAGTGAAACCACTGTATGATTCAGCACACTATGATGTCATTTACTAATGCAATTAATTCACCTGACTAATTACTGATGATTATCGTATTTTTTCTTGGCAAGTACCCGGCAAGGTAAGGTTAGCAGGTCGCTTTTCTTGTCGTTACACATCAGACCGTGCACATTTTCCACTTTTTTTGTGTATATGATTGTACTCCAGTTTTGTTTGTATGTATTGTGAAATAGTTAAGATATAACACACAACAGTCGACTTTGACATTTTTTTTTGCCCTATGACATCTCAACATCGTGACTGTTTTACATTTTTTTTTTTTTTTTTTGCTACTGCATTGTATTATTCTGTGTACATTTTTGCATCTGAACACGGTCAACGTCTTTAACATATTACGTTTTCTGTCATGTTATGCTGTATGGTTAATTGTGTCACCATAAACCAGTCATTATTTAGTGGGTATATGATTTAAATGCAAGACATTAATCTCTGCTCATCAATTTCAGAAAGAAATGATGCATGTAAGAAATAAATTCAACAGATATGGGAATTTCACCTACGGGATAAACGAAAGGAGATGCAATAACTTTATGAGGAAGAGTAAATGGATCAGGATTAACAAGCATTAACAAGACTATACTGTACTCATCACAGAATAGCAGTCTTAACTAATTTTTTCTTTCAGATTACAAGGTGATTGATGCAGGCTGTCAGACTGAACTACACATCTTAGTTTTAGAGATGAAATATGCTAGAGATAAGGAATAATTGTATAATGAGTAATGAAGTGATTTTTTGCAGATAATAATGAATACTGATGAATAATGATGAAGGATATGATGTTATGAATAATGAAGTTTTTCTTTACAGATGATGATAATAGTGAAGTTATGATGATATGGATAATGAAGTTTTCTTTACAGATGAGGATAATGTTGAAGTTATGTATTTATGTTATGTAGTTATTTAAGTATTTGTTGCAGTTTGCTTTGACAGCAGGTGTTATATTGCATAGTAGGATGACGGAAAGTTTTGGAAAGGACAGCTATGGAACATATTTTATACACATTTCACTATCTGTTAATTCGAAGTTCACTACTTTTCAGCATAGTGTGCGTTTCTTCTTTCAGGTCAATAATCCGTTTTTGTATTTTTTCCAGGAGAAGCTTTTCATGATACTTACTAAACCTGTTACTTATTATACCTGTCCTAGTACTTGCATTTTTTATTTTTTACCCATTTGTGTTTATCATTTATAAATGTGATCACATATACTGCCTTGTTACATAACCTTGCTACAGCTGACTCATGACGAATGACGTTACCTATCCTCATTTGCAGCAATAGGTCAAAAGCAAATAGTGTTATGTCTCAGCAATTAATTATCGATCCCAACGCAATGCATTGCTAACAAAAAAAAAATGTATTACCAGTCCCAAGTAGTGATACCAGTTTGAGAAAATTCTGAATAATACTGATTAGCTCTGAATAGTATGTCACTTGAGTAATGACCTCTTAATGAGACAAAAAAAAAGTATATATTTAAAATAATGCTTTGTCACTAGCTAATAACTGCCACTGTTTATTGTAATGAGACTACTTATGATGTCCATGATTATTAATGCTATGACTGTAATTAACAGATTTTTAATAATGACTTCGTAATGATCTGAATAATACTGAATGATGAACTATGTTTTATTCTGTTCAATACTTGCTGGCCACTGAGTGCCAATAATTAATGTCACTTGAAGAATTGTTATTAATTATGCCATTAATTAGCTCTTTTTTTTCATGTTGAGTTTTCATGTTTTGGTTAATGGCCAATGAGTGCCAATAATTTGTATCACTCAATGTATTATGTTAATGCTAGGCCAATAATTGACTCTCCTTTTCAACTAAGACTTCTGATGAACATTATTCTGTCATACTAAATATACTTTGTAACTGGCCAAGGACCGCCACTGTTTATTGTAATACGATTACCCATGATGCCAGCTAGTGATTCTTAATAGATTGGAATGACACATAATTAATTAACTATGGTACTGTTTAATAATGCTTTGTAATTAGGAGAAGACTAATGATTCTTACTATATTAGAATGACAAATGATTAATTAACGACAAATGATTAATTAACTGTAATTAGACAAATGATTAATTATCTGTAATTAGACAAATGATTAATTATCTGTAATTAGACAAATGATTAATTAACTGTAATTAGACAAATGATTAATTAACGACAAATGATTAATTAACTGTAATTAGGAAAAGGCTAATGATTATTATTGGAATGACAAATGATTAATTAACTGTAATTAGGAGAAGGTTAATGATTCTTAATTATACTCTGTAACTGAAAAGAATGCGATTATTTCATAATATTTTGTAACCAGGAAAAGAAGGCTACTGATTCTATGTAAAACAATTAATGAACATTTTTCTGTAATACTACATACTTGGTACAGAAATGTTCAATAACTAGGCTATGAATGCCACAAACTATCAATGAAGACTGTAATTGTCAATATTATGTGACTTGATGTCCTTCACCTCATAAGCTGACTACCCTAAATTACTGCAATGTCCATTTGTCCTGTTTATCCTAGTGATCATGGAGCACTATATTTGGTTTTTGCACTAATTCTACGTTGGTGTGCCTTGTAAGAGCGTGGTGTTGACACGACATGCTGTCCACCACCGTGAGCGATGAAGACATTATTATGGTCCCACTGTTTGGTGTACGTAATGTACTGCCAAAATGAAAACGTGGAACATCACTACGACAGTTCAGTGTCTTGGCTACACTGATAAATTCTGATGGGAAAAGAACTTCAAGTTGTGTCACTTGGTGTTGTACTTCTGTGGAAAGATATGGACTTTCAGAACAGCTGTGTGCAATCTAAAGTGCTACAACCATGATGCAATCCTTCCCTTTCCTATCCTAATTCTTGTCACATAAGGAAAATAATTTTTTTTTTGGTTAACAGCATTTATGTTCGTAGGTTATACATTTTTTTTTTTTTTTTTTTCGATTCGCTGAACTCCAGTGCGAGTACACTTATGTCACTGGTCGACATGATTTTTTTGCCATTATGTTTACTTGTTGTGAAAATGCTAAAGACATTTTTCAGTGCATGTGCACTTTGGACATGATTTTTTGCCATTATGTTTATTTATTGCGAAAATGCTAAAGACATTTATTTTTTCGATTTGTTCTGAAGTACAGTATATGTACACTTTTGTCTTTTATATTGTATATACATTTTTTATTTTCTGAACTACAGTGCATGTGCACTTCTGTTAGGTGTCAATATGTTTTCTACTGAACTTCAGTGCCTGTGCACTTTTCTCATTTTTCAAGATGATTTGTACTCATTCTGTATATTCAATACTTCAGTGTGTTTGATTTTTTTTTCAGTGCGTGTGCACTCTGTTATCTGTCAAATAATTTGTATATACATTTTTCTGATTTGCTACTATGTTTTGTACTCACATTTTGTCTTTGTCTGATATATTTTGTACTTAGTGCGTGTGCACAACATTTAAATATTCTGTAAGTTGTAGAATTTTGTTAATTAAAGAAAAATTTTGCCGCGCTTGGCAAGTCCAAATGACTCACCATCGCTGCCAAATTTTTGCCCCCCCAGTGGAGGGTTATGAAACACGTATGTAACGCAGCAGCGATGGCGAGGCATTGTAGCATCTGTGACCAGAGAGTATGCGCTTGACCGCGCGAGTGTTGCGAGCGGTTCTCAGTCTGCCAGTCAGTCGTTGTGAGTCTGTAGCTCTGTTTAGTTGCAGAGCAGTTCGCTAATAGTCGTCATGCAGAGCGGTCGGTCAGTAGTAGTAGCCCAGTGCGGTTGTGTGATGTAGGCGGTCGGCAACACTGGTCAAGATGGTGAATAAGGTATACTGTTAATTAATATAATTATTAGATAATGAAAAATTGTAATTATTCTCCAACAAGTTCCCCAATAATAATTTTTATTTCAAAAGCATTTTTTCAAAAATTTAATTTTTTATTGAACTAAAGATCTCGTTGCACTTCCCATTTCATTCCACTTCTTTTGAAGAAAAATTTCACTAGAATCACAAAAAAAAAGAGAATATTATTATTTGCAATGCAGTTCCTCCAAGCGGTGCGCAACAACAAGAGCAGAAATGTGACATCCATTTATTCTGAGGTAAGACTTTAACTCTGATTGTTTTACACAGGGCCAAAGACCGATGTTTCGGTTTAATTGAATTTCCTTATCACTGAATGGACTTTAATTTTTTGTGAGGAATTTATATTTGAGTCAGATTGCGAATTTCACATTTTTGTTGCCATTGTCAGTACATTTCATTGTGGGCAGGTTACGCTTAGAGCAGTGTCCATTAGCATTTGTATTAAGTATTGTCATTTTTCCTTTTAAAATTTCTGTGGGGAGGTTACAATTTACATACCTGTGTTATCGCTCCAACGCAGAAGTACCGCTAATAAATGAACTTTTGCCATCCGTCGTTAACGCTAAGTTAGCATTACGGCATTGGATTGAAGCGGAGGCTAAGCCATCGAATCTGAAAATCAACAAGCATTTTGGCCTTAAATTCGGTAATAATTTGCTGCTTGACAGATATAGTTTTGGTTGATAAAAGTTAATAAGAGTTAAAGTTCATTGCAAAACAGATTAACACTGACAGTTACACATACTGCACGATTTGATCCATACTTGTTTCCCCTGCACTCACTCAAAGAAACATTGGGAATCGATTCGGGGTTGTCATTCGGTGCAGGAAGATTAACATTAAATGTTCGTGGGCACTAATAGTCTCTCACCTGATTTTTTTATTTTATTTTTATGACAATAACTCTTCTAGGAAACAAATTTATTTTCTGCAAAGAGCAATTCGTGTACTAAAACACATACACTATTATTCTGATGTAGAGTAACAATGTTGCTACCTATCTGCCTTTTAGTTTCGTGTCGAAGTGTATTACGAGGAGGAAAGATGGGCTTGCAATATGAGTGTAAGCTGCTGTTAGCTCGTCCATCATTTTATTAGGTATACATTACAGTTGTTTTTGGTGATAAACCTTTCATCTTCGAAACGAAACTTTTGTTTGAAAGAGAAATTACAGTGGAGTTGACAAACATTCTCCAGTACAAATCAAGTCATCCGAAAACTTCGAAAAGACGTTAAACCAACAAAATTTCGAGTGATAGTAATATCTTGCAAAACAAAATTAAATATGCAGTGGGTAATTCGACAGTGCGGTACTATACTTTTTTTTTTTGAGTCCTCAGTCTTCTGACTGGTTTGACACGACCCACCACGACTTTCTCTACAGTGTCAACCTCTTCATCTCAGAGCAGCACTTGCAACCTAAGTCGTCAATGATTTGCCGGATGTATTCCAGTCTCTGTCTTTCCATACAGTTTTATCCTCAACAGCTCTCTCTAGTACCATGGAAGTTACTCCCTGTGTCTTAACAGATCTCCTATTATCCTGTCCCTTCTTTTAAGTATTTTCCATATATTCCTTTCTTCGTCGATTCTGCGGAGAACCTCCTCATTCCTTACTTGATCAGTCTTCCCAATTTTCAATAGTCTTCTGTGACACCACATCTCAAATGTTTCGATTCTCTTTTGTTACGGCTTCCCCACAGTCCATGTTTCACTATCATGCAATGCTGTGCTCTAAACGTACATTCTTGGAAATTTCTTCCTCAAATTTGGGCCTATGTTTCATACTAGTATGCTTCTCTTGGCCAGGAATGCCCTTTTGCCAGTGATATTCTGCTTTTTGTGTCCTTGCTCCGTCCATCATTGGTTATTTTGCTTCCTAGATAGTATAATTCCTTAACTTCACCTACTTCGTGTCCATCAATCTTGATGTTAAATTTCTCGCTGTTCTCATTCCTGCTCCTTCTCATTACTTTTCTCTTTCTTCGATTTACTCGCAGTCCATA
Source organism: Schistocerca americana (assembly GCF_021461395.2). Classification (NCBI taxonomy): domain Eukaryota; kingdom Metazoa; phylum Arthropoda; class Insecta; order Orthoptera; family Acrididae; genus Schistocerca; species Schistocerca americana. The sequence goes on from NC_060122.1 coordinate 314,560,436, forward strand.
TTCTGTCTCCATTTTAGACTTCGTTCCACTGAACAGATCCTGTAATTCTTCTTCACTTTCACTGAGGATATCAATGTCATCAGCCAATCTTATTGATTTCTTCTTACCATGAATTTTAATTCTTCTCTTGAACCTCTCTTATTTCCGTCATTGCTTCTTCGATGTATAGACTGAACAGTACAGGAGAAAGACTACATCCCTGCCTTACACCCTTTTTACTGCGAGCACTTCGTTCTTGGTTTTTGTATGTATTTTATATTATCCACCTTTACCTATAGCTTACCGCACAATTATTAATTAACATAAGAAAACGTAACAAATTTAAGCAAAAAAACACAAGATTTTGAAGACCACACTAATGAGTCTATGAAGTAATATATAATATTATCACTTCGTGATCATACCGGCAGAAGGTACAGACCATACTGCACAAAGAAAAAAATTACTGTAAGATTTACTTCACAGTTTGACCTACAAGAAAACAACTGTAGAATTTTATTTATAATTTTGAACGTAACTATTTCATTGTCTTATGATCCAAGAAAAGGGACGTTTTCCGCCGAAACTGTGACGCGTATTACACTTTTTATGAAACGCCACCGCATGAAATAAATAACCGATGTGTACTGGTCAAAGAGAAAAAGAGCAGAGATGTTAAATGGCAACACTCCTTACCAAACGTGCGTTTTGCACCGTGGAAAGAGCAAAATTTCATTGAACCATCCACCCACGAAACAAAGTGAAGGTAACGGATTTGATGATTTTCGATTTCAGCCAGTTATCTAAACATGAAGATTAACAGCCAACGTCAGTTTGCTCCCACTATTCTCTCTCTCTTTCATTTAGTGAAGTACCGTTTCTTGACTACTTCACGATGGCTTTTTTTTCTAAGGCGTAATGGATGGTGGTGTCCACGTGGCCTAGAATCTTAAGTCCCTGACAAACTGGCCTAGTGACTGTACCGCAGGTTACTTGACCCAGAATTCCAAAAGAGGGATTCAGACCCTATGAAGAGCGACGGATAAACGGTTGTTAGCGATCTCCCGTCGGGACAGTTGCTTTGCTTGGTCAGCTCAGAGAAAAAAAAAAGCTTCACAGCCTACATTCCTCCTCACCCTGCACTGTTTCACGTCCATGCTGGGAAAACAAGTTGCCGTAAAAAGTGTGAAGATTGTTACAGCAATCCTCTGAGCTCAAGGAATGAGCTTGTTACGACCAAAACAAGTTCAAACTCCTGAGCAGATTACGCTCTGTTATAGATACTACGGCCCGACATGGTCATAAAGTGATATCAGCAACTTAAGTATGTTTGACCCACTCGCACTGTTATCATTGGAAATGATTCGTCGTCACGAACGTGAAACGGCACGGCGTAGTCGCCGTTAGGAGAGACGCTTTTCGCTTTTCTTATATTTTTCGTGTTTAAGTTAAAAAAATAGAATGGGAAGGCAATAAAGGGATTCTACCGAATCTGTTTAGGAATGGCACTACAACCATGTGACTGAAGAAATGAAATGTTGGATTTGGATTTATTTAATTTATAATCTTAGAATGTATGTGGCAACCCTACCTCGATAGAAACCACTCATACAGTGAGGGGAAAAATGGGAAGAAGATGAAGTTCTGAGAATTGCTTCAGACATGTCAAAGTAGAAAAACCACCACCACTGTAAGCTACATGCGGACGCGTCAAACTGCTCTTTCTTCGTGGGAGAAGCCGACTATTTAGTTCTTGTTTACAAGCGCAGAATCTTCATTTTTTTCTGTGCATTATACAAATTATTCTTCGAGGCAAATACCTCGAAATATTACCTTTTTAAGTAAACTAGGAATACGAAATGCAAGTGTGTTCATAATGAGTCTAAAAGAGACAGCGTCGTATCTTGTCAACTTATCGAGTGCACTTAAGTGCATGCTGAAGATCGCAGTTTTAAGCAGTAAAAATGACAAAAAATCAACGGAACACTGACCTCTATCAAGATGTTGCGCTGCTGCCATCCTTGGTTCGTTGTTTGTTTCACTTCACAAAGATCCGGTGGGCGAGACGAGGAAAAACAACAAGTGGCGGAAGGAGAAATGGCTGTTCAATTTCCGTTTTTTTTTTTTTTTCCTTTATGAGAATGCGAATCCCATTTGTTCAGCCCTTCTCTAACTATGGTAATACTCCGTGTTCACCGATCTCTATGAGGCTCCAGAACGAAACTTTCACTCTGCAGCGGAATGTGCGCTGATATGAAACTTCTCGTCAGATTAAAACTGTATGCCGGGCGGAGACTCGAACGAATCCTGCAAGTTTCGCAGGAAAGGTGGAAATAGAACTGTGAGAAAAGGTCTTGAGTCGAGCTTGGGTAGCTCAGTCTGTAGAGCGCTTGCCCATGAGAGACAAATGTCCCAAGATCGAGCCTCGAATCGGCACGCAGTTGTATTCCGCTAGGAAGTTCCACATCAGCGCACACTCCGCTGGAGAGTAAAAATTTCGTTCTAGAACCTCATAGAGGTCGATGAACACTGATAGTGTAGGTAGCGAAGGACTGAAAAAATCGCACTCTCATTCTGATGAAGGGAAATAACGGAAGTAGCTGTCAGGAAACTTAACATCCATTTCTGCTTCCGCCGTAAACTTTAACCCCGTTTCTGCTTTGTTCTTTCTGGGTCCTTAATTTGTTTCGTCAAGCAACACTTTCAAGCTACAATAGCGCTAATCTACCACCACTCACAGATCGACTGAGGCTTACACTTCACGTCTCCCCAAGCAGACCTGAACTTCACATCTACGAAAAAGCGACTAGTTTCCAGAGGCTGTTGTGGCCCGAAATGAGCCTTGCCTGGCAACAAGAGTTTGACGTTTTCTTGAGCAAAGTATAGTGGCTAAGACTAAGACAGGGATTGAGAAAAAAAAAGAAAAAAAACGAACAACATTTAGGTTTACCTTCTTTTCGGCACCGGTAGGAGAGGACTGGAAATCAGACGTGTCAATTTCTTAAGCAAGCATTGACCGATTTAAGGAAATCGCGAAATATCGAATTCTAACTGTCTGAAAGCGGGAAATAAACCCAGTTTGTTAATCATTACTCAGTCTTGTTGTGTTTTTTGATAGAAGTTCTTTTGGTAAGACCACAAGAATTAGCTTATACACTAAATTTGATTTGTTAGGCAAGGAACGGTATGAGGGTACAGGTGTATCTTTTTCAACATTACGAGGGAAACCAAGGAATTGTTATTTGGTATCTCATTCAGCTCTCTAATTTTGTCTTTAGTATTTTTTGTTCTTACTAGTTTTTTGAAATTGTTTTACTTTAGCAAATGATATTATTAACCAGTCTGCCGCCGTTTCCATAGGTAAATGCTTTTTGTAATTCTACAGCTGATAGTGGTGGTTTCTATCTTGCAGTACAGTCTTTGTGATACTGTTCTTGATAGAAAGTTGGAGGATTAACTTTTTTTTCACATATTTAGAGCTTTCTAGTGGGTTCTTCTATTCTCTCAAGCATTTCATTCACTTTTTCCCGGTCGTCGAACTTAGAACTGCTGTCAAAAACTGTCAAAAACTGGGACAAATCACTTCTAATAATATATAAATATCACAGTTTCACTTTCTTGTAGCACAGGCTAATTATTTATTTTACTATTAACTGCTACCTGCAGGTGCATTTCTGTTATGAGGAGTGATGGTGATTAAGTAAGCCAGTGTGCATGCAATAACATGAGCTGTCCTCACGTGTATGCCTGTTCGGGTAAGCATAGCGCGTGATGTGTCAGTTCTCCCCTCTCCTAAGCTGTCCGTGGCCGAGCGGTTCTAGGTGCTTCAGTCTGGGACCGTGCGACCGCTACGGTCGCAGGTTCCAATCCTGCCTCGGGCATGGATATGTGTGATGTCCTTAGGTTAGTTAGGTTTAAGTAGTTCTAAGTTCTAGGGGACTGATGACCTCAGATGTTAAGTCCCATAGTGCTCAGAGCCATTTGAACTATCCTAAGCTGTCCCAACACACGATGCGACGTCATGCGCAGCGTCGCTGACGAGCAATGCGTACGGAGGGGAATGGGTAGGAGCGCGCTCCTATGCATCGTGCTGTCGAAGTAGCTGTACATTATACAACGTGTACATTATGCAACAAATAGCGTGGAAGTATGGATTAAACACACTTAAGATTAAATAAGCATTGTATTCATTACTATTAATTGTAGGACATATCACCAATAATAGTATTTTCTCAAATTTGATAGAGACACATATGCACATATGCAAAGGGTAAATAGCTTTTTCAAAGGGTAATTATTTTTCTCCTTTTTGCGTAATATTCTTCAGATCAATATCTATCTTGCACTACACAATTTCTAAAGTAGCCTGCGTTCATTCTCAGGGTTCAAGTAATCTCCACACCAAATTTTATCAAAATCGGTTCAGCTGGTTATTCATGGAAATTTAATATACGTAGTTACTTTCGCATTTATTATATTACTATGGATAAAACTTTCAATTGATAGATTTATTACTAGTATAGAGAATATGTTCTGGAGCACCTGCTGCAATTCTGCTGTTTAATTTCTCTAACTTAAACCTAAAACCATTTCGAATATACGAGTATAACATAACAAAGAAAAAAATGTTCTGCAGAATGTAGTTTAAATAAATTTATAATCGCTAAGAATGCTTTTTTCTACATACAAGTTGTAAATGACATTCTACTTTTTTCTTTAAAAAAAATATATTTGCGTTATGTAATTAATATGAAGGATGTGTCAATAACGCACAGTGGGCAAAATAAAACTGGCCAATATAGTATTATGTGCCCTCTAAGATTTGCAACGCAGGTTACAGTCTCAGCAAGTTGGGTTGCGTGTCTTACGGTGCATCAAATAGACTGTAAGACAAAAGAAAAAAAAAAAAAAAAAGAAAAAAACGAAGACACTGGGCTCGCATTCGGGAGGACGACGGTTCAATCCCGCGCCCGGCCGTCCTGATTTAGGTTTTCCTTGATTTCCCTAAATCGCTCCAGGCAAATGTCGGGATGGTTCCTTTCAACGGGCACGGCCGACTTCCTTCCCTAATCCGATGAGACCGATGACCTCGCTGTCTGGTCTCCTTCCCCAAACAACCCAACCCAAAAAAAACGACGGACCACGAAGAAATTACTCGAATGGGATGGAAATCGGTGCATCTGATGTACGTGTACAGACAAACAAATGATTACAATTGAGAAAAATTATATGAGTTATTTAAGAGAATGGGCTTCATAAACTGAATAAGTCAATGATGTGTAGGTCCACCTCCAGCCTTATGCAAGGAGTTATTGGCTTGCCATCGATTGATACAGCTGTTGGATGACCTTATGAGGGATATCGTGCCAGATTCCGTATAACTGGCGCGTTAGATTGTCAAAATCCCGAGGTGGTTGGGGGCTCCGTTCATAATTCTCCAAACGTTCTCAAATGGGTAGAGATCCGGCGTCTTTGCTGGCCAAGGTACGGTTTGGCTAGCACGAAGACAAGCAGTAAGAAACTCTCGCCGCCGCCCGCGGTAGTCTAGCGGTTCTAGGCGCTCAGTCCGGCACCGCGCGACTGCTACGGTCGCAGGTTCGAATCCTGCCTCGGGCATGGATGTGTCTGATGTCCTTACGTTAGTTAGGTTTAAGTAGTTGTAAGTTCTAGGGGACTGATGACCATAGATGTTAAGTCCCATAGTGCTCAGAGCCATTTTTGAAACTCTCTCCGTGTGCGGACGGGCATTACCTCGCTGAAATCTAAGCCCATGACGGCTTGCAATAAAGGGCAACAAACCGGGAAGTAGAATATCGTCGACGAATCTCTGTGCTGTAAGAGTTCCGCGGATGACAACCAAAGGGGTGCTGCTATGAAAAGAAATAGCAGTCCAAACCATTACTTCTGGTTGTCGGGCCGTATGGCGGCGGACAGTCAGGTTCGTATCCCACCGCTATCCGCGGTTTCTCCAGGCAGGTCTCCGGCCTGGAATATAATTGACTGGAGTAGAACTGTCTTCAGTGATGAGTCCGGCTTCGAACTGAGTGCCGGCGACTAGCGAAGACGTGTCTGGAGATGCCCCGCAGAGATGTGGGGTACCAACCTGATTGACGCCCGCTACATTCCCGACGGCCAGGAGTGATAGTCTGGGATGCCATTACGTTTCTGCTTGTCATCTGCGACACACTTACAGCACAACGGTATCCCGACGATATTCTACACCCCGTTTCGTTGCAATTCATGACAAACCATCCTAGGCTTACATTCTAGCAAGAGTTTCTATTGCTTGTCTTCGTGCTTGCCAAACCCTACCTTGGCCAGCAAGGTCGCCTGATCACCCCCGAACTGAGAACGTCTGAAGCACTATGGGCAGATCCCTACAACCAGTTCGAGATTTTGGAGGTCTAATGCATCAGTTGGACAGACATTGACACCCTCAGGAGAACACCCAACAACGAAGTCAGTCAGTGCCAAGTCGAATAACTGCTTGTGTAAGAGCCAGAGATGGACCAACACTGACTCACTCAATTTGTGGAACCCTTCTTCTTGTATAAATTCTGCAATTTTCCTGAAATGGTGTTCATTTGTTTTTGTGTACATGTGCGTCACATCTAACAGTTTCTGTCCCATTAGGACAATTCCTTTTTGGTGTACCGATCTGTAGTAACTTTTCTAAAGCGTTGTAGCCTATTTTATTTCCGCAGAATAGAAGACTCTGGAAAAAGATGGCTACACACTCGTCGGTGAGCTGGACTCGCGTTCAGGAGGACCGAATTTCAATAACCCCTCCAGCCTTCCAAATTTACGTTTTCCGTGGGTTCCCTAAATTGAGTTTAACGTTGGGGTGTTTCTAAAGAAAAAGATGCGGTCGATTTCCATCCCCGCCCTTGCGTTATCCGGCTTTGTGCACCGTCTATAATGGTCTCGTCCCTAACGAGACCTTAAAACCTAACCTTCCTTTTTCTTCTCCATTCTGGTTCTCTGACAACATCCACGCTATGGATTTATAATCGAAGGATGAGTGGAATGGCGCTTTGTAGATGTATACCTTCGCCGTGTCGTTGGTCCCTTATAAACGCAGTTTTATGTGTTTTACGAGGTTCATCGGGCTTTCGCTATTTGGCCGATGATGTTGGATTTCCATGACATAATTTCGTTATTGTGACGCGCAAATTGCAAGCTCCTCACTATGTGTTTCTCTATGAAATTGGGTCCAGGTTTACCTTCCACTCTATAAGAAATCCACGTATTACCAACACTATGTACCCCCCACCCCCCACCTGTTACCCAAATTAAAACTCTTACGTTAACCTTTGACTAAGTAGAACCTAATATGAATTAAACTGTAAGTGGTCTGAATACAACTTGTCTGCATGTAAAATACGCAACTGAAATAAAACTATTATCTAGCCCTAATCTAAATTGTCACTTCTCTCTCGTCTTGACACCATTATTGCAAGATTTCTAGAAAGCAGGCAGCGGCAAACCCAGATTTCTATTTTTAAATAAAATTTCCAAACAATATTCAAACTGTCGCACACCATTTGGTGCAATGTGGTAATGCGTAATGATAAACTTTTTTTAAACAGTGGGATCGGGAGAGCAATTACTCCTATGAAATGATATTCCATGACAACTATTTTAGAATGAAGTATGTACTCAAAAAAATGTTGGATAAAACTTCGCGTGATTCTCACACGTATCATTAGTCTGAACAGTACTATGCTTAAAAAAGAGAACAATGATTTGAAAAGGATGTAGAGCATTTCTATAAAAACCAAAAAGCTTAAGCAGTTGATATCTTAATGCATGACTCCGGGAAATTGGGTGGTTTTTCTCTCAGCTTTGAGCAAATTAATTAGCTGACAATAATCGTTCCGAAAAACTAGCTGCACAATGTTGCAGTCTTACCTCAAACTATTCAAAATTTATATTCTTTTCACCTTCCAACATGTACATCATATTCATCCTTGCTGTCCTTTAAAAAACTTAACATACAATTACAACTGAACATAGTACTAGTAAATACGTCCGTCATCTACCACATTTCAGCTAAGAAATCATTAGACTGTGCATAGGCAAACACTGTGCCACGAGAAGACCAAAGATTGTTTAACAGTACCATAACTTGCTCTCTCTAACTTGCACATCGATAACTCACAAAAATCAAAATGACATACCTGCCTCACAAAATAACTGACCGTCTACAATGATGATGTTTCTTTTTGCCATGGGATTAGCTGCTCTTCCATTTTGAATCTTTCGGCTTTGATTGTGCGCCAATGTTTAAAGATTGCACTGCGTCAATATGCGAGTGGTTCGAACGGTTTAAGAAACATAAACCCAATACGTTGTCCTGCACAACGAGTATTCGTCGCTTTACTAGGAGAATTCCAGAACAGTCTAGCTCATATGTAATGAAGACAACTTACAGAACAGTTGTGCGATCTATTCTCGAGTACTACTCGTGTGTTGCGCATCCCCACCGCGTCGGGTTAAAGGAAGACTACGAAGCAATTCAGAGACGTGCTTCTACATTTGTTAGATCTTTCCGTAAAAAAAAATGTTGAGAAAATTTAAAAGATCGAAACCTGCGACAACATCAGAAAGAGCCTGCAGGTACCAACGTACGTCTCCTAAGTAAGAGAAATCAGGGCTCCTATGGAAGCATCCCCCCATGAACCATGGACCTTACCGTTGGTGGGGAGGCTTGCATTCCTAAGCGATACAGATAGCCGTACCGTAGGTGTAACCACAACCGAGGGGTATCTGTTCAGAGGCTAGACAATCGTGTGGTTCCTGAAGAGGGGCAACAGTCTGGATGATTGACTGATCTGGCCTTGTAACACTAACCAAAACGGCCTTGCTGTGCTGGTACTGCGAACGGCTGAAAGCAAGGGGAAACTACAGCCGTAATTTTTCCCGAGAGCATGCAGCTTTACTGTATGGTTAAGTGATAATGGCGTCCTCTTGTGTAAAATATTCCGGAAGTAAAATAGTCCCCCGTTCGGAACTCCGGGCGGGGACTACTCAGGAGGATGTTGTTATCAGGAGAAAGAAAACTGGCGTTCTACGGATCGGAGCGTCGAATGTCAGATCCCTTAATTGGGCAGTTAGATTAGAAAATTTAAAAAGGGAAATGGATAGGTTATAATTAGATATAGTGGGAATTAGTGAAGTTCGGTGGCAGGAGGAACAAGACTTCAGGTCAGGTGAATAAAGGGTTATAAATACAAAATCAAATAGGGTAATGCAGGAGTAGGTTTAATAATAAATAGGAAAATAGGAATGTGGGTAAGCTACTACAAACAGCATAGTGAACACATTATTGTGGCCAAGATAGATACGAAGCCCACGCCTACCACAGTAGTACAAGTTTATATGCCAACCAGCTCCGCAGATGACTAAGAGATTGATGAAATGTATGATGAAATAAAAGAAACTATTCAGATAGTGAAGGGAGATGAAAATTTAGTAGTCATGGGTGGCTGGAACTCGATAGTAGGAAAAGGAAGAGATGGAAAAGTGTAAGTGAATATGGAATGCGAGTAAGTAATGAAAGAGGAAGCCGCCTGGTAGAATCTTGCACAGAATTTGAGTAGCGACATTCTCTCTCTCGCGTAATAATGGCGAATAGAAGTAAAAGGCCGGAAATGATACTCTTTCACTAACAAGGAACTTCTTGAGTGGGAGGTCGCAACTTCAATCTTTATTAAGTCTGTCGTGGAGCTTATCGTGAAACTGGTAATCTTTTAAGGCGTAGCTGCAGATAGCGCGATAATATTTTTCATAGGCGTGGAAAAAAATGAGGAACCAGAGGGTGAATTTGTCCAGTGGTTCCGGGTGGTATTAATTACAATGTCTCACACTTTTCGAAGGGACAGTATGGTTTTTATACGGAAGCCGCGACTCTAGCAAAAACACGTTATTTTGAAAGCAATCGGCCAAAAGCAGTGCTGAAATGATAGTTTTAGTTGTCTTACACCCCTTTTCCCGCTCTTGCTCCCTTTGACGTAGTTATTCCCCACTGCCCTTGCAAGGTAACGCACGCGAGAAAGAATCGTAGAGGGCAGAGCATCTTTAACTTCTCGCTGCACAATAAATAACTTTCCAGATACTTTCCTATCCAGATTAATAGTTGGCGTAATTGTATACGAATGCTTGAGGCACTGGTGACGGTTGATCTTGATCCAACTCTCTTGGTATCTCTAGTTTCCATGGTTCCTTTCATATGCATTTTCTTTTCAAATTCCGATTGGTTGGCATTGAAAACAGATTCGTTACTGAATGATGGGATAATTTTGTTTATCTCGTCTATAAATTTTAGGGTCGACTCCGCAGTTTGCTGTGCATCGTCAAAATGACACTTTGTTTGAAATATCTTATGTCTTCCGATTCTGTAGTACTGTTTGAAGTTATGCAACCATCCACTGCTTCCCTTGAAATCATTGCAGTTTGTGTCGCCCGCAATTTGATGTGCATAACGTAGGAGGTCACTATCATGCACATCTTGTAAATTGTCTCGGGCATACTTGAAACGCGCAAACATCAGTTTTTGTAATATCCGCAGTTTTTCTTATGCACCACAAGGTCATATTGCTGCGTACTTATTTGAAATCTGCTCATATTTTTTTTACTGCGCTGCTGAAGACCATCCATGTACGTAAATACCTTTCGTACCTGCTCCTTGAACAACGTTTGTCCTTTTCACTGTAGCTCTCCGTCCGACAATGACCATAACCGACACGGCTCAACAACTTAGTCAGTACCGCTTTCATTTGCTACGCACGTATCGTCATCTTTGCAATCTTCATGTATATTGCCCGCACAGTCGAGCTCATACGACGCCACATATTCCACTGACTCATGTTGCAGAAACGCTAATATTTCATCTGCCACTTCTTTCTCACTCTGGGAATTCCGTGGATTCCTTTCTGCCAACTGTTGTAGATTATAATGCAATGTTTACTTCGTTTATCGTTGCCATTGCTCTGCTTTGTATCAACACCACCAGCACCGTAGCACTGTTTAGAGTCACTAGCCAACTAAGCAGTTCAACTACGCTCACCATTGGATACCTCCAGTCCCGGCCCATGTTGGCATTAGCAGACAATATTGTAATTCAACGGTAGACAGTATGTGGGGGCGTCGAAACCCGCGAAACATCACTGGATTTCTGCGATTTCGCCCTCAAGGGGTTCGTTGTAAGTGTCCTCCGCCGCACATCATACACTGCGAAATGTAGGCTGACAGATTTAGATGAAGCAGCCTATGTTCACACTTCGCCTGCTCAGTGGGTACGATTCGCCCGGAAATCTCAAGAGCACAAGAGCCCTGAATGTACGATGAAAGTATCGAATATTACATCTTGTATTACAGAAAACCACTCGTTCATAATTGAGAAAATATCTGAAACAAGGGCACTGAGCTTCTCCTTCACTAAGACAGCGTACAGAAAGAAGATTGCGAAAGCTGGCGGAATGGAGAAGTCGCGATCACACCTAAAGCAGTCAGAAGAATCCCAGTCGCCTTAGCAGGATTACCTCAGAAGGCACGCGCCAGCGAAGTCTTTCCCTACAAAAAATCTAGTGAGACCAACAGGTTCTTCGACCTACACCTGTCGTGCAGATAGAGCCAGTTCTATTCAGGTTACTGCTTTATAGCAGGGGAAGGAGAAAACTGACTTGCTCCGGAATGACTCGTGTATGGAACAGTCGAACCAAACAATGGCTTCAGTTTTTGTTTCCTTTTTTCTCAGCTGGAACCACGTAGGCTACTACCTATAACAATAATATGAGCGCCAGATGATGTCCTTATTCAGCAAACACATCCTTGTTAACAGTCTTATGCCTCCACTCGGTTGATATTGAAACCTGATCTAGTACTGTATCTCGTAATTCCACGAGCTGCAGTTTTATTTATTTTGTCGTAAGAGGCCGTGATCATATCGAGTTTTGTTGTTTTTAATCAGCTTTACCGCAACGTCTGTTAATGCCATTTGCATGAAGAAACGAACGACACGTTTTGAGAAGAAATAAGAACGTTAAAGAAACTTAACCTTGGAAGAAATAAGAACCTTAAATTTAAATCTGTGTGAAAATTGTTATGTGTAATGTATTCTGTTGTGTGAGGTTTACATGAGAATTGGGTGATCTTCTTAAACGTGTTGTTCCCTGTGAATAGCACTGATAAATCTTGTGGGTAGATCTCTCTGATGCCTAAAAAGGTTGTGATCTGCTGCTGTATCCTGCCACCCTTCTCGCGTTATTAGTCAAATACCAATGATCACATCACTTTGCACCAGCCGGATTCGAACTCGCTACTTCCATGTAGAATACTAATCCTACGTCCTCTTTTACTGCCACTGCCACCTAGCGATAAATGATTTAATTAGCTTTTGAAACTAAACGATTAATACAATGATGTCAACAAATACTGAAAAATATCCTACTTCGGTAAATCTACTTGACAAATGCAATGGACTTCTATTTGTGCCAGGCTCTAGCCAGTCGGCCGAAGTGGCCGAGTGGTTCTGGGCGCTACAGTCTGGAACCACAAGGATCGAATCCTGCCTCGGGCATGGATGTGTGTGATGCCCTTAGGTCAGTTAGGTTTAAGTAGTTCTAAGTTCTAGGGGACTGATGACCACAGATGTTAAGTCCCATAGTGCTCAGAGCCATTTGAACCATTTTTTGCTCTAGTCACAAACGACTGGAACATTACGTTTTATCGCGACGCACATTCTTTTTCTGTGAATTTTGAAATGTTACTAGATTTGAAAGCATAGTCTAACTGTAACATTATTGGAATGATTTCACTATTGAACCACTAGAAGCTCTGTTCAGAGACATCCACGTCGTCCACTCATGGGTATGCTCCAGAGAGGGATCTTCTGTGGGAGTTGGTCAGTTACTGGGGTGCGCGGTTCATTCTTGCCACTGGCGTGGTCTTGTGCGCTGTGATGTATTAGTGAGACTCTGTATGACTTAAAACCAGAAAAAAGTTTTCTGTATACCACACAGAGCTGGTAGGGCCGGTGACCATAGAGCACATTTATCTCCGAGGCTAATACCTTAATATCTGGCAATCACAAACCATCTGATGCCGATGGTGCAGTATCAGCAAGGCCGTCTACCTCGTCTTTGGGTGTTGACTCAGGCATCCTATTACGATACATTATGATTCATTAGGGGCATGTCAATCTGCTTGGCATGACATAACTATTTCTAACATCTGGCACGCAAACTCTGCTACTGAGCAGCAGAAGACAAGGGTTGTAGTTCTCATTACCCAGGGGTGTGCATTCCATGTTCACTGATTTCCGAAATAAAAGCAATAAGCCACTACTTCCTCGTCCTATATGTAATTCACGACATAATCATACAAACTGTGAACTGATGTCCGTACGATCAAGTTGTTCTCGGAAGATGGCATTCCGATCAACGGACAACCGCGCCAACGATGACGTCACGGCACCTACTACACAGGATAATTTTTGCCGGATGTTCCCATGTCCACGGTCGCTTTGTACACGGTCACAGACGGTGCTGTATGGCACAGAGAAGCGCCTACTAGAGTCTCTTACGAAGAATGGAAGCAGGAGAGTTGCAAACTGACGTGGCCCGATGGCTTAATGTGAATCGTACTGTTGTTTCTCGGATGCGGCGACAGTTTAGAGAGATGGAGACTGTATCCCGACGACCAGGGCATGGCCAATCACGTGTGACATCAGAAAGAGAGGACCGTTAGTTGGCTAAAAGAGCACGACGGTACCACGTTAGTACAACACGGCAACTGGCATCTGACCTTGCAGCACTCAGTGAACATTTTGTATCGAGGCGAATGCTGTACTGCAAACTTCAGCAGTTGGCCTTTATTGTGGGAGACCTGCTGTATGTGTAGCTCTGAGGCGTCTTTACAGAAAGGAACATATGGAGTAGAGCTGTCAACGCGCCACCTGGACCGTCGAACAGCGGGTCAATGTTCTTTTCACAGATGAGCCCCTATTTGGTTTGGAGAGTGATTCTCGACGTATTCGCATCTGGAGGGAATGCGGAACACGATTTCGAGGCCCAAATATTGTGGAAAGAGACCGTTGTCGAGGAGGATCCCTAATGGTGTGGGCAGGGATTATTTTGACCACTCTGAACATCTCTTCACGAAATTGTATGGATGAATTGGCAAGGTTTAATTGTGATCAGGAACCGTGACAAGATCTTGGGACCTCATGTGCGGTTGTTGCGACGTGCTATTGATGGATGATAATGTTCGACCTGATAGAGCACGGTGGTTGATGTTTTCTTGGAAACGGAAGATATCGCAAGTATGGCGTAACCTCCTCGTTCCTCCGATTTGAATCCCATAGAGCAGGTATCGGATGCATTTGGGAGAAGATTGCATCACGTCAGCATCCGCCAACCATCTCAAGATTTGCGAGCGGTTCTGCAGGAAGAATGGGCGTTATTGCATCAACGTGAGATTAATGAGCGTGCCCCGTCATTCTCAGCTCTGTATTGCTTCCAGAGGTGGTCACAACACAGACTGAGTACCTTAGCCAGTTGTCGGAAAGTTCGTGCAATTCCGTAAGGTTGGAGAAGTCGAAGAACACTTTTCTATGTTGTAGTTGTTTAAATTACGTATTCTTTAAATTGTTTCTACTTTAGCATCATCTCTTTATACAGTTTCGTGGCAAAATAAGTACAAGCTTGCCAAATTTTCTTTTGATGCTTTAGCTTTGGACACCAGTGTAGTTCCTGACAATCAGCGGATGATACTGTTACTCACTGCAGCTTTTCGTTTAATGTTCATACTGCGTTTTCTGCAGGTGAACGTCTATCCAAGGTTACACCTAGAGATATTCTGATATTGACAAGGTTCCAATGGACTGCGCTCCCAGGTCAGCTGCAAGGTTCTTGGAATCTAAAGGATCTACAGAAGGCTGATACAAACTTACTGGACTTGGGGGGGGGGGCTTTGATTGAAGAAAATATGAACTAAAACGATAAAATGTATCGTTGTTCCTTTTTCCTTTTCCATACAATGTATCATAGTTGATTTTTCAGTGTAAAATTTATCAAGCTTCTAAATTCAGTCACATGACCACTATCATGACATCAATCCTAGATACAACAAATATTACATTATGAAGAATTCTTTTACTTTACACATCATGTCCAAGCATTGACAGTTATTGCACAGGAAGTATTTGTCCCATTGGCGCCCAAGCATTCTATATAATAATCACCATTTGTAAATATCTTTCCTATGGTGGTGGTGGTTGTTTTCAGTCCGAAGATTGGTTTGGTGCTGCTCGTCATGTTACTCTATCTTGTGAATGTCTCATTATCTCCGAATAGCTATCGCAACCTACATCCTTTTGAATCTCGATCCCCCTCTACAATTTTCACCCCTCACATTTTTCTTCAGTACTAAACTGGTGATCCGTTGATGTTTCAGAACGATTCCTGTGAACCGATCCCTCTTTTTAGTCACCGTACACAGTAGTTCTTCTGGGACTCTGCAAAAATAGCACACATCCCCGCAACCTTAAGCCCACACACAGTTTCTATTGCCCCGCGCAACCTAGAGATACAGTCTCCGTTGTAACTTCTAGTGTGTCCGGCGCCAAGTCGGCATTCATCAAAGCACTGTCCAGTATGACCTCTCGAGGTGGTCTCTCGCACTTGTGCTTATGGGCCTTCTGCGAATTTTGCCGGCGCTGTTTCCTCTGCCGGTTCATGACCCACAGCCCGTCCCCTCACCTACAGCCAGGCGCAAGACTTTTCCACACAGTCTTTTTTATTTATGTGTGCATGAAGTTTAAAATAAAAATTGTAATCTACATAGTTAAGTACAGACCACCATTAGTTCTGATTCACGTTTCATTCATCGGTGGAGATTAATTTGCTGTGATTTGATTTGCCTTTTTTTAAATTTCAGGTTTTATATGTTTCGGAACAGTTTGGAGAGACGGTCGCGTAACATTATCATATCTCCCATCTCAACTTCATCTACTTACTCTTCCCTTTCTATTATATTGGCTTCATTTCCCTTGTATAGCCCTTTTACATACTCTTTAAATCTTTCAGCTTTCCCTTCTTTGCTTAATACAGATTTTTCACATGAGCTCTTGATACTCCTACAGCTGCTTTTATTTTTTCTAAACATCTTTAATTTTCCTATAGGCGGCATCTATCTTTCCCCTAGTGATACATGCTTCTAAATCCTTACATTTGTCCTCTAGCAGTTTCTCTTTAGCCATTTTGCACATCCTGTCGATCTCATTTTTTAGACGTTTTTATTCTCTTTCGCCTGCTTAATTTTTATATTTTCTCCTTTAATGAATTAAATTCAATATCTCCTGCGATATCAGAGCATTTCTATTACGCTTTGTCTTAACTATATCATCCTCTGCTGCATTCATATTTCATCTCTCAAAGCTATCTATTTGTCTTCAACAGCATTGCTTTCCCCTTTTGTGGTCAGTCGTTGCGTAATGCTCCCTCTGCAAACACTTAATAATGGTTACGGACTATATTTGTAAATGTGAAGCAAAGACAGCAATGTATCAAATATTTCCTGTGCATGGTACAGAGCTAAGGAATTACCCTTATCGGTTTCGCATGCTACGAATTTTCTTCATCGACCCGATAAGAGACGTTTGAAACTAGTCGCTTAATAAATGTTAATGAATGTAATAAACTTATAGTGTCTCCAAAATTGTTATTTCGGCATCTTGATGCTGCGCGGCACTGTTTCCATAGTGTTCTACAACGGTATCTTCTTGTTATATGTGATACTTTTTTCTCCTAACTTCACTGTCGGATTTGTTTCATTTGCTTGGAGTATGGTTTAAATTCACTGAGAAGTCGAGCCAAGAGAGCAGCCCCTTGACTGTAAGCGCTCATCCACATGAGGCAACAGATTTTGTGTCTGTTTTACGTAGATTTCGAAAACGTGGGGTTTGGTTGTTCAGTGGGGAAAGTGTTGAGCACAAAATACAAAGCTCTGAGGTTCGATTCCCGGTAGAATCTACGGTTTTTCTGACAGTTATCGCTTCTTTCACCTTTGGAAATGATTCGTTAACGAGTAAAATGACGAACTGAGTGTCCACGTTAAACTGCACGTCCCCTGTAATGGGTTACGTAAGTCAGTCAGTAAAATCTGCACAGTGCGTTTATCGTGTTTCCTGGGGGCGACTATATAAAATGCTGACATTGTTGCAATGAAACATATGCAGACATTTTGTTGAAAGACTGTAGACGGCATTGCATGGTTTCTTCTCACTTTAGAATAGTCTGCAGCAATTCTATTCTTGTTTCTTGTACTGCGCGCCTAGTTCCTGGCACACTTAATGTATACAAGAAGTTCCCCTTTTGCTCGCTTTGAGGTGGATTCAGTGATCACCGGCGATCGCGAGCCTGTGCTGGGAAAACCACCGGGAAACATGTCCGGCCAGCAGCAGGGACGGATACACAGTTGGAGATCTGAACGCTACTGCTTGCAAATGTAGACGCAATTTGAGCGTCTTTGTGCCATTTCTTAGCAGCGGCAAGGTGGTATTTCGATGCCGAAGTCAGTAGGTTTCTACAATACAACCAGATAAAGTTTGCATTAACTGAAAAAATAAATGGAAGCTAAACGTAAAGAAGAAACCTGAAACTGTATATAACGTTTGTTACGTGAAATGTCTTGTTCCTTACCCACGTTAAGTAACTACATGTCAGACCTGGTATTTCTAGTAAGCAGTACAAGAGTTGTGTAACGTTCTGTGGAAAGGTTGAAAGGAAGATCTTTAAAGTCAGCTAGGTGATAGTGGTTGAAGGGAAGGAATTTAATGGCATTTTTGCCAAAGAGATAATTACATACCCAGACCTGGGCCAACTGATAAATAATTCGTCGAAGCGTTTCTCTTGTATGATTTAGAAAGACGCGGAGAAGCTACAACAGGGTGATTGGGTACGGATTCGGATACAACCCTTCAAAATCCTGTATTGTATAACTGCGCAATGGCTCTCTGTAAAACAGAGCGCAATGGCAAACTGTGGGCTCCATGCGTTCATCAGAATGCTAAAGAAACCAACATCTAAGAAATCACACGAAGATTATGGTATTGTTTGAAATATCATTAATTATGCTATCGATCTGAAAAGCGTACGAAGTTTTGCGACGCCAATGAGATGAGAAATGAAAGGTCTTTTGATAACCTATATCGTTTTCTGCCCTTATTCTTCACAAACGCATTCAGACGCAAATTTATCGGCAGCTATTAACTCGATCATCCTTGATATCGTATGAGATTTGGTGTAACACTTCAAAACAGTTACGTCTGCAGTCTAAACGGTGCGAGTCATTATCGGTAAAACACAAACCAGCCTACATGGGCCTTTATTTGCTATGTGCGACTTATCGATTCCTTCTTTGCTGATGATAACACGTTATCTCCGCCCGCACATTCTTTGCGTGTTGTGAATAACACCACATTATTGCATTCATCTTAACTATTTTCCGTAAGTTTTACATTGCCTCCTGCTTTCACTGACCCAAATGATTTAATTTAGCACATCATGCGATGTACGTAAATGCATTTCTGATTGATCAAAGGTCTCTAATTATATGCTATTGTATATAATTTATGTATATTTTTGATTTAATAGTAATGAGCCATTGGAATGAGAATATAGTGTATTGCATTAATGGCGGTGCACTAATGTGATCAGTTGCAGGAGTTCTTCAAATGGAGATGAAACTTAAAAGGAGTTTTTGACAGAAGCTGGTACACACTGCAATAGATACCCAAGGCGTTAGGGGATAAATCCTAGGTATATTTAATGTATGAGGAAGAACAGAGAGAGGTTTAAATCCATTACTTTCTTGCCATACATGGAAAGTCGGTCGTCAAAAATAGGTCGGACCCTCACTAAGCATAAAGTGAACTTTCGCTCACCAACGAAGACTGCATCACTTTTGGGTTCCCTCAAGGATGACTTAAGTTCATCAAGGCTGACTATTTGCAAGATGACATAGAAATGTGGCCCTTCATACACCGGACAGACGACGCGGGTAGCCCGTGAGAGCTACACTATGTGATCAAAAGTATACGGACACCTGGCTGAAAGTGACTCAAAAGTTCGTGGCGCCCTCCATCGCTAATGCTGGAATTCAGTATGGTGTTGGCTCACGCTTAGCCTTGCTGGCAGCTTCCACTCTCGCAGGCATACGTTCAATCAGGTGCTGGAAGGTTTCTTCGGGAATGGCAGCCCATTCTCCACGGAGTGCTGCACTGAGGAGAGGTATCGATGACGGTCGGTGAGGCCTGACACGAAGTCGGCGTTCCAAAACATCCCAAAGGTGTTCCATAGGATTCAGGTCAGGACTCTGTGCAGGCCAGTCCTTTACAGGGATGTTATTGTAGCGTAACCACTCAGCATTATGAACAGGTGTTCGATCTTGTTGAAAGCTGCAATCACCACCCTCGAATTGCTCTTCAACAGTGGGAAGCAAGAAGGTGCTTAAAACATCAATGCAGGCCTGTGGTGTGATAATGCCACGCAAAACAACAAGAGATGCAAGCCCCCTCCATGAAAAACACGACCACACCACCACACCAAAACACCACCGCCTCCGAATTTTTCTGTTAGCACTACACACGCTGGCAGATGAAGTTCACTGGGCATTCGCCATACCCACACCCTGCCATCGGATCGCCATAATGCGTACCGTGATGCGTCACTCCACACAACGTTTTTCCACTGTTTAGTCGTCCAATGTTTACGCATCTCACACCAAGGAAGGCGTCGTTTGGCATTTACTGGCGTGATGTGTGGCTTATGAGCAGCCGCTAGACCATGAAATCCAAGTTTTTTCCCCTCCCACCTAGCTGTTATAGTACTTGCAGTGGATCCTGATGCAGTTTGGAACTCCTGTGTGAACGTCTGGAAAGATGTCTGCCTAATACAAATTACGACCTTCTTCAGCTATCGGCGGTCTCTGTCAGTCAAGAGACGAGGTCGACCTGAAGGCTTTTGTGCTGTACGTGTCCCTTTACGTTTCCACTTCGCTATCACATCGGAGACAGTGGATCTAGAGATGTTTAGAAATGTGGAAATCTCTCGTACAGACATATGACAAGTGACACTCAATCACCTAACCACGCTCGAGGTCCGTGAGTTCCGCGGAGCTCCCCACTCTGCCCTCTCACGATGTCTAATGACTACTGATGTCGCTGATGTGGAGTACCTAATATGAAAAACGTGTGTTTCTGGGGATGTCCGGATACCTCTGATCACATAGTTTACATGGAAGACGGAAATGTACGATGGCTGTAGCGTAGTGAAACATCGAGACTGGGCATTCTGTGCTGTGCCAATCATGTTTAAATGTGTCATGTCTGTAATAAGGCAGGAGTCTTCGTCATTTATGTAAAAGAACGTAGCGCTTCATGGAATAACTGCTGTGGAATCCGTGTCATCTGCAATCAGCACTCCATGCTGGCTGAGGATCGGTGTTGAAGGGAGCGGATATGACATTTTGAAATGGTGGGGAATTATGTGCGCAGATGACATGGATTCGACAGCAGTTATAATGTGAAGCGCTACCATTTTTACACAAATGACGAGGACTGCTGCCTGATTACACACATGGCATATTTAAACATGACTGGCACTTGGACAGAGACTTCTTTAAAGGATCGATGCATAAACGCACTTTGTAGTAAGCTGTCACTTTAAAATGGCGCAATAGGCAGAAATCGTGATAATATACACATTTGATAGAAGTCTTGACGGGAATTTTTGTCCTGTCTAAAATGTTGAAGGAATGTGAACGCAAAAAAATTGAATATAACTTCTTTCTTGTTTATTGTTAACCAAACCTATGATGACGACGACGACGACGACGGCTGAGAGATTGAGTAAATGAGTAATTGAGTAATTGCAGCAACCAAAGAATTGTGGCAGAATGTAGTACGTATGTAGAAAGCTACGCACGATCCTCAAAGACACAACAAAATTCCACTCACAATATTTTGAATACAAGTTGAACAACGTTACTACGTCATTTTCCGAGCGTGTGTCTTGGACATCATTTTTTCCCCGGTATTGTGAAACCGAATCGGTAACTGAAGCAGTGTGAAAGCGTCCCTATTTACTCTTTGAGGCGTCAGAACCACGTGGCACAAAGTTATACTGAGGAGTTCAATTATAACTTTGACACACATGTCTCTAATAGGCGCTGTCGTGGCAATTATTTTGCCTGTGAATCCGAAATACCAGATGAGGATATACGGACGCTCTGGATACAATATCGAAAAATTAAAGAAATTTTGTGTTGCCAGAAAAAGTTAAAAGAATCAATGCGCATGGTCTACCTTCCGGAAGGAAGGGAAGTTACTGTTCGTGGACTGCAAGGTCACTTGAACCATAGTAAACTCAGACTGAGGAACGTAAAAATGAAAATATGAGATGTGACCTTTCAAAGGCTCGCAACAGTCGTCTCACGTGACCTGAGGAAACCACTGGAGCCATACGTCAGAAGGGACAGACAGAGGTTGGTTCCACAACGCGAGTCCAATGCTATAATGCTGCACGCCTTTGATTAGTTGTGGCCTGCACCAAATTGTTCACATGTGGTGTGGAGTAATTCTCTCCCGCCGACTTGCGAAAGTCATACTTAACCCATCGAGTCCCAGCAATATTAAAAAAGCAGGTAATTTAAAAATATTTCATAAAATCAACCTTTATTGTCGTAGTAAGCAACCAATACAAGAATAAGCTGGCAAAATGTAAATAATTGTGTAAAGTAGGTGGTCTCACTTTGGAACCACTAGCACATACAGTTTTCAACCATCCTTCATTTCATATGATCTATTTGGAATCAAATTCTCATTTTTCCTAGACGTAATCTAATATCTCGAAACTTCCATGAACTCATAATGTCTAAAACAAATTATAGTCCTAAATAACAAGCAAAAGTGTGCCTAAAATTTAGTAACTAATGTATCAAAAATGTAGACTGTCTCTGTGGTTTCATTTCACTCATAAAAGCCGTAGAACAAAAACAGACTTACGTTACAATAACATTAGATACACATATTTCACTGTCAGTCATCTCCTCAATATGACCACTGTAACAAAACCCCCATGTTAGAATCTCCTGCAGTTACGAAGCACATCTCCGCGTCAGCTGTTGCTTTGACTGTGCAACTAATTGCTACAATGCAGTACATTGGTGAAGTACCCGAGTGTACCGCTAGATGTCTCTGTCTTGCAACAGCTTGCGGTGCTTTCATGCTGTAGGCGCTAGTACTTCAAAACAAAATTAATAAACGTAAACGACTGGTGGTGTTAAGTAGGCAATCAGAATACTAGATGCGGCATTCGGAAATGAGAGCAGTATCGCTCGGAAGTCCGATGCTGAGTGGAACCTCAGGCCGGCACCTAAAACGTAACTACATCCGGAGAAAGGCGGCTGTCGGCGGGGCAGAAGGTCTGGTAAAAAGCCGGTCGACCGTAGCGACCCGCGAGAGATCAAGGTCACTGCCAAGGTAGTTTGTAAGCACCAGGCAGCAGGCGGGAGAGGCGTCGGCGCGCCGGGAGCAGTGTGGGGCCCTTTAACTGATAAGTTGTAAGGCTTACATGCTTTTCTGCCATTGTAAATATTTCCCCTTCACCGTACTGGGACAAAGACACATTAGCCCTCAGCACGAGTTGTGGACAAGATCACTGACCCTATTTTAATGTAATATGTGGCGTGTTTGGTCGTCAGTCAGCTGTGCAGCGTTAGGGCATTCTTATTACAGGCATAGTAACGAGCAGCTGAGTTTTGGAGGTGGTGATCTGATATTTATGAATCTGGGAGTAATTATCTGGCATGCTTTATTATGGAGATATGAAACTGTTTGTAAAGAATTTTCTGCGAGTATGGAGAAAAATTTTGG
This sequence comes from Schistocerca americana, assembly GCF_021461395.2. Lineage (NCBI taxonomy): Eukaryota > Metazoa > Arthropoda > Insecta > Orthoptera > Acrididae > Schistocerca > Schistocerca americana. The sequence continues at coordinate 314,583,351 of NC_060122.1, forward strand.
AGGAATATGTCGAGGTAACCAACGTATGCACAACAATGAATTTTTTGTCAGGATTATTAATTGAAGGAAATCTTTGTCCCTTAGCTAACTAATAATTTTCATAGAATGAAATTTTCACTCTACAGCGGAGTGTGCGCTGATATGAAACTTCCTCGTAGATTAAAACTGTGTGCCGGACCGAGACTCGAACTCGGGACCTTTGCCTTTCGCAGGCAAGTGCTCGACCAAATGAGCTACCCAAGCACGACTCACGCCCCGTCCTGGTAGAGCACTTGCCCGCGAAAGGCAAAGGTCCCGAGTTCGAGTCTCGGTCCGGCACACAGTTTTCATCTACCAGGAAGTTTAATAATTTTCATGGTTAGCGTCAATTTAATCTCGGTTTTCATTACGTCGCAAATAACGCAACTGGTTTAAACGTCTGTAATTTTTGCAATGAATGAATTTCGTAATTGTTAGTCTTCTTACGTTGAACAGTCTTTTCTGACAATAATCAGAGTTTACTTTTTCAGGTATACTTTTCGTTAAAGGAAAACCCTCCTCCATCACTCTTAGTAAAGCTCTAAACATTTTGTCGCGTGTGCACAGCACCTTCGCCACATGCAACCACAGATTGTTTCTGACAACCAAAGAAGAATTTAGTAGTGATTATATTATTTTTCTTTAACTGCTGCCTTTCAGTTTGATTTCGAGAACGTCAGCATACAAGACACAAAATAGCATGTCGAGCAAGAGGTAAGTTGATTTTCTTTTGGGGCACATCTCACTGTTTTCTTGTGAGCAGGCAGGGCAAAATCAGAATTTTCAGGTGTTGTACTAAGTACGAAGATTAATTTACAGTGAACACTGAAGGTAACCTTAAACAGATATTTTCTTCCGAATCGAGCAGTATTTTATTTTGTGGATATTTCGTCAACATTGCACTTCGTGTTAAATCAATTGAGGTTCAGTTAAATAGTTTTCACTGTGTACACAATTAGTTTCTTTTGGAATTTAATCGGATTCATTTTCATTATTTCAAATTCAGCATTTCAGAAAGATTTAAGTTGTGTGTGACGACACTTAGCAAGCCCAATAGGGGGCAAATTGCAGTTACGATGAGCTATGTCCGCCGGACGGAGTGGCCAAGCTGTTCCAGGCGCTTCAGTCTGGAACCGCGCGACGCTACGCTCGCAGCTTCGAATCCTGCTTCGGCCATGGATGTGTGTGATGTCCTTAGGTTAGTTAGGTTTAGGTAGTTCTAAGTTCTAGGCGACTCATGGCCTCAGATGTTAAGTCCCATAGTGCTCAGAGCCATTTGAACCATTTGAGCCATCTCCCAGAGCAAATAAAGATCCCACAGTTATGGCCGGATGACTGTAGTTTCATTTGGTCATAACAACTTCTTTCCTGGATGAATTACGTTTCTTTTAAAATTTCCCAATGGACCTCAGTCTGGGATCTGCCTCTCCTACCTTTTGTCTCATGCAGCCACACTAGTTTAGGTGTCACTGTACGGTTACGGCCCCCTCTGCCCCCAGCTATTTTACTGTAGTGACTGTTTCCAGTGATTAGTCGCCAATAGTGTAATCGAACAACAATGAATCGCTTCGCCTATTTATGCGCAGTACGACCGTATGTGGATGCGCAGTGGTCAGCACACTGGAGTTGTTTTCGTGAGGACGACGGTCAGCCCCCGTCCGGTGATCCTGATTTTCATTTTCAGCGATTTTCCTAAATCGATCAAGGCAAATGCTGGGGTCATACATTTGATATGGTGTGGCTGTTTTCCTTTCCCTAATCAGAGCCTGAGATCCGTCATTGACGACCGCGTTGTCAACGGGATGCTAAACCGTAATCGATCTTCCTGATCTTCCTTTGCGTGCAATAAGTCACGTTTATTTTCGTTCAGGGTGAACTGACATCGATCCTCTTCTGCAAGTGTTGCTGCATTTCACAACAATTTTCTAGCGTTGCCACATACTTTTAACTTTAACGCACGTTGTGTGGGTGGATAGTGTAACCAAAGCCAGTCAGAAGCCAATTCCGGCGGAAACAACAGTAGCGTTCTATACGGCACCATCAAAGAGCAACCGCTCCCTTTCCTTGGGTCCAGTTCACACAGAAATGATGTGGCACCGACGCCAGGCGGCACGTAGGGACGTGGCACGGGCATGACATAGGCAATTCACACTGAGGTTGCGCAGTAGGGAGAGAGACACGAGACGGTCGTGCTACGAATGGATCAGAACATGTCGTCTTCATCAGAGCCGGCCGGTGTGGCCGTGCGGTTAAAGGCGCTTCAGTCTGGAACCGCGTGACCGCTACGGTCGCAGGTTCGAATCCTGCCTCGGGCATGGATGTGTGTGATGTCCTTAGGTTAGTTAGGTTTAATTAGTTCTAAGTTCTAGGCGACTGATGACCTTAGAAGTTAAGTCGCATAGTGCTCAGAGCCATTTGAACCAATCTTCATCAGACGAAGATATTGCTACATCAGATCTTTTGTAACTCTTAAGTATTGACCAATGAAGAAATACTGGGTACATCCGTTATGGTTGAAAAAATGGGAGAAATGTGGCACATTCGACGTAATGAAAGAACTGAACCTGTTTCCCGAAAGTTCCCAGCATTTTCACAGAGTACCTGGAAAGAGTTTCTACACTGAAGAGCCAAAGAAAATGGTACACCTGCCTAATATCGCGTAGGGTCCCCAGGAGCATGCAGAAGTGCCGCAACATGAGGTGGCATGGACTCGGCTAATGTATGAAGTAGTGCTGGAGGGAATTGACATCATGAATCCTGCAGGACTGTTCATAAATCCGTAGGAGTACGAGGGGGTGGAGATCTCTTCTGAACAACACGTTGGAAGACATTCCAGATATGCTCAACAGCCTTAGTGTTTGCTGAGTTCGGTGGCCAGCGCAGCATGCCCGAGTCCGTCGGAATGAGCAATGGACATGAGTAGAGGCAGATGATCGGACAAGGTGCTTACGTACGTGTCACCTGTCAGAATCGTATCTAGACGTATCAGGCGTCCCGTATCACTCCAACTGCACACGTCCCACACCATTACAGAGCCTCCACCAGCTCAAACATCTCCTGTTGACATGCAAGGTCCATGGATACATGAGGCTGACTCCATACCCGTACACGTCCATCCACTCGATACAATGCGATACGAGACTCGTCCGACCAAGCAACATGTTTCCAGTCATCAAAAGTCCAATGTCGCCGTTGATGGGCTCGGGCGAAGCGTAAAGCTTTGTGACGCGCAGTCATCAGGGGTACTCGAGTGGGCCTTCCGCTCCCAAAGCCCTTATAGATGATGTTTTGTTGAATGGTTCGCATGATGACACTTGTTGATGGCCCAGCATTGAAATCTGCATCAATTTGCGGAAGGGTTGCCCTTCTGTCACGTTGAACGGTTCTCTTCAGTCGTCGTTGATCCCGTTCTTGCATGGTCTTTTTCCGGCCGCAGCGATGTCGGAGATTTGATGTTTTACCGGATTCCTGATAGTCATGGTACACTCCTCAAATAGTCGTACGGGAAAATCCCCTCTTCATTGCTACCACGGAGATGCTGTGTCCCCTCGCTCGTGCGCCGACTGCAAGAACCTGTTCAAACACTTAAATCTTGATAACCTGCTCTTGTAGCAGCTGTAACCGATTTAATAACTGCGTCAGAGACTTGTCTTATATAGGCGTTGCCGACCCATCACCGTACTCTGCCTCTTTACATTGTATTTGAATACGCATGCCTATGACAGTGTCTTTGGCGCTTCAGTGTATATTGCATTACACAAAATGAAGGAGAAGCTACAGAGCAAAGCAACGAAACTGAAATGTTTTGATCACAATTCCTATTTTTCATATGGATTTTCATTTGAACGTGCGCCTAAAAATTGATGATTTTGTGATAGTTGTGCAAAATATTACGACACTTTTCCGAAATCTGATAATTTTCACTGTTGTAGACCACAAATTCCTCGTTAAAGGGTATAGTGTCCTACCGTGCGATAGAGATTTTACCCTTATAGAGAGGAACAAAGTGTTCTTTCTTCCAGAAAACTTAATTGTAGTCATTGCCAACGCCATGGACAAAGGGTTCCTTGTGTGCAAATGGAACCAGAGGATTTCAGAGATCTTACCGCACTAGACCACGGGTTACACAGAGGCTCATTGAAAATAACTGAGTATGTCTGGCTACACATTTCATCTGACAACCTTACTACACTAAAGAATAAAAAATCATAATATCCAGCAACTGGGTATTTGTCAAAGCATGGCATAGAAGCCGAGAGGTGCTGAGAAAAGAAATCTCTCTCTAGATAACATCACAGTATCTTGTTTGATAAAATCCTGTCAGTAAAAAGTGCCAAGGAGAAAGCCTTACTTGACATGTGACAATATATCTCAGCTGAAAAACGAAATTTTTACGAACAAGTACCAGGTGAACAGTGGATTTACACGTCTGTCTGGCAACACCCATTGACAGAAAGCATAAAGCTGGCTGTACGTGTTTAGTGTAATTGCAACAGGAACAGCATTAATTTTTTCCGTATCTTCTGCTGCTGCTTGTCCAGATTTGTAATGCAGTAAACACTTGTGCTTTGACCTGTGTTTTTGTAGTCTCTCAAAATAAGGGTTCTATTTCTGCAAAAAGTAATACAGAGAAGCCAGTGTGTTTCACCAGCACATCGTTGTAATTGCAACAGATCCGACGTTGTTCGTCCAGGTAAACAAAAGCGATAGTGCTATTTTTTGAGAGATAACGTAAGTAGTTGTGTAATAACAGTTACAGAAGTATGACAGTGGCGTTTTACCTCATGTACACAGCCTGCATCAAGGAAGTCTAGATATCTAAGCGAATAACAGGTAAACACAAAACATACGGAACACAAAATATTTTAGTTGTATCAATAGTAAAATCCCATTTCTCATTCATTGCTCACTAAAACACGTTCCATTTGCTCGACAATATGTGAATGAAAATAGTTACAGAATATTTCGGTAGTGAAACTGTTAGTGCAGACAAGAATAATTTACGTATACAGCCTACAGCCAACTCTACCACTTGATTTGCGATTCTTTCCCTCTAGTTTTAAAATGAAAATAACTCTTAATCCAATATTAACTTGAAATGTGACTGAAACTGACTTCATAAACCACAGACGAAAGAGAAACACGAGCACTAAATACGCATAGCGCGTGGCCATAACGTCAAGAGTTTCGTGTCTTAGTTCGTCGCAGCAAGAGGTCAAAATATACCACTTATTTACTCGGGACAGGAAGGAGAGATGCAATCTTCCCTCTGTCAAAAACAATTTCGATATGTTAGCAACTGTCGTATGCAGCTATCTGTTCTAAAATCCACCAAACGTAGTCTGGCAAGTGACTACATTCTTCGCTGCAAACTTTTCAAAATATCCCCTGTCTTTTACTTTTGGGTACTATCGCAATAACTACGGGCAATAAAGACAATAAAAAGAGTTCACTATCAAGGTGTAAAGTCAGACTATAAGAGTAATACTTTTTCTTTTTTCCTTTTTTTGCAGAATAGTTTTCTCAAAATCGAATGAGACAGCTTGCATAGTGTAGAACAAGCGTGAGTCTCAAAACAGTTGAAACGTCCCCTTTTTGAAGAATTATACATGACTGTGCTTAAACTGACATACAATATTTTTAGCGCAACGCAATCTGACTTTCAAAAATCCCTACAAAAGAATGGCCCTTACTAACATTAACCTGTACCTTTCACAAATCACTTACCTCACAAAAATCTTCGTTACTCAAGCTACTGCAATACAGCGAGCGCCACTACTGCCAGCTAAATGAAAGATTCAAACTACGGAAGGCACTAACTACTGATAGGCATAGTTAGCAAATGAAAGATTTTAATAGAGAACAAACAATGTATTTACCTTAATGGTCATAATATATATATATATATATATATATATATATATATATATATATATATATATATATATATATATATATATATATATATCAGTTCATGACAAATTTCAAAACTCCGCCATCTCTCTCCCCACATCCACCACTGCTGGTGGCTCACCTCCAACTGCGCAACGCTACGCGCTGTTCACATCCAGCTGCCGCTGCCCAACACTACAATGGCAGACAACAATGCAAACTAGCCACAAACTTCACACAGCACAGCCAGTGATTTTTATGCAGAGGTGGCATTACCAATAAAAAACCTACACAGCCTACTTAGATAGCCCCCATGCTCCCCACAAAAAATTTTACTTGAAAGATACTGATTCTTATACAACATATCTTCAAAATATTTCATAAGACTGGAACATTCAGATTGTTCGAAACGTTTCATCATTATGATGCTATGTTTTACTCGGTCTTGTGTAGCTTGAGACCAATACGCTGAGAGGAAGGCATGATAAAAATCTCCTTCACTGTGACAATCGTGAATGACCGATACGCATTCTTACAGCTGGTTCATTCTCTAAGTAGCCACACATGAATTCTAATCTGTGTTCTAACGACCAGTTGGGAGGAAAACAATGAGAGAATTGATGGAGCCATGCTTGTGGATGAATGTCGTTGCCAGAATTCTTAAATGTTTTGAATTTACGTGTAGTAATGAACAGCTTATAGTCAAAACCATCATGTCGGCGAGTCGCATATCGGTCATTGTTAGGTCGTGTCGGCCGTGTCGGCCGTTCCATCTCAAAATTCGGTGCACATTGCCAATTTCTTTCATAACTTCCGAAATGCCCTGTGTTATTATTTTGCGGCTTTTCCCTATTTCTAAGTCCCTCTTCCCGTGTTGGAGCGCGAGTGTCCTCTGAAATTTGTAATTTTTGTATTACTTGTGCCAACTGATCTTTTACTTCCCGGATTTCTCTTTTGTATTGCGTATTAATTTGATTCTGATTTTGTTTGAATTTCTTAATTTGTTCATACTCTTCTGTGTCAGTGATGGCTACAGGTCTTGTGTCATTCAGATCATCATCTACCTTTGCAGATAAGTTAGTGAACTGATCCGAAAGTTCGGCTACTTTCTCCGATAGTGTACTTATTTCCTCAGTGTGTCTTTCTGAACCAAGTTTCAGAGTGTCCATTTGTGTTGAAATCGTATCTACTGTGTCCTGTAAGTTTTCTTGAGTTTTTGCAAGTTGCGTAACCGAATCGGTAGATGCAACTGAGTCAATTTTAGCTTGCAAGGTGTCGTGATTTTTATGAACAATAGTTTGCAGTTCTTTTATGGCTGCTTCGTGATTCTGTAATGCATTTTCATGACGCTAAAAAAGTAGGTTGGAAATGCTCACAAATTTGTGTTTTTACGTCATTACAGACTTTTTGACATTTCGATTCAATGTTATGTAACTGAGTGGTTAAATCTTCACGTCTTTGTTCAAGCGTCGTGTCTAACTTTTGAAGATTTTGTCCCATTTGTTTCTGATTTTGTTCAAGCGTTGTGTCTAACTTTTGTAGCCTTTGTCTCATTTGTTACATTAACTGTAATAACAATGCACTGGTGTCTGAAACATGTTCCTCAGTGCTATTCGGCAATGCATTTGAACAGGCAATATTCGCAGTTTGAAAAGCAGAAAATGTGTCTTGATTTATTTGAGAAAAGGGTGAGGACGCAAAACCTGAATCTACAGTATTTGCAAGATTGTGTCCTGTCATTTCGGATTCCTGAGGTAAGCTGTTGCCGGCCGATCGATCGATAATGCTTCCCTGTTCACTACCTGTTTCACTGTCTACACCATTGTTTGCAGCCCGCTCCATTTCCCTATGCACAATTACCAAATTACTACTTTGAACATCAGTTAATTCATTACACGGTGGCGCTAACATACTGCTTTCGTCTTCACTGTCATTTCTCAGTTTACTTTGGAGCCTAGTATTACGCTTTTCACACGCCATTATTGTCACAATATTTCACACGATAACACAGAAAAGCACAATTTGAAGAGCAAAATAAGAGAACACATTAACATAGCACTGAAAATAATATGTAGTTAATTGCAAGCGCAGCTGCGAAATACTTGGTGCAAATCTACATGCATGCCACAACTGTTTTACTGTACAACAATGAAAGACTGCAACTACAAAGGAGATTCTCTCTACAATTACGCGCTAGCAATAAACAAAATCTACACTAATTACACGAACTACAAGAAAAAATCTGAAGATTCCAGTGAGGTATCCTCGGCTAAGGGTCGACATATGAAACGTCCCCTTTTTGAAGAATTATACATGACTGTGCTTAAACTGACATACAATATTTTTAGCGCAACGCAATCTGACTTTCAAAAATCCCTACAAAAGAATGGCCCTTACTAACATTAACCTGTACCTTTCACAAATCACTTACCTCACAAAAATCTTCGTTACTCAAGCTACTGCAATACAGCGAGCGCCACTACTGCCAGCAACATGAAAGATTCAAACTACGGAAGGCACTAACTACTGATAGGGATAGTTAGCAAATGAAAGATTTTAATAGAGAACAAACAATGTATTTACCTTAATGGTCATAATATAAATATATATATATATATATATATATATATATATATCAGTTCATGACAAATTTCAAAACTCCGCCATCTCTCTCCCCACATCCACCACTGCTGGCGGCTCACCTCCAACTGCGCAACGCTACGCGCTGTTCACATCCAGCTGCCGCTGCCCAACACTACAATGGCAGACAACAATGCAAACTAGCCACAGACTTCACACAGTACAGCCAATGATTTTTATGCAGAGGTGGCGTTACCAATAAAAAAACCTAAACAGCCTACTTACACAGTGGTTTATAATTTTTTTTGCGCAAAAAGAAAAGTTTTACTGAGAAACAACACTACTGGCCATTACAATTGCTACACCACGAAGATGACGTGCTACAGACGCGAAATTTAACCGACAGGAAGAAAATGCTGTGATATGCAAATGATTAGCTTTTCAGAGCATTCACACACAGTTGGCGCCGATGGCGACACCTACAACGTGCTGACATGAGGAAAGTTTCCAACCGATTTCTGATACACAAACAGCAGTTGACCGGCGTTGCCTGGTGAAACTTTGTTGTGATACCTCGTGTAAGGAGGAGAAATGCGTACCATCACGTTTTCGACTTTGATAAATGTCGGATTGTAGCCTATCGCGATTGCGCTTTATCGTATCGCGACATTGCTCCTCGCGTTGGTCGAGATCCAATGGCTGTTAGCAGAATATGGAATCGGTGGGTTCAGGAGGGTAATACGGAACGTTGTGCTGGAGCCCAACGGCCTCGTATCACTAGCAGTCGAGATGACAGGCATCTTATCCGCATGGCTGTAACGGATCGTGCAGCCACGTCTCGATCCCTGAGTGAACAGATGGTTGTTGTCTTGCAAACGTCCCCAACAGTTCGACGACGTTTGCAGCAGCATGGACTATCAGCTCGGAGGCCATGGCTGCGGTTATTCTTGACACTGCTTCACAGACTGGAGCACCTGCGATGGTGTACTCAACGACGAACCTGGGAGCACGAATGGCAAAACGTCATTTTTTCGGATGAATCCAGGTTCTATTTACAGAACATCCGTGTTTGGCGACATCGCGGTGAACGCACGTTGGAAGCGTGTATTCGTCATCGCCATACTGGCGTATCACCCGACGTGATGGTATGGGGTGCCATTGGTTACACGTCTCGGTCACCTCTCCTTCGCATTAACGGCACTTTGAACAGTGGACGTTACATTCCAGATATGTTACGACCCGTGGCTCTACCCTTCATTCGATCCCTGCGGAACCCTACATTTCAGTAGGCTAATGCACGACCGCATGTTGCAGGTCCTGAACGGGCCTTTCTGGATACAGAAAATGTTCGACTGCTGCCCTGGCCAACACATTCTCTAGGTCTCTCACCAACTGAAAACGTCTGGTCAATGGTGGCCGAGCAACTGGTTCTCATAATACGCCCGTCACTACTCTTGATGAACTGTGGTATCGTGTTGAAGCTGCATGGGCAGCTGTACCTGTACACGCCATCCAAGCTCTGTTTGACTCAATGCCCAGGCGTATCAAGGCCGTTATTACGGCCAAAGGTGGTTGTTCTTGGTACTGATTTCTCAGGATCTTTGCACCCAAATTGCGTGAAAATGTGATCACATGTCAGTTCTAGTACAATATACGTATTTGTCCAATGAATACCCGTTTATCATCTGCTGTTCTTCTTGGTGTAGCAATTTTAATGGCCAGTAGTGTATCTAGACAGACAAATGTAGCTTTGTTTCATCCATATAAAACAATATTTTGAAGCAGATCGGATGACTTCAAATTAATGGAAAGAGCAGAGCGCCACTTGGTGGTCTCCGCCAAGTGTGTCTTCGGTGCGCCACTGGTAGTGACGAACGGACGTGGCGCGGACCACGGAGCGACGCGTCGTGGCCACGCCGTCTCCGCGTGAATTGATTCATTTATTAACAAGGAGGTGGCGCCACGTCCCCGCCAGACGTCTGCGCCACACTATTACTGGGTGAATTGGGCCTCGAGGTATGTGATACTACTAAAAAGAAACTGGACCTCCACGTCGCAGTTGGTGTGCAAGGAACGCTGTAGGACCGGCGGAGAAGGAGAAGTAAGATCATAAAAGGACGTGAGACGAGCAATAAGCATCCATCCAGTTTCAAGCTGAGTTCTCGTCATTGTTTAAAATTGTCTATCACTTGTCGATGCTTACATTCTACTGTCGAAATAGGCCCACTTTTCCATCCAAGAATATTCTCGACATCCGGATCTCGAAATACTGAATTCCATAACGATTTCCGAAATGGAACGTCCCAAGCGCGTAGCTCCAACTGCCGTTCGTCGTTCAGAATCAGATAATTCCCGTCGTGCGGCCATAATCACGTCGGAAACTTTTTCCATGAATAACCTAAGTAAGAAAGGACAGCTCCGCCAACGTCTATGTTGTGTACGCGATACTATCACCATCTGTACATGTACATATCGCTATCCCAAGACTTTTGCCACCTGCCACATGAGACCCAGAAAATATTAGATACAGGCTCTCAGGTGGATGCCATCTTCTTTGACTTCAGGAAGGCGTTCGATACAGTTCCGCACTGTCGCCTAATAAACTAAGAGCCTACGGAATATCAAAGCAACTGTGTGGCTGGATTGAAGAGTTTTTAGCAAACAGAACACAGCATGTTGTTCTCAATGGAGAGACGTCTACAGACGTTAAAGTAACCTCTGGCGTGCCACAGGGAGTGTTACGGGACCATTGCTTTTCACAATATATATAAATGACCTAGTAGATAGTGTCGGAAGTTCCATGCGGCTTTTCGCAGATGACGCTGTAGTATACAGAGAAGTTGCAACATTAGAAAATTGCAGCGAAATGCAGAAGATCTGCAGTGGATAGGCACTTGGTGGAGGGAGTGGCAACTGACCCTTAACATACACAAATGTATTGTATTGCGAATACATAGACAAAAGATCCTTTAATGTATGGTTATATGATAACGGAACAAACACTGGTAGCAGTTACTTCTGTAAAATATCTGGGAGTGTGCGTGCGGAACGATTTGAAGTGGAATGATCATATACTATTAATTGTTGGTAAGGCGGGTTCCAGGTTGAGATTCATTGGGAGAGTCCTTAGAAAATGTAGTCCATCAACAAAGGAGGTGGCTTACAAAACACTCGTTCGACCTATACTTGAGTATTGCTCATCAGCGTGGGATCCGTACCAGGTCGGGTTGACGGAGGAGACAGGGAAGATCCAAAGAAGAGCGGCGCGTTTCGTCACAGGGTTATTTTTTGGTAAGCGTGATAGCGTTACGGAGATGTTTAGCAAACTCATATGGCAGACTCTGCAAGAGAGGCGCTCTGCATCGTGGTGTAGCTTGCTGTCCAGGTTTCGAGACGGTGCGTTTCTGGATGAGGTATGGAATATATTGCTTCCCCCTACTTATACCTCCCGAGGAGATCACGAATGTAAAATTAGAGAGATTCGAGCGCGCACTAAGGCTTTCCAGCAGTCGTTCTTCCTGCGAACCATACGCGACTGGAACAGGAAAGGGAGGTACTGACAATGGCACGTAAAATGCCCTCCGCCACACACCGTTGAGCGGCTTGCGGAGTATAACTGTAGATGTAGATAAGTGTATGTGGTTGTTGTTGTTGTTGTTGTCTTCAGTCCTGAGACTGGTTCGATGCAGCTCTCCATGCTACTCTATCCTGTGCAAGCTTCTTTATCTCCCAGTACCTACTGCAGCCTACATCCTTCTGAATCTGCTTAGTGTATTTCTCTATTGGTCTCCCTCTACGATTTTTACCCTCCACGCTGCCCTCCAATACTAAATTGGTGATCCCCTGATGCCTCAGAAAATGTTCTACTAACCGATCCCTTCTTCTAGTCAAGTTGTGCCACAAACTTCTCTTCTCCCCAATTCTGTTCAATACCTCCTCATTAGTTATGTGATCTACCCATCTAATCTTCAGCAATCTTCTGTAGCACCACATTTCGAAAGCTTCTATTCTCTTCTTGTCCAAACTATTTATCGTCCATGTTTCACTTCCATACATCTCTACACTCCATACAAATACTTTCAGAAACGACTTCCTGACACTTAAATCTATACTCGATGATAACAAATTTCTCTTCTTCAGAAACGCTTTCCTTGCCATTGCCAGTCTACATTTTATATCCTCTCTATTTCGACCATCATCAGTTATTTTGCTCCTTAAATAGCAAAACTCCTGTACTACTTTAGGTGTCTCATTTCCTCATCTAATTCCCTCAGCATCACCCGATTTAATTCGACTACATTCCATTAACCTCGTTTTGCTTTTGTTGATGTTCATCTTATACCCTCCCTTCAAGACACTGTCCATTCCGTTCAACTGCTCTCCAAAGTCCTTTGCTGTCTCTGACAGAATTACAATGTCATCGGCGAACCTCAAAGTTTTTATTTCTCCTCCATTGATTTTAAAACCTACTCGGAACTTTTCTTTTGTTTCCTTCACTGCTTGCTCAGTATAAAGATTGAATAACATCGGCGATAGGCTACAATCCTGTCTCACTCCCTTCCCAACCACTGCTTCCCTTTCATGTCCCTCGACTCTTGTAACTGCAATCTGGTTTCTGTACAAATTGTAAATAACCTTTCGCTCCCTGTATTTTACCCCTACCACCTTCAGAATTTGAGAGAGAGTATTCCAATCAACATTGTCAAAAGCTTTGTCTGAGTCTACAAATGCTAGAAACGTAGGTTTGCCTTTCCTTAATATTTCTTCTAAGATAAGTCGTAGGGTCAGTATTGCCTCACGTGTTCCAACGTTTCTACGGAATCCAGACTGATCTTCCCCGAGTTCGGCTTCTACCAGTTTTTCCAGTCGTCTGTAAAGAATTCGTGTTAGTATTTTGCAGATGTGACTTATTAAACTGATAGTTCGGTAATTTTCACATCTGTCAACACCTGCTTTCTTTGGGATTGGAATTATTATATTCTTCTTTAAGTCTGAGGGTATTTCGCCTGTCTCGTACATCTTGCTCACCAGATGGTAGAGTTTTGTCAGGACTGGCTCTCCCAAGGCCGTCAGTAGTTCTAATGGAATGTTGTCTACTCCGGGGGCCTGGTTTCGACTCAGGTCTTTCAGTGCTCTGTCAGGCTCTTCACGCAGTATCATATCTCGCATTTCATCTTCATTTACATCCTCTTCCATTTCCATAATATTGTCTTCTAGTATGTGGTACTTTTTACATAACGCGACGAAGCTTTTTTGGTTTATTACTTTGACTGTACCATAGTGACATATGTTGGCCCATATGATTGGAAAAATTGTTTGTAATTAGATGCTGTGGTTTGTAACTGGAACAAATATTTAGAAAAATGGAACTGTGAGTGTCGCTCTCATGCTCTCCATGCGGTTGTCATTGGGGAGACGAATAAGGCCAATGTTCTACGAATCCCAAGCACCATATCGGTCTACAGGGGGTTGGAAAAAGAAGACTTGACAGCGCTTTACGTGAACAAAAGGAAATTTCCGTGGCACATTCCACTTCGTGTTTGCGGCAGCGCTGGCGGCCGGGTGACGCCGTGTTTATTGTGGTTTGCCCAGAGGGGCAGGGCGTTGTTCGCGGCGAGTGGAGGCGAGAAGGCCTGTGCAGCAGCCACCGACATTGTCGGAAGATAACATTACGGGCCCACTGCGGCCCCGGCCTGCAACGACCAATTGGCTGGATGCCCGCGGGGAAATCACACCGCCATGTCCGGACGTGACGACGGGCGATGCGCGCGTTTCGACGGAGGAGCAAGCCACGCCACGGCACAACGCTCCGACAGCGAGAACCGCGTATCGACGTTCCTCAAATCTGGGTCGAGTGTCTTGTTATGACGGCCTTGCAGACACGACGTAACAGGTCGCGCGCATTATGACATACTCCACGCGAGGTGCCTGGAGACTGGGGAGACACTGCCTGCCTTTCGCTTGCTCGACTCGTCAGCATAGGATTCATCGGCGTTGTTTTGCCGGCATAGTCTAGGGCTCTAGAGTTGGAAAGAGTTATCTCTTCGTTCGATTTCATCAAAAAATTTCTGACAAGCAACATACCCTGACAGGACAAGAGTCACGGGATAGCCAAATGCGCATATACAGGCAGCAGTAGTATAGCGTCCACAAGGTATAAAAGAGCAGTGCATTGGCGAAGCTGCACTAGAGTATATCTGGTGATAAACGTGAAAAGGTTTCCGACGTGTTTATAGCCGCACGATGCGAATTAACAGTGACACGCCAGTGTAGCCGAGAGCGCTAACGCGCTGCTTCCTGGGGTAGGCGCGCCGGCCCCGGATCGAATTCGCCCGGCAGATTTACGACGGGGGCAGGTGTGCCAGCCAGCCTGGATGTGGTTTTTAGGCGGTTTTCCACATCCCGCTAGGTGAATGCCGGGCTGGTCCACATGTTCGGGCTCAGGTACACGGCTCGCCGACATCTGAACACTTTCGCACTATTCCATGGATTGCCGGCCGGATTGGCCGAGCGGTTCTAGGCGCTTCAGTCTGGAACCGCGCGACCGCGACGGTCGCAAGTTCGAGTCCTGCCTCGGGCATGGATGTGTGTGATGTCCTTAGGTTAGTTAGGTTTAAGTAGTTCTAAGTTCTAGGGGACTTATGACCTCAGATGTTAAGTCCCATAGTGCTCAGAGCCATTTGAACAATTTTTATTCCATGGATTACACTTGACAACGACAGTTGGCGTACACTAATTCTGTCCTGGGGGGGGGGGGGGGGGGGGGGGTACGGGGTGGAAGGGCAGGAAGGGCATCCGGCCACCCCTTTAACACCAACATGCCAAATCTGATTAACAGTGGCTGACCCTGCGTCACTGCGGGACAAGGCTCAAGCGATAGCGATAGAATAGATGGGAATTAACAGTCTTTGAACGCGGAATAGTAGTTGAAGCTAGAAGCATGAGAAATCGTTATGAAATTCAAAATTCCGTGATTCACAGTGTCAAGAATATGCCGAGAATATCAAAATTCAGACACTACCTTTTCCCACGGACAACGCAGTGAACAACGTCCTTCACTTAACGACCTAGAGCAGCGACTTTTGCGCTGAGTTGACAGTGCTGTCAGAAAGGGAATACTGTGTGAAATAATCGCAGAAGTCAATGTGGGACGTACGACGAACGAATGCGTTAGGATAGTGCGGCGAAATTTGGCGTCAGTGAGCTGTGACAGCAGACGACGCGAGTGTCTTCTCGAACAGCACGACATCGCCTGCCGCGCCTGTACTGGGCACGTGACACATCGGTTGGACCCTAGGCGACTGGAAATCCGTGTCCTGGTCAGATGAGACCGGATTTCAGCCGATAAGAGCTGATCGCAAGTTCGAGTACGGCGCAGGCCACACGACACCATAACGCAGGTTGTCAACAAGGCATGGTGCGCACTTGTGGTGGCTCCATAATGGTGTGGGCTGTGTTTACATGGAATGGAGAGGCTGGTCTAATCCAACTGAACCGACGATTAACTGCAATGGCTATATTCGGGTACCTGGAGACCATCTGCAGCCATTCACGACTTCATGTTCCCAAACAACGATGGAATTTTAATGGATAAAGTGCGCCATCTCGTCGGGCAACAATTGTTCTCGATTAGTTTCTAGAACATTCTCGACAATTCGAACGAGTGATTTGGCCACGCCGATCACTCGACAAACACTATCGAACACTTATGGAACATAATCTAGAGGTCAGTTCGTGCACAAAATTCTGCACCGGCAACAATTTCAGAATTGTGGACGGTTATAGAAGCAGCATGGCTCAGTATTTCTGTAAGACTTCGAACGACTTGCGGAGTCTATGTCAAGTCGGGCAGCTGCACTACGTAGGGCAAAAGGAGGTCTGACACGGTATTAGGAGGTCTCCCATGACTTTGTAGTGATTACTCAGAGTTACTTACACTGAGACGACAAACACCACCCAAAAGCAACAAAGTTGGAGTACTAAGTCAGATTTTGATAGTGGAGGCCATTTCGATGTGAGAATTTTACAGTCTCAGTTGATTGCTCATTTATGTCATACTGCTGACAATGTCAAATAAACTTTTCCCATCATAGGTTTCATAGCGTCAGAAAACTGCCAGCTGTTGTAAAGCATATAATGGTTATAATACGCTAAGTTGGTATTTTTACTGTATTTTTCCTCCGGAATCTAGAATCAAGTGGACATTGTATATCAACGATGAAATCGGACGCCAACTTTAGAGGAGGCGCTATAGTCGTGTCCGCTGAACTGATAAGTCCTGTTGTTACCGCAGTAAACATTTTATTTACGATACGTAAACAGACATCATTCGTGGATTTAGTGCACAGCCACCTGCACTAAAGAACACAAAAATATCTCTTGCGTTTTGCTCAGCTAACGAAGCCACTGCATATGGCCCAACAATTCTGGTTAGTGTATGTTATCTCTTCTTTAATGGTCAGTACCTTTGTGGTCGTGGACTTAAAGGCTTCACATTCCTTTAAGTAACGTAATAGGAGTATAAAATTACCTATTTAAAATTTAAAGGAAGCTTATACTATTTCAATATAAACTGTATAGAATTCTTTAAATCGATATTTGTTAAGTATTGCGTCTTTGAGTTGTGTCACTGTTTTTGCCTGGAATGAGCGACGTGGCGTCGTTACGGAGATAATGGTCTCACAGAGGGAAGGACGACGTTCAAATTCCCGTCTGGCCAACCATATTTGGGTTTCCCGTGGTTATCCTCAACTGCTTTAGACAAATGCGGTGATGGTTTCTGTTCTTTCATAAGTCTTACTTGGAGACTAGAATTCCAGACCCACAGGATGTGTAACTGTATACATGATCTTACGTTTCACTTGTCTATAGTACGTCAATAATTCCTCCCTTTTCCTTACGTTATGTACTATACTGTATGCATTTCCATTGGTTCACCTATAATGTCGCACCTATGGATCTATATATACTCGCGACCCGTAAATATGAACTGTTAAAAAATGTTGGCGGCTTCAGTAGACTGTTGGCGGCTTCGGTAGACTGTTGGCATTTGATAAAACTGGCGACTATCGATGAAGAATAGCGTAGCAAGGAGCTGAAAAAATGTCTCTTTGATCCGTTACGCTGCCTGTTTTAGGATTCGTTGTCAAGATTAGTCGAGCGCTAAACATGCTGTATGCTGAGTGCAGAGAGCTTACTACTGAGATTTCCTGATGTATACAGGGTGTTACAAAAAGGTACGGCCAAACTTTCAGGAAACATTCCTCACACACAAAGAAAGAAAATATGTTATGTGGACATGTGTCCGGAAACGCTTACTTTCCATGTTAAAGCTCATTTTATTACTTCTCTTCAAATCACGTTAATCATCGAATGGAAACACACAGCAACAGAACGTACCAGCGTGACTTCAAACACTTTGTTACTGGAAATGTCCTCCGTTAGCGAGGATACATGCATCCACCCTCCGTCGCTTGGAATCCCTGATGCGCTGATGCAGCCCTGGAGAATGGCGTATTGTATCACAGCCGTCCACAATACGAGCACGAAGAGTCTCTACATTTGGTAACGGGGTTGCGTAGACAAGAGCTTTCAAATACCCCCATAAATGAAAGTCAAGAGGGTTGAGGTCAGGAGAGCGTGGAGGCCTGGAACCATGGAATTGGTCCGCCTCTGCCAATCCATCGGTCACCGAATCTGTTGTTGAGAAGCGTACGAACACTTCGACTGAAATGTGCAGGAGCTCCATCGTGCATGAACCACATGTTGTGTCGTACTTGTAAAGGCACATGTTCTAGCAGCATGGGTAGAGTATCCCGTATGAAATCACGATAACGTGCTCCATTGAGCATCCAAACTAAAATGAGCTCTAACATGGATATTAAGCGTTTCCGGACACATGTCCACATAACATCTTTTCTTTATTTGTGTGTGAGTAATGTTTCCTGAAAGTTTGGCCGTACCTTTTTATAACACCCTGTATACGAGAACCTCTGCAGTGACTCTTTTCATAATAATGCCAGGAATATGTCTCTCAGGCTCTGTAATCAAGGAGAGTGGAGCGCAGTACTGACTATGAAAAGGAATCTCTGGAAGACAGAAACATTAGAGGTATCAGGGCAAAGAGCAAATTCCAAATGAATCATCATTTCGTATTAAGCGAGAGTGGCCGGAAGACTGGGGTGCTGGTACAACATGGTGGTGTGTCTGTTGTCTTTCGCACTGACAGAGAGAAACCGTAGGTGAAGGTGAGAAGTTGTTATGATAAACTTTAAAACAGACGCGGGCATGCGCGCGTGTCTTTGTTGTGACGTTAGCAGCAGGCGCGGCGGACCCGGGCGCGCGTTTTGGCAGCTGAGAGGCGGGTCGGGCCGAAGCAGGAAGGACTCAGTGCCACCCTGAGAGGCGCTGCGATTGGCAGATGCTCTAAGTATGAGAATCTTAGACCGCAAGTTAGGTAAACGACGGCAATGACCGTATGGTGGAAAAAACGTGGCCGTTAACGGGAAACTTTGAGTGGTATCCGCCATAGCCGACTTGATTAGCCAGGACACATTTCAAATATGACAAAATTTAATAAAAACTAAACCCAATGAGTGTCAGACAAGCCAGTATGATGGTTACAAAGACAAAATTAAAACGAGTGCATGGGTGAAAACGCGCACTCGACACGAACTGTAATTTTTAAGTTATTTAATGTTGAATATTTTATGTATATACTCTTCAAAAATTAAATCTCCGTAAGGACTTAAGCGTTTCTTACAAACGTAGTACCTGTGATTTCGTCTCGGTGAGCGCTATCGAACAGTCATGGTGGATTTTTGTTAATATAATCTTCTTAGAACAGCAAGTTAGAATGTACATCCCACACATAAAACCTGAATTTTCTCATAAATAATATTGTTGTTGTGGTCTTCAGTCCTGAGACTGGTTTGATGCAGCTCTCCATGCTACTCTATCCTGTGCAAGCTTCTTCATCTCCCAGTACCTACTGCAACCTACATCCTTCTGAATCTGCTTAGTGTATTCATCTCTTGGTCTCCCCCTATGATTTTTACCCTCCACGCTGCCCTCCAATACTAAATTGGTGATCCCTTGATGCCTCAGAACATGTCCTACCAACCGATCCCTTCTTCTGGTCAAGTTGTGCCACAAACTCCTCTTCTCCCCAATCCTATTCAATACTTCCTCATTAGTTATGTGATCTACCCATCTAATCTTCAGCATTCTTCTGTAGCACCACATTTCAAAAGCTTCTATTCTCATCTTGTCCAAACTATTTACCGTCCATGTTTCACTTCCATACATGGCTACACTCCATACAAATACTTTCAGAAATAACTTCCTGACACTTAAATCTATGTTAACAAATTTCTCTTCTTCAGAAACGCTTTCCTTGCCATTGCCAGTCTACATTTTATATCCTCTTACTTCGACCATCATCAGTTATTTTGCTCCCCAAATAGCAAAACTCCTTTACTACTTTAAGTGTCTCATTTCCTAATCTGAAACCCTCAGCATCACCCGACTTAACTGGACTACATTCCATTATCCTCGTTTTGCTTTTGTTGATGTTCATCTTATATCCTCCCTTCAAGACACCATCCATTCCGTTCAACTGCTCTTTCAAGTCCTTTGCTGTCTCTGACAGAATTACAATGTCATCGGCGAACCTCAAAGTTTTTATTTCTTCTCCATGGATTTTAATACCTACTCCAAATTTTTCTTTTGTTTCCTTTACTGCTTGCTCAATATAGAGATTGAATAACATCGGGGAGAGGCTACAACCCTGTCTTACTCCCTTCCCAACCACTGCTTCCCTTTCATGTCCCTCGACTCTTATAACTGCCATCTGGTTTCTGTACAAGTTGTAAATAGCCTTTCGCTCCCTGTATTTTACCCCTGCCACCTTTAGAATTTGAAAGAGAGTATTCCAGTCAACATTGTCAAAAGCTTTCTCTAAGTCTACAAATGCTAGAAACGTAGGTTTGCCTTTCCTTAATCTTTCTTCTAAGATAAGTCGTAATAATGAGATTAAAGGTGGTGGCAGCATTACTCATTAGATATAATTGGGGATGTATAATTATCTTTAACTGTTTTTTTTTAAATACATAATAATACAAAGTAGCATCTACATGGACAGAAAGAACTACGAATAGCATTAGAAATCTGAGGAAATGTACATGCTAATTCATGCATGTATAGTACATGGATATATAACATTATGTTTCGGATGTGTTTTCGTTTGACTCACGTCAGTGCAAGGGTTTAAATAGCAGAGGCCATTTTCACATGAGACTTTACTTCGCATTTGTCTGGTGGTCGGTGTTGGGATCTGGAAGAGACAGGGTTTGTGTGTGGGAGTGTGTTGCGTCGTGCTTGAATCACAATCGTTTCTAAGTATTTTGTTCTGAACTTTTAATATTTCGTGTTTGTTGATAGTGGGCACACTGAAATAATTTCGTCTTGTGGGGACTTGTAAAATATCGCGTCAGCTGAATTGGTAGCGTTGGGGTTTGTGATATTCGTGTGTGTCGATAGCAAATACTCTAAAATATTTTTAACGTGTGGACTTTGAATATTTCAGATTTGGTGACTTATTTGGGACTTTAAAAACTTTTCTGCTGCTAACTTTCAGTGATCTGCACTTGGAATTTTGTTAGTTCGTAATTACGGAACTTTAACTTTAGAGTTGTGCCAAAGAAAATTTAATCCTTTTTCGTACATTTTACAGAAGTTTTCGCGAATGTGTGATACTGTTCCTTCTAC
Organism: Schistocerca americana; assembly: GCF_021461395.2. Classification (NCBI taxonomy): domain Eukaryota; kingdom Metazoa; phylum Arthropoda; class Insecta; order Orthoptera; family Acrididae; genus Schistocerca; species Schistocerca americana. The sequence continues at coordinate 314,604,609 of NC_060122.1, forward strand.
TTAAGCCCTTGCTTACAGTAATGAACGATTAAAAATTGTGGTAAGTGGTACTTTATTTTCTGAAGTAAATTCAGTTTGTTAAACTTTAAAATGCTATGAAAAGTGCACTTTATTTCACTGCAAATTTCTGCCTGCATTTATTGGACTTTTGACTGAATTTCTTTAGGGTTATTGTGTGACAAATGTTCTGATTGGCCTCTGAACAGTAAGTAGCCAACACTTAAGAAATCCAATCGCGTATTACGGAGGCCCTGTAAACACTATTTTTCTTGCTTTACCATTCACTACGTGTGCTTATGCACGCGGGGACCCACGAGTCATTTATGAACATTTGCTTGGTGGATCAACAATAGTTATCAAGTACATTTCTATCCGCATAAACACACAGGATGGTCTCGTCCGATAGACAGCAAAATAACATTCAATATTATTCTATCAGTCACTTCGCAAAGTACAGGTACATCCCTACACAGGTGTGATAATTGCTTTCACGTGACGTAGATCTTACTCGAGGTATTTGAGCACGATAGGACGAAAATGGTTCAAATGGCTCTGAGCACTATGGGACTTAACATCTGTGGTCATCAGTCCCCTAGAACTTAGAACTACTTAAACCTAACTAACCTAAGGACATCACACACATCCCTGCCCGAGGCAGGATTCGAATTGCGACCGTAGCAGTCGCGCGGTTCCGGACTGAGCGCCTGAACCGCTAGACCACCGCGGCCGGCTCGATAGGACGAGGAACTAACATAGTTACGACTGTGGAGATAATGGAACGCTGAACGAGGTTATTCGGCTATGCATTCATTTTTTTATGCGTATAGAACGTATATTAGATTTTGTTTGTGATTACATTTCCCCATAAGTGTGGTTGCAGTCGACAGGCTTTTCCTATTTCATTTTGTGAAAGAAAGTTCTAGTAACAAGCAAATGAAGACAAATACTTCATGTTTATCCAGTTTCTCATAGGTAGTGTCAGAAGACTTAAGAAATCCGTTAGTGATCCTCAGCCTTACATTCTACTCCCTTAACATATTCGTGAATAATACTAGTGTGACATCCTCAAGGGTGCAGAGTTTAATTTAACTGTATGGCTAAAGTATAGGAACACTCAATTGGAATGTGGTATTTTGTTTACCAAATAATTTATTAAGATGTTAAAAAGTTTCACAACGATTTTGTGTGTGTTTCAGAGACTAGAGAGAGGTGAATATTAGATCATACTACATCCATTATAGGGCTGCTCTTATGCAGAGATAGGGGTCCTAAGTACAAAAGAGGTTTTTGGTTATTACTGAATAAAAAATTTGCTTTTTATTTTTATCACAGTCACTTTTTTACACTATCATTACACAATTTTCTTATCTAGTATACTCGCTGTTTTATCCATCCTTCCGACGTAGGTTCTTGTGTATTGACTGGATTCTTTCATGGAATTATGATTGAATGCAACAAGTTCCAAATTGTAATTCCTGTACTTCTGTTCCAGGAATAGTATTCATTCGTTCTCTATTTATTTCCTTTCACAACTGTTGTTTTTCATTATGGTCTTCGTTTCTATTTAAATGTACTTTTATTTTTACCTCTTCTCGAATACTTTCACATTGTTCTCTTCCACCTTTCCTATGCCACACTCGTTCGTTTCGGCAACTGCAACGACCAACGATCCATTTTATTCGTTGCTAAAATAATGCTGACGTACGCACTACAAACTTTTACTTATACACTTTCGAGGATTTTAATTTGTAACTGTCTCACTTCAGTTGGTTTTCTGAAGCAGCCGTGTAGACAGTTGACCATGTTGGCGTACGTCATGCACTGAAGCTCACGCACAGATTTTAGGGAGAGTCTTTACTATAGATCGTAACTTTTACCGTTCATGAGGCGTAAATTCTATTCATGATTTATGTGATCGGGAAATGAACCACTAATCTGCTACAACTGCACTTCGAGATGCCACTTCCTACCAGCAAGCAAACACGCTGACATATTCTACTGTTGTTTCTCATTGCTCGCATGTATGTATATCTCTCGTTTCAATCCCCTGGTACCCGTCGAATCACCAGGAAACAATTTTGTGACCTTTCTTAGACCGATGTTCTTTAACCAGTGAAACCAGATTAATATTTGTAGTGCAGTCTTTTTTCCCCGTTTCCGCTATATTTTTTCCATAAGTGCTCATCCTAGGTGCACAATATATACTATCTGATCAAAAGTAACCGGACCTTTATTACTGGACTTTAATACGGAGTGTGTCCTCCCTTCGTCTTATGACAGCTTGAACTCTGCTGGGGACTATTTCAATAATGTGTCTGATGTCCATTGAGAAATGACAGCCCACTTCTCCTCAAGAGCCGAAATCAAATAAGATAGTGATGTTGGACGCTTGGGTCCGGAGCGAAGTCTACGTTCTATGTCATCGCAAAGGTGTTCTTTGGATTTAGGTCGGGGCTGTGGGCGGGCTAATCCATTTCAAGAATATTATTTTCCAGGAACTATTGCCTCAAAAATGTTCAAATGGCTCTGAGCACTATGGGACTTAACATCTATGGTCATCAGCCCCCTTCAAAAATGTTGCTCCATGCGTTTGTCGTAATGATAAAAAAAAAACATTGTTCCGAATTGTTCCTCTACTGTATACATAATGCTATAAAATGTTGAAAGGAGTCTACTGGGGTACACTTATATGTGGCACTCGAATATTGTAATGATACTAATGTAAGCTAAAATGTATTATATTGTAAACCATGTGTGTCTCTGATGGGCTCTATAAAGAGGATCGCTGACTTCGCACGACTGCGGAGCCAAAGATACTGCTTCTGTTCTGAGATTGTAGTGTTGGGGCGAGAGAGCGCTTCGCCCACAGCAGTGACAGTGTATCAGTCTGTGAGCGAAAGAGGATGCAGTAGGCAGTTTTTGTGGTGTGCTCTGTAAAGCCACCAAGTGTTAGATTGTAATGTAGGAATTTTCTCAAACCAATATTTTGAGTTACACCGCAGGTAAAATAGGATGAAATGTAAACTTAACTGCGACAAGAAAGGATTACTGGATTGATATTACAAAGAAGCTTTACGAGTACATGTGTTATTGGAAATATAAATGTGGAAGCAGAAGACTTCTCGTAGTTAAGGTAAAGAAGTAAATTTTTTGCTACTTTCCTGTTGTCGTTGGTGCAAATGAGTTGGCAGATAATTAGTAACAGTGAGTTCTACCTCAGAATGTACGTAAACAGATCTGATGTATAGGATGGTTAGATATTTCCCTTTTGTAATGTTTCTAAGATTTTTTTAACACAGGTATAGTTGAGTGTAGTCAATTACAGTCATTGGAAAAGGAATGGACAAGGTACAGGGACACAGTACTAGAAGTGGCTAAAGAATGTCTTGGAACAGTAGTGTGTAAAAGTAGGATGAAGCAAACAGCTTGGTGGAATGATACAGTCAAGGCAGCCTGTAAAAGGAAAAAGAAGGCGTATCAAAAATGGTTACATACCAGAACCCAGGTAGACAGAGAAAGTTATGTTGAAGAAAGAAACAAAGCCAAACAGATAATTGCAGCATCCAAGAAGAAATCGTGGGAAGACTTTGGAAACAGGTTGGAGACTATGGGTCAAGCTGCTGGAAAACCATTCTGGAGTGTAATTAGCAGTCTTCGAAAGGGAGGTAAGAAGGAAATGACAAGTATTTTGGACAGGTCAGGAAAACTGCTGGTGAATCCTGTGGATGCCTTGGGCAGATGGTGGGAATATTTTGAAGAGTTGCTCAATGTAGGTGAAAATGCGATCAGTAATGTTTCAGATTTCGAGGTAGAATGGGATAGGAATGATGATGGAAATAGGATCACATTTGAGGAAGTGGAAAAAATGATCAATAGATTGCAGTGCAATAAAGCGGCTGGGGTGGATGAAATTAAGTCGGAACTCATCAAATACAGTGGAATGTCAGGTCTTAAATGGCTACACAGGATAATTGAAATGGCCTGGGAGTCGGGATAGGTTCCATCAGACTGGACAAAAGCAGTAATCACACCAATCTTTAAACATGGAAACAGAAAAGATTGTAACAACTACAGAGGTATCTCTTTAATCAGCGTTGTGGGTAAAATCTTCTCAGGTATTGTTGAAAGGAAAGTGCGAGTATTAGTTGAGGACCAATTGGATGAAAATCAGTGTGGGTTTAGGCCTCTTAGAGGCTGTCAGGACCAGATCTTTAGCTTACGGCAAATAATGGAGAAGTGTTATGAGTGGAACAGGGAATTGTATCTATGCTTTATAGATCTAGAAAAGGCATATGACCGGGTTCCTAGGAGGAAGTTATTGTCTGTTCTACAAGATTATGGAATAGGAGGCAAACTTTTGCAAGCAATTAAAGGTCTTTACATGGATAGTCAGGCAGCAGTTAGAGTTGGTAAATTGAGTTCATGGTTCAGAGTAGTTTCAGGGGTAAGACAAGGCTGCAACATGTCTCCACTGTTGTTCATATTATTTATGGGTCATATGTTGAAAACAATAGACTGGCTGGGTGAGATTAAGATATGTGAACACAAAATAAGCAGTCTTGCATATGCGGATGACTTAGTTGTGATGGCAGATTCGATTGAAAGTTTGCAAAGTAATATTTCAGAGCTAGATCAGAAATGTAAGGACTATGGTATGAAGATTAGCATCTCCAAAATGAAAGTAATGTCAGTGGGAAAGAAATATAAACGGATTGAGTGCCAAATAGGAGGAACAAAGTTAGAACAGGTGGACGGTTTCAAGTACTTAGGATGCATATTCTCACAGGATGGCAACTTAGTGAAGGAACTGGAAGCGAGGTGTAGCAAAGCTAATGCAGTGAGCGCTCAGCTACGATCTACTCTCTTCTGCAAGAAGGAAGTCAGTACCAAGACTAAGTTATCTGTGCACCGTTCAATCTTTCGACCAACTTTGTTGTATGGGAGCGAAAGCTGGGTGGATTCAGGTTACCTTATCAACAAGGTTGAGGTTACGGGTATGAAAGTAGCTAGGATGATTGCAGGTACTAGTAGATGGGAACAATGGCAGGAGGGTGTCCACAATGAGGAAATCAAAGAAAAACTGGGAATGAACTCTATAGATGTAGCAGTCAGGGCGAACAGGCTTAGATGTTGGGGTCATGTTACACGCATGGGAGAAGCAAGGTTACCCAAGAGACTCATGGATTCAGCAGTAGAGGGTAAGAGGAGTCGGGGCAGACCGAGGAGAAGGTACCTGGATTCGGTTAAGAATGATTTTGAAGTAATAGGTTTAACATCAGAAGAGGCACAATGTTAGCACTGAATAGGGGATCATGGAGGAACTGTATAAGGGGGGCTATGCTCCAGACTGAACGCTGAAAGGCATAATCAGTCTTAAATGATGATGATGATGATGAGGTATACGTAATTTGATGATCTGTCTTTATGCATTTTTGTGATATTAGATAATACTTGCTGTCTAAATCTCATTGTTTGTGTTTACGTCAGCAAAGAAAAGTTAACATTTACTAAAAAGGACGTAGTTTTTCTGAGTAATAAAATTTCAGTTGTCAGATGTTTTGAAAAGCCAAACTTAACTTCGAATACAACTTCACTACTGAAAAAGTCAGTATTAGTAATTCACCTAAATCACTACCGCCTCCCCGTCCAGCTCATATGTTTTTAGAGCCAATGAATCTTTCTTAAATGTTTTCATTTATCAGCCGAAAGAATTTCATGTATATTTAAAAGTATTACGTCCAGCATTGCACACCGCTAAGCCTGTAGCTAGTATATTTTATTCTTCTTCAGGTAAGACAACATTATTTATTTGTTACGTACACAGGGACCAAAGTTCACAGCTCTGATCAGGGCCAGAGGATTCAGTACCTAAGAGACCGAATACATTTTGCAGTGACTGTATTTCTTTATTGGTACTGGGAGTTTCATTGCTCAATCAATTCGCGTGTAGTTTTGCTAACGACAACACACAGTAAGCATACTACTTGCAGCTACAACACGCTGTACCGTAACTCCAGTTTTCTACGCATTCGCACTTCAGACATTCATTTAAATATTTCAACAATTTATAAAGAATCTTACACTAATTTTAAAGAGCGTTGCAATGTGTTCATATCCTTCTGCAACTTGCATTTTCTGAAGCGCAATGAGATGATCACACTAACCACAAAAAGCACTCCCTATCCCTCCCCTAGTATCTCCTCCATACGTGATTGTTGGTACTGCATATGATGACAGGTAACGTTCTCCAGACGTCGTCAAACATAAATCCTTCCGTCGGATTGCCACAGGGTAAAGCGTGACTCATCATTCCAAATCAACTCGTTTCTAGTTATCCACAGTGCAGTAGCGTCTCCTTACACACGATCTCAAGCGTTGAGTATAGAATTGCGTAGCGTATGAGGAGATGACCGACCGCTGTACTCCAATCTTTCTAACTACCTATGCACAGTTATTGTCATAGCTGGTCTACTGTTAGCGGTTTGCAGTTCCGCTAGTTTCACGCGAATTTTTACAACCTCTCTCTGCAATGCTCAACGATCCCTTAATGTCAGTAGATGATATCTGTCTGGTCATGACTAACGCTTATTAAAAGATTTTTTTTTTCAGTTGATTGCTTGGTTCAACCTGTAAGTAACAGAGTGCGAATTTTGCGAGGATACACGGGACAGAATCTCTTTCGCCGAGTTTGTCTTATTAGATTGATGTGCAAGTTAAGTAAATCGGCTCAATACCGACCCATGCCGGAGAAGTTACAGCTTAAAGGTTTTCTTCTTCCGTGAATAGTGTTGTATGGGAGTTGTTTCTTAAGTGTATTTTTTTTTTTTTAGTGCAGTTGTAATAGGTTCATGTATAGTGTGTGGTCATATCTGTGACGTGAGATGAGGAGAAAAGGGAGAGGGTGAAACCCGGTGCCGGCGCATTATTTTCTAATACAACAAACAAATCATACTTACAGAACTCATATTAAGAAATTTTCGCATCACTAATTGCGTACTGTTTCTGTCGAAACGATTCTTCGTAATGAACGAAGATGTTTTGCGCCAGTTTGTTTCTACAGACTACTCACTTTTTTTTGTCAAATATTCGGCCGTCCAGTCAGTATATGGATCATAGACATTCCGCTTCTTTTTTCTGTGGATGTACTGATTTTTAAGCCCCACTCCGAAAAACTCATCCATATACAGCCGTATGACGTAAATGCGTAAACCACTTTTTCATGTTATTTTTCTCGAATTCATGACTGCGCCCACGTTCGCAGCCATCACTGGGAATCTGTTTTCCATTTTTTGCTGCGCTGTGGTCACGGCCGGGAGATCGACAGCTGTTAATTTATATGTTGTCACGTCAACGTCGGTGCCGTCATTTACCATTCGAATCGTTTCACTAACTTCGAACGGTGATTTCGGTGGACTAGCAGCAGCAGCAGCAGCAGCAGGAGGAGGAGCAGTAGCAACAGCAACATTATGTCCGTAAGTAATGACCTTGCACAAGATAGGGAATGGACGGCAAAGTGAGAATAGTTTGTCGCTACTCTCGAGAGAGTGTTGTGCTGCGTTATTTATTTTTATCTATAATTTTCGTAAAACTTTCTGTAACAGTCATACCGTCAAGAATATTTAATCCAGAATGAGAGAGTAAAATACTATAATCGTAGAATTAAAATGAACTAAAGAAACGGCAGTCATTCATTATTTAATCATTTACTAGCTGAGAAGTGCCCAATTCGCTTGGTCTTTTTTACATTTGTTTTTGAAGTGGAAAATATATACAATTAATCGTCTCGTTTGCATAATATCTTACTTATTCAAAGTCTATTCTTATCAACTGTAATTGGTGATTTGATTTCGGAGGCAATCTCCACAAATAATAAATCTGTAAAACTGTCGCTCTGTCTGAACACGCTTCTATCGGACCACGAGAAAAAAGAGATAGCGCGATTAAATTTTTTATCCAAAACAGTTTTAACTGCCTGTTTCTCTGTTTGAATACGCTAATCTCTTTCACGGGATATTCACAGGTAGCTTGAGCATAGCTTGGGGTACCGTACACGCTTTATCTCATCAAAATCGATTCACGGAAAGAAATATGTCGTAATTGGAATCTTTATCCATACTAATGTTATAAATGAGAAAGTAACTCTGTCTGTTACGTTTTCACGACTAACCTGCTGAACCGATTTCTATGACATCTAATATGGATATAGCTTTAACCTTGAGGGAGAACACATGCTGCTTTCAACAGTGTGTTGTACAAGATTTTTACTGATTTGAAGAATATTACGCAAATTAGGGAAAAATATTTACTCTTTGCAAAACCTACTTACTCTTTGACTTTTGATCTTTATCATATTTGTGAAGATGCTTTTATTGGTTGATATGTACTACATGACGCGGTTCAAAGTAATACCTACAATGCTTATACACTCTTCATCGTGTTCAATTCATCCTTCCACACTATTGGTTGCTCAATGTACACAGTGTATAGTGGAAGGTGGGGTATAGCGTAAAGTTTCAGTATGTATGTAAGTTATAGTGCTGTAAGCCTTGTGTTCAACATTTTTACAATCGTCATTTGTTACCTCTTTTGGCCGGCGTACTTTGGAATCGATTACAGTTTATGTTTGTTGTGTAGTGAAAAATGTCTGTTTTGAGGCAGTTGAAGTAAATTTTTATCATTATTCTGTTATTTATACTCATTAAAATTGCTGTAATTCTGAGTATTATGTCCGTAATCGTATACTGGTGCATCATACTGCACTGCGAAAAGTTTACAAAGTTTTGCACTTTTTTAGCAACTTACAGACTTACATAAAGATGCCTTACGAGGCACAGTGTAATAGTTTAATAGTTTAATGTGGGGCATAGTGTAACACCGTTACAATGATGCGAACAGTGCAACCTTCGTTCTAGGAGCCACTGACATTGATGAAGCTCAAAGTGAGTCATGGGAAACCCCTCTAAGTAATAATATACCGACTGAAGAAGATGCACCACGCCAATATTTGGTTCGTCCTCATTTTTCGAAGTCTCCTTAAAGCTCATGAGAGAAAGATTTTGCAAATCATTCAAGACAGTGGATGTTGGTGTAGGGAAAAAAGAATATGACATCTCCGAAACGATGAAAGACCAAATGTGTGATCCTTTAGGACACTCAGACAATGGAGGTATTTAAGATCAAAATGAGGATAAAGATGAAATAATTAGACCAGCTGTTCCAGCTGATTATGTTTCAGTTGAGTTTACTGGCAAGAACTCAGATCACTGTATGGCTAAAGTGATCAGGAATAAGGATTATGATAGTCATTATGAAGTGACATTTCTCCATTGTGTGACTAAAAATCTAAACGCATTTGTATGTCCACATACAACTCATACAACATGTGTGTCATGTGTCAGAAAAAAGTGTAGCATTGGTTTTTATTAAAATATTCTGAGCTATTATGCCATGGTAGTAAGAATTTATCATTATTGGGTTTGAATAAGAAATTCATGTCATCACAGCACAATAGGCTGCAAATTTTAGTAAGAGTGGCACCTCCAGCCATGACATTTTCAAAACAGCAATGGTTTTGCCAGAACCTGTTTACTTGGGGAAAACTAAAATGCAGCAGTGATGCCTTAAATTTGATGTCAACATTAAATTTTTATGTTGAATGACTTGTGTAAGAAAATTGGAATTATTTTCAAAGATTTTAAATATTAATTTTGTCTAGCACTTGATTGTAGCTTGTATTCTGAAGCAGTTGCGAATTACGCCAACCAATTGGAATGTAGTTTTCCGTGCTTGCTACACAGTACGCTGGGACACCTTGTAAATTTTTACATTTATATTCAGTATTCTCAATAAGTTCACCAATTACCAAGCCCCACAGACAAAAGCATTGCTATGCGAGAGCAGCTGCAGGTTACAGCTAGTAACAAGTAAGTTTAGTGTTGCGCAACACGACAATGCGAAACACACAGTAAGTATTTCGTACAACAAACGCCATTATTCTACATTCACACTGCCCCGATGGAATTTTGCCCTCGTGATTTACTGACAGTGATGCTGTACGCCAATATTACCAGAAATTGGAGCCTTTTAAATCTGAATAATCTGAAGTTAGTTGAAACAAATGGAAATCCTGGTGTCAATACTGACTTGCATTTTTCTTTTCCTGTTAATATTTCTCTCCTTCGTTGTTCTGGAGAAGCTTTTATGTGAGGGCATACTGATAAGTTTAAAGAATTTAGAAATTCTGTTGGATGTTTGTGCTGTTGACTTGGAGAATAATTTTACCTGTGGATCTAAATATTTATTCCCTCCATGGTTTCATATTCTGTAGTCACTGATTTGTTACTAAAATTGTTCGCACAATCATTCGTTGTTTACGTGCTTTCTGTATACAAGCGGGTTCACATTTTCGATGAGCCATTCCTCTTTCTTTGTTACGTTGCACAACTCATTGGTTAAGACGATTTTTCCAGAGTGGGTATCACTACGGTGTATGCCGAAGTTGTATTCTGGAAGCTTTTAGAATACTGTGGAAATTTTGAAAATATTTGCTAACATTAGAGTTTATTCATAAAAGCTCGTGAGCATTATAGAATAACCTCGGACTTTATTCTCTGAAAAATACGTTGATGGAAAGAGACAAAATACGTTCCATCAAACACCTCGATGTGATGACCGCTTCAGACTACAGCCGCAACATTCAGCGTCGCACAGCGACTACAGTGCACAACGGGATAACAGAGTATCAGCAGACACAAAAACCACTGAACGGCCATGGATGGTTTAGGAAGCCAATTGCACAATACCGGTTTCTAGCACTCTCTCTCAGTTCATCTTTAGTGGCAATATATGTATTTCAACCAGAAATATTTCTGTTTTTATTCCGTTCTTTCACCTTAACTTTATTGTTTGCCGTAACACCGATTTCACTTGTTATAAAGAGCAAGTGGAAGTACAGAGGTCCTTGAATGCATTAAATCACGGGAAAAGAATATGAATGCAGAGCGGCTAAAATAATGTTTGTATTTACTTACAGTTTGGATTTCAGTAAACGACATGTGGAACGTTACGAAGGACCGCTTTTTGTCCCCATTCCATGTTTTAAGAAATTCAACTAATGTTCTTGAGTTCGCAAACTGCCCAGTCTTCATTACTATTATTCGCAGACAACGCCCATGTACGAGTTCAGTGACTTGAACAATCGAGTGAAAACTCGATATCGGTAGCACAGAATTACTTCGTAGGGGCGGGCGTAGTAGTTGGAGAAGTTATTTTGTTTTTATTTCATCGTCCCGACGTGACGAGCGTTCAATCGGCGTCGATAACCAAGATTTTTCTTCTAGGCTTGTCGTACCACGTGTCACCTTTAACTTCACGATACTGTCATGCACGCCATCTACCTGGCAACGAACTAAACTACTCTGTGTGTTGTCATCCGACGATAGGACTAATCAGGAATGAAATATAGTCTAAAAACTGCATCGAAGATGATTGACGTTCAACATCAACAGTTGGCAGTCTGCGAGTGGTTTCGTTTCGGATGTGAATCATTTCCATAGCTTTCAAGGTTTCAGTATCAGTTGGTACAGAAACGAATAAAAGTATTTTTAAGAAGCAAGGAGCTGTACTCTGCTGTTGAACTAAAATATTTTTTTAGGTAGAACACTGAGTTATGATATTTGCAGATAGCTGCTGGTAGACGAGATGTACCAAAGATACTTCTACAGATTTTGAAGCCGGATTATTTACGTTAAAACAAGAATGAAGTCCATATAAACAAAGCCAAATAGTATTTCTGTTGTGTACCAAACTTACGAGGCACACAGCACGCCAAAGAGCGTGCTGTCAACCGGAGACTATATTGGTCTCACTTTAGTACTGGCGGAGATGGAAATCCTTCGGCCTTTGGGGGTGGAGCACCAGCACAGCCACCGACCCGTCCCGACACCCACACCATACCATTATCACGATACAACGGGGACTAAACGAGGGGAAGAAGACACAAGAAAAGGGGGAACAAAACAGGGACTCAAATTCCAGAGAAAAGTTCAAGGACTCATACCTGAGAGAAAAAACCACTTTCGCGAAGAAAACCGAGAACAGACAAACATGCGAGGGTCGTTCGTTAACACCCGAAGCAAGGATGTTGGGAAGGCATGTTTAATGCGAAGGGCCAAAAGGTGGGGGCAGTCCACCAAAATATGATCACTGTCAGGGGAGTCCTGGAACTAAGAATGGGGGGGGGGGGGGGGGGGGGGGAGGGACAGCGCAATATGAAGACTAAAGACGACGGTAGATTCCCGCAGGGAGAGGCAGGGCAAAGGGAAGAACGCCATATGGTGGGAGTCTCCTTGATGGTGCGAAGGGGCGGTCCATGACTGAGCAAAAAGGGATCTGATGTAAAGCCGGGTCATTCGGCAAACTGTTTCTTGGCGAGCAACCCAAACTGCAGAACAGGAGCACATTGTTTTAGTTCTAGCAGATGAAAGTTCCACTAATCATATTGTATCCTGGTTAGGAGTCTAGGGGCCAAGACTACACTCCTCCGAACCACAGTGTTATCGATGCGGTGGAACAACAGCAACGAACATACGAACCAAGCGCACGATGTGGAGGGATCAGGCGTTTCCAGCGTCTCCAGAGTATCTATCTTTCTCTCCTCCACTGCCTACAGCGATTGGAACTGTTGCGAGGGCTTACCCCTTTTGGGGTAGAAACGGATGCAGCACTTTCAGACCTGGCTCCTTCAGCCACTGACTGGTGTAGTATTGCTAGTCGTAGATTACTATGGAGCGGATTTCCAAAAGGAAGCCCTGTTATTGGTAGACGCTGGAGGATAATGCTGCTTCTCCAGCTGGGTGGCGAAAGTCCAAGGCTGAAGATGGTGTCGCAGGAACCAGAAGAGGGGAGGGCTGATGTCTTCCATGGTCAAACTTACTTCGCTACTACCAGAGGTCACTATTGAGAAAGTAAATACGCGAGGTACTCCAGATGCCACAGCAGTGGCAAAAGTCGATATCATGGAGACCCGATGTAAAAAATCGTATTTTTCCGAATTTCAAAATAGGAGACGCAATCGGTAGCTGGATTATGCGTTCTTTAATTAGGTAGCGTACTTCTGGAATCATTTCCGCAATTAACGCAGATAAGTGGCAGCTCACATGGTGCGCTTTTTTAAGCGGTTGACCGCAGTTTCCACAAATCGGGTTTTCAGTAAGCTGGGAAGACATTTGCCTGAAGCGTTACCGTTTAAAACACTGCATAGGGTTTGGAAATATGGCTCTCTATCGTAGCAGTAAACCACGGTTTTGATCTTCTCTGGAGGTGAATCACCTCAAAAGTTGTGATTAATGCTCTGGCGTCAACCTTGTTGTCTGGCGGACATCGACGACCACGACATATAAGGGGGATCCCGCGCTCCTCCAGGTGTTCGCGAAGCTCTTCATCCGTCTGCAGCATTAAGTTCTTGTGAGAAATTAAATCCGATATCATGTTTAGGCTCTGATTTGGTGTTACAGTAACGGGTACATCGCCAAGCTTTTTTCGGGTCGTATAGGATTCGGCAGTTTAAGATAGAACCACCTGATGCTTTACTAAAGGAGAGTTCTCCAAATAAGTTTTCAGTATTGTCCACAAGAACGTTGGATTAATACAGACAAAGGACCCTCCACCCGTGCGGGTGGAAATCGAAAGGAGGAAACGAAGTTTCCCCACGGCGAGGCACATGAGGCAATGTTCTTAGGGTCGTAACGATCTGCACCTAAGAATTCCTGGGTCTCTGATGAGAGCGCCGGAGCTTGATGGTCGCCGGTTGACAGCCTAGGTCTTTTCACGGAACCAGATATCCGTCATGATGCCACCTACTACAAGCGACGACTCTCCCAACGGGCGCCACCCAGGCAGAGCAGAAATTAACCTGGCCTGGTGGCCACTGTCCGGTGTCCTGATGCTCCCAAAAAGAGAAGAAGCACCTACTCTTCGGTATGCGAGGAAGATAATAGCACACGTATCAACTGTGCGTTCAGGGGGGGGGGGGGGGGGGAGGCAAACTCTACACGGGTACATGACGACCCCCACGTGGACGGGCGAGGGGCGATCTTTCCGACACGGCCCTCACTCCTATACAAAATTTTGAAATAGTGGAGTGGCCGAAAAGAAGTTAACCGAAATAGGTGGTGTAAGGTAATGAAACAATGTGGCAACAGTCATCATGGACGTCCTTGTAGGCAAGCTAGGTGGGCAGCAGGGAATTTGTCCTAGAGGCTAAGTACGACAAAAGATACAGACAGAGAGTAAGATTGCAGCACAGGAAAGGAAGAAGTAGTCAATGGCTTCGGACCCCATGCTCATCATGCTCGTACTCACGAAGAAGTTATGAGCTCTCTGGGCGAGATTTTGATGCTGATAGTAATCCAAAAGAGTCAAATGTGTATTGGAAAAATGTGATCTAAGTGTGGTGAAGCTCCACTATACCTAAAATTATGCTGTTGCTTATATGCAGGGCCACCTCCTGCCGCAAATCAGGAAGTGTACATGAATAACATTCTTGTAGACAGCAGCTGCAAGGCTTCATGTCTATTCTGAATCGAGAATTTTCATCCGCCTATTATGCACGATTGAATAGAAACAAGCTGCGGTCGTTTTCAACAACTGGTGAGAGTTTATGGCTTTATTACATCAATAACAAGCAAAAAACGAAGGACATGTAGTGTGAATAGCCCGTTCCAGAATTTGAGAAGGTATTTGTGATATCCTCTGTATACTAACGGGAACACACAGTAGCACTACAGTGCGTTGGCAATGGTAATCGTATTCGAAAAAGAGGGGTCGTTTGGTTATATTTAAATGTTAGTAGCTAGAAGTTGCTATTGATTGTTTAGGAAGTCGCAGAAGTCTTTGTTTTGACATACTAGTTGTATGACAGTGGCTGCAATCAGGGAACAATGGCTTCGAAAATCGTTGCTCCCGCCAGTTGCAAGTACCTTCTGTAATTAAATTCTTGGTCGCCTCATAATAGACAGTTTATCAAATTCATCAGGAGGCTTGCCTAGCCAACGTGCCTAATGAAGGAAAGATCAAACAACGATGTCGAAACAAAGTTGCCGTAGAAATGTACATGGTGTAGAGCGAAGTGACAGTCTGTGTCCAGAGCAGTGAAATCGTCGAACAAATGGGCCATAAACTGCGGTTTTGTCGACGACTGAATATTAGAGCTTTCACTATTGAACTTCCTCGTGTTGGGCACAACCCTGTTTACGCGACTGTCATGTAAAATCTGGAAAATCTCAAATTATGTACAAGCTGGAAACAGAAAATGCTTATCGAGCGAGCAAAGAAGATTAAGCAGATGGACCACTATCGCGCAAACAGGGATACTTTGTTGTACCACATCGACAGGAGGGGGGGGGGGGGGGGGGGGGGGAGAACCTTAAACCTTACACTATATCACAATCAAAACAACAATAAAAACCAAAAAGTTGAAGCAGTCTTCTTACTCGAGTAGGAAAACGATGGCTACCGTTTCCAAGAATGAAAACGGCGTTTTTTAGTTGATTTCATGGAATATGTGATTTAGCAATTACAACTGAGAAGCAGGCTAGTGCAATAAGCCTACCAAACTGAGATGTGACCTCGAATATCGACGGTACGGGGAACTGTCGTCCGTGATAGTTTATCTTCACAATGCGCGTCCACCCATCGCTGCCCGTACGATGTATAATATTCAGCACTTGTGTTGGGAACTTTTCGATGATCCCCTCTACAGTTCCGATCTCCCATTTAACGTCTATTACCTCTCCTTGCACTTGAAGCAATGTCTTGGTGAACATAGGTCTGACGATGGTGAGAAATTAAAGACCGACGACGTCAACTGGTTCAATCCCAAGCGGAGGACTTCTATGATTGAAATGGTGGTGTAGCTTTGCGAGAGTAGTAGGATGTGAATTTGTAGGAAACTAAAACCACTAATGAAAGATTTTTATAACGAATTTCTCTTTCAATGAACACTCGTCCTTTCTTTCAAGATTTTAAGAGTCATGGAACAGGAAGACTCGCCAACAATCAATTGGAATTATTGTAGGCAACGAAGTTCGGACACAAGTTGGAAGCTGTTTTTCCTAGATTTCATATCGATCATTTGGTTGTTAGAGAATCTGGGTACATTAAACGTATCGGCGAGTGTTTTACTTGAACTGAACTGCAACAAGGTATGCAACTCCTTTAACATCTGAGGAGTGTCTGCACTGATATACGATAATAGGCTTCGGAAATAAACACATGATATTATGACAGAAGTTTCTATGATGAAGACAAGAAGAAATGCAGTGATCAAAATATTGAACGGAAAGAAATGGGAAGAGGTGACTGACAAAATAAAGACCAAGCATGTAGCGTGTTTAGAACTCGAATTTTGCTCGGCAGAGTTGGTATACAGGATGTTCGGAAATTCCCGTTACACACCTCTAGGAATTGTGGAGGAGAGTGAGTACACAATATTTTGAATTGGAACCCATGCCCGGAAACGTACGGTTTCAGTTTTACGACGGTTTCAATTCAGAAATGTAATGCGTCTACGTCTGCTGAGAGAAAAAGGTAAGTCACAAAGTTGCTTGTCCTGGTATGCAATGGGGTGGAATGGATGACGTGTACTACGTCAGCCGGTCACCTGATGTCACTTATCGTCTGCCTTGTTATGAGACTCCTGTAGAGACAGAGGAAGATCTACTGGCAAGAACTCAGGCCCCTGCACTAAAAATTGAAGAGACACCAAACAGGATGGAGTGTGTGTACCAGAATATGCTTCCTAAGTCCAATGTCTGTCTGTAACAACGTTGGTGGTCGCCACATCGAGCCGCTGTTGTAATACATCAGTACTGTTCTGTACGTATAAAATGAAGTGATAAATGACTGTTTCATTATGTTTCCATTCGCATTGTTATCTAATAACTGTACTGCGTCGCGCCTAATTCAGTTACTCAAGCAGAAGTGAATGATTTAAACATCTGAATTGAAATCGTCGTAGAACGGAAACCGTACATTTCCGCACAAGGGTTCTTGTTCAAAATATTATGTACTCACTCCCCTCTACAAGTCCTAGAAGTATGTAACGGGATTTTCCTAACATCCTGTATGTAGGGTTTAGTTCCGTTGAATATCGATCTTTACTCTTATTGTCGTAACACGCCATCAGTTTATTTTGCAATTTTTTGTGACATAGGGTTTCAGTTTGATGATCTGCAATGTCTGTAAACACATTTTATAAAATTAACTATATATAGTTAATTGACGAGACAATTTACATATTTCAGTCATATTGAAAATTTTTTGTTAATGAATTATTTTAGTTTGTGAAACCAAATATCTAATTGAAATAATTGCAGTAATTCTGTTACAATTCATACATAGGGTAAGGTGGGGTAAATCCGACCAGGTGGGTAAACCCGACCGCCCTCTATTTGTGAGAAACGGCAAATCGGAGTGATTTCGCATTAATGCTACCATATAGAGCATTCGAAATAACGAAAAGGTCACCTTTACAGCTTTTCCGCATTTGACATTTAGACACTCAAAAGACAACAAGTGTGCTTTCGATTGTTTCAATTTAATTTTTGTGCGAATTGCATCACTAGATTTACTTTATCAAATAAAACGATCGCGAAACAAACGGTAAATGATTTTGTAGTGCATTTAGTGACCTATTCAGTGTATATATCGTTTTGTTGGAAATTTCGTGTAAATTGTTCCTATGTGTGTTAAATGAAAAATGGCATGGTGGGGTAAATCCGACCGCATATTTTTTATCGTTTATCTGTATGGAATTATTTATTTATTGAAACAAAGTGAATTTTTGTTTATTTTTAGGAAAATGGTACGAAATTACAAACGAAAAACGACAAAACGCAAACAAAACGATATTCGGCGAGCAGTTGCTGCAGTGCAAATGGGAAAGTCTTTACGAGCTGTCGCTCGTGATTTTAACATTCCGAGATCGACATTGCTATTGCACCGCCGTGCAATGAAATATTTTTTCAATTAAAATTTACCATCAGTTAACTTTCAGTACATTTAGTACTCTAAACATTGTTATTTTTGAACACATTTTGTTCATTTACGTAAAAAAACAATTGCTTATAATTATTTCAGAAAAAAACCGTTCATTTAGAACTATTTCTGTGCAAAATCAGCCAAACAAATAGGGGCCGGAATTTTCCCCACCATTTCTGCAAATGGCAAAAATGGGCGTTTCTTAAAACACAGGTATCTCAAAAACTATTGATGGTATAACAAAAATATTTTGCAAACAGTTGCTACTTTATATTACCTATACTTTAACGCATATAACGTTAATATCCGACCTCGGATAAGCATTTTATAGCCACGAGAAATTACTAGGTCGGATTTACCACACCTTACCCTATATTTTGCAAGATATATTCAAGATAAATAATTAGCACGATTACTTTTCTGTTGGAAATGTGTATCTATGGTTTTCACGCCAACTATGGCGTATGAATGCGTTTTTTTTCAGTAAAGTGTTATGCAGTTTTGGTATGGGCCCATACGAATATTAAGTTGTGAATAGATGAAACGATTTGTGCAAATGTGCCAAATTTCAAGGATCCAGGGTACTTGAGGTAGCAGTTTAATAACTGGCTGTAATGAACTAACATTACTTTCTAAGAAAACCAGGTGAGTAAAAATTTAGGTGTACTGCTTACTTCTCAGTCAGTTTTTATTATACTGAGCACACTCATTTACTTTAATAAATTGTATTCACCTGTAAGTTTTACGTGGACAGGGTAGAACGAGGTAGGTTAAATATAGTATCAACATAATAGAAAATTGAAGTGACAGGATGGGAAACAGAAAATAAAAAATGGTTCAAATGGCTCTGAGCACTATAGGACTTAACTTCTGAGGTCATCAGTCCCGTAGAACTTAGAACTACTTAAACCTAACTAACCTAAGGACATCACACACATCCACGCCCGCGGCAGGATTCGAACCTGCGACCGTAGCGGTCGCGCAGTTCCAGACTGTAGCGCCTAGAACCGCTCGGCCACTTCGGCCGGCAGAAGAAGATAACTTTACAATCCGTGCAATAGTAAAAGAAGAGCAAAGTTCCGTTCATGCTTCGAGAATTACAGTACATACAAGTAGGGAAGGGGGGGGAGATATATGGAGCAACGTATCTCCAGTTATCATTCAAATCGGATGAAGTTTAGGAGCTAAACACTACCAATATAATATGCTGAACCGTTCCACAGTGCTGTAACCATACAGATTCGTAGTGAATAAGGAAAAATGCGCTTCTCGATTTACGTCCAAGGTGACAGTGTGGTGAGAAGCACAAGCTGGGGAAAACGAATTAGCATTGTTTTCTTCGACGCAAACACTCCCGTTGATAGAGGAATAGCTCCATTCTATTTGTGACTTCTATTACAATCGACAACAGCTAATTCACGACCATACTGATCTGGCAGAACAGGGCCGTAATTAAGACTGTCTTCACTAGAATCCCGACTTCACGGTTAACTAGAGTTCGTCACGAGTGAAAGGACGTACCTCTACAATTTCTTGCCGGGACACAGGAACGAACGAGGCGCATTCTTAATTGTCACTGACTGATTTCTCTTCGGCTCTGCTGCGCAGGATACGGTTTCTGACCGTGAAAACTGAATCAACCGCGCATTTTTCTTGCAGCGCTGGAAATGCGAGAAAGCAGACCGAATAAATGTTTCAGAGAGAGAAACACAGCTTTCGGAAGCGAGAGCTGAACCGCAGGAGATTTGAGGCTGCCGTCAGTAACTAGGTCAGCTGGGATTGCTGCCATCCATATTCAGGAAGAATGCGATCTCTACGTCTCAAGAGTTATTGTGATGCTTCAGTTGACCTTAGACTGGCCAGGTTCACGAGAACTAATTAATACGTCGTGAGAATTGAAATTTTGTGGCACGCCGAGAATCGCACCCGGATTTCCTGTTCATCGCGAGCAGTCTCTCTGACCACTGGGCTATCTGGACTACAGTACTGATTCAAGCTTTTACAGTCATCGATGTTTGCATCTATGCTTCGTAAGCCATAGTCCTTCAACGTACCCCTTTCCCTAGTGGTACATTCCAACATACACGGCGGAAGAACCACTGGTTTCAAAGTCCGGGAATTGAGGTGAAACATGAGTGGCAGTGGAAGGCTGGGTCTTGCCTGGAGGCCTGCTCAGATAGCGTAATGGTTAACCTGAGTTCGAATCGTAATCTAGGAGAAATTTAAGCTGTCACGATGTATTCATTACTTTGCAGCTTCAGCATATCTATCTGGGTTAGGCACTGCATATTCGTTGAATTCATCCTTATCACCCACTGATTCCACTTCTGTTTTTAATACCTATCATAAGAAGCAGCGACGTTCCGGAGACAACTGCCTACCGAAATCAGCTGACATGTTTACAAAGGTGATATTTCTTTGTTCTGTATTCATTCAGGACTGACGGATTATATTTTCGCGCCGAGACAGGTTGATACTGAGATTTTCTTTAAAAGATCGTTAGCAACAATGAAACAAGGCGCAAGCTACTGTCTTGTTAACGCAGAATATATGATGATATTTTTGTTTAATGATAGGACCTCCGTTTTAAGTAGAGTTGCCGTGTGACATGGTATTTACATTTGAGTGCAGCGTGCAATTTTTATTAGTAATTGATACGTGAAGTGGTAACTATTTATTCTTAGGTTAGTGACGGAGTGCCTCTTATTTTGTTAGTTGCTCGGAGCGGTAGAACGCCTTTTGTCGCAATGATCTGAATCATTTAGACGCAGTCAGATACTAAATTCAGGGCCCCAGTCATGGATATTGTGGTGGAACATGGATTATGTCGGGGGATTTCCTCTCACGCCCCTAATTCTGCTGATTCACCCGAACAAAGAAAATTTTAAATTTTTTTTTTTGTTTATATGTCGTTGGAGAACTACTGATTGAAATTCCTTCTATTAAACTCAATCATTCAGCACAAAAGAAGACCCGTCACGTGGTAAACAGCCTGTTAGATTTTTAATTATGAAATCGATTCGCAAATTGCTAATACAATTGTACAACGGCTATACGATTTGCTAATAACATGCGAAAATTTGTGCCGGACCGTGGCTCGAACCCAGATTTCCTGCTTTTCGCGAGCGGTCGCCTTAACCGCGTCGGCCACTCGAGCACATGTCCAGAACCGACCCATAGTGCACACATACGAGTCGCATGATTCCCACACAGGGAGAGACATTGTTTTACTCGTCAGATTGTCCTTCTGTGATATGAAATACAGTATGGCAGTGTCTATAATTCGATGCAATGCTCCTAAGGAAAAACTACCCTATACGCAATCTATTCCTACCATAAAAATTTTAAAACAATTATTTAAATTACAAGGTGTCTTTTTCCTGTAGTCCCTATATTTGGAGTATTTCTTAATTTGATAATAAATGGAATCTCTTCGCAATAACGGTATTAATTTATTTGTCACTGTTTTGTACAGTGCACACAGAAGAAAATAATGACGAAAGTCTGTTAAACAATTTTTCGACATTTCCTAAAACTCGATTCTTGGCTGTCTAAATTAGTAGTGTTCTTGGTTATTTGTACCAGTCGTACAATTCCACTGACTAAATTTCAAAATCTCTCTGTTCTTGAAGTTTTAACATGACCTACATTTTTGCAAATCTGGCTGTCTATTTTACGCATTCTAGTGTGACTTTGAACGGTCTGGTAAAGGGCTATCCCGGCATTTTCGTAAGCGATTTGTTACTGCTGTTGAGAAACTGTACAGCTCAAGGAGCCTTCTCGGTACATTCTGTCGCTAACTTAGAAACACGAACTGTCAAGTTTCGAGACGAGTACATGATAAGTATCGGACTCACAGAAAGTGCCCCTCATGGCGGCATACGCCCAAGCTATCCATCTGTCGGAAGCCATCATTCGCATTTAAACTATATCTGCAACGAAACATGGTAATTGTTTTTATCTGATAAAGATCACGCTGCTTTGATAATTCTGTCAACACTGAATTCTGATGATTCACTATACAATTTTAATTACGGTATGAAAGTCACAAGTGCGTGAAAATGATACATTCTGAACATGGTGGAAGATAATACCAAAATTCTTCACACCTACTCTGCTGGCCATTAAAATTGCAATACCATGAAGTCTACCTACAACAAATATCAAACTGGCACGAAGTGTGGCACACGCTTGGACAGACAAAAAATACCAGTATTTTGGCACAAAGCAGGTAGTGTAACCTCGATTGTGCACACACTGAGGCGGCAAAAGTTGTGGGATACCGCCTAATATCGTGTCGCACCTCCTTTTTCTCGGTGTAGTGCAGAATCTCGACGTGGCATGGACTCAACTATCGTTGGAAGTCCCTTGCAGGGATACTGATCCATGCTGCCTCTATAGCAGTCTATGACTTCGAAAGTGTTGCCAGTGCAGGATTTTGTGCACGAACGGACCTCTCGATTATGTCCCATTAATGCTCGATGGGATTCATGTCGGGCGATCTGTATCATTTGCTCGAATTGTCAGACTGTTCTTCAAACCAATGGCGAACAGCAATGGTCCGGTGACATGGCGCATTGTCTTCCATAGAAGTTCCATCGTTGTTTGGGAACATTAAGTCCATGAATGGCTGCAGATGGTCTCCAAGTAACCAAACATAACCATTTCCCGTCAATGACCGGTTCAGTTGCACCAGAAAACACAGTCCACTCCACATAAACACAGCCCACACCATTATGGAAGCCACCACCAGCTCGCACAATGCCTTATTGACAACTTGGGTCTGTGGCTTCATGGGGTCTGCGTCAAAATTGAGTCCTACCGTCAGCTTTTGCCAACTGAAATCGGGTCTCATCTGACCAGGCCAAATTTCGGCGCACTGTTCTACCGCATACGTCCCACATTCATCTCTGTGGTTATTTGACGGAGTGTTGCTTTTCTGTTAGCACTGACAACTCTACGCATACACCGCTGCTCTCGGTCGTTAATTAAGGGCCGTCGGCCACTGCGTTGTCCACGGTGAGAGGTAACTCCTGTAATTTGGTATTCTTCGCACATTATCGACACTGTGGATCTCGGAATTTTTAATACCCTGACGATTTCCAAAAGGGATCTCGGAATACTGAATACCCTAGCGATTTCCGAAAGGGACTGTTCCATGCTTTTACCTCCAACTACCATTCCGCTTTGAAAGTCTGTTTAATTCCATCATGCGGTGACAATCACTTTGGAAATGTATTCATACGAACCACCTGAGCAAAAATGACAGATCTGCCAGTGCACAGCCCTTTTGTACCTTGAGTACGCGATACTGCCGCCATCTGTACACGTGCATATCGCTATCCCGTGATTCCATATTTCTAAATTTCCAGAAGGCTTTCGATACCGTTCCTCACAAGCGGTTTCTGCTTAAGTTACTGCCTTTGGATAATCATCGGGATTCGTGATTTCCTGTGTGAAACGCCCAGTTCGTAGTAATTGAACGGTAGTCGTCGAGTAAAACTCAAGTGATATTTGGCTCTCTGCTGTTCCTAATTTATATAAATGTCTTAAGGGTCAATCTCAGCACGCTTATATTTATTGCAAATGGTGCTGTACTTACCGTTTAATAAAGTCATCAGAAGGTAAAAAACAATTGCAAAATGCTTTAGTTAAGATATCTGCATGTTGCGAAAAATGACAATTGCCTCTTAGTAAGCAAAAGTCAGACCATCCACGTGAGTACTAAAAGGAATCCGTTAAATTTTGATTGTACGATAAATCACAAAACTCTGGACAATTCAACTAAATACGCAGTGATTAAAGTTACAAACAACTTGAATTGGACCTATCACTTAGATGTTTTAGGAAGGCGAGCCAAAGCGTGTGTGTTATTGGCAGCACATGAAAGGAAGACCTCAGAAGCGTGATTCGGCTCATATTCTGGAGGTCACTTGCGTACAACCAATATGAAAGAAAGAAAGATAGATATTTTGGCTACTTTCCCACTCTCCTCTCCCCTGTTTTTGAGAAAACTACCCCTAAATTTCATGATGCGCAATCAGCTCCTACCTTGTTGTTATCCCGTATTGATTTATTTACCAATTTAGATATGGGTATAAATGCGCAAAAAACCCTCCAGAAAGTGTTTGGAAACCGAACACAGGTTCTCCGCATCTCAGCCAGATGCCTGGGTCGCTACGCCAGCAGCGCTTAAGTTGAGCAGCGTTTAACTTACGGGCCCATAACCGGCAGTCCTAACAGTTTCTTTCCTAGACTTCTAGGAAAATATACATTTGCGTCCCGGTTATAGGATGAAGAAAATCCTCGATTTTCAGTTATCCCTCTATCCCGTCGATTCTGAGCTGATTGCGCATCATGAAATTTAGGGGTAGTTTTCTCAAAAACAAGGGAGAAGAGAGTGGGAATTTATCCAAAATATCTGTCTTTCTTTCATATTGGTTGTACACAAGTGGTCTCCCGAATATGAGCCGAATCGGCCTTCTGAGGTCTTCCTTTCAAGTGCTGCCAATAACACACAGGCTTTGGCTCGCCTTCCTCATAACATTATCTATGTGATCGGTCCAATTCAAGTTGTTTGTAACTTTAATCACTACGTATTTAGTTGAATTGACAGGTTTATGATTTATCGTGTAATCGAAATTTAACGGATTCCTTTTAGTACTCAAGTCGATGGTCTGACTTTTGCTTACAAAGATTCAATTGTCATTTTTCCCAACATACAGATATCTTAACTAAAGCATTTTGCAATTGCTTTTTATCTTCTGATGAGTTTATTAAACGGTAAGTACAGCAGCATTTGCAATAAATATAAGCGTGCTCAGACTAAGTCGTAAAACATTTATAAAAATTAGAAACAGCAGAGACGCAAATATCGCTTCCGTTTTACTCGATGAGTACCGTTCAATTACTACGAACTGGACGTTACACACAGGAAATCACGAATCCTGACTATTGTCCAGAGGCAACAACTTGACTAAAAAATGGCTCCGAGCACTATGGGACTTAACTTTTGAGGTTACCAGTCCCCGAGAACTTAGAACTACTTAAACCTAACTAACCTAAAGACATCACACACATCCATGCCCGAGGCAGGATTCGAACCTACGATCGTAGCGGTCACGCGGTTCCAGACTGTAGCGCTTAGAACCGCTCGGGTCTTCAAACTTGACTAGAAACCGCTTGTGAGGAACGGTATCGAAAGCCATCTGGAAATTTAGAAATGTGGAATCAGTTTGAGAGTCCCTGTCGATACCTACTATTAATTCATGAGAATAAAGAGCAAGGTATGTTGCACAAGAGAGGCATTTTCTGAATCAGTGCCGCGCCTTCCTGTGGCGTGCCACAGGGTAGTTCGGTGCTGATCTGTGAGTGAATAAAACAGCACAGGCTCCCTCTAAGACCTCCCTCACCACCACGAGGATGGCTACACGCTCGGTGCTCCTACGCACCTTTCTTGGTTCAAATGGTCCAAATAATAATGGCGTGTGACGAGGGCCTCCCGCCGGGTGCAAGTCTTTCGGTTTGACGCCACTTCGGCGACTTGCGCGTCGATGGGGATGAAACGATGATGATTAGGACAACACAACACCCAGTCCCTGAGCGGAGAAAATCTCCAACCCAGCCGTGAATCGAACCCGTGCCCTTAGGATTGACAGTCTGTCGCGCTGACCACTCAGCTACCGGTGGAGGAATGGTCCAAATGGCTTTAAGCACTATGTGACTTAACATCTGAGGTCATCAGTCCCCTAGAACTTAGAACTACTTAAACCTAACTAACCTAAGGCCATCACACACGTCCATGCCCGAGGCAGGGTTCGAATCTGCGACCGTAGCAGAAGCGCGGTTCCGGACTGAAGCGCATAGACCGCTCGGCCACAGCGGCCGGCGCACCTTTCTTGAGTACTTTAAATATGTCTCTGGCGACCTGACAGGTAACAACGCCTGCTGGCCTCATGCGAAACCTGAAGGGAATTGATAGCTTAAGAGCCTGTCATTATTGATTTTTGAGTTGCGAAGCATAAACCTGTCTAAGGTCAAGGCGGGTCTGGCGACCATTATTTATATCAATTTGGTAATGTAGCAGTACGGACGGAAGAAAGGAACGTTCCAATACACCTTCGAGCACACAGACACGTTGCAGGGATCCTAATAGGTCGTTAGGCCCATACGAAAGTGCAAGAGAAATGTTTAGGGAACTTACATGAGTATCCTCAGAAGAATGACGACATTGTTTTCGCGAAACTCTGTTGAGTAAATTTAGAGAACCTGTAAACGAAGAATTTGCGACTATTTCACTGGCACCATCGCGTACTTCGCCTAGGGATCGAGACAGTTGTGTTATTACGGCACATAAGAAGCATATAGATACTCATTTTCCCTTTGTTCAGTACGCGAATGGAATGGTACAGACAGTGGCCGAAACTGGTATGAAGCCTTCTCCACCATACACTGTGGAGTGCCTCTGGGAGTATGTATATATATGTAGAAGGTCAGAGACATCCCAGTTACTTGATACGCCGGAGTATTGCATTCTGGTTTTCGACAGGAGCGATCTCTCTGTAACAGAGGCTATGATCTAGTGAAAACAAAAACAAAGCGAAACAAAAACAAAGCGCACTCCCTGTTTTACTGTGTGATGTCAGCGAAATCTGCAAGGCAATGGAAGACAAGAGTGACAGTAATCCAGCATTATTTGCACCTGCCGGCCGCGGTGGTCTCGCGGTTCTAGGCGCTCAGTCCGGTACCGCGCGACTGCTACGGTCGCAGGTTCGAATCCTGCCTCGGGCATGGGTGTGTGTGATGTCCTTAGGTTAGTTAGGTTTAAGTAGTTTTAAGTTCTAGGGGACTGATGACCACAGATGTTAAATACCATAGTGCTCAGAGCCATTATTTGTACTTACGTTGTTATGGAGCTTTAACTTTGATATTAATTTATTTATGCCACAAAGCAGTTATACACTAACATTATCCACAGGCACTATCGGATTCCCATTAATTGAAACTATTAGGAGAGAAGCAACATAGCCAGTTGCACAGTCCGTTTAGTAAACCGGTTTCGGTAATACCTTGCGTTCGCAACTAATCATCCAAACCGGTCTGTGCAACTGGATCTGTTGCTTCACTCTCCTACACGTCTACACTTCAAGAAAGTTCTATAAATTGGACACGCAAATGATAGCGAAACAAACCGATGAAATACTTCATTTATAGACAGTAAACTTTTTGTTTACTAACCATATTAGTAACGACAGGTGAGGGCAAGAGTGAAGGAATTCCGTGTAGACAGCAAGATCACATCGACGATTTGAAAAATGAACATGGATGTGGTTGTGCTTACTGGGATTGCAGTTATCACAGTGGAATGGGATTCCAGCTACCTAAGGAACCCAGGATCACTACAGCCGAGCTTTTGGCTATTCTTAGAACCCTTTAACACACTGAGAACCGCTTGGGATCTCAGTTCGTTATCCTTCCTGTTTCTAAATCACGATGGGACTATTAAGACATCTGCTGCACCGCAGATGACGCACCCATCCAGTAGCACATGACATCATGAATCTGGCGTTAAAGATCACAAATGGGAATCAGGAAAGTCTCATGTTTTGGGTAAAAACACACTGTAGTGTGCCTGGAAATGAAACAATAGATACGCTAGCCAAAACAGCTGCTTATGACTGAGCGAGAGGACAAACGGGGTTAACAGCTGCGGATCCGATTACAGATCTGATTATATCAACAATCAGAGAGAAGTGGAACACACAGTGGTAAGATACCTACAAAAACAAAGGTAAAGATTGTGCCAAAGTGTACTCGGCGCTGATTCATTACTTCCGACAGGAGAAAAGTGGATGCTCCAGAAGACTCACGGAGGATCTACATCACATTGGTCTGATCGCATCCCCATTGTGCGACTGTGGTTAAGAAAAGGATGTCAATCATCTTTTTCTGGCTAAACAAACAGATACAAAGCTACAAGCCTCCTCCTACAACGCCTCGTCACCACTGATTTCTTTTTGCCGAGATGTGTCTTCATATGGCCCTGCCTGAAAGACTTGAGAATATATCGCCTTCTCAATGCCGATCTGTTGGAACAGCGAGTCAGCTGATAATATGAGTCTACGGTATTTTTACGTTTATGATGGTATGCAATGTATTAAATCCAGTTACACGATACTCTACAATGTCTGATACCTTACGTCTATGATGATGGCTCTATGAGTCCCACTCAGATGCCAAAATAAGAATAATAAAGAAAAATGATCACACAGGACTGATGAAGCAAAGGAAGTGTCAGTAGTAGAAAAGCACAGGCAGTCTCCTCCTTCAATAATAGCGCTTTACTTGTGTCACATAGTGCTAAGAAACTGAGGAAGCAGTTACTGATAGTGCACTTCTAGAGCACAGCGTTGGATGAAAGAGGAACGTGGGCTACTGGAAATCTGGAGACGAAGAAACTGGAAGGATTTGAGCCATCGAAGAGTGTTGAAAATAAAGTGGACAGGTAAATCAAAAAATGTAGAAGTACTAAACAAAACAGAAGCCTTATCACTAGATGGGACAGGTTAGTGGAAGATCACTTGGGGCATCCAGACATGAACTGGCTCTGTAAGGAGTGTAGAGGGGAAAAAAACAGTACAGGCAGACATTCTGCGAAACATATTATAAATGTTGAATATACTTGTTACGATGGAAAGGAAATGTTAGAACAGCACAGAAGAAAATGAAGGCAGCATCAAACCATTCCAAAGACTGATTGATAAATGGAAACTACTTTTCAATAACACAATTTTAATTCAGTCTGTCACAGCCTGTCAACCTAAGCCTAAATGGTTTCATCGCTTGTATTACTGAAGTTGCTCCTGGGATCATGGCCTACGTAAGGAAGTCTGTACGCAGCCGATAAGTAACGTGTATAATAGTACTTACTATTGTTTTCAGCTTCAAAGAAAAAGCTTCTCTTCCCAGCACGCTGACCTAATTGTTCTTCAGACCCATCGTAAATTCGAATCAACATCTGATACAATTGATAAGGGTATATTGTAGCAGAACTGTTACCTAGCTTGACTGTAATTCAGATGGCATTTTTTATATCGGGAACTGAAATGCTGCCATGATGCATGCTAATCCAGATGGGTAGTCCATGTGTCCCCTCAGTCGTCTGCTGATTGTCTGGCAATATCTACAAATTTTAAGAGTCTGTAAACCGTTTAATTACACTATACATTAATCAGCATAAATTTAGGTATAGATTCAGTTAGGAAACTGGTGGTAGATGGAACATATAAAATTACATGGCTCTAGATAAAGCACTTTTGAACGGGCTAATAGTAAAGCAATAAGCACACTGTTCTGTAACTGAGCCGGAAATATCTATAGATGGTGACTAGTTCAAATGGTTCAAATGGCTCTGAGCACTATGGGACTGAACATCTGAGGTAATCAGTCCCCTAGAACTTAGAACTACTTAAACCTAACTAACCTAGGGACGTCACACACATCCATGCCCGAGGCAGGATTCGAACCTGCGACCGTAGCAGCAGCGCGGTTCCGGACTGAAGCGCCTAGAACCGCTCGGCCACCACGGCCGGCGGTGACTAGTCGGAGGCATCTGTGAGAGGTACGTGTTACGGAATATTTCTTAAAGCAATACACATTTGAAGTCAATAGAGAATATGTTAAAATTCCTGCAGGTATGGAAATGCATTTCCAACATTGCGGAGGGAGGGGAAGTAACAAAGAAATGACTGTATTACCACAATGAGATAATTTTGCTCTTCCTCATTCCTGGTACTCGCCCTCTCGTTAGTAGTATGATGGAACGTTTGATTCTACAAGGAATAGCGGACAACAAATTCCTGTGGAGCGCTCTACTTAAAGGCTGTGAAAATTCAACACGCTCGACAACAGGTTAGAAGCGCACACTGTCTAGTCAGAGGCGGCTGTGAAGAGCAGAGCACACTGAAAGTTCAGAAAGTTCCCACCCTGAATTTATACCTGACGTATCACCGAACTCAGCGCAGTAGCTACTGTACGAGCTTGAACTGGAAACAAAAAAAAAAATGGTTCAAATGGCTCTGAGCACTATGGGACTCAACTTCTGAGGTCATTAGTCCCCTAGAACTTAGAACTAGTTAAACCTAACTAACCTAAGGACAGAACACACATCCATGCCCGAGGCAGGATTCGAACCTGCGACCGTAGCGGTCTCGCGGTTCCAGACTGCAGCGCCTAGAACCGCACGGCCACTTCGGCCGGCTGGAAACAACAGTTGTCATTCCATGAGTCAGTTGTGAACAGTTAGTATTAAGCAGTGAACGTGCGAACCTATTGAGTTGATGCTGATGCTGCGTTAGAAATCGCACATCTTGACTCCCGAACAAAATCAGCGACTTGCCACGACTTGATTGAAATGCAAAACGCAAACATTTCTTTTCACTAAAAAAACACCACAGTTTATGAGATTCTTATTTATACGAATCCTCCGCAGAACGACAATGTGCGGAAATTCCCACAAAAAGTCAACGCTTCGATGACATAACCAACTCTGAAGCCCATGTGATGCGCGAGTTGAACAAAATCGCAAAGAAGTCTTTTCTGACAGTTTCACATGGTTGTATGAACATTCTGTGCACTGTACACGAGTGGTACGAGACAATGTAGAACATCTGAAGCATTAAAATCACAAAATTCAATGTTCTCAATTTTTTTATTAATTCAGTCTCGAAACTTTCTGCACTGGCGAGGCATACTTTGTTTACATATTTCCTCTAATTGCTTCCTAGGAAATCGCAAATGGAAGTATCGAGTTCACTCATTGCACCAGTCTGAACGTTCAGGCTCCCATAAGGAAAAACCAAAGTAAGGGGATTTCTATTGGAAAAAGAAATTTGGATCTGTAAGGGTCCACAATAATAGTTATCATAGATAGATACGTAATAATGAAATCTGTAGCTTATACCATGACAGGATACAGTAGACTGCAATGCCTGCAAAACACACTGAAGATCTGCTGGAACGTTTGAGTTCAGCTACTTATGCTATTAGGGTCATTGCAAATTTTTGGCGATATGCATCTCAGTCAATTAGCTTACCACGCTTATTTTCATTCTCTGTTTTCGTATGGCATCATATTGTGGGGTAACTCATCACTGAGTAAAAGAGTGTTCATTGCACGTAACCAGGAGCATGGAGCTCATCCAAGATCACCTGTAGACACTTATTTAAAGAGCTAGGGATCTGCACTGTAGCCTCACAATATGTATATTCACTTATGAAATTTGTCATTAACAATACGAACGAATTCAAAAGTAATAGCAGTGTACATGGCTACAACACTAGGAGAAAGGACGATCTTCACTACTCAAGGTTAAATCTAGCTTTGGCTCAGAAGTGGGTAAATTATGCTGTCACAAAAGTCTTTGGTCACTTACCTAATAGCATCAAAAGTCTGACAGATAGCCATATAGCATTTAAAAGGAAATTAAAAGAATTTCTTAATGGCAACCACTCCTACTCATTAGATGAACTTTTGGATATAGTAAGTGGATAATTTCCCCAACCCCCCACCAAAAAAATAAATAAATAAAAAAAAAATATTGTCATGTAATATTTTGTGTAATGTAATATCTTGTATAGACACCTTTTATTAACCTGACACGTTCCACATCATTACGGAGTTTCGTATTCATGATCGATGGAATAAGTACTAATCTAATCTAGGGGACGATATCACATCACCAAAAAACAGCAAAATCGTGGCTACAGAACTTTCCACTGGAAAAAGACCCTCTTCAACGCCCATGTAAAAGATACCTGGACAGTATTCAAAACAATTAAGACAGAGCCTGCGAAACTATATGGAGCAGTTTGGATGAACATTGTTTGTTCTGCAGTGAAGAGCCTTTGTAGTTTCTAAATCTCAACATAATTACACGAAATGTATTCGCAGTTATGAAAACGGACAACCGTCTGCTGTGTGAAGGAATCACGACGATGAAAATTAGTGCCACACCAGGACTCGAACCAGGACTTCCTGCTTTAAACGCATGGTCGCCTTAACCGTTCGGATATCCGTGCACGACACACGGCCAGACTCACGACTTCGGCTATCCCTGCACAACTCACGGACAGACCCAAACTGAAGTATGGCGTCTTTCTTGCGTCACAACCTGAAATCATACAGAGACATTATGTAATTCCTGTACAGGGGAGACATATTAATTGAAAGTCGCAGCCTGGTATCGGCGGATAAATATGGTACGGTACTTCAGTGCCCAAGTTGTTAAGAACGATGCAGTATTCCTTAAGGAAAGCGTGTATGTATTGAATGTTCTTAACAACGCAGGCACCGCAATATCGTACTCAACCCACGCTGAAGCGCCAAAGAAACTGGTATAGGCATCCGTATTCAAATACAGAGAGATGTAAACAGGCAGAATATGGAGGTGCTGTCGACAACACCTATGTAAGGCAACAAGCGCCTGGCGCAGTTGTTAGATCGCTCACTGCTGCTACAATGGCAGGTTACGAAGATTTAAGCGAGTTTGAACGAGGTATTATAGTCGGCGCACGAGCTATTGGACACAGCATCTCCGAGGTAGTGATGAAGTGGGGTTTTCCCATACGACCATTTTACGAGTGTACCGTGAATATCAGGAATCCGGTAAAACATCAAATCTCCGACATCGCTGCGACCGGAAAAAGTTCGTGCAAGAACAGAACCAACGACGACTGAATAGAACCGTTCAACGTGACAGAAGTGCAACCCTTCCGCAAACTGCAACAGATTTCAGTGCTGGGCCATCAACAAGTGTCAGCGTGCGAACCATTCAACGCAACATGGCCGATACGGGCTTTGGAGGCGAATGTGCATTCGTGTAACCCTTGCTGGCTGCACTACACAAAGCTTTACGCCTAGCCTGGCCGCGTCAACACCGACAATGGACTGTTGATGACTGGAAACATGTTTCGTGGTTGGATGAGTCTCGTTTAAAATTGTATCGAGCGCATGGACGTGTACGGGTATGGAGACAGCCTCATAAATCCATGGACCCTGCATGTCAGCAGGAGACTGTTGTAGCTGGGGGAGTCTCTGTAATAGTGTGGGGGTGTGCAGTTGGAGTGATGCCTAAGCATGCTGTCTAATCACCTGCATCCCATCATGTCCATTGTACCGGGTGATCAAAAAGTCAGCATAAATTTGAAAACTGAATAAATCACGGAATAATGTAGACAGAGAGGTACAAATTGACATACATGCTTGGAATGACATGGGGTTTTATTAGAACAAAAAAAAAAGTTGAAAAAATGTCCAACAGATGGCGCTTCATCTGATCAGAATAGCAATAATTAGCATAACAAACTAAGACAAAGCAAAGATAATGATCTTTACATGAAATGCTCAATACGTCCACCATCATTCCTCAAGAATAGCTGTAGTCGAGGAATAATGTTGTGAACAGCACTGTAAAGCATGTCCGGAGTTATGGTGAGGCATTGGCGTCGGATGTTGTCTTTGAGCATCGCTAGAGATGTCGGTCGATCACGATACACTTGCGACTTCAGGTAGCCCCAAAGCCAATAATCGCACGGACTGAGGTCTGGGGACCTGGGTGGCCAAGCATGATGAAAGTGGCGGCTGAGCACACGACCACCACCAAACGACACGCGAAAGAGATCTTTCACGCGCCATCTGTCCGACATTTTGTGAACTTTGTTTTTGTATGATTCTAATAAAACCCCGTGTCATTCCAAGCATGTGTGTCAATTTGTACCTCTCTATCTACATTATTCCGTGGTTTATTAAGTTTTCAAATTTATACTGACTTTTTGATCACCCTGTACATTCCGACGGATTTGCGCACTTCCAGCAGGACAATGCGACATCTCACACGTCCATAATTGCTACAGAGTGGCTCCAGGAACACTCTTCTGAGTTTAAACACTTCCGCTGGCCACCAAACTCCCTAGACATGAACATTATTCAGCTTATCTGGGATGCCTCGCAACGTGCTGTTTAGAAGAGATCTGCACCGCTCGTACTCTTACGGATTTATGGACATACCTGCAGGATTCATGCTGTCATTTCCCTCCAGCACTAGTTCAGACATTAGTCGAATCCATACCACGTCGTGTTGCGGCACTTCAGCGTGCTTGCGGGAGCCCTACACGATATTAGGCAGGTGTACCTGTTCCTTTAGCTCTTCATTGTAATTTCCTGTACAGCTGATGAATAGAAAAACAGCTACTACTGGCTCTTCGGCCAGTGGTGCACCTGACCGCAGGATATGGGGCACTCGGCTACCAGCCGCAGGACGGATAGGAGCGGCGATATGGCCGGCCACCTGTCCAGCTGGCTCTCTCCGCTGTCTGCTGCCTCCGCCACTCTCTTGTTTTCCTCGCCCGCGGTCCCAGCCAGCGAACGACCGTCTTGTCCTCAACAGGCGATTTCCGCCCGCCCCCCCCCCCCCCCCCCCCTCTCTCTCTCTCTCTCTCTCTCTCTCTCTCTCTCTCTCTCTCTCTCTCTCTCTCTGGCCGTGAAATGCGCCTAGCTTGTACCAAGCTGTCTCTCTGCTCCTGGGCTGTTGTAGCCCCGTTTTCCGGGAGGAGTGAGTTATGCTCGCCTCTCAGCACGTGTCAGATACAGCTGGGAGGTCCTCATTTCTCTTCACCAGAGTTACGTCGCCGCGGGGTCACTACGGCGTGCAGACTTTCACGTTACGCGTCCATAAGCTGACTGCCGCTAATGGCGATTACCCAGCACGTCGGCCAAGCGACGAAGCGCTGTAGTGTCGGGCACAGGAAGTTGTATTGCCCATGATTCTGATTTTTACTAGGACAGAGCACATGAGGGAAACGAAAGGATAAAAGTTGATCTCCATTTCTGAACCACTAACCGAGGACACTGTGTGTGTTACAGGTTGGCTGTCTAACGGCTCCCAGAGGCAACATACATTTGATTTTCAGTATTTCATACATATAGTGACATGTGCATTTTCAACTTCTCGCGGCTTAATGAATAATCCATTAAATTTCGGGCATGCAGCCACGCAAATAAATTTTCCTGCATTGATATTTCGGCCGCGTATCGTCCGGCCATCCTCAGAGTGAGTCACAAGACATTTAGGAACTGTGTAGTCCAGCTGAGTCAGCTTAACTGAAGGCGTGCAAATTACTCACAGTGTATTCATCCAGTATTTGACAATAAGAGCACTGAGACATTTCCAACAAATTTTAAACACATTTTCAAAGCTTTATGAAGTCTCTACCCACCAAAAAAAGGTTAAATGAAAAAAGTTTATCGCTTACTTCATTTTTTCTATTCATGGTTGGTTGGTTGATTGATTTGGCGGAGAGGACCAAACATCGAGGTCATCGGTCCCATTGGATTACGAAAGGATGAGGAAGGACGTATGTTTTACTACAGGGAGGTATGTTTTACTACAATAAATTGGATTGCAGTATGTGTACATCCTGACATGGGCGTACCCAGCGAGGGGCAGGGGGGGTGCAGCTGCCCCCCTCCCTCCCTATAAGATATTCGCAGTTTTTCACTACTTTACTGTTTTATTTAATAAGAAATGCTGTATGTTGTCTGGAGTCCTTGTTTCCTGAGACTAGTATGACGTGCCCCCCCCCCCCCCCCCCCCTAGTTCAGATCCTGGGTACGACCTTGCATCCTGAGCTCTTACTAGTGCCAGATCGTTACATTCAACAAGTTGCAGGTCGTCCTCGTTTTCTCTACGCTTTCTGTGAGTGCGTGGCAATGAGGAGTATGCTGGATCTGGGACCGACAGGGCAGTGAATGCAACGAAAAACGTAGCCCTTTGACATCGGCCCAGGCAAGCGGCCTCTGGTGTTGTCTCTACCAAAGTCGGCATGGCGTGGCAGCCATGGAGGGTGCCAGCCATTGTGCGTTTTACAGTCATGCCCTGGCTTGCAGTTGCGTAAAAGGGGCATGGTTCTTGTTGATTCAAATAATGCTGAAGGGACTCTTGTCAGCGGGGGGCCGGCGCTTTCTCGTGTTGCGAAGAGGGCTTTCAGGATGTAATCCTACTTCTTTTTGAAAGAAACACTGCTTGCAGAAGACTAATTCCCTACCATTGGGCGCAGCTTTTTACTTTGATCCCTCGATGCGAGGCTAGTTGCTGGTTGCGGAAACGTGACACTGGTAAAAATGTTTGAGACATCACGGAGATAAAGCAGAAGTCTTTTCGGCAGTGGAACGGCAAATGGAAATGTCATTGGGGTTTTATTGCGATGCATTTTCTTAGCGGGATTTTTGTGCTTAAAGAAGCCCCGCCAATGGCCGGCTGAGTCTTCATATTCTGAGATTGGCAGGCGTGTCCACTTTGGCGGGAAGATATAGCGGACTGTAAGATTCAGATAGAAAAATCTGAGTTTGTTCAGAGATGTGGAGATGTACGCATGTTGTGCACATCAGTAGTGTTAGTTTGGAGACCTAGAGCTGTGCACATCTCGACTTGCGTCTTAGGAGCCAAGTGGGCTCTAGTGTTGGTGCCAATAGAAGTGAGACTCTCATATCGGTGAGCCACACAAACGATGGCATCATTCTGCTTGTCTGTTGGTGAATAATTACAGTGAGCATAATTAGCAGCAGTGGCAGCATCATCATAGCAAGACTTTTAGTCGACACTTGCGCAAGTCACTGTGATCATCTTCCTCAAGCCCAATGTAACTATCAGGTCAACAGTCACTGTATGCAATTGGTTAGAATTCAGAGCGTCAGTTGCGTCAAAAGGACATGGTTCTTGTTGATTTAAATAATGGGGAAAACCGGTAAGTCTACGTGGTTAAAATTTACATGTGGATAGTGTGAAAACAACTGATATTCTTTCATGATCTGATCGATACAGTATGTCTTTAATTGAATAAATTACTGTGTTAATGCCAAGCTTGTTTCTGTTAACACCTTCCATCCATATAAAATTTAGTTCTTGCTAATTCTCCACTTTAGGATCCATAGCTAGGGCCGCAAATTATGCGCATTATCCATTCTGCTGTGCACACTAATTATAGGTTGGGTCTTAAACGTGTGCCCAGCTCTATTTTCCGGGTCAGATAAACATCTTTTACACTCACAGAGTTTTGCAAGATTGACGTTTAAGAGAATCATTAGAAAGAATCGACGGACAAGAAGGTGGGATACTGAAGTATTGAGCAATGAAGATGTGAGATTAAAGTTG
Organism: Schistocerca americana; assembly: GCF_021461395.2. Taxonomy (NCBI): domain Eukaryota; kingdom Metazoa; phylum Arthropoda; class Insecta; order Orthoptera; family Acrididae; genus Schistocerca; species Schistocerca americana. The sequence goes on from NC_060122.1 coordinate 314,641,856, forward strand.
TTTGAGGCTGTAATGGATACCGTAACAGGTAGTTCAGTTGAAGTTGAATGGAACAATCTAAAAATGGCAATCAAGTGATGTCAACCGTAGTATTGGCACAACTGACCACCGATGTTATGCTTGGCATCACTTGATACAATTGTCTATTATTCTGTTGGCCTCTACCCGAAACGCATACATAAAAATGTTTCAACTACAAGTGGACTGTTGTTCTTAATGGCCGAAAAGCAGTGTGAAGGACGTGCTAGAAAATTATCGTGGTAGACGAAATACACTCAGCCACATCACATATTGTGCCTTGCAGAGCACAGATATGGAAAAAAGCACTTGTAGTTTACAAAATATAATTCTAAATAAGCTTACCTAAGTGATGCACCATAAAATAAGAGCAGTAGAAGAAAACAAATTACAAAATAGTCATTAGTTTGCTGTACTGCTTCTCTATGTAGGACAAATCGTTTATCTATCTAACAGCGCTTTATGGTATAGGTTGTCCACTACACGATGGGACAGCGGTACCACAAATAGCTATTAGAAATCATCTCCTAACGTTTAGGACTTCCAGTAGATAGTAAAGCTCTCTGATACCTCGGCGCTGTTAAACGAACGTCAGCCGACTGAATTACCACAGCAGCTGTAATCGCTTGCATTTACACAAGACAGGCGCCCTCCCTCAAAATTCCACTAACAGTGTTTTACAGCTTCAGTCGTTAGAGCCTGACCAAACAGCATTTACTGAAATGGCCAGCAAGGCACTTTTGTCACCAGTAATTCAATTGGTTGATGTCATTTCACATCTGTTCCTACCTGCCATAACAGAGACCTTGACTATCAGTTCCACATTTACTCAGTTCTGACTACCATTACAATTTTCCCCTGGCCGTTTCTTCTATGGCCAACTGAACTGTTCCTGCATGACCGCTTAGTTGTTTGAACTAGACCCTTATGGTCAACATTTATTATCTTTGAATAATTTTCGCATCTTCTTTTTAATATCTGCTGCCATTGGTCTTTCTAAATTTACATTCATGCTCTGCAAACCACTGAAGTGCCGGCCAGAGGGTACAGTCCCCTGTACCATGTATTATTGTTCCATCCCGTTACATTCGAAAATGGAGCGCGGGAAGAATGATTGCTTAAATGAGTCTGTGCATGCTGTAATTATCGTAATCTCGTCTTTACGGCCCCTATGGGAGCGTTCAGTACGGCGTCTTCCAACAAATAAATAAGAATAAAAAAATAATGTCGTGTGCCACGACGGCCTTACGCTAGTCTTTCTACTGCACGCCACATCGGCGACTTGCGGTCCACGGCACTCAGTTTTCGCCGGAGGGTCACCCATCAAAGTACTATACGGGCCCGACGTTGCTTAACTTCGGCGATCGGGCGGGAACCACTGTCACCAATGTCGCAAGCCCGTTGGCTGTTCCAGCACATAACACCATTAGATCATTTCAACAAGTCTCTGACCATTCGTCTACCCTTCATTGTATATGGACAGTCCCTTGTTAGTCCTATTTGTATGGTTTCCACAGAATTCAGCAGTATTCTAAGATGGGTCACACGAGTAGTTTGCAACCTACAATTGAGCCATGGTGATTATTTCGTATCTGCACAAATTGTTACACCCTGGTATTTGCATGACTTGAGTAATTCCATTTGTGACTGGTTGACATTTTACTTGCGGAATCTGTATCTAAAGACTGTTCAGAAATTCCCGTCTAGGACTTGTAGAGGGGAGTGAGTACATGATATTTTGAATAGAACCCATGCGTTCTACGACGGGGTCAATTCGGATGTTTAACTCATCCACTTCCGCTTGAGTAATTGAATTAGGCGTGACGCAGTACAATTATTACGCAACAATTCGAAAGGGAAGACAACGAAACATCCATTTATCACTTAAGCACATTTGTTTGTATTAACACTTAAACATTACGTATTTACATTATTCCAAAACAAAAAATGACCCAACACACTGTACGTTCAGAACGTAATGTTTGTCTACACAAACAAATGTGATTGCGTGATAAATGAATGTTTCATCATGTTTCCTTTCGAATTGTTACCTAGTAATTATACTGCGTCACGCCTGGTTCAGTTCCTCAAGCAGAAGTGGACTAGTTAAACATCTGAATTGAAACCGTCGTAGAAAGGGAACGGTACGTTTCCGGACGTGGGTTCGTATTCAACAAGTCTTAGAAACAACGGGAATTTCAGAACACCCCGTATACACACAAACTCCTGTAGAACCACACTTCAGGCACAGCTTCTCTTCCTTTCCTGTGTCCCATGGAGCATTTTGCACGCTGTGATGTGTGGAGCTTCAAAAACATTAATCGCGATCCCCTGCTAGTATCAGAGATCAGTAGGGCCCTTCTCCTGAAAGGAACTTTTTATGCTAGCACTGATCTCCTTTTGTCTGCCGTGCTTCGACAACTTAGTGTAAGTTCACTTTCCAGATAATGAGGTGTTTAACTAGTTTTAGTAGGCCTTCCCAAGTTAGAGTTTTTTCTAATATCCATACCACTGGTGCCATTGCTTTTTTTCACCTAATTTTGATTATAAGAGCTAAGTAGCTAAACATCATTAGGGATATGCGTAAAATGCGAAAGTGAAACACGACCATTAGCAGTAATACCCATGTGTGCAAAATCTAGGCACGAAAGTAACTTTCGCATGATGATGCCGAGGAACATAGTTCGATGAAACTTGGACCAAACGTCTGCTACAGTATAGTACAGAATGAAACTGAAAGCAATACGCAATGAGACGAACAAAAATGACATTTGTATTCAAATACAATAGCTACAACGAAATCACAGCGATTTACACTGAAGAGACAAAGAAACTGGTACACCTGCCTAATATAGTGCAGGGCCCACGCGAGCACGCAGAAGTGCCGCAACACGACGTGGAATGGACTCGACTAATGTCTGAAATAGTGCTGGAGGGAAATGACACCATGAAACCTGCAGAGCTCTCCATAAATCCGTAGGCGTACGAGGGGGTGGAGATCTCTTCTGAACAGCACACTGCAAGGTGTCCCAGACATGCTCAATAATGTTCATGTCTGGGGAGTTCGGAAGTGTTTAAACTAAGAGGAATGTTCTTAGAGCCACTCTGTAGCAATTTTGGACGTGTGGGGTACCGCATTGTCTTGCTAGAATTGCCCAAGTCCGTCGGAATGCTCAACGGACATGAATGGATGCAGGTGATCAGACAGGATGCTTACGCAGGTGTCACCTGTCAGAGTCGTATCTAGACGTATCAGGGGTCCTATATCACTCCAACCGCACTCGACCTACACCATTACAAAGACTCCATCGGCTTAAACTGTCCCCTGCTGACATGCAGGCTCCATTGATTCATAAGGTTGTCTCCATACCCGTAAACGTCCATCTCCTCGATTCAATTTCAAACGAGACCTATCCGACCAGGCAACATGTTTCCAGTCACCGAAAGTCGAAGTCGGTGTCGGTGTCGACGGGCCCAGGCGAGGCATAAGGGTTTGTGTCGTGCAGTCATCAAGTGTACACGAGTGGGCCTTCGGCTCTGGAAGCCCATATCGATGTTTCGTTGAATGGTTAGCAAGCTGACACTTGTTGATGGCCCAGCATTGAAATCTGCAGCAATTTGCGGAAGGTTTGCACTTCTGTAACGTTGAATGATTCTCTTCAGTCGTCATTGGTCACGTTCTTGCAGGATCTTTTTTCGGTCGCAGCGATGTCAGATTTGATGTTTTACAGGATTCCTGATATTCACGGTACACTCGTGGAATGGTCGTACGGGAAAATCCGCACTTCATCGTTTGTTCTGAGATACTGTGTCCCATCACTCGCGCGCCAACTGTAACACCATGTTCAAACTCATTTAAATCTTGATAACCTGCCATTGTAACAGCCGTGACAGATCTAACAATTGCACCAGACACTTGTTGCCTTACATAAGCGTTGCCGAGCGCAGCGCCGTATTCTGCGTGTCTACGTATCTGTGTATTTGAATACGCATGCCTATACCAGTTTCTTTGTCGCTTCATTGAATAATGGTCCCCTGCACACTACGAATTGTGGATCATGTTTCTTGATAGTATATGTGATCGTCACTGACGGTCATACATGTTCTGCAACTTGCTCCCGTCCTGGCTACAATGTCGTTAAGATGTTTTAGATCAGGAGAATGGGTTTGCCATGTATTCGCCGAATATCAAGCTGTTCCAAGAACTACTCCACGTGCGCTGTTCGATGCGGTCACACACCCTTAACATAGACAAATGTAATGTATTGCGAATACATAGAAAGAAGGATCCTTTATTGTGTGATTATATGATAGCGGAACAAACACAGGTAGCAGTTACTTCTGTAAAATACCTGGGAGTATGCGTGCGGAACGATTTGAAGTGGAATGATCATATAAAATTAATTGTTGGTAAGGCGGGTACCAGGTTGAGATTCATTGGGAGAGTGCTTAGAAAATGTAGTCCATCAACAAAGGAGGTGGCTTACAAAACACTCGTTCGACCTATACTTGAGTATTGCTCATCAGTGTGGGATCCGTACCAGATCGGTCTGACGGAGGAGATAGAGAAGATCCAAAGAAGAGCGGCGCGTTTCGTCACAGGGTTATTTGGTAACCGTGATAGCGTTACGGAGATGTTTAATAAACTCAAGTGGCAGACTCTGCAAGAGAGGCGCTCTGCATCGCGGTGTAGCTTGCTCGCCAGGTTTCGAGAGGGTGCGTTTCTGGATGAGGTATCGAATATATTGCTTCCCCCTACTTATACCTCCCGAGGAGATCACGAATGTAAAATTAGAGAGATTAGAGCGCGCACGGAGGCTTTCAGACAGTCGTTCTTCCCGCGAACCATACGCGACTGGAACAGGAAAGGGAGGTAATGACAGTGGCACGTAAAGTGCCCTCCGCCACACACCGTTGGGTGGCTTGCGGAGTATAAATGTAGATGTAGATGTAGATTGTCGTCCGTAAAAATGAAGTCAGGGCCGAATGCACTCCTGAAAAGATGTAGAAGTGGAAAGAGTACAGTGTCACAATAATGTTTATCTGAGAGTGGCAAAGATTTGGAGATTAGTACGGGCATGCAACATTATGCCTCCCAACACCATAATACCAGGATCACCGAAACAACCACTTTCCACTATGTTGGACGCACTTTCATATGGCGAATGGCGGGAACACGTATGGAGCCAGGAATATTGTCGAGCATGATCGTTTTGGTGGTCCATGTATTGCGGTGATGCATAATGTTGCAAGGGCGAACAACGTCCAAATCTTTGAAGACGATACATTCTCCGATGAACATTACTGTGAGACGTACTATTCCTTTTTAGGGTTCAAGTTCGGTAGGCAGTGTTCATCTGCCAAGAAGTTTCTAAGAAAATTATCAAGCTATGAGCTCTTTAAAAATAAAAAAAGAGAAATGAAGAAAGGGGATAATAAAATAGTAAGAAACTAAATAATAAACTCAAACCTAGTTCCATATGCAACGAACAGGTATTTTAATACGCTATACAGTAACTCGAGGCGAGCAACGACGGATGTAGTGGTAACTGTTCGTCACCGGAAAGGAACACACTTAGTGTCAACACCAAAACATTTTAGTGTTTTTTATTGTATTGTATGTTAACCGGGGGCCGAGAAACAACGGAGGGGCTCCAACCCCGCCGCAGCCGCAATGGTCCACAACCCCACGACGATTACCGCAGTCCACGTCACCCCTCCGCCGCCCCACACCGAACCACTCTTTCAGGGTTAATGTGCGATTCGGCCCCCGGTTTTGAGTGTGATGCGCCCTTCTTTCAGAACCGAGCCCTCCACTTCTCTTGTGATTTCCGGTTATTCAAAGACATATGGTGTACCTCTTCCTTCTTCATAATTCAGACCTGTCTTGCCACACTGAAAGCAGCGTTTCCAGACCGACTTTTCGAAATTTCCCCATAGCTAATAAATAAAAATTCCCAATACCGTCAAATTTTCTCCACATACCTCAAATTCACCTACTCCTCTAGACTATTACGTGTTATCATTGTTAGAATCTCGAAGAGGTGGAAGTGTGTCCAGAGCTGTAAAATCATCGTACATATCACAAAATTATATATTACACAAAATAAATTTTTTTAAAAAAAATGAAAACGATGTCTTGACCAGAAAAATAAACCTTCTCGAAAGGTGCCACATTTGCTTTCTTCACGCTTTTTTCATTGTTCTACCGATTTGCCATTAGTGCGCCACCTGTATCTCACTTCACAGCTTGACATCTCTATCCACCCTACGCTAGTATGCCATGAACACATGAAAGCAATGCCTGTGTTATTTATTTACACATCATGATGGGTCTTAAGCTCCGATTTGTCATTATCTTACATTTAATTATAACACATCATACAAATACCACTACGTTTTCGCGAGATCCTCAACATTTGAAACAACATATATTCATAGGACATATGTTGTAATGTAAATCCCCTCATGTACAAACTTCACCTGAAACAACAACGATATCCAGTACGGCGTCACATACATTCCGAACGGTCACAGAGATCACCGTCGTGAGCCTAACGTCTTCCACAAAAGGAATAGGAATGGTGGATCGATTGATTTGAAGAGAGAGAGAGAGAGAGAGAAACTCTAGTAAATATTTAGAAAAATATGTATGTGTTGTTTAAATAAAATATCAAATAGAATAAGTTGTTAGATCAGCCAGATAATTTCCAAATTTCCACGCTACCGACATTTTGTACCCCAAAAACTTCCCAAATTTTCCTTTTCTGCAATCATCTCGCCCCAAAAAACTGTTTTCCCTAAAACTTCGTAGGAGCCCCCCTATCTGGAGTCGCTGACTGGAAGTGCCACTTGATGGTGCATTATTGCCCTCCTCTACTACAACCAAATCAGCACGAACTGTTACAGTGTTCTTCGCGTCCAGCTGCAGAAAGCTAATCATCTCACGATACTCCACGTTCTCAGTGGACTGTGCCATTATATCTTGGGTACTTCAGCGGCTCGCTAGGGTGCTACAGCTCCTAGATTTCAGTGTGTACCAGAACTGCGGACATGTACGTGCGAATTAAATAACTGCGTTTGCGAGGAGATGCTAAAACTGTATGACATCTCGTATTTATTACAGTAATGGAATAGACAGCCTAAATGACTGACTGTGACGCCAGATTTCATAGCCCGTGCAGTGATATTGTGGCTACAATAAAAGTTACGCCCTGTATCGGGACGAGGAAGTAAGTTGTCGGGCAGGGTGGGCTCGCGCAGCCGGAAGTCTGTTACGGCGAGACGGAGGCGTCTGAGCGCGGCGGCTTCCACGTCGTGCCCTTCTCACGGCTTTCTCCCGCGGCTGTCGGCAGCTCTTTAAGTCCTCGGGCGCGCAGCCTGCAGGGGCCTAGGCTGAAAGGCAGAACGCTGCTCTGGGGACATCCGTCCCACCTTGCCTCCAGCAACCGCGCCAGTTTCACAAGCAAAATCCATTACGTCGGTTATCTTAGCAAGAGACTTGCTTCCTAGTTACTGTTTATATCGCAGGATTTGAAACCATATTAAGTAAACACTAATGTATTCATTTTACTAGTAGCTGAGCTTCGTGGCTGTGGATTATATTATTGTAAGATGCAGCAACTAGTCACTTTTTTGTGTGTTTTTATTTAGACCAACAAGAGTTTCGGATTTTCGCTTATCTTCAGTCGGCATAACACATACTTCAAGCAGGGAACCTGTGCGAAACTTTCGCACTCGATAGTTTTAAATAATGACACTATTTGAAATAAGTACAGTCGTTTGGATAAGGATAGCTGTGGGAATTGGTTCAAATGGCTCTGAGCACTATGGGACTTAACATCTGAGTCATCAGTCCCCTAGAACTTAGAATTACTTAAACCTAACTAACCTAAGGACATCACACACATCCATGCCCGAGGCAGAATTCAAACCTACGACCGTAGCAGTCGCGCGGTTCCTGAATGAAGCGCCGAGAACCGCTCGGCCACCGCGGCCGGAAGCTGTGGGAATTAGGAGGAGCCGGCCGGTGTGGCCGAGCGGTTCTAGGCGCTACAGTCTGGAACCGCGCGACCGCTACGGTCGCAGGTTCGAATCCTGCCTCGGGCATGGATGTGTGTGATGTCCTTAGGTTACTTAGGTTTAAGTAGTTCCAAGTTCTAGGGGACTGATGACTTCAGATGTTGAGTGCCATAGTGCTCAGAGACATTTGAACCATTTGAATTAGGAGGAAACATATTTAAAAATGAACCGAACGATGTGAAACAATAATAATAAATTTACTATACATCCTTGTACATAGCTTTCTACTCCCTTAGCTTTGAACAAAATTCTTCATAGAGCATTACAATACTTCAGCATAAACGATATCTGACGAAAGAATCTGATCTTCGCGTTCTCTGTGTTTTTCATTTTATTTAAGAGATACAAAAACTTCAGTGGATTTAGTTACTCTTGAAAAGCCTAGATGCAATTGTCAGTGAATAAAGACGGGATTCGGTAAATACAGTCTTGATCTTTCGAAATGTATAGGCTGGAACGTAGTGTTAGCTCCTTACCCGGTACATTACTGAGACCACACTAACCCCTAACTGTATTTTGAAATTTTAATTGCACTTCGTACTTCATGTTTTAGTAGCAATACTGAGTGCACTATAGAAGCATCAATTACAAATCTATACACTTATGTCAAAAAAATTATCCAAAAATCACTTTAACTCGACAAACGTTTTCAGTTACACTAAGCACGTTAGGCCGTGATAGCAAGAGGTAAATCACATTTCAAGGCGATAATGGCAAATATATTTGTCGTTTCGGAAAGTATAATTATTCGCTTAGGAAAGTCAACTTGAAAGCAGGGCAGAGATAATCGACTACCGCAGTGGTCAGGCTTATTATCTATGATTATCCTGTATACAGACTGATCAGTTAATAACTACTTTATAACAAATAAAATTGTATTTGTAATAATATTACGAGAGATTCTCTTATTCGGGATTGATAAGTTATCGACGTAAAATATAGGTATAAAGCTTGGAATCCACGACACCCTTTTGCCTACGATGGTTAAAAGTCTCTTACGTTAAAATTTTTACTCAAATAGTAAACTTTAGAGAAAAATCGATAAGCAATGTCACGAGCTCGTCAAAAAACCTTTCAAACGGTATCTCATTCATCCCTGTACGACTGGTATGTCATGCGAAATAGGGATGTTGGCTTGAGAAATAATATATATGATCTTGAGTTAGCATATCGTTAAAAATATAGACAGTAATTTCGATGCTGCAGCTGCCCTGTACAAAGTAACAATTTGTTTACCTACTACAGTTTGCGATTTATATAATTACTGTATACAGGGAGGGGCAAATAAATGTGGCCCGGAGAACAGCGTTCCAGAGTGGAAAGAAAGGAAATACAGTACTAATCTGGCTATAGCAGATGTGAAAGTGACCACAATTCGTCTTTTGGGCCCTGGTCGCCAAGTTGCTGAAGTCACATCGAAGCTGGACTGCTGGAATTGCGGCAGTCTCATCTGAAGTGTTCGGCTGCAGTTCTTTAAGACTATGATGTTGTTGCGATACTCCTTAGACTTAAGTTCTTCCCACACAAAATAACCGCACAATGACAGATCAGGAGACCTGGGTCGCCAGCTAGGGCCGCGATCAAACTCACCTCTGCTAACAACTCTGTTAGGCGTGAGGAGTGTGCAAACGTGCTCCAAGGTTCGGCCGGTTGTATGAGCAGTTGGAAGTAACTGTAGGGCACGGGGTGGTGTTATATGCATACATTCACGTCCTATGGTATCCACTCGTCCGGGAAATTTATTTGCCCCACACTGCACAAGGTGCGTCTGACAAATTTGGTGAATGATCCCGTATGCCAAAAACCGCGCTGGTTAGGATGACACACCCGCGCATACGCATTGAGACAAACGTGAACAAGCACCCTCTATCGTCCAAATCAGCGAAGTGGTGCACACGGCGACCAAGCTGACGGAGTCACTGTGAGAACTCTTGTCACTGCCAAACGCGGGAAGGCGTTACAATGTGGTTTTGCTTCAAATTAGAGAAAACGACGACAGAGACTCATGGAATATTAGTGCAAGTGCACGGTGTTGAAGCAATGAGTAAAAGGTTTGTCTGAGTGGTTTAAACGCTTTTAGGGACGGAATGGAGGTGGTCGAGGATGAGCTGCGTTCAAGCCGACCGTCAACCCGCAAAATCCCAAACAACATCGAATGAGTGCGATGGATGCTTGCTGGGCCGGCCGGGGTGGCCGAGCGGCGCTACAGTCTGGAACCGCGCGACCGCTACGGTCGCGGGTTTGAATCCTGCCTCGGGCATGGATGTGTGTGATGTCCTTAGGTTAGTTAGGTTTAAGTAGTTCTAAGTTCTAGGGGACTGATGACCTCAGCAGTTAAGTCCCATAGTGCTCAGAGCCATTTTGATGCTTGCTGGTGATCGGCGGCTGCCTTTGAGAATGATAGCATAAGAGTTGGAGATAAGTAGAGACAGTGTAAGAACTACTGTTCACGAACTTCTGAAAAGGCCGATGATTTGCATCCGGTTTGTACCGCAGACGTTGACAGACGAGCAGGAGGAAACTCGTGCGGAAACTTCTGGAGATTTCATCGACAAGTCATACCGGAGTCCGAAGTTTTTGGAAACCATCACTACAGGAGATGAGATCTGACAGTCGATGGCATGATGTTCATCGTCCTACCCACCTTCCAAGGAAAAGTCGGCTGACAAAATCAAAAAATTAAATGTTGATCGTCGTTTTCGACAGCAAGGGCAAGGACATGAATTTCTACCCGAAGGTCAAGCTGCCAACGCAGAAATTTACGAGCTAATTCTGAAACGGCTGTTGCATCGCATCCGGCGGATTCAGCCAGAACTGTATCGCTGTGGACAATGGAATTTCCTTCACGAAAACGCGCATCCGCACACTGCGATCCGCATGTTTAACCCTCCGCCACTTAAAGGGGGCAAGAATTACATTGCTACGAAACCATGGTGAAGTTTACCATTCCATATTTCAATCAAAGTAAGTCACAGTTATAGGTTATGCATTAGTAATTACAATCATTGAAACTACAGTGGTAAGTTACATATCAAATTAAGTCAAAATGTCCTGTTTTACACCTAACTGCAATCGCAAATTTTACGGTGGTTAAGTAATTCATTTAGCACGAGGTAACTGTTTTTCAGCATCGTCCTTACTCTCCAGATTTCGTGCCAGAAGACTTGTTTTTGTTTCCATGCCTTAAATAAGCTCTGAAAGGCTTACGCTTCGCAGACGTTGGGTATATTCATCAACAGTTGACCCAGATGCTTCGAGCGATTCCAAAAGACGCGTTTGCTCACAGTTTCCACACAGTTTCCAACAGCATTACAACAATTTTAGAAGTGTGTTGTAGCTGATGGTGGTTACTTTGAGGCCAGTTAAAGGTGTTTTGTTTGTAGTGTTTGTTCCTTTTACTTTCTCAGACCATTTACTGAACATTTCAGACGAGTATTTTATTGTATTATTGTAAGTATACATACCGCTAACAGGCGCATTCTGGAACACGATGAGCACACTGAAACTCTTCGCCGACCGCCGGACAAGCACAGCCATAAGTAAATACAGGTTATGAAACGTGATGCTGCGTTCTACTGAACTCATGTTCGCAGTGTGTTACGTTCTCTGTATGTTCTGAAGGCTGTGTTTGTGTCTGGCGGTAGGCGAAATGATTCAGCGTGTTTACAGTGTTCCGGAATGTGCCTTTTAGCGCTATGAATGGTGATTAGGCAGTTCTGAGTAATGACACCGACACATTTGTGCCACTTTTTGAGAATTAGAGACGAAAGTTGTTTGTGAACTGTCGGTCACCTGAATACTTTTGTTGAGCATCTCCGTAACGCCCTCGTGCCTACTAAACGATCGCGTGACGAAACGTGCCGCTTTTCGTTGGATCTTCTCTGTCTCTTGTATCATTCCTATTTAGTAGGGATCCCAGATAGATGAACAATACTCAAGAATAGATCGAACGCGCTCCTTGTAAGCCACTTCCTTCGTGGACGAGTACATTTCCCTAAGATTCTTTCTATGAATCTGACTCTGGCATCTGATTTTCCCACTAATTGTTTTATATGGTCATTCCAATCAAGGTCGCTCCGGATAGTTACTCCTAAATATTTTACGTCAGATATTGTTTCCAGAGGTTTGTCATCAATAGCGTAGCTATACGGTAGTGGATTTCTTTTCCTGTGTATGCGCAATATGTTACTTTATTTACGTTCAGAGTCAACTGCCAGAGCCTGTACCATTCATCAATTCTCTGGAGGTCATTCTGCAACTCGTTACTACCTACTGGCGTTGCTACTTTGTTATAGACAACTGCATCATCTGCGAACAGCTTTAGAGAGCATCCGACGCTTTCTACTAGTTCATTTATGTATATTGTAAACAGTTACGGTCCTATCAAACTTCCTTCGTATTTTTCAAGGGCTCATGTCGTGCTGAAACATCCCCTTAGAAAAATGTATAAATGACAGTGCTGGAAAACCTCTACGTTATTTGATTTTCAAACAGCTGAGCAAAACTGAACGTACTCTCACATCTCTCTCTTTACTTATTCTGATCAACACTAAACTGAGAGACAATATTTTTAGCGCAACGCAACCTGACTTAAAAAAAAAAAATGGTTCAAATGTCTCTGAGCACTATGGGACTTAACATCTATGGTCATCAGTTCCCTAGAACTTAGAACTACTTAAACCTAACTAACCTACGGACATCACACAACACACAGTCATCACGAGGCAGAGAAAATCTGACTTTCAATAATCCCTACAAAAGAATGGCCCTGACTAACAATAATCTATACGTTACACGAATCACTTACCTCACAAAAATCTTCGTTGCTCGAAGTACTGCAATACAGCGAGCGCCAATACTGCCAGCTAAATAAAAGATTCTAACTACTGAAGGCACAAACTGCTGATAGGCATAGTTAGCAAATGAAAGATTTTGATGGAGAACAAACAATGTATTTACCTTAATAGTGTTCAAAAGTCATAATATATACATCAGTTCATGACATCCAGTCTTACAAATTTCCTTTTTCTCACCGACACACGTCCAGATCGTCCGCTCTCAAAACTGTGCCAACACTCTTCCCACATCCACCACTGCTGGCGGCTCACCTCCAACTGCGCAACGCTACGCGCTGTTCACATCCAACTACCCAACACTACAATAGCGAATGTTCCAACAATGCAAACCAGCCACAGACTGCAGACAGCACTGCACACCGACCTTACGCCTCAGCTTAGAAGGTAAGTTGAGGAAAGGCTAGTCAATATTTATAGCATTTGTGTATTCGGAAAAAGTTTGACAGTTCGAACGAAGTGCATTCTTTGAAATTCTGAAGCAAGGATAAGATGAAATGAACGCCAGGTTATGTACAACTTGTACAGAAACCAGGCTGTAGTTGGAAGAGTCGAAGGTCGTGAAAGAGCAACAGAAGTTGAGAAGGGAGTGAAACAGGGCCGCAGCCTACCTACGATTCATTCAATCTGTATAGCGAACAAGCAGTAAACAAAACACAAACACCCACACACACTCCAAATATGGAGATTGGTCCAACTGTTTGAGAGACGTCCGGAAACATTCATTCATAAGTTCATTTTTATATATCTGGAGGAAAATATCAACAAGCTTGAAACAAGAGTAATGGAATGTAACCGAATTAAATCAGGAAATTATAATGAAATTAAAATAGAAAATTAGGCACCGAAAATTGAAGATGAGTTTTGGAGACGTGGGCAGCAAAATAACTGACATTAACCGAAGTATAGAGCAACGCAGGCTGACAACAGTAAGAAATAATTTCTGAAAAAGAGACTTATGTACATTGAATATAAATTTCAATGTTTGGGGGGGGGCTGCCTTACCTGAAGTATTTGTCTCAAGTATAGTCTTGTACGAAAGTGAAACGTGGGCAATAAGCAATTCAGACAAGAAGAGAACAGAAGCTTTTGAAAGGTTTTGATGTAGAAGAATACTGAAGATCAGATCGGGAGATTGGGTAAATAATGAAGAGGTACTGAATCGAATTGGCGAGAAAAGGATTTATGGCACGAGTAGACTAAAATAAGGGATATGCTGGCAAAACATGTGTCAAGGCATCAAGGAAACGTTAGTTTGGTAATGGAGGGAAGTGTGAGTAGTAAAAATTAAAGGATGATACCAATGCTTCACTACAGTAAGCACGTCCATATGGATAAAGGTACAAGACCCTAAGTTGTCGACATGCCAGATATACATCAACGGGGACAGTTGAAAATGCGTGCCCCCACCAGGACTCGAACCCGGGATCTCCTGCTTACATGGCAAACGCTCTATCCATCTGAGCCTCCGAGGGCACAGAGGATGATGCGACTGCAGGGTTTTATCCATTGCACGCTCCCCGTCAGACCTACATGCCCAAGTTAATGTCCACACACTACGTTCGTCGTGCCCCTGCCTATTACACTCATTACTCGCGGCAGACAATCTTACAGAGTCCCGTAAGAGTTCGGGCAACGCATGTGCATCCAGCGCAGAAGGAGGAGGTCAATGGCCGGTTAGCCTCAACTATATGAAGATGGTATCTGCTTTTTCAGACATGTCCGAAAGAACAGATCCCATCTTCATATATGTAAGGTCGGTATTCCCTCGTGTGTTCCTACGTTTCTGAGGAACCCAAATTGTTCTCCTTCCAGTCTTTCATCATTCTGTGAATAATCAGCGTCAGTAATTTGCAACCACGACTTATTAAACTGGGTGGTTGGCATCTGTCAGTACCAGCCCATTTTGGAATTGGATGAATTAAATTTTGAGCGTAACTGACCTTTTATCTTGCACATTAGGTGGAACAGTTGTCATAACATGTTCCGCAAGGATCTCAGTTATTCTGAGGGAATTTCTTTTAAACGCTTGATTTTTAGCTGACAAACCGCTTACAGTGTTCGACAAGTAATTTTTGTATTTTTTAGGCATATGCGATGATTCTTCTTTCCCTTTCTCTCTTAACATAAAATCTTAATCTCCAAAGATTATTAAGTTTTCAACTCCTTTTCATTAATTCAGATTGCCAAGAGTATACGCCGTAAGATATTTCTAGAGTTTAGAATCGGCAATTACGTGGAGTGTTACCTGTGCTCTTGTTTATTAACAGTGAATCTCTACAAAAGCTTCGTTAATTATCAGCTCGAATTATGGGCAGCATTTACCTTATTTTGCAAGACCGGTTTGGTTACCTTAAAATACGCTGGAGCCACCGACTGCGGACTGCCCTTAACTTCGCTAATTAGATTTGCATGCAGTTTGCATAAATCTCATTAGGCTGTTAATTTAATTACTCTGAATCAGGACTTCACGGAAATAAGTTCTCTCTGACGCAGCCTTCTCGTTTTTGTCCTTCTTTCTCTCTCCGCCCTAAAAATTTGCGATGTTGGGCGATTCTGTAGTAGTATGGTAATAAGAGAAAGATATTAATTATGGTCCACTCTGACTGCAAAGAAGGGTGAATGCTCTGACGCGTCCTGGAATGTCACGAAAAACAGCAAAAACTGAAAGGCAGAGAAGTGAATCTAGCCACGATAATGGCAGATCTGGCAGAAAACTTAATCTGACATGGATCCTAATTTCGTCAACCGTGAAACTATTTCCGCGTTCCTTTTTTAAATAGATATCACTTAGGTAAACGCGAAAGAAATAGCAGAACGAAATCCAGTTACATTCACGCTAGATAATCAGGCAGCGATGAGGCTGCAGAAAACGGAACAAGAAACGACCAGAGAGGCTTTGGTGTTTTCTTTTTTCGGTTGTCGGGATTTTACCTCGTTTCGACGCTGTTTAATTAAATGAAGATTGATGATACCACTGGACGGAGACAAATTCGGCAGCTTGTGTTTCGGTAAGTTAACTACTGTCACAGACGCTGCACAGCCAGAAAGAAATATCTCGTCGAATTTCGAAGCTTAGTATTTATTTCTGTAAACGCCTGTCAACGGATATTCTAATTAACCTGCTTACTGATTTCCTACTGACGTACGTACACCCGAGGCGCCCTGGGTGTTTAATAAGTCCAGATGTCTGCTAAATTTGGTCTACTTATTAGAGTGCTCAGTTATAATTATTAATCGGTTTTTGATCACTTGCAATTAATACACAAAAGCTTCGTCGAATTTACCATTCGCACGATTTCGTCGCTAAAAAGCTGCATTTAGCGCCTTCAGCGTTTGAGCCTGACGGCGGTTATACGTTTATTGTTACTATACTATCTACGTGTACATCACACCTGCTAACTCTCCCCTTCAGAGTGCTCGTGTAACACGAGCCTTTATTCCATCTTTCGAAAGAAATGCTGTCCCTTTCTCATTTGTAACGTTTAGAACTGCAATCTGTCCATCTTTAGTGTCTATTTTATCAGTATACTCTTCCTGGAACAAAGCGATGTTCATTTCCGGAGTGCATAAAAAATCCTTGAACCATTGTACACTGCAAAAAAGTATACCTACCCTTTTAGAGATTTTCGAATTCACTCATAATTTATTGTTGAAACAGTGCATACGGAGTACATGAAACTATTACATCTACAGATAAATAGCACAATCGATTCTGAGGTACCCAGGTATCGATCCGTGCTGAAACACGTGGTGAAGCATCCAAGGGCGGCAATGCAGGCGCTGAGTCGTATCAGTCGATCGTACAGTTTGTGAATTCCGTCCTGAGGTATGTTGTCCCAAG
Organism: Schistocerca americana; assembly: GCF_021461395.2. Taxonomy (NCBI): domain Eukaryota; kingdom Metazoa; phylum Arthropoda; class Insecta; order Orthoptera; family Acrididae; genus Schistocerca; species Schistocerca americana. The sequence goes on from NC_060122.1 coordinate 314,658,653, forward strand.
CCTGCTCGACCTATTGACGTAGTTCTAAAGGTATTGTTTACTTGGAGACAAATCTGGAGATTGTGCTGGCCAGGGAAGTTGCTGCACTTCTCGCAGAGCACGTAGAGTTTCACTAGCAATTATCCTGTTGAAGCAACAAATCACCTTCCTGTTGCAATAACGGCAAAAGAACGAGACTAACAACATTCTGCACGTACCGAGAGATAGTTGCCGTTCCCTCTGGCAACAATAAAGGTGAGCGAGAATTGTAGCTTATCGCACCTCCAGACCTTAAGATCTGGGTTGGGGCTGATATGTCTTCGATAAAAGCACTCTAAGAGACAGTGCTCATCAGAACTACGTCGTCCTCGCATAGGACCATCACTTGCGTGAAAGCAGAATCTGCTTTCATCGTCGAAGACTACGGCGCACCGTTCCATCTCCCAAGTGATCCAGTATTTAGACCCTGTGTGTGGCGGTGGTAAGGTGTGACACGTGATGCAGAGCTTTGAATGTTAGTTGTGATTCCAGCCCAGTTCGGTATGAATAGGATTTACTATTTGGAAAAAAATACTGTGAGACACTTATACCACTAGCACACTTGTGGATAGGACTGGTGTCAGGGGTAGGAAAATGGTGTGTTAGAAAACCATTTATGCAATGTGTTTCAAAATGAACATACCGGTTTTAAGGCATTGTAGCACTTATCACGTTCAACTTACAGTTTTAAATAATACACCAAATACAAGAGTAACTCAAACAGTTTTGTTTGTATATCGGTGAGCAATGGGAAGAGAATGGAATGACAAAGAGTGAAAAACGTATGGAACGAGTGCGAGTCTTTCATGGTTAGCCCCAAGAAATATCCCCGCGGAAAGTTTATGGGCCTTTCTTTTTTGGTGAATCAACTGTAACTGATGTTTGTTAGCTTGATGTGCTACAGCTACGGGCCGTGCCTCAATGGGAAGAAGCTGAACAACGCATCTTTATTTGGGAGCAAGTTGGTGCGCCGCCTCACTGGCGCAACTCAGTACGCGACTGGTTAAACGGCGTTGTATCCGACCGGTGAATTGAGTGCAAGGGGCCGGTTGACAGCCTTTTATGTATGACCTCCACGTTCAGACACAATCTGACGCGATCATGTGTATTTGCCTCCGATATCAGCTGATCTATCCGACTTTAGTAACAGTGTTATTGCAACAGTTACTCCTGAGACACTGATCAAGGTTTCGGAACAACTCGCCTGTCGACTGTGTGATCGGTGTTCACACTGAATAAGTGTATTATTTATAAGTGCAAGGTGAATGTAATATGTGCTAGAAAGCCTTAAAACCCTTATATTCATTTTGAAACACCCTGTATTAGCGTCGAATCTATAATTTTCGATATTATTAGGCAATTGCCTAATAATACTTACGGTTACATTTCATCCCTAATATTTTGGATGGGATGGGAGAGCGAAGAGTGTATTTCGAAAACACTTGTGTGCAAAACGGACAGCTATCCAGCTGGAGTATGCCATGGCCATCAGGGACGACATCAGAAATAACGCATGTAATTGTCAAAATCAATGAAATTCTTAAACGTCCGTTTAACTAAGATGTTACTTTATTTTATTTTTGACGACAACCAATTTCGACATTCCACTATGCCATCTTCAGTCCCCATATGCTTCTCTCAAAATTAAACGATAATGCCATGCAGTGCCATATATCAATGGATTTCGTGAATTCAAATCGTTTCTCAAGGGCTTCATTCGAAGTTTGAATTCACGAAGTCCAAGGATATTATTTATTTTATTTTATCTTTTATTTTGGGAGGTGCATATCGGGCCCGAATATGGCATAGCGGAATGCCGACATTGGTTGTAGTCAAAATAAAGTTACATTACCGCTGGAGAATTTCACTGATACTGACAATTATTTAACCAGTACGCTGTACATGGTCGACCAACAGATACATAACGCGGGTGGTCGGCAACAACATTCAGGTAGTCCACAGTAGTCAGGTGACCGTCCCCCACAGCATAATACTGCTGGCCTGCGTCCGTGGCGCGGAGAACATTTCGAGCAGCCGGACCTGCTGTAAAGAGAAATGTCACTCATCCGGCCGAGCGACACGTTTCCGCTGATGCACGATCAATTCTTGCTAATTCTGTACTCAGTGCAACCGTAGTTAATGAAATTCGGTCAACTTGGAAACATGTGGGGGGGGGGGGGGGGGGGGGTCTGCGGAGCCTCATTCGCATCGTGCGTTTAGCAATGTGTTCAAGAACAGTTGTGCTTATGCCAGCGTTGTACTCTGTCGTCAGATAAGCAACATATCGCCATCTATCTTGCTTCAAGTAATGGACGAACCTCTGCTCTGCAAGATCTGTGATCAATGTAAGTGTGTCGCTATGTCAGATGACTCACGTTTCTTCTCATTCCAGGTAGATGTTCGTACTGGGATACGCCATCATCCAGGTGAATGGCTGCCCGAACCGTACATCACGCCACCGATCCAAACTGGAAGGGCAGATTATGATATGGGGGGCACTCACCTGGACTCCCCATGCACCAGGACAGATATGAACTACGTGAACATTATTGCGGACCACCTGAATCTATTCATGTCTTTTTCCGACGGCGATGTTATCTTGCAGCAGAACAGCTGACCGTGTCACAAGGTGAGAAACGTGCTTCAGTTGTTTAAGGAACATGATAGTGAACCATGTTTGATATCTTGGCCACTAGTTCGCTTGGTCTGAAACCGATGGAAAGCTTTGAGGACGCTGTCGGGGGTAATAGGAATTGTGTGACCCGTACGTAGACATATGGCGACTCATACCTCTGGAAATCTGCCAATAATTTGAATCCATGCCACGCAGAATCGCTGCTCCATTGCGCTCCGTAGGTGGACCAACACGCTATTAACCAATGTTGTGTGTCATTAGCGTATAATGTAGTGTACTTCCACGAAGAACTTTTTTACCACCAGCTCTGTATGTTCTTATACAATTACCTCAGTCGACAAATCTATCACTTTCACATAAGGTGCTGGTTGCAGAGTACGTTCACCAAATGCTAACAAAACACTAAATAAATTATTAATTATTGACTATCTTACTTTCATCTGCGCATGTAAGCGGGACCTCGTACTTTGTATTGACAAGAGTTGGGGAAAAAAGTTTCTAGTAATCTGATAAATACCGTGTGGTATATTTATCGAAGAAGTTGACATTGGACAAAGGCCACACGACTACTCCGTAAATCTCTTCAGAGTGGACAGTCAACGGATGTCATAGCAGAAAGTTCGAGAGTTGTAAAACTGTGTCGTGTGACAGTTGACTAGCATGCTCAGAGCAATTTTTTTCCACCTTATTTTCCTCTGAAATGAATTCTTATTCCGATTGGTAAATTTTTTGTCATCAATCTTCTTGCTGGATCGATGGTGCTCGTCGCAAATTCCTACGTGTGTCACCCTCTTCATCTCAGAATAGCATTTGAATTCTACATCGTGAATCACTTATTGAATGTGTTCCAATCTCTGTCCTTCCCTGCCGTTTTTACCTTCTACATCCTCCGGAAGTACCAAGGAAGTCCAATTATCTAGTCAGTGCTTTCGACATGCTTTTTTCTCGTCGACTTGAGGAGAAGCGACGCATTTCTTCTTATGTTACCAATCCATTTAACTTTCCATCAGCCTTCTGTAGCAAAGCACGTCAAAGTTTCTATTGTCTTCTTTTCCCGTTTTCCTCTCTATATATGATTCGTAATGTCTCTGTAAGGTGAGGTTCAACACCCGTAAAGTATTTTATAAAATGCATTTTAACCATTAGCTGTATATTCGTCATCTACCGATTTCGGTTATTAACCATCATCCAGGATGTAGGTGTTTGTACAAGTTCAATGGATAATTTGGATATTGTTCAGCTTCAAAGGAATATGAGGTGCTTTTAACTAATCTGTTGTATCTTACATCCTGGGTGATGATGATGAATGACCGAAACCGGAAGATGATCAATGGGACAAATAAACAGCTGATGGATAAAATGCATTTTATATGAAAAAGATATGCTCCATTTTCATATCTGTCCCAGACATACATTTCCGGAATTCCCGTTCTCTCAATGCACGGTCTGTAGTTGATGGAAGAACAAAGGCTATGTCTGCCTGTGCTAGTCTGCATACAATGAGGTAACAAAGTCATGGGATAACGATATGCAAATATAGAAATGGTGGTAATATCGTCTACACAAGGTAAAAAAGGGCAGAGCATTGGCGGAACTGTCGTTCATGTGAAGATGTTTTCGACGTGATTACGGCCGCTTGACGGGAATTAAGACTTTGAACGCGGAGTGGTAGTTGGAGGTAGACCCGTGGGTCAGTCCATTTCGGAAATCGTTAGGGAATTCAATATTCCGTGATCCACAGTGTCAATACTGTGCCGAGAATACCAAATTTTAAGGCAGAACCTCTCACCAAGGACAAATCAATGGCCTACGGCAACGGCATTACCGTGGAGGTGTCAGTGCTAACAGACAAGCAACAGTGCGGTAATTAACTGGAGAAATCAATGTGATACGTACGACCGTATCCATTAGGACAGCGCGGCGAGATTTGCTGTTAATGGGCTATGGCAGCAGACGATCAACGCGAGTGCCTTTGCTAACTGCACGCCATCGCCTACAGCTCCTCTCCTGTGCTCGTGACTATATTGGTAAGACCGTAGACAACTGGAAAACCGTGGCCTGGTCAGATGACTCCCAATTTCAGCTGGTATGGGTTATGGGAGGTTTCGAGTGTGGCGCAGACTCCTCGGAGCCATGGACCCAAGCTGTCAACAAGGCACTGTGCAAGCTGCTGGTGGCTCCATAATGGAGTGTGCTATGTTTACATCGAATGGACTGGAACCTCTGGTCCAGCTGAGCCGACAGTTGACAGGAAAGGCTCATGTTCGGCTACGTGGAGACCATTTGCAGCTATTCATGAACTTCATGTTCCCAAACAACGATGTCATGTCACTGGGTCACAGTTGTTCACGATTGGTTTGAATAACATTTGGGCAGTTCGAGCGAATGTTTTGGCCACCCAGATCGCCCGACATGAATCCAATCGAATATTTCTGGGATATAATCGAGAGGTCAGCTCGCGCAGAACATCCTACATTGGCAACACTTTCGACATTATGGAAGGCTGTAGTGGCGAAGTGGCTCAGTCTTTCTGCAGGGGACTTCGAACGGCTTGTTGAAACCATGTCACGTGGAGTTGTTGCACTACGCCGGGCAAAAGGACGTCCAACACGATATTAGGAGGTATCACATGACTTTCGCCACCTCACTGTATTATGTCCTTGCTTCGTCCGCCACGCATTACTATCTTTCAAGATTGCAGAATTCCTTCACTTCGACTTCTACGGATTCCCAGTTTTCATGCTAAGGTTGCACCTCATCCCTTTTCTGCTGTTCCCTATTACTCTTACTCTCAGTCAATATTTTGTCTTCAGTATACTGTTACTCCCATTCAACAGGTCCAGTAATTCCACCTTACTTTATGGAGACAGCAATGAGTCTTATCGTTGATATCCTTTCATCTTGAATTTTAATTTCATTTCTACTTCTGTACGCCACAAGCCACCTTACGGTGTGTGGCAGAGGGTACTTCTGGTACCGCTAACTGATCCCCACTTTCCTGTCCCATTCGCAAATGGCGGGTGCGACGAAAGATTGTCGATAAGCCTTCTGCATCTTTCCTTTATTTCCTTCGTTGCTCCTTCGATATACAGTGAGAACACCAGGGAAGTCGCCTATATGCCTGCCTTACCCTTTTCTCACCTCAACACTTCTCTGTCGGCTTATTTTTATTATTCCAACTTTGATATTTTACGCTTTGGGCATTATCTTCCTTTCCCTACAACGTATGTTGTAAAATTTAAAACGTTTTGAAAGTATCTTGTAGATTGACAAAAGCTACGAAAGTGCCCTAAGTTTTACCAAGCCTTACTCCCATTATCTTGCGCAACTTTGGAACTACCCCTGTAGCAATATCCTCAATATTCTTTTCCACTTTCTGTATATTATTCCGGTCAGCAACTTGCTAGCAAAAGCTGTGCGATCTCACATTTATCTGCCCTTGCTATCTTCGGGGTTGGGTGGATAATATTGTTTCGAAATCCGATGGCATGTCTCTACTCTCATAGATTCTACAAACTTATCCTTCAGGGAATGTAGGTGTTCAGTTTTCAGTCGACGTGTTCACTGTAAATGACAGATTAGAAAGCGTACAAAGAACTTTTGCTATATTGTAAAATTGTACTTTTGTTATGTTATTGTACAAGATGGTTCAAATGGCTCTGAGCACTATGGGACTTAACATCTGAGGTCATCAGTCCCTTAGAACTACTTAAACCTAACTAACCTAAGGACATCACAAACATCAATGCCCGAGGCAGGATTCGAACCTGCGACCGTAGCAGTCGCGCGGTTCCGGACTGCAGCGCCTAGAACCCCTCGGCCACCGCGGCCGGCTGTTGTACAAGAAGATAAATAAATAGATATATAGATAGTGAACCATGATTCAAATACAGACACATCTTCTCACAAGAAGCATGAAGCGGCCACCGAGCTTAAGTTTTCATCCAGTGGCAGTGATGTATGCCCTATTCTTTGGAGTGAAAGCATAGATATCTCGAATGTGACAAAGGATTTTGGGGCATAATCTGGTAATCGCGGATTGGGTCTTCATTGTTATACCAGCCCCCCCTCATCTTTTAGTTTTAGAACTATGGTGCAACTTACTTTCACCACCAGGATTGAAACTGGAATCTACGCTATATAAAAAGGTGGTCAATAACTTGCAAGATATGTTACGTTAACCGGGGACCTAGAAACGACGGAGAGGCTCCGTCCCCGCCGCAGCCGCAGTGGTCCGGAACCCCACGACGACTACCGCAGTCCACTTCACCCCCCCCGCCGCCCCACACCGAACCCAGGGTTATAGTGCGGTTCGGCCCTCTGTGGACCCCCCCGGGAACGTCTCGCACCAGACGAGTGTAACCCCTATGTTTGCGTGGTAAAGGAATGGTGGTGTACGCGTACGTGGAGAACTTGTTTGCGCAGCAATCGCCGACATAGTGTAGCTGAGGCGGAATAATGAGAACCAGCCCGCATTCACCGAGGCAGATGGAAAACCGCATAAAAACCATCCATAGACTGTCCGGCTCACCAGACCTCGACATAAATCCGCCGGGCGGATTCGTGCCGGGGACCGGAAAGCAGTGCGTTAGACCGCACGGCCAACCGGGCGGGAACTTGCAAGATAAATCCGTCGTACTAAACCTCAATAAAGCTTCTCACTCTATCGACGAGGCTGTAAAACGTGGTATAAGTTCCTTCCCACTCGAGAATGCAAAAGTTAGTGAATTGACACTTACGACCTCCCCTTACCTGTTCTGTGCCGTTCTCTCCCTGAAGTAGTCCGTTCGAGCAGTTCTTGTAGCGCCTCTGTATTCGTTTCAAGACGCAAACGATCTACGTGCTTGGGTATAAGTGGAAATGCGGGTAACTAATCTACCTTAAACTGATTGAATTTTCTCATGCTGAGAAATTAGGAGGAGCGATCTCTTTTACCTGGTAAAAACTTTCCAAAACCAAGAGCGTATAAATATTTCTTTATTGACAAACAACAGCTTTCGACAGACTTCGCAGCGATCTTCAGGTCTTCAAAATCTTACGTTATAAAATGCATTCACTTTGATTGAAAATCAAGGAACACCTTGCGGACATGGCCGTGTCCAAATACGTAGCGCTCACTAAAAATCATCTGTGAGTGCTGCGTATATGGACGTGGTCATATCCGCAAGGTGCTTCTTGATTTTAAATGTTTTATTTATGATGAACCTTTATATTATGTGCTACATTTTATCTACATGACAAATTGGCGTGAGGTTCAGCTCAAAGTCAACACGTGTTATACGATACATTTTTGAAGACCCGAAGATGACGGCAAAGTCTGTCGAAACCTGCTGTTTGCAAATAAAGAAATATTCATGCGATCTTAGCTTTGCAAAGTTTTTACCTACTTTAATTTCGGGATACCATTACCGTGCGTTTCTCGACAAACACTGTAACACAACTAACAACCTCTCAGTTCAACACAAGTAACTTCATATCTATGAAACATCGAGACCCTGGCTCAGGTCTGGATTGCATCGTAACGCCGACTGACTGTCTTGGTGCGGAACAGAAATATTGAGCATACTTTGTACAACTTCAAAGCTATGTTTATGCTGCCAGTAGATTAATAATTTTTTTGTCTCCTGATACGAATAGTTTATTGTACAGTAGCACCATGGTAGCAAATGTTTAATGACACTTAAGACCCCTCTAGCATGTATTACGCTAGAGATGCCTTTTAATAAATTATATTAGATAAAGAAAAATTATTGGCGGGCGCCCGTCATTTAGAACAGCCGAGCAGGATCCATTCTCAAAGTTCCCCACACAACTGGCGCACTTCCCTGCCGTATGATGCCGACAGTCTCACTGTGTTCCGAACGTGAGACCTCCTCCTCACATCGTGCTATGGCAGTCTACGTTGCTGCTCTAGAAAGTGAATTATTCTTATTAGCTGCAACGTCCCAATATAATGTTGATATTAGCAAATAAAGTGTTGTCCAAGATAAGAAGAGTGGCCCAAACTGTGACTACGACCCATTTGCAGATGTAGGTGACCGAATACCAATATCCTTCCGTCTTCATGAGTCTCCTAAACAGTGAAAGGAAGATATTCATTGTATGTCAAACCTGTTGACATTAGTATTTGTTTGTCTTCCACACTCTGACGTCATAGGAAGGTTAGCCGCCATTTGAGACATATTTGCTGGACCAACCGGGCGTAGCTGGGGCGCCGTTAGCTGCTGAGCCGGCAGTGAGAAGAGCAGCTAATAGCCGCCCTGATGTAACCGAGTGGGCAATTACCGGGCTTTACACCGCGCCCAGATAACAACGCCTCTTGTGTCAGACCGCACAGTCGTTGCCTAATTTACTGCGGAACGTGGATAAACGGGGCTATTCCGAGCACTTAAGCTATTCCGTAACTCTACGCTTCCTCGCACCCAACCCAACTCCTACCTACGCATTGCTCTGCGTTTTCGTGTACTCAGACCTAGTATTGGAAGCGAAGCGCACAGCTAATCAGCCGGCACAGCTTGCTATCTGCCTCCGTCAGCGTCAGTTTCATTCTCGTGAGTGAGAACAATCTTGAAGAAATTACGAAAGACCAATGAGGGTCCGGAAGCTGCAGAAATACTGATGACGAATTGTTTTTCTGAGTATTATGAAGTGTGTTCCCCGTCCATTCCTATAATGTGGCAATACGTATCTGCTATAAAAAAAGCGCGTCGCCAATATACACTCTCAGAAGAAAACAGAAAATAGAAAAATTGAAAGAAATAAAGAAAGAGAACGACACACCACGAAGGAATTATCCGAATGGGACGGAAACGTGCAGAGGTTATAGTGTCCCTTTCCATATATTTGACACGAACAATATAAATAACGACGAAAGAACTACACATGCGTAATGTTGTGTGAACTTCAATGCCTAATTGTGATACGGACAAAGTGACGAAATAACTTTAAAGACAATTTATCGATTCTGATAATGGAAAAAAAGACATTCTCCGTGGAATGAGATCATGTGTAAACTAAAAACTGAACACTATAATCTTTGTTATATTATAGAAGGACTGGAAGACAATGAACTTGGTCGTCTTCTGATGTTTTCTTGTGTCTTAGCTATTGTTTGAGTGCAGAAGGTACGATTGTATTGGGATAGCTTTTGTCTTGCTCTCGTTTAATTACTAGAACATAATTGATCTGTAAAAGAGTTACGAAAATATAATAAGCTAATCTGGAGTGCAGAGTAATCATTTAAGGAACCCACGCCACATTTGTTATAACGCGAGAGTTTGTCTAGAATTTTTTGCAGCTGCTGCGGAGCTAGCTGCGATCATCTTTGACCAGGCCCCCACACCCGCACGAGTGGTCGACTGTGAAGAGCGGACAAATTGAATAGCTGGGCGGCGGCCATTAGGGTGGTAAACTGATGGGCGGAGTTCGAATATTTATACATCGCTTTTGGTTATAAAATGCCTTCCCTTGAGTTAGGTCACAAACATAATGCCTCATTTAAATACGTTACTACTATGCACTTTTTAATTTATGAACAAACAGCAACTAGTCACTGTTAATGAATTTATCTTACGTACTACATGGAATCTGCCGTAGCTAAAAGTTACGTACTGGACCCCTAGCATTTTTCGTAGTTCATTTACGATAGATGTACGCAAAATGCATCAAAATACTCGAAGATTTGCCCACTATATTAATAGATATTTTCTGCTTTAGATTTTATGACGAGAAGTGCGTTATATATGGCATAGTGCTTTGGCAACTCACGACCAAATTACGAAGCTTCAACCTAACCTAGACCATGAAAACACTACTGATCAGCCAACTTTCTTCAAAATGATCAGAACATATAAAATGGTATTCTGTCGGTCGGAAATGTTGCCTCCTGACAGCGTGTAACCATTTTTGTAACAGCTATAGTTTTGAGAAAGGAAACCTGCAAATAGATGCACAGACATTATACTAATACCGTGTTACAAAAACATTTATTAAGCAAGTGCACTGACATACAAAACAACTTAAAATATTCACTTACCTGTGAAATGTAATATTCGTTCCCTTCTCGAATTTGTACAATTAATCGCTGCACGACTCTTCACCATTGTACTTCTTTTGATTGGAACGTACAGACAGTAGAATTACGAGTAACAAATACTGTATGTACGTCCCAACAAATATACAACGTTGAATCAGGGTCTTCATAAACAACAGTACTACACAACACATCAGATTACAACCACTATAATGGCGTCCAGCCGAAGGTTCAAATTATCCCGCGACTGCAGCGCCATCAGTGAGTCTAGTTATTTTTTACAAGGTCTTTGTCTTTGACTGACAAAGTGGGCCGCCATTACGCGGCGCATTTAAACTTTTTATTTTCACAGGAAATACGACGAAGCCGGAGCAGGAGAACTTATTTAAAATTACTACCAAAATTAATTAGCATCAAATCACAAGATTTATTTTATCATAAAGTGACTATTTTTAGTGATACAATTTATTATAGATCATGTGCCCCCTTGCATAAATTTTATTATTGCTAACGCATCTGATATTATTTGTAGGGAGCCTGGCGCTTGTTTTCAATCAGAATTTAAAGTTTAATTTGGCAACCTGCAAATTTAATATGCTTATTTGTAATTGTTTCTTACGAGGTTTTATGAAAGATAGCTTTACGAAATTTAACTTCACGAAGTTAATAGAATCCTCATGTTACTTATAGCAGAAAGAGACATTACAAGGTGATGTTCAGGTACAGACAAACAAATGAATACAGCTTCAGAAAAATTGGATAATTTATTGAAGAGAATGAGCTTCACAAATAGGGCAAGTCAATAACTCGTTGGTCCACCTCTGGCCCTTATGCAAGCAGTGACTCGGCTTAGCATTGACTGAAGCTGTCCTGAGGGATACAGTGGCCAATTCTAAGCAACTGACTTGTTAGATCGTCAAAATCGCGAGCTGGTTGGAGTGCCCTGACCATAATCCTCTGTCGGAATGCGGACTCACGGGGCTAAAATTCAGATGTCAAATTAATAAAATGAACTGTCGTGTCATCAGTCGTAAGATGTTTTCTTGCTGAAGATATTAAAGAAATTACTGGGTCCCACACCTCATCTAGTTGAAAGCCGCCATCATGATTAATCAGATCTTCCGCCGAAGATATTTCCACCAACTCCTTAATAACTAAAACCTAGATGGATCTCGTCGAGGCCAAGACTTCCGTGGCAGTATAATCCACGGAATGTCCTGTGGATATCCAGTGCTCGGCTATGGCTGACTTGCTGGCCTGCGAATGGCGAGTGTGGCGACCATGTTCAACGCACCTTAAACGCAATGTGCGCGTTGTCAGACCAATGTAGCTTCGTCACACTGGCAAAGTATTGTGTAGGTTGCAGCCCTCCGCAATCACAGATCGTCCTTTGCGGAAACGAGAAGATCACAAGTCTTTGTAGGTTGGACGAAGATTACTTTGACGTGTTGTTTCCCTCAGATTCTGTCAAATTTAGACGAAATACTCCTAGCATACGGGAGGAACGCCCTGGACTTGAACCGCTCCTTCACCTCTTGATTTTGCGGATGGTCACGTTTCTTCCTCCGAATCTACCAATAGCACTGACAGTATTATTTTCTGTAAATTCGGAACCAACTCAAGAGCTACATTCATACTTCAAACCATAGCTGGCGATACCCGTGCACCGGTGCCAACGAACACGAAAGAAACTCACGAAAAGGAAGAGCTGCTTGCCGGGAGGGCCAATCAGTGCGCAGCGGAGCCTTTCTCCCGGCGTGATTTGCTGGACGCGTGGCTGTGTCCAGGGCGACATGTTAATCAACTCGCATGACAAAGCATATTCACCAGTTCGACATCGGATGTCGATTAAGCTAGCAGAGCGTCTGGCGCGCTAGCAGAAGGAATTACGTTCCGGCACCTGTTCACACCGACTGTTGTAGCACGCCACTGAACTCTTATGAGCAATCCGGTTTCGTCCATTCATCTTAGAAATACCCTCGCAAATACCTCCCCTGGTTATGTGGTGGGCACAATGGCTGCGGTCAGGAGAGATGCAATCGATTCGGTAGATTGAGTAAGCGCATTTATACTGACGGAAAATTCGCAACACCATAAAACAATTACTGTTGAGTAATGAAGTCGAGGGACATGTAAGGGAAGCAGTGGTTGGGAAGGGAGTGAGACAGGGTTGTAGCCTCTCCCCGATGTTATTCAATCTGTATATTGAGCAAGCAGTGAAGGAAACAAAAGAAAAATTCGGAGTAGGTATTAAAATCCATGGGGAAGGAATAAAAACTTTGAAGTTCACCGATGACATTGTAATTCTGTCAGAGACAGCAAAGGACTTGGAAGAGCTGTTGAACGGAATGGATAGTGTCTTGAAAGGAGAATATAAGATGAACTTCAACAAAAGCAAAACGAGGATAATGGAATGTAGTCGAATTAAGTCGGGTGATGCTGAGGGAATTAGATTAGGAAATGAGACATTTAAAAGCAGTAAAGGAGTTTTGCTATTTGGGGAGCAAAATAACTGATGATGGTCGAAATAGAGAGGATATAAAATGTAGACTGGCAATGGGAAGGAAAGCGTTTCTTAAAAAGAGAAATTTGTTAACATCGAGTATTGATTTAAGTATCAGGAAGTCGTTTCTGAAAGTATTTGTATGGAGCGTAGCCATGTATGGAAGTGAAACATGGACGATAACTAGTTTGGACAAGAAGAGAACAGAAGCTTTCGAAATGTGGTGCTACAGAAGAATGCTGAAGATTAGATGGGTAGATCACATAACTAATGAGGAGGTATTGAATAGGATTTGGGAGAAGAGAAGTTTGTGGCACAACTTGACTAGAAGAAGAGATCGGTTGGTAGGACATGTTCTGAGGCATCAAGGGATCACAAATTTAGCGTTGGAGGGCAGCGTGAATTGCAAAAATCGTAGAGATGAATACACTAAGCAGATTCAGAAGGATGTAGGCTGCAGTAGGTACTGGGAGATGAAGAAGCTTGCACACGATAGAGTAGCATGGAGAGCTGCATCAAACCAGTCTCGGGACTGAAGACCACAACAACAACAACAACAATGAAATTTCGGCAATACGTTTGTCTAAATAACATGATGTGTTGCAGGGAAAGTAACCGAGTACCCGATACACGAAATTCATTCTTCTTCGGTAAACGTAACTTCAGCGTTACGACTTTTCTCGCCAGTTGTTTGCTTTGCATTTACGGGAGATCCTACAAGAAAGTGGACAGTCTAGAAATCTTTGGCAGAAATGAATAAAGCACAGAACGAGTGAAGTGGGGGCGTTCTGATTTATATCACAATAAGACACTTGCGGTGCTACTAACATTCAAACGTGAATAAAAAAACAATTTTCTTATCGATGTCAAGTCAGACCGCTTTCATAAGCTGATTTCATCTGAAAAACATTTCTTCTTCAGTAAAAAGATCGTCATCTATATTACTGTCCATTATCACGAATAAAGCTACAAGTATGAAACCACTTTCGAGCACTGTTAAATACATAATAAGACAGTAACAATGTGCTGTAGCTGCGCGCGCTTTTGTATTTACGAGGTATTGTTTACAGTACCCATAGATTGTAGTTATGCGGTATTTAATTCTCTGCAGTTCGGCGGTACTGCCATCTATTTACTTGCTGTGTCACATACGCGGTATTGTTTTAGATAATTTTTTCATGGTAAATAATTAAAAATTCGGTATTATCGCGTTAAGAGCAGATGCGCATACGGTCAACGACATCATCTGACTGAAAAACGAAAAATCGGCAATTTGTCAGTTACGCGGTATTGTTTCTTCATCGACGACATGAAAGTTATTGACCTTTCAAAACCACAAGTTAATGTAAGCGCGAGGTAAGCCATTGTAAATGTGAAATGGTGGTACATTAATAAACGGAGTAACTGCCAGAATGTTGAATGCAAGCAAGCAAACGTCCATCCATTCTGTTGTACAGGTGAGGGATAGCTTGTGGGATAGAGTTCCATGCCTGTTGCACTGGGTCGGTCAATACAGGGAGGCTGGGTCTGGATGACGCTGGAGTGGTGGTCCGATGATGCCCCGTATGTGATCTATCGAATACAGACCTGGTGACCGAGCAGGTGCCGCGCGGGGTAGCCGCGCGCTCTTTGGCGTCCTGTCACGGTGCGCATAGCTCCTCCCGTCGGAGGATCGACTCCTCCCTCGGGCATGGATGTGTGTGAGTTGTCCTTAGCGTAAGTTAATTAAGTAGTGTGTAAGCCTAGGGACCGATGACCTCAGCAGTTTGGTCTCATAGTACTTTACCGCAAATTTCCAAAATCTTTTACCAAGAGGGCCAAGGCAATATGGCTACACTCTGTAGAGCATGTTGAGTTACAATAGCGGTATGTGAGTGAGGGTTATACTGGTGTAAAACACCCCCTGGAATGAAACTTCCTGGCAGATTAAAACTGTGTTCCGGACCGAGACTCGAACGCGGGACCTTTGCCTTTCGCGGGCAAGTGCTCTACCAACTGAGCTACCCAAGCACGACTCACGCCCCGTCCTCACAGCTTTACTTTCGCCAGTACCTCGTCTCCTACCTCCCAACTTTACAGAAGCTCTCCTGCGAACCTTGCAGAACTAGCACTCCTGAAAGAAAGGATATTGCGGAGACATGGCTTAGCCACAGCCTGGGAGATGTTTCCAGAATGAGATTTTCACTCTGCAGCGGAGTGTGCGCTCATATGAAACTTCCTCCGCAATATCCTTTCTTTCAGGAGCGTTAGTTCTGCAAGGTTCGCAGGAGAGCTTCTGTAAAGACGAGATACTGGCAGAAGCAAAGCTGTGAGGACGGGGCGTGTCGTGCTTGGGTAGCTAAGCTGGTAGAGCACTTGCCCGCTAAAGGCAAAGGTCCCGAGTTCGAGTCTCGGTCCGGCACTCAGTTTTAATCTGCCGGGAAGTTTCATATCAGCGCACACTCCGCTGCAGAGTGAAAATCTCATACCCCCTCGAATGCTGTTCATGAATGGCAGCACAAGAGTTCGAGTCACCAGACCGAAATACAAATTTCGCAGTCAGGGTGCGTGGGACAGCACCGAGAGTGCTCATGTTGTCACACCAAATTGAAACCCAGACCATAACTACAGGTGTAGGTTGTAATGGTTCTTTATTTAGGTGACCATTACGGCACTCCAACCCCAATTCTCGATACCAGTAATATCGTACTACTTTTCTGCGAAGTAACAGACATATTTTTGTGACAATATTCACATTTGGTTTTATTAATGTATAGGTACTCCGATGTATCGATATATTACAGTGATATGGTTCTTGCGCGTATCCACTTCTGTGAGACTGTCATAATCTTTGACGTACTTGTAACCGTTTTGGCGCGAATGCGCACAGAGCAGTCTTTGTTTCACTTTGCAGAAGTTAAGTTGTTATTTCGCTTTGTAAAAGAACAGTCAAGTCTTCTGTTAGGTTAAAGTGGAAATTAAATATATGAAGATTGATACAAAACTGCTTTCTTGATGTGACAATTAAGAAGTAGTATATGTGAATTTACAAGAAGCTTAATAAAAATTTGGATCGTGAGCATAAAATCAAAAATTATTTCTACCATACCATTGTTCTGATCTGGGATTGTTTGATCATTAAAAATTTCCTAAAAAACGCATTTGTTAGGTCTTCAAATATTGCTAAAATACAGATCTGGACCTTCTAGCAGTCAAAGTGGAATCACCCTAGAATCAACAAGATGAGCCATAACAACTTCGACGAAATCTACGTGGGAATCCATCCAAGATAAGTGCGAAAATTAATGACTTTTTTACAGTGACTTCATTATTTCCATTCTGACGATACCATCCAGAGTCAATAACTTTGTTGTTTCCCGATAAAGCGAACATATGCTGCGTGAGCAACATTAGTAATCTGATTTCTAACCTACTTTGCAAGTGGTGGTATTGTTAGAAGGTCCAGCGTGCCTAGCAAGCAGACAAATTGGTTGCATATCCTCAACTGGCTTCCTAACCAACACACACCTATCACTGGCATCGATGCAGAACCAGCTTTCACCAGAAAACACAAAAGACCTCCATCCTTCCCTCCAATGGCCTCTCGCTTGACACCACTGAAGTCGCAAATGGTGGTCGTTCGGGGTGAGTGGAAAGCACGCCACAGGGCGTCTGGCTCTGAGCTGTCCTTGCAGTAACCCATTTGTAACAGTTCGTTGTGTCACTGTGGTGCCAACTGCTGCTGAAATTGCTGCTGCAAGTGCAGTACGATGCGTCAGAGCCATACGCTGAACACTATGGTCTCCACTCTCGGTAGTGCCACGTGACCGTCTGCAGCCCGTGAGCACCGCTGCCAGCAATCATATACAGAGGCTACAATCCTGCCAAGTCTTTCTCCAATATCCTATTACACGACGTGGTTCAGACCCAGTGAGGTACTGACAATGGGGCCTTTGTCACCTTAAAGGCACTCTTCACTAATCTCAAAGGTAAGTAACGCTCAATACCGTTACAGCGTGCATTTAAAGCAAAGCTGATATGCATTCTCATAGTGGCGCTAATAGCGCTGCTCTTACGCGAAATTTGAATAGACAATCTTCCAGACGTAGAAAAACGTCTACCACGTTCCGTTTACGTCGCACAACTCCTCTGTGTCACTTTTTTTCGGTCAGTGTATATGGCTTCTTGTGAAGTGCACAGATGCACATTTCAAGACATTTAAATCAAGTCGATAACCTCAAACCACAACACTTTCAAATATTATCCAAACTTCTAAAACATTATGCATCTTTTTTTCAGACTGTAAGAAAAATCACAGCCGTATTACGGGCAAATGGGGATCCAACCCCTTATTAATAAACCATTCCCAAGTAAGTACAGGTGTTCACATTATTTTGCCTATCCCCGGAATATTCTTCCATTCCGCCACAACCGCATCTTTGTGGAGAAGCGACTTCGGGAATCGATGGACCGCCGATGTGGCCCTGAGGCCTGACCTCACGTGTGTCGATTTCTTCCTTTGGGGTATATGAAGCAGCTGTTCCATGAAACCGTTGTGGAAACAGAAGACGACCTTGTCGCTAGAATTACTATGGCTGCTGGTACCATTGCGAACATGCCAAAAATGTTCGAGCGGACACGACAATCAATGGTCCGACGATGTACTGCGTGCATTCAGGCCAATGGTCCTGCACTGGAGCAGTTCCTGTAAATGCCACTGCAGTCATTGGCATGCTGAACTACCTTCTGTGTAAATCGTGCCTAGTAGTAGTCCGTTCGGGACTACATGTACCATAACAAGATAAAGCTTGCTTGCTTTGATGTTCTCTACCTCCTATGTTAATTTGAAAGAATAGTTTCGGAACTCCCTGTGTATTAATAATCAGCTGTCTTGTTAAAGCTCTGCGCGTAAGCGCATAAGTTCACAGTGGTGCCTTACTACGACGAATTGTTGCCGTGCTGCCTTATAATCTACTGGCACTATAGAAACAAACAGACTTACTTTAAATTTCGCATCTAATACCAAGTAATCATCTGCGTTATAGTATTCCGTTTATGTAGTGGTTTGAAAGAGTTAATTCCTTTCAAAAATTGATTCCAAAAAGTTATATAATATGTATACAAACGAGTCTTCTCGTCTATATATCCTATACAATTGAGGCATATTGCCCAGGAATTCAGAAACGGTGCTACGATCTTTAGCAATTGGAGAAAGTTGTGGGAAAGTACAGAACCTAGGTTATCACCAAAGAGTAAAAATTATTTGAAGTGGTTCTGGTAAACTAAATAGAGTATTCAAAACTAAGTTTCCAATTTATTTGGAAAGAACAACTAGAGAGAAGCAGGAAAACGAACAACTTAACCAGGAAGCAGACTGGAATGAAAGTCTTAATAAAAATGAAAGAGGTTTCCGGGAAATGTAGCTAGCAATTCTGTAAGGTAACAGAAAGCCGTTCGTTGAAGCTCTATTACGCTCACAATTCTGCACCAGATTAGATTTCTTTCCTACCCACCTTCCTCCTCTACCACTGTCCCGTACCTCGGCCGTATGTGTTTGTACATGTAGACTGGAGACATCCGTTCCCACTTTCCTCTTCCTCTTGCTCGCAGTGCCGTGAAATGCCCCGCTTTCGCGAAGATTGTTTAGCATTTTCATTCAGCCAGTGAATATCCTTCACTCTAGCAGTGCCTGTCCAGAAAGATATACAACGGAGCTTTTGCGAAATTTGGAAAATATAAGAGGCCATCAAAAAGTTTCCATTCGAAGGCCGTACAGTCCACAATCGGCATGACTATCAGACAAAGTCACGGTGAGCATTGAGGCAATTATCCCACCGACGTATCAGGTTGAAGAAACCCGTTTACTAAAACACTGTGTCCTACTGCGCGAAGTAATCCGTAACTGCCAGCTGCACATCCTCGTCCACCCTTCAAGGTCTTTTTTAAGGGAATGAATGCGTAATAATCGCATGGGGATATATCAGGACTATAGGATGGGTACTCGAGTGCCTGCTACTTAAGTTAGCGTAACTTATGTAACTGGCGCACCATTCCACAACGGTGGATTTCGACATACATGCTGCATCAGATGGATGTCAACCGTTGTTTGTCCTTCGGCAGCCAAGAAAAGAATAACACAGTACATCGGTCCTGAATTTACCGCACGCACGTCAGAAAGATACCTATGCCATTCTAATCGCATGCCTAAATGTCGGTACTTATACACCCGCATCGGCGTAGAGCTACGTTGCGTGTACGCTGCGCCAAAGCCCTCAAACAGAAACGTTTTGGTTGCCCCTTATCCAGAAAGCACAGACAGAATTATAGTTGTGAGTGCGGTAGTGAGTAGTGCCTGAATAGCTCAGCCGGAAAGAGATACCAGCGAAAGATAATGTTCTCGACCAGTGTCTCGGTCTGGCACACAATTTTAACTCTCCCAAAAGTTTCAAATTAGCTCACGCTCCGCTGCCGAGTGAAAGATTTACTATCCATTGTCGTCTCCTTGTGGACTCCGAACCACGGTGCAATTTGGCATTTTTATACACACTGAAATCATTGGCAGGGGTGACAGACTGTTTTTGGTGTGAAGTGGTAGATCCTGTTACCATCCATAGAAGCAAATCGGTGTATAGACGCAGTTGGATTGTTTTTCAAATAGGTCCAATCATTGACGAGAAGTCTGTCTTGTGCCTTGGATTCCCGGTCGTTACGATGGCCAAATCCAGCGGCTGCATGTCGCTTGTCGCCAAGACCTCTCCCGAAGCGCGACGGTATGACGACAGCGCCGACACGCTCGAGCTGCGAGATCCTGCATCGAAGACGTGAGTCAGTCTGTGGAGAGTTGCGATGAAGGACAAACAGGGAGTAGAAAAAGGGCTGGTACGAACAGTGTGGACAGAGCTGCAAGTTCGCGTGGCCAGTAGTCCGCGCCTTAAGTCAGCAACAACGGAACTTATCAACGTAGGGACATAGATTCCTGCTCTGGGTTGGCGGACGTAACTGGCGCCTTGGCTCCAGGGGAAGCTGTGCTCACAATACTAGCCTGTATGTACTCTTAAGCGGCGGTGCACAAAAGGTGTCGTGCCAGTGGTACTTCACGAAAACATCTGTTGTGTACTCACTTGCATTCTGGTTGTGATTCGACCTCAAGCTGGGGTAGCAGTTGGTGGGTTCAGTACTTTCCTGTTTACCATTGTCACAACGGCAGGGTCGCTGCAAAGCCTAAGTATGTTTGGCTGAATACGTTTCAGTTATTGAAGATTTGTGTACACTCCTTGACACTTGCTAAGGAACGTCCGACCAATGAAGGTAAAAGGAAATGTTGAGGACGGAATGTGTTATTGCGGCGAATCTTTTGCACGAACAATATGTATGCATTAGACAGTTCATGCATTACATGTTTTACTAAGGTTGTTGCGTAACCGATTAAGGGAACATTTATTTGTAGAAGACATCTTTTGGGAGCTTATGACCGTGGACGAGCGGTTGGACAGTTCGAAGCCGGTAAAAGTGTCACTTCTGTGGTCACAATAACGGGTGTGACCAAATGTGTCATCTCGTGATTAAAAAGTAACGCTATGCGAAAACATGCCAGTGGTCTTAGACAGACCATCATACCGCAAGAGGCTCGAGACGCATCCCTAATGGTGAAAAGGCACGGACAACTCTCCCCTCGCAAGGTCCCTGCAGACATTGAAACCGCTACCGCTGCACCTCTCTCTGCCAGAACCATTTCGAGGCCATTAAATCAGACTGGTTTGTATGCTCAAAACTCTGTTAAATCTATCCCACTCCAATCACGCCATTGTCGAGAAAGAGTTGTTGGTGTAGGCGCTGATAACGTCGCCGTTGAGCGCCCGTAAGCTGCTCCTTACTGGTGTAGGGAACATGTTGGTTGGGGTCAGCAATGATCAGTGGTCCAGAGTGATGTTCTCCGACGAATCCTGCTTCACTGTGGCAAAAGATTCTCAGCATTAGTTATTGTGGAGAGGAAAAGGACAACACGGCACACACCACAGAATGTTCGTGAACGATATCGGGATGGCCCAGGCGTTATGGTGTGGACAGACATTATGGACAATGTCCGAACACCTCTGCATATCATTGCACGAGGTACCGTTACAGCATACAGTTTCCCAACCCAAGGGGAAGAGTGTGCCCTGAACCTCTGTCCGCTCCTCCGCCCTCTTTGACAAGGCCGTTGGTTGAATGAGGGTGACTTCTTAAGCCGGAAATCTCCGGCCGCCATTGCTACTACTGCTGCTGTTGCTGATGATTATGATTTTGCAGGTACAATCAGTGGCATACATCGATACAGTCTGAAAAGTATGTTGCGAACAGAATTGGCAACAACTAAGTAATAAATTTAAGCGTCATACACGATGCGGCAGTATTTCATGCATCTGACTATTTACGACGTCATGTCTCCTGAACTGCGTGTCGTACAATGCTGTCATATTGCACTCACATTCAGCGATATATATGCATACTGTCTGTAAAATATATCACAAATAAAGCTGGTAATAAAAAAGTAATAAATTATAGCGCCATGCCTCATGCGGTACTTTTACTGCACCAGCAGCAGAAAAATAATAAGCGATAAACATTTTGCTTTCATCCTTGTGCAGTGGTTATCAGCGAGAAAAAATTTAGTAGAAGTTTGAAATTATGTGTAAAGCTTGTTGCAAGTCGCTAAGTGCTCTCATTCTCAAATACTGCGTGAGTAAAGTCTGAAAATTAACGCGTCGCTGGCTATGCTTCTTGTTCACCCCCGCCACACCCCTTTGATAGGTAGTTGGTTCTTACCCCACAACGACTGTTGTCTGACAATAAGGTATATCTGTAGCAAATTTACTTGAAATTGGTCGAGTTGTTTATGAGGATACGTGGTACATACGTACATATATACTTTTATTTTTAGAATGTGTATGGATTTAGACGGGTGATCATCTTGTATCCAGTCTGCTGGTCTACTGTTTGATTTTGCTGGACTTGCCTATCTTGTCTATATTTCTAGCATATTGTACGCCTTCTTCCATGTTGTTTAAGTTGTATACTCTGTTTGGCATTTAGTTGATTGACAATGAATGAATGAATGAATGAATGAGAGTATGGCATTGGTGGCCGGGAGACCCCTCGCGGGGCGGTTCAGCCGCCGCTCCACAAGTCCTTTAACGCCAGTACGGCGACTTTTGCGAGTGAATGAGGATGAAATGATGATGAAAGACACACAACACCCAGTCATCACGAGGCAGAGAAAATCCCTGACCCCGCCGGGAATCGAACCCGGAACCCCGTGCGCGGGAAGCGAGAACGCTACCGCAAGACCACGAGCCACGGACAGTTGATTGACAAAATTAATATTAGATTTGTGTGTGTTTTTAATGGATTATCGTCTGCAATTTATTTGTGAATTGTATTCAGAATTTATATCTACCCACCCTGTTCGAATACTGTTCCTTGCAGCTTCTATAATTAATTAGTTGTAGCTATATTTATTTACGTAGTTTTCTACTGTTCTTGTGAAGTTACTTTTGTATTTCTTGGATTTGTGTGCAATTAATATTTCCTTATGCATCTATTATGATCATGCCCTCTGATTTGGAGGATTGTGTTATTAATAAAATATTTTTAAAAAATGGTTCAAATGGCTCTGATCACTATGGGACTTAACATCTGAGATCAGTCCCCTAGAACTTAGAACTACTTAAACCTAACTAACCTAAGGACATCACACACATCCATGCCCGAGGCAGGATTCGAACCTGCGACCGCAGCGATAGCGCGGTTCCAGACTGTAGCGCCTAGAACCGCTCGCCCGCTCCGGCCGGCAATATGTTTAAGCATAGTAATTACGATGCCGTGCTGAAATGTCATGCCTGCTGATTTTTGATGTAAAAACTCTTAAAGCTTTTTAAATAAAACAAACGCTGTCAAAATTCTACAAATTTGCAGCCCTCTGCCACTAGAGGGCTCCTATATGTAGCGTGTAAATTTGGCGATGTGTAAGTAATTATGGCGGAGTATGAGAAACAGAATGCTGTAATCGAATTTTGAATTCGAAGTGTTCGTCCACACATGGGACGTCTTGTCCTTCAGCTCGACAATGCCAGACCACACGCGAGCGCTGCGACATTTGCAACAGTACGACTGTCATCGATACCCTCCGACTTGATCCCATCCGGTTTTCATCCGTTTCCAAAACTTAAAGAACACTTTCAATGACTTCGATGGCGATGAAACGGTGCAAGCAGAGGTGAGGTTAAGGCTCCGTCAACAAAGTTCAATATTGACGGTATCAAACAGCCTGTCCCTCGTTTTGGAGAAACGACTATGTCGAGAAATAACTTTGTAAGCATGAAGAATAAAGATGTAGAATGTTAATAACATTTGTTTTGTTTAAGAAGGTTTAAGATTTTTGGCATACAAAATTCGGAGGCCTTACTTTTGCGCACGCCCTCGTATTTATGTCTCCACAACCCTCAGCCACTCACCACACGCACAGTTCCCTGCGCCACGGTTAAATACTTGCTTTTCGACAACACTGACGTATGTGGCACATGTAACACATAAGCTCTCTCATAAATTCATCATATACGTTGTGCCGTACTTACCTTCTGAGAGGCTTATCGCGTCAGCCACGAAATTCGCCTTGAATTCCTGATTGTCCAGTATCATACCTGTATTATCAGCCTTCTCGATCTTTTTATTTGTGGCCAAGGTAGTGGGATGTTCTTTATGTGGCGTCATACTACTGTTCAAAAGATGTACGACCACCTTTTAGTCTTGCCACCTACTATCTGTTTAGAGCACATTCCTTGCAAAAAACATGTAAAAATTTTTGGTGAGTTTATGTCGGCGATAGGTCGTCCATAGAATACTTTCACAGCGGAATTTTTTCCAGTTGATCCATTTGAACGATTTACACATGCAACAGTCTAAAAACAAACAAGCAGTAGTATTTTAGAAATAGGAATTTATCGTGCAGCACGCACCAACTTAGCACTCACTATACAAATAGCAAAAACTTCGTTTTATTGTCATCGACGTCAAAGAATAGCACTATGATTTGGGGTAACAAACGAAATCTGTGGCAGTATCGCGTAGTTCTTGCTAAGGGGGACGCATAGTGTTATGTTGTATGTAAAGCGATCAACTTCAGGCGTGTCCCACGGAAGTGTATTGGTAGCATTGCAGTTGACGTTCTATGTTAAAGACCATTCAGACAACATAAATAGTAACCTAATACTTATTACAGCTAATGGTTATGTAAGTGTAACTCTCCGTCCGTTGAGGCGGAATGGAAGAATATTCAGGGGATAGGCAAAATAATGTGAACACCTGTACTTACTTGGGAATGGTTTATTAATAAGGGGTTGGATCCCCATTTGCCCATAATACAGTTGTGATTCTTCTTGGAATATTCCATACAATGATTTATAGTTTCCAGTGGAGTATTATGCCACTCTTCGATCGGAAACTTTTCTAACTCCTATAGTGACGAGGGAGGCGGAAATCTACTCCGGAGTCTGCGTTCCAATACCACCCGCAAGCGGTTGTGGGAAGATACTGCAGTTCAGTAGCACGCTCCTGATATGACGATTGTACTGTCCTGGCTGTGTGAATGGGTGCATCATCGTTCTGAAATATGGGATCCTTCTTGGGGAACAACATTTGAATCATGGGGTGCACCTTATCACCTAAAACGTTCAGATAATCGTTGGCTGTAACATGGCGTTTGAGAGTAATGACTGACCACCACCAATCTTAACCATTCGAATCAAGCCGTCAGGATTGTAGGCTTCTTTTGGCGTTCTCCAGGCGTAAACCCGGCCCGATGTAGGACTATTTTGATGTGTTTCCACTGATCAGCCATATAGGATTTGTGCTTCTGACACCATGTTTTACACTTCTTTGCATTGGTTGTCACTAATGGTTTCGGTATAGCAGCTCGTCCATGAATATTCACTTTATGGAGTTCTCGGTGGACAGTGTCGATAAATACGAGGTCTCTAAGAGGTCTATTGACCTCTAAAATCACTTCAGCCGTCGTAGTTTCGTGTTGTCTTAGCGTACCACGATCTCTGTCAGTCTGGCTGCCCACGATGAACCGAATAACCCGACCGCGCGAGTTTGACGAGGCCGTGTAAAAGGGCTGCGAGACGCTACGATATTACAGAAGGGTGACTAGGGTGTGGTTCCTTTTCATCCTTAAAAAAATCTCGCGGAGGGATATGAAGGCATTTTACAGTATTCTCTGCTGTGTACAGTAGAGGAACGTTTGGGAAACTATGCACGCTGTCATCCAGCAGCATCTGCGAGATAATGTTTTGTGGACAGTAACATTCCTGGAATGGACTAGCCTGCCCACAGTCCCGGACTTAACCCAACAAAACACCTTTGGTGCGCCGTGGGGGAGTCGCTGGCGCCAGTGATTCTCTTATCTAGTAGGGTCGGTAATCCTGCTCGTTCTGGCATGCGCGTTTTCTCTTTGGTTTTTTTCTTCTGGCAGCTATTTAAGCACGGCGCTTCCGACTATGGCTCTCTTGGTTTTCCGCTCCAGGCCTCTAGTGGTCGTGCTTGCCCTTTGTTTGGACACATGTTGTGTTGGAGTGACCGTCAAGGAGGAGCGTCGGTTGGTTACTCGGGGCGCTGTGTTACGATTTGGGGAGAGAGTCGGCGTCGGCGGCGGCGGGCTGGTGGTGAGGGCCTCCAATGCACTAGTAAGTATGTGTATAGAGTGACTACCTGATGCTGGATGCCTATGTATGCTATGTGGATTCCCGTCGTTTGCTGCTGCCAACGGTGGGCGTCTGCTATTTCTTTGAAGTTGTGTTTTGTGATCAATCTGATCGTAATTTGTGTTTACAGCCAGAAACAGTAATTTGTACGTGATTGTGCCCGCCTTGGCGGGAATAAGGCATTCACTATTGGTTCCGATATAAGTTGCGCAGTGGTGTTGAGCGTGTAAAACACTGCTCAGTGACGGGAGCACTAAACGTGAGTAATGTGAAGGCTGCGCGAGTCATTCTAGGATAGTGCGCAGGCCATGTTTAGTGTTAAGACAGTGTGCTTGTAATGTTAATTGAGTGTCTTATGATTTATTCTGTGGTCTCCGTGACTTTGGTGTCTTGTGTTATGGGTTCTTATGCTCTTGGTTCGGCAGGCCGTTAACTTCTCGAGACTTTATGCTTGTTATTGGGGTCTGCCTGTAAGAAAGAATCATGAACTGTAAGAAGTAATTAATTTTCTGTGTTATTTGTTTGAGGTCTTGCATGTGTTAAGGGTACTAAATTTAAAGGGGTGGGGGGAGCATAACTTTGAAATAAGAGGGTTCGTCTTGTGTCCAGTGGTTTGGTTGTCTGTCTTTTTCTTTCCTTTTTTTAATGTTACAATGTAGTACGAGCCGTAGGCACAATCAGTTCCGGACTGACCAATACAGGGGAGGCGGTGCCTCGATTGAAATATATTCGAACGTCGTTAGCTCAGCCAGCTTCGGTTTGGCGACGCTCGGCACTACTTGGCTGTATCCTGTCAGAGTCGCTGCTCGCCCCAGTAGTTGACAAGTTGAGTTTTCTCTCTTGTAATTATTTGGAGATCCCTCTCGTTAATGTGTGTGGTCTGCGCCAAGGTGCGTCCCCTGTCCTTTTTGTTTGGTCACCCTTGTATTAGGGCGGGTCGCCCGTTGGCGTGTGCCCACTACTACGTGGAACTTAAACTGACTATTAAGATAACTGTCTTTTCTGCCTAAATGCTGTTATACTTGAAAGGGATTTCACGAGTACAGTGGAATAAGTAACTATACAATGGGTGGAATTCAACCCGCCAGGGTAGACGAGAGCGCTAACGTGCTGCTTCCTGGATTCGAGTAGGCGCGCCGTCCCGGATCGAATCCGCCCGGCGGATTAACGACGAAGGCCGGTGTGCCAGCCAGCCTGCATGTGGTTTTTAGGCGGTTTTCCACATCCTGCTAGGTGAATACTGGGCTGGTCCCCACGTTCCGCCTCAGTTACACGGCTCGCAGTCATCTGAACACATTCGCACTATTCCATGGATTACATTAGACGCAGACAGTTGGGGTACACTAATTCCGTCCCGTGAGGTTCAGGGTGGCGACAGGAAGGGCATCTGGCCACCCCTTAAAATCAAAATGCCAAATCCGATTAACCATAGTCGACCCCACGCAATCACAGGATAAGCGATAGATAGAATAATTGGTGGAATTCAGTTTTTCTGTGATCTTTTTATTGGTCTAAGGTTCGCATTGGGGAATGTGCTCTTTTACTTAAAATTCGTTATTTAATATTCTATAGTGTTGTTTATTTTACCAATGGGGATTTAGTCCCGGTAAATTCCTGTTCAATTTGAGGCCAATTATGGTTGTCATCTGTATTTATCTGTGGCTATTTGTTATTTAGTTAAAAAGGAAGGATCTTTACTTGTTTCGTTCCATATACTTTTGTAAAGACTGTATAAACTTTTCTAATTATGTTTGTTACTGGTGGCATTGGAAGGCCAGTTCGGTAGAAGATTTGCTAAACTGTTTTTGAGGATATGTGTAGTAAATCTTTGTGAACTACAAGCCTGTGTTTGAGTTTTCTTGTGATTGCCCTTTGTGATTGATTTGAGGATTGTAAATTTCACGTCCCATTTGGGATGAGATAGAATGCAGCCCTCGGTCCAGAACCCCGCGACCAACATCACTACCTTCTCTCGTTCCGGCTCCTGAGTAAGAATTCCTGCACAGACTTTCCAACACCTCACTGAAAGTGTCCGCATCAGAGTTCAAGCCGCCATAGAGACGACGGGTGGACACAACCCACATTAATGTCTTAACAGGTGCCAAGATACTATTCTTCCTCCCAGATATGAGCCTACGCTTTAACAATGCATTATACTGCTGTGTCCCGACTGCATTAACGGAGCCACTGCTGAACATCTCGGGTAATATTGCAGTCTCCCTGTAGCACCATTCTCACGTTTTGCAAATAAAGACATGTAGCAAATTGCATGCACAACTCAATTTTTACACTCTCTCTCTCTCTCTCTCTCTCTCTCTCTCTCTCTCTCTCTCTCTCTCTCTCTGTGTGTGTGTGTGTGTGTGTGTGTGTGTGTGTGTGTGTGTGTGTGTGTGTGTGTGTGAGAGAGAGAGAGAGAGAGAGAGAGAGAGAGAGAGAGAGAGAGAGAGAGAACTGTGCTGACAAGACGCTCGCCACTGCACCTGTCGCTTCTCCATGCCCATCACGAGCGCCCGCGCCTGTCGAGAAGAGCTGTAATTGCTACGAGGACCGTGTAGCGCCGTTGTATGAGAGTCACGGTTCACGGTTTGCTCACTCCACGGCTGTCAGCGGGGCTCTTGGGACACACGTCTCTGTTCCATAATACAGGCAGCTGAAGGAAGCGAATCAGCCACCTGCTCAGTCATGCTATTTTATATTGTCATTGCTTTATTTCCGTTCAATATATACGAAGTCATTTCATTTGGTTCCGAGACTGAACTTTTGCGAGAGAAACAAGAGACACTATTACTCAAATACACCACCAGCCATTGAAATTGCTACACCAAGAAGAAATGCAGATGATAAACGGGTATTCATTGGACAAATATATCATACTAGAACTAACATGTGATTACATTTTCACGTAATTTCGGTGCATACATCATGAGAAATCAGTACCCAGAACAACCACCTCTGGCCGTAATAACGGCTTTGATACGACTGGGCATTGAGTCAAATAGAGCTTGGATGTCGTGTACAGGTACAGCTGCCCATGCAGCTTCAACACGATACCACAGTTCATCAAGAGTAGTGACTGGCGTATTGTGATGGGCCAGTTGCTCGCCCACCATTGACCAGACGTTTTCAATTGATGAGAGATCTGGAGAATGTGCTGGCCAGGGCAGCAGTCGAGCATTTTCTGCATCCAGATACGCCCGTACAGGACCTGCAACATGCGATCGTGCATTATCCTGCTGAAATGTAGGATTTCGCATGGATCGAATGAAGGGTAGAGCCACGGGTCGTAACACATCTGAAATGTAATGTCCACTGTTCAAAGTGCCGTCAATGCAAACAAAATGTAACCGAGACGAGTAACCAATGGCACCCCGTACCATCACGCTGGGTGATACGCCGGTATGGCGATGACGAATAAACGCTTCCAATGTGCGTTCACCGCGATGTCGCCAAACACGGATGCGATCATCATTATGCTGTAAACAGAACCTGGATTCATCCGAAAAAATGACGTTTTGTCACCTGTGCACCCCGGTTCGTCGTTGAGTACACCATCGCAGGCGCTCCTGTCTGTGATGCAGCGTCAAGGGTAACCGCAGCCATTGTCTTCGCGCTTATAGTCCATGCTGCTGCAAACGTTGTCGAACTGTTCGTGCAGATGGTTGTTGTCTTGCAAAAGTCCCCATTTGTTGACTCAGGGATCGAGACGTGGCTGCACGATCCGTTACAGCCATGCGGATAAGATGCCTGTCATCTCGACTGCTAGTGATACGAGGCCGTTGGGATCCAGCATGGCGTTCCGTATTACGCTCCTGAACCCACCGATTCCATATTCTGCTAACAGTCATTGGATCTCGACCAACGAGAGCAGCAGTGTCGCGATACGATAAACCGCAATCGCGATAGGCTACAATCAGACCTTTATCAAAGTCGGAAACGTGATGGTACGCATTTCTCCTCCTTACACGAGGCATCACAACAACGTTTCACCAGGCAACGCCGGTCAAATGCTGTTTGCGTATGAGAAATCGGTTGGAAACTTTCCTCGTGTCAACACGTTGTAGGTGTCGCCACCGGCGCCAACCTTGTGCGAATGCTCTGAAAAGCTGATCATTTGCGTATCACAGCATCTTTTCCTGTCGGTTAAATTTCACGTCTGTAGCACGTCATCTTCATGGTGTAGCAATTTTAATGGCCAGTAGTGTAAAATGTAACTTACGGAGTGAAGTTTCCTCTCCTAAAAGTGCTTTCTTGTAGTGGGTGGGAACAAAACACAGGGTAGGCGATGGTGAGTGTTTATTCTTAGTTTTCTGGCCCAGTGTAGTGTCAGTTTTTGGTGAAAAGAGGGATAATAGGCCTCAGACCCACCCTCCCACCGTATTCACCTGAACAGACCCCACTTTAAGGATTCTGAATCGATTAAACGGAATTTGACGGCGATTTGGAACACCATGCCACTCGAAGCTTTAGCCATGGTGTTCCAGAGCCTCAACGATAGGTGTTGCGTGCGTCTAGCCAGTCCAAAATGTTTACACATTAGATTAATAAAAAACAAATGTTAACATGGTGATTTTAGTGCTTCAGATGTTCTGCATTGCCTGCCCCCACTCCATTTCAATGCAAACAATGTTCATACAATCCTGTGAAACTATCATAAAAGACCTTTCGGCTGCTACTCAACTCGTGCGTAACAACGTCTTGGATGACGGTTGTATCGCCAAAGCTTTGACCCTTCATGTGAATTATTTGGCGTATGGCTAGAATCACTTCATAAAAGGAAACTTTTTATTTAACAGTACATACACAGATATTTATACGAAGAAAAGTCAGTCATGGTTATAAGTCGATTACATTTACTATGTTTACCAAGCACAGGTCACAGGTTTATGTCCAACTGCCGAAAATACACAACTGATCCTCTAGTTGCTGAGAGGAACTACTCCGAATCGCCAGGAAAGGATCGATTTGGACACGTACGTATGATGTGCTGAACAGTTTGTCGTTCTGCACTACAGTCACAACAGGGCTATGTTGTTAATCCCCATTTGTACATTGAGTCAACACGTCTTCCACCATATGTCATTGTATTGAATGCAGGCCAGATGTTGCGGTGCTCTTCAAACCCTGGTAGCCTGCTCGAGATACACAGCTCTTCAGCTGTTCTGGGATAGTATTATTGTGCTATATTTCTGTCCATCGGTCTGCTGCTGTTGCTCTGTTGTCCACCAGGGATTTTGCATCTTGTAGAGGCGGGGACCGGAGTGAAGTCAATCTTTACTGAGTACAGAAATGCCCTCATTTATAGAGGTAAGGATCACCTGCTGCTTTTGTAAGTTCTCGCTTGAGAGCCGCTTCACGGTGCTAAAATGGGGGAATTTATAATACTATATCCCGACTGGACACAGAGGCCTGTCACTGGAAAAACCACGTGTAACGGTATTTCACAAGAAACTGTGCATATAGTATACACGTCATAAACATGCCCACTTTCCGCAACTGTCGTATAATGTTACCCATTTTTACAGGATTTGGCCGTTATGTATGACTAACGGATATGGAAGTCAAACTAGCAGTTCTTTTCCTAATAGTTTTCTAGCTGTTAGAAAGAATCACAATAAAAATGGAATAATTTTAAGTGGTTTGTCCGATGGATTTACGGTCTCCAGCCTATCTAGGCAAAGATATGGTCAAGTTTCAGAGAAGCGGAAGACGTGTATGGGCCTACTTTCCTGCTGGTCCCTAACAAAACTTCACAAATAAATATAACTTTTCACGGTATGGTTCTGAGCAAGATACAGGATTCCTTTAGCTACTACACCCGCAGGCATAGTTTTGATCTAGAGAAGCCACGAATTTTTAATCATGATGTGTTTAAAAAATTTGGCCGGGGGAGGGGGGGGGCTTAATGTTTGCGTTTTGTATAACCAACAAATTAAATACTTAAATATTCTAATAGCATGATACACACATTTAAATTTACTAAGACACTTTGTTTACACCTTCCTCGTAACAAGTGATCTATCAAAGGCAGGGCGTGGTCACTCTATAACGTCACTCAGAATTTTTAGCGTCTCTACTGCAGGGTTAATGAGCCACGTAAGCAATTTTGTATAACTCTTTGTACTTCACTGAAATTCATTTATAACTGAAAGAATCTTATCTTTTCTTTACTCAAAACTTAACGTTGCAAAACCTCAGTATTTATGCATGACAAGTTTGTCTTTTTATCAAAACTTATTTGCTCACTTTCACCTAACTTACCACCACGAAGGGAGTAAGAATATTAAAATAGTTAAATTTGTCTGAAAACATCTACTTCAATACTTAAGCAAAAATGTCACTTCAGCACTTCTACTACATAAATGTTCAAGTATGTGTGAATTCGTAAGGGACCAAACTGCTGGAGTCATAGGCCCCTAGACTTACACACTACTTTAACTTACGCTAAGAACAACACACTACTGTAACTAACTTATGCTAAGAATAACACACACCCACATCCGAGGGAAGACTCGAACCTCCGGCAGGAGGGGCCGCGCAATCCGTGACATGGCGCCCTAAACCGCGCGGCCACTCCGTGCGGCTTCTACTTCGTAAATCGTAGAGTACTTTTACTTGTACTTTGGAAGTTAGTCCACAACACTTATTTTCTGAAATTTATTCAACAATGAAAATTTGTGCTTGTGGATACTGAATAAATGGTTTTATGACAGGTTTATTCAGAATAATCAAACACCAGGAAAGGACTCTATATAGGTGAACGATTAAGAATAAAATAACACGGTGAACCAAGTTTTTTGTTTAACACAATAATTAATCAGAAAAATTAATTCTAGGTTAATGGTTGACGCTTCTATAATTCTAATTACTCAGTTCGTGACCTGTTGGCTGTAGTCGTTGAGGGCGGCGGATAGTAATGAAGGCTACACTGCGCATTGTACGGTGTACAAGTTTCTTGACCTATGGACTAATTAATTCTTCTTGGCGTTGTTTTCACGTCCATAACATAGCGCAACAACTTGTACCAAAGTCGTAATAATTGAGCAGGCGTCATCCGAGGCTAGTGTGCAACAATTTCCAGGCAAGGCATCGCCTGCTCCGTCCGAGTGCCGCCTCTTTCACTGCTGTGTCCTCTCCTTCCTGCTCGCTCTACAGGTAGCGCGCCAAAACCCCGAGCTACCTTTTCACTCCCGACAGTAACTTCCTATAGTACAAAAGCACGCCATTTTTTACATAACATATCCTACACATTGTCCTTACTTTATACAAATGACAACTTGCACAAATATGTAAGATTAAACGCAAGAACATTTTATTTCATTAATCCACGACAAAATATTATTTAGTAAATCATACACATCACATATTTCTTTACATACGTTACAAACATTCATGAGCAAAGCACTAACATCACATATATAATACTTTCCATATAGTCTTTACATATCTTGGTTACATTACGACAAACTTTAAAGTCAATTTTTTTTTTAATGAATTAGGTGACTGACTGAATTGTAGTGCAACAAACTATATGACAGAATAGGCAACCACAAATCTGGAGTGTTTCTAATTGTCCCTGTGATGATTCATATGGTCTTACTGAGCTGCGTGTCGATGGGTCTGGTCTATTGGCTTTCGATCCAGATGTCCTTAGTGTTGGAGCTGATTACCTCCATCTCCTGTCACAAAGTTTCTGTAACACGTTGTTTCTTGACTTAGTGACAGTTTTCAGCAACTGCTCTTTGAAGCTGACCGTCCTGTGAATAACTGCCCCTAAATAATGTGGACTTCCTTTCGGCACAACTGTTTCTCTTCAAAATATACCTTTATCTCCTTGTTTTGGAACTTCTTGTTAAAGTGGAAGCTAGTGACTTCTGCTTTGGCAGCTCTTGGCTGTAACCTCCAGTTACGGAGGTATCTGCCAAAAATTTCTAGCTCTTTGGTCAAGATAGACTCGATATAACGCCCAGGTCTTTGAATGTCGTAGCAAGAGCCCAAGGGTCAGCATCTCCAAACTTCCTCGGTCTTGCCTCATGCATGTCTGCTTTATACAGGAAAACAGAAGACGGGCTAGCACTGATCCTTGTGGAAGACCCTTATTAAGCTTCATTAGAGGGCTCATCTTATTGTCCATTAGAACTTGGAAGCTTCTGTTGCTTAACATAGCTTTGATGAGGTTTCCACTTTTAAAACATGGTATTACTTTTCTAAATTTGAATGAACCCCCTTGCTTCCACACAGTCACATAAGCCGTTGCTAGATCTACAAACACAGATGAAGTCTTTTGTTTGTTTTCGAATTCTGCTTCAATAAAAGTCATTAAAGAGAGAATCTGCCCGGCGCAGCTGCAGTTTTGGCGATACCTTTCCTGTTCACCAGGCAACCTCGATGTGTACCTTACCATTTAATAGTAGGGTGGCACTGAGGACACCCAGTCTCGTTACCAGTGATGACTTGTTTCCATAACAGAATTATCCGCGTTTTTCATTTCAATCAAGCCGCCGTTGTGTTTGTTAGGCAGTGAAGATGCTTAGGACAAACTTTCCACATTTTTTTCTCTCCTCTTCAAAGTAGTCTGGCGAATGCCCCGAATATTTGAAGTAGAGATGTTGCTCCATTGCAGTCTGTAACACAACAAAGTTGACACACGTCCACTACTTACAACTGTCTGCTCACAACTGACCGATTACAGATCTATTGTTGACAGTTGTTAGTTCAAGCGGCCAACGCAGCCACTGTAGTGACGTCGCTTGTACGCCCGGAATAAAATCAGTCTCGGAACTTCTTAGACGGACGGTGCAGGTTGTATCAAAAACAAATGTTTTAACATAGTTTTGTATTTAATTTCCAGGTAATCCCAGAACGTATTGACCTTTGTGTGACCATTCGGTTTAGGAATGAACATGTTGAAAAGCTGCTTACCTAATGAGGAAGAGTGCGAGCGTTTAACATCTTATCGCAGAAAAAGAAAATAACGAACTAACGATATTTAAAAAAATAATCTCAAGTGATTATTGTTCTAAAGTTGTGACAATTACTTCTTTTCATAGTGACGGACTCTACAACAGAGAGTATCAACGTATACATGAGGTTGTGCAGGAGACTTGGTAAAGTTGTGCACAGTAACACATGTTAGTAAACAATTACTGTTAATGAAACGCATCTGCTATTGATGTGCTGACATGTTTCATAACTCAATACAGATAAGCTCTCACATGCGATAAAGACGGAAGAGATCAATATAACTGGAGGAATTATTGGTATTTTGTGGTCTTGAATGCAAGCTGTATTAACATTGCAATCGTAGATGAGATCCTTCGTATTTATCCTTAACCGTCCCGCCAGTATTCTCAAAGAAACTGAGCAATGTGTGTGTGGTTCTGTGTCTACATACACAATCGCTGGACAGAGAAGAAGCGTGGGATAATTTATTCAACTTTGACGTTGGGACCTCTCTATCTCCAACGGGACAGGTAGAGGACTGACTTACGTGATCCGTCAGGTACTGGATGGCAGAGGGAACACGGTATAAATGAAGGCCAGACCACATCATGTGGGATGCAGTTGAATCCAGTATAAGCTGACGTCTTCTGTGGGTATCTCAATGCATTGTCTGAATGCTTTAATGGCATTTTCTTTTCCCTCAAACTATACACAATGTGTTGCTTCTTATTCTTACGCACATTGTTTATTAATGGTTCAATTTCAGGATACTTTGTGAGGTGAACAGTACGGGTTGTGAATCAGACGTGCTGCAGATCGAGTAAGTGCTTTCATAGTGTGTCTTTCTCCCTTCAGAACGACACAGATGGAATTCTCGTACAATTACTACTGGTATAAAGTGTCTCTCCATTAGCTAAGAAATGTAATGTACGACTCTTTACGTTAGTGTTTTGTGTTT
This sequence comes from Schistocerca americana, assembly GCF_021461395.2. Classification (NCBI taxonomy): domain Eukaryota; kingdom Metazoa; phylum Arthropoda; class Insecta; order Orthoptera; family Acrididae; genus Schistocerca; species Schistocerca americana. The sequence goes on from NC_060122.1 coordinate 314,694,458, forward strand.
GGAATTTATGTCTTCTGTTTCTTGTATCCATTAGAGAAGTATGGGATATTAGGTCCCCGTAGAATAAATGTAATTACAAGTTAAATGTTTTACTTGTTACAGAACTCACACCGCACCATACAAAAAAATTAATGCTGAAGATTGTAATTGTTTTTCTCGACTTCACAAGTCCCACAGCAGTTAACAGGTTTGATTTGGTTTGCTTGTGACTACAGTATAATCAGAGAGGTGAAATATGCGGGAGAATTGTTAGCTCCATATACACTCCTGGAAATGGAAAAAAGAACACATTGACACCGGTGTGTCAGACCCACCATACTTGCTCCAGACACTGCGAGAGGGCTGTACAAGCAATGATCACACGCACGGCACAGCGGACACACCAGGAACCGCGGTGTTGGCCGTCGAATGGCGCTAGCTGCGCAGCATTTGTGCACCGCCGCCGTCAGTGTCAGCCAGTTTGCCGTGGCATACGGAGCTCCATCGCAGTCTTTAACACTGGTAGCATGCCGCGACAGCGTGGACGTGAACCGTATGTGCAGTTGACGGACTTTGAGCGAGGACGTATAGTGGGCATGCGGGAGGCCGGGTGGACGTACCGCCGAATTGCTCAACACGTGGGGCGTGAGGTCTCCACAGTACATCGATGTTGTCGCCAGTGGTCGGCGGAAGGTGCACGTGCCCGTCGACCTGGGACCGGACCGCAGCGACGCACGGATGCACGCCAAGACCGTAGGATCCTACGCAGTGCCGTAGGGGACCGCACCGCCACTTTCCAGCAAATTAGGGACACTGTTGCTCCTGGGGTATCGGCGAGGACCATTCGCAACCGTCTCCATGAAGCTGGGCTACGGTCCCGCACACCGTTAGGCCGTCTTCCGCTCACGCCCCAACATCGTGCAGCCCGCCTCCAGTGGTGTCGCGACAGGCGTGAATGGAGGGACGAATGGAGACGTGTCGTCTTCAGCGATGAGAGTCGCTTCTGCCTTGGTGCCAATGATGGTCGTATGCGTGTTTGGCGCCGTGCAGGTGAGCGCCACAATCAGGACTGTATACGACCGAGGCACACAAGGCCAACACCCGGCATCATGGTGTGGGGAGCGATCTCCTACACTGGCCGTACACCACTGGTGATCGTCGAGGGGACACTGAATAGTGCACGGTACATCCAAACCGTCATCGAACCCATCGTTCTACCATTCCTAGACCGGCAAGGGAACTTGCTGTTCCATCAGGACAATGCACGTCCGCATGTATCCCGTGCCACCCAACGTGCTCTAGAAGGTGTAAGTCAACTACCCTGGCCAGCAAGATCTCCGGATCTGTCCCCCATTGCGCATGTTTGGGACTGGATGAAGCGTCGTCTCACGCGGTCTGCACGTCCAGCACGAACGCTGGTCCAACTGAGGCTCCAGGTGGAAATGGCATGGCAAGCCGTTCCACAGGACTACATCCAGCATCTCTACGATCGTCTCCATGGGAGAATAGCAGCCTGCATTGCTGCGAAAGGTGGATATACACTGTACTAGTGCCGACATTGTGCATGCTCTGTTGCCTGTGTCTATGTGCCTGTGGTTCTGTCAGTGTGATCATGTGATGTATCTGACCCAAGGAATGTGTCAATAAAGTTTCCCCTTCCTGGGACAATGAATTCACGGTGTTCTTATTCGAATTTCCAGGAGTGTATAATTTGTCTAACCTGCAATTGGCGTAAAAACTCTCTTTGTCAAATTTTTATTTAATTAAACTGGTTGGTAGCTTAGGTATCAGTCCCCCCTTCCAGGTTTTTCCTTTTGTTTGAGGTACAAAATACAATGAGTGACTTACATAAATGGTTCCCCATGCCAGGATTTATAGGAATCAAAATATACCACAGGCTATTCACACTAGCGCCTAAACAACTGCGAAAAAGTTTTGATTCCACAATCAGTTTGACATAATTATACCGATTTCAGTGCACTCGCCATCGCAATTTGTGATACATTGAAATAACAAAGAAGGGAGAACAAAAAACGTGAAAGTTTATACAAATAAACAACGAATTTGATATCGACATTAATAAAGTAAGGCATTAAGAAAACCATCTTGCGTGAGACAGTCCCTCAAAGAATACCACATATAATCGTAATAGATGACATGTATTCGCAGTTGTGAATGTGGACAACCATCGGGGGTATAATAGACTGACCGCAGCGAAAATTTGTGGCGGACCGGGACGCGAACCCGGATTTCCCGCTTATCGCGGTAGGTCGCCTCACCATTAGACTATCCGAGCGCGACTCACGGCCAGACCCAAACTTCCATGTCGTCAGTCACGTGTGTACGACGTGCGGTCGTACATGCATGCCTGTCCAAAAGAATATGCATAGCACTTGTGAGCAACACAGCCACTGCAACATCGTATTTACCAGCCGACGCCGGGGAAGCGACTTTCAATTGCAATTACGGGAATGGACATAATGGATATACGAGTGCAGGTTGTAGACACATGGTTGACGACATATGGAAGTTTGAGTCTGGCCGGGAACCCGAGATTCAACTCCCGGTCCGGCACAAATTTTCACTGCCGTCACTATATTATACAGATGATGTTTGTCCACCCACATTCGCAACTGCGAATACATCTCATGTATTTCACAACGGTTGTAGTTGCCTCAGTGCATGTCCGAAAGAATATTGTACTAATGAACAACACAGGCATTGCAATACCGTATAATCAGAATGTCCAGCGTGTATGGAACAGAAGTATTAACTGAGTTACTGTGGTACTACGTCCAGAAGACCGACCCAGTGTCCTCCAGATGGTGCTATCATATTAAACTCGCGCCAGCAAGAACAACTGAACTCGTATGTAGAAGAAACATGTCGAACACACTGAAACGCTTATAGTTGTATCAACACCTTGCCGTAATTATTGTTGTGCTGAACTGAATGACCGCTGACCACCTCTGTCCTTTCATGTTTTGCGTTAGACATTTATTATATCACAAGAGAAATTAGATTGGCGCACATTTATTGAATGATTTTTACTGGTTGCGCTCCACAGCCTTGAATGTAATTGAAAAATAACCGCAAGTTTCTCTTACCGTATACATAGTTATCACACAACCCGTTTGAGGCTCCTAATATAACACGCGTTTTTGTCAACAGGTTAGCTTTACTTTGCTATAACAACAATGTCATTTATCTCACTACACTGGATGTATTCAGGCTGTATTGACATGTAGGGATAAAAAACGGGCGGCGGAAGATTACGGCTTAACACTCAGTAGACGACTAGGTCATGAGACGGAAGACGAGTTATGATTGGGAAAGGATGGGATTGTAAATGGACCACGTTCTTTCAAAAGAAGTCATCGCGGAAATCGTATTAATCGATGTAGTACATTGGAATTCCAACTGCTGTCTTCCGTAAAGCAAGCCCAGAGCCTGAACACTGTGCTACCTCACTCGGTGCTGCTCGCACTACTGAGATTTGAACCCTCCAAATATTGACATTCAAGGGAGAGGCAGACATGTATGTGAAACGAGAGCATTTTATTCATTTTTGAGCACTATATATTCAGTATACACGTAATTTGAGATACTTATGAACTCTTTTTTCACGGAATGAATTTTATCCACAGTGGATGCTGTCAAACTCTGTGACTGTTCGTTTATAAGATGTAGAAAAAGGTTATTTATTTGTTACACGACCGGTTTCGGGCTTGCGCCCATCCTCAGGTGTTTATACATTCATGTACATGTTCATACTGCTGGAGATCAGTGTATAAATACAAAAAGAGTTACTTGCTGGTGACTAAACAGATAGAAGTGGGACAATTGTAAGTGGGAAGGCGGCATTTGTCGAAAATATATCTGTACTTACATAAAGATGAAGAACCATTATTATAGCTACGCTGTGGTGAAAGTTTTGCCACTTACACACTTATTATCATTTTCGCGTCCATATTTCAGTTTTACCAAGTTTAGATGCATATTTCACTATTACTATGTGCGCACGTGAAATACACTATGTTTACATACAAACATGTGGGCTGTGTTCAAAGAACTTACACGTAGCAGATGCAAAGATGTTGCTCACACAGAAACATGTAGGTTATGATCAAAGATCTTAGCCACAGGAAGTGCAAGGGTGTTGCACATATAGAAACTTAAAGAGCTATTATAGACTGATACGCATTATGAAATTTTTGGATCCACATTTTTGTTGGAGAACTTAGATCTAGGTAGTACAATGGTGTCATATATATGAAATTACAGAAAAGCTATTAAAATGACAGCTAGAACTGTTTTGAGCCACACTATTGTCATAGAACTTAGGTCTAGGAAGTACAATGATGTTACACATATGGAATTTTGAAAACTATTACAAATTATACAATGACAGTTACAGCTTGTGTTTACAATATGACTATTACAAATTACGATAGTGACTGTTGTATGACTGCTACATCGAATTTCCAGAGAATATTTCTTTGTTATTACATCAGAGGATAATTAGTTTCTGTTTTTGAATATTTCATGAAATATGCGAAGATAAGATCTGTTTGCAAGCTCCACTTGTTCGTTGAGAATAAAGTCTGGTGAGTTAGAGCTGTAATCTTTACACGCATTCATTTAAGAATTACGTTCTCAAATTAGCTACGTTTCGCTTTCATTATATTCTGAGTGGAGAGAGAACGCACTGGCTTCGGCATTGATGACACTATTATTTTTAAATGAATTTTTCAGCTATGCAGGTGAATGGCGCTGCAGTGAAACTTCAAGGCACATGGTTGCAGCGATGGGGACATCGGTTTATTGCTGTCACACTAGCTCAAATCTTTTTGATCTATTAAGTTTTGTGGGATACCGCTTTGCACTAACTACACTAACGCTAATTCACAGAGAGAGAGCGAGTAGCGGCATCAGATCTGCTGGAGGGATTATGATTTCAATTTTGTCTTGGCTTGGTTTAGATTAAATCCCTCTTTAATTATTCCTTTAAAGTATGAAAAAATTTCTTGTCAGTACGAAATTAAAGAAAGGGGTAGTCTGATTACATTTGTTTACTTATGGGTCAGGGAAATGTCTCATGGCACTGAAAACCGGTGACAGTCTTTTCTGAACTCACATATTAAGGAACAAAGTAGTGACAGACTTTCTACTGTCGGTGTTAAGGCAGTTTGAATTTGGGGAATCAATTGCAATATTTACCGTACAAACTTCTTTGCTGAGGGTGCCTTCGTAAGATCGTAGAATATCCACATTTGTATACGCTATCTGGCGCCGTAACAGAGGTCGTTTAGTCCCTCAACGCAGTGGCACTCGACAGACAAGTTGATTCCCTTGAGTCCGTTGACGGGTTTCAAATGCCTGCCACGACCAACCCACGAAACTGTTTCAATGTCAACATCGTTGCGTTGCTGCAGTTCTAAGCAAGAGGAGCTTTTAGTCAAGGTTGAGGCAGCCTTTTGCGCTTTGCTGACAGCTGTCTAAGATCATCTCTCACAGAACGGTGTACAGTAATATTTGGCCTGCAAAGACTGTGGAGGCGTGACGATGGTATACATTTACTGGTCGCCAGACTGTGCGCTTACATCCTCTGTTAAATCCCAAACCTTCTCATAGTATCTCATGGACGTGTCACACTGTCGATGGTCATCCGTCACTGACGTACGTACGTACGTTAATTTATGTAGTCCTTAGGTGCTATTTGAGGGAAGTAGCACTGTGCTGGCACAGAGGTTTCATGTCCTCACTTCTCTCTCGTCGTTAGCAACAACCGAACAAAACGCTGCACCCTGTAAGCTTCCGTCACAGACGCCTGCACCAACAGTTACACTTCTGTAACATGTAGACTCCTGATAAACAACTTGCTGACGGGGACGACGAGTTGTAGAATACGACTGCACAAGACAGGGAGCCAAATGAATTTTTTAAAATTAATTTTATTCTTAAGTTCGTAATTCTTGTACCAGAAACCTTCTCCGTACTGGGCAGAAGAGACTATTTACTCTACAGCAACTGATTTGCAAGCAGATGCAAGAGCTATTTGAATATAAGAATTAAGAATTCGTCGTTATTTATTGGCGAGTGTTGCAGACTTCACTTTTTTAATGTGTACTTACCGTCGAATGGGATGGTTCAAGCAGCAACTCTATGGTCCAGAATGAGTCGCTAATTGGCGTATCTGAAACATTCAAGGAGTAAATGTTATCAATATAATGTTAATATGAATGCTTCACAGTTTATTTACAAGGAGACATGTTTCTACGAAAATAAAAACACTTGTGTTTTGTACATTTAATCTCAGATTTTATCAATAGCAACTTTTAGAAAAACTAGAGATTTTCAATGTCAATTATCACTGTAAATTGCTTTAGTACACACTGTGTCGTAAGAGCTGAAGATTTAGTCTGCTGAAAAGAAGATGCAAACGAGTGGAATTAATAAATGAATGACACAGCTCGTCCCGAACAGTTTCTTATTATTGACATCAAACTCAATGCGCGCCCACATATGTATTGTACAAGTGTAGGGACATCAACTAATAACACTACATAAAAACATGATGTCCTACATAAAACTTATCCATAACTTCATTGATGGCTACAAATATTGTATCAGACCAGAATGTACCATTCTGTTGCGTTCTTCCAACACGACCATAACTCTGCAAAACGTCAACAGCTAAACATTGACTATACATCCTTACATTTTGGCGTTGAGGTACCAGTCAACGTTGGACAAATTATCCAAGTACGTTCGTTTTGTTTTTTAAACTTTTTAAAAATCCTTTGCACCATCTTTGTGAAAATTACAGGAATATAGAAAAAGTCGATACACGTATGTGAGATAACGTAACCCTTTTTGGTAACATAGACGAGGTCACAAATATTTTTCTTAACAACATATGACATCTACGTACATGAAGTAATATGACGATCTCTATAGAAAAAAAAGGAAACAAGACAACAGAGATATTGTTACGTGAAAGATGACTGACTAGTTCAATCCGCACTTGGACGCTGTTCATTATTCACCTAACATACATTATCGATTTACAAATGCACATTCGATTATTAAATGTGTGTGGGAAATCCAACACATGTCGATTAAATGAAATACGTCCATGCGTGGATAAATGAACCACCGGTATTCTGCCACAAATAGGAGATTTTGACATACCACTTTAAAACGCAGTTAAAATTAATGAAGTTATGCGAGAACTTTGTTTACATCAGTTATGAGACAAAGTGACAACGGAGTATATCAACCAAAACTAAGCTCCACCGACAGGAGAACGTGCCCTGTATGGTCTGTCTGTGGATCTCAGTGTAAGAAAGAAGAATACAAGATACTTTAAGAAACATGTATCATGGAAACCTTAATAAACGATGAACACAATTAATTGAATTGATTGAAAGGTACTATATTGCTTGGTATTGACCATTACCTGTAGATATCCAAATACTTATGTGGCTACATAGCCAACAGCACACTCTAAACTATCGTTTACGAAACAATCATTAAGCTTGCCGCAAGGTACTCCAATGAAATGGAAAAAAAACAATGGAAATATTAATGAAGTCACCTCAGTAGTAGCAAGGATGGACATAGAATGTTATTTCGATGCAATATATCGCATCGTAGCCTGAATGTTGTGCACAAAGGGTATGGCTACGGATCGCAGGATGTCATTCCCGTAGCTCACAATAGTCACAGTTTCCTGGACACGCACCAACTGTCATTTGTGGTTGTACTCAATAGCACCCCATATCAGAAGGCCTTGAGTTGGCGCTGTAAGTCTTCTGCAGATGCAGTCACTGTGATGCCGCTCCCCCTGTCTGCAGCGACCCAAAATGCGGCCATCATTTTCAAACAAACACAACCTGGATTCGTCCGAAAACACTATCTGCTGCCATTAGTGTCCATACACCATTGCCGTCTAGCATGTTTTTACACATTCGTCAAAGTTAGGCAGAGAAGTGGACGAGGCGCACATAGCCCGTAGCATAATAAGCGACGACAGACTGTCACCCCTGATAGTGTACGATGTGTTGACTGTTCCGCTTTTGCGCCAGAGCCAAGGAAAACGCAGATCTGGCCTGAATTGACATTCGGATGACTTGTCGATCTTGTCGGGGGCTGGTCTATAGGGTGCGATGTGACTCATCTCCTCCAGTTCTATGGCCTTTCGAGAACCATTCCACCTGTTGCACTGCCGAAACATTTGGACCTAACGAGCAGCAATTTCCCGGCTGGATGCATCACATTCTCTCATTCCAATGCCACGCCATCCAAACTCACTGACTTGATGGTACGTTTTACGCATACGTCTGGGAGGCATCCGGCACATCTGCTCCAGTCACACTGAGCCATTATCTTCTGTTTATAGTGACAACGAGACCCGCAGGCACATTTTATCGGTGGGTGGTGTTGCGCCGCGATATCGATGTTGACTTTGAACCCGTTGGCGATATGGTTCAAATGCTAATCATTTCTGCAGAACATATTAATGTACATATCCTGTGAATATGAACGTCCTATCTCTACTCGTTCAAGGTTTTCTATTTTTTCTGGCGAGTGGCTACCGCGGAATCAGACGAATTGTTTCATTTTCTAGCGAGATATTCAGCTATACTAGCATTTCTCCACCGCAGACATCTTCCTACTCCGCGACGTTCAGTCCCCCCTTGAGTGCTACGGTTTTGACGGTGCGCTGCCACACAAGAAACGGAAAGCTCGCGGGGCAGCACTAGACGTTGAAACATTTACAAGTCAATAAAGACAGGCCGGTCGACGAAGTGACAGTGCAGTACAGGAATGGTTCAAATGGCTCTCAGCACTATGGGGGCTTAACTTCTGAGGTCATCAGTCCCCTAGAACTTAGAACTACTTAAACCTAACTAACCTAAGGACACCACACTCATCCATGCCCGAGGCAGGAAACGAACCTGTGACCGTAGCGCAGCATAGTAATGGACAGGGCTTCCGGTAAACACTTTTACACAGGGTGCCGCCGAAGTTTGTTTTGACATGTACGCTGAGTCAGTCCTAACGACAATTTATTTTTTGATTTCTTCACATTTTTTATTCAGCCATTTCTCTTTAGCTTCCCTACATTTCTTATTTATTTCATTCCTCTCGTCTTGTAGTTACGTATTCCTGAATCTCCCTGAACATTTTTGTACTTACTTTCTTCATCAATCAATTGCAGTCTTTCTTCTGTTTCCAATGGTTTCTTCGCAGTTACCTCGTCTGTACCTACGTTTTTCTTTCCGACTTCTGCGATTGCCCTTTTTAAATATGTCTATTCCTCTTCAACCGAACTGCCTTCTGAGCTACTCCTTATTGCAGTATCTCCAGCCTCAGATCATCGAGCGTATCTCGTCACTTCTTAGTACTTCCATACCCATTTGTTTGCGCATTGATTCTTCCGGATTAGTCTCTTAAAATTCAACCTACTCTTCATCACTACTCAATTGTGATCATATCTGCTCCAGAGTACGCCTTATAATCCACTATCTGATTTCGGAACGTGTGCCTGGCCATGATATAATCTAATTGAAATATTCCTGTATCTGTCGGCCTTTTCAAGTACACACTATGTGCTCAAAAGTATCCTGACACCCCCAAAACACATACTTTTTCGTATTAGGTGCATTGTGCTACCACCTACTGCCAGGTACTCCATATCAATGACCTCAGTAGTCATTAGACATCGTGAGAGAGCAGAATAGGACGCACCGCAGGATTCACCGACTTCGAACGTGGTCAGGTACTTGTGTGTTACTTGTGTCATACTTTTGTACGCGAGATTTCCACACTCCTGAACATCCCTAGGTCCACTGTTTCCGATGTGATAGTGAAGTGGAAACGTGAAGGGACGCGTACAGCACAAAAGCGTACAGGCCGACCTCGTCTGTTTACAGAGAGAGCACCGACAGTTGAAGAGGGTCGCAATGTGTAATAGGCAGACATCTATCCAGACCATCACACAGGAATTTCAAACTGCATCAGGATCCACTACAAACGTTATGACAGTTAGGCGGGAGGGGAGAAAACTTTGATTTCATGGCCGAGCGGCTGCTTGTAAGTCACACATCACGCTGGTAAATGCCAAACGACGCCTCGCTTGGTGTAAGAAGCGTAAACATTGGACGACTGAACAGTGGAAAAACGTTGTGTGGAGTGGCGAATCACAGTACACAATGTGGCGATCCGATGGCGGGGTGTGGGTATGGCGAATGCCTGGTGAACGTCATCTGCCAGCGTGTGTAGTGCTAACAGTAAATTCGGATGCGTTTGTGTTATGGTGTGGTCGTGTTTTTCATGGAGGTGGCTTGCACCCCTTGTTTTGCGTGGCACTATCACAGCACAGGCCTACATTAATGTTTTAAACACCTTCTTGCTTCCCACTGTTGAAGAGCAATTCGAGGATGGCGATTGCATCTTTCAACACGATCGAGCACCTGTTCACAATGCACGGCCTGTGCCGCAGTGGCTGCACGACAAAAACATCCCTGTAACGGACTGGCCAGCACAGAGTCCTGACCTGAATCCTATAGAAAACCTTTGGGATGTTTGGAACGCCGACTTCGTGCCAGGCCTCATCGACCGACATCAGTACCTCTCCTCAGTGCAGCACTCGGTGAAGAATGGGCTGCCTTTCCCCAAGAAACCTTCCAGCATCTGACTGAACGTATGCCTGCGAGTGTGAAGCTGTCATCAAAGCTGAGGGTGGGTCAAAACCACACTGAATTCTAGCATTACTGATGGAGGGTAGCCATGAACTTTTAAGTCATTTTCAGCAAGGTGTCCGGATACTTTTGATCACATAGTGTACCTCTTCCTTTTGTGATTCTTTAACAGAGTATTCACTGTTAGTAGCTGTAATTTATTGCAGAACTGCCCGCCCCCGGTAGCTGAGTGATCAGTGCGACAGAATGTCAATCGTAAGGGCCCGGTTTCGATTCCCGGTTGGGTCAGAGATTTTCTCCGGTCAGGGACTGGGTGTTGTGTTGTCCTAATCATCACTATTTCATCCCCATCGACGCCCAAGTCGCTGAAGTGGCGTCAGATCGAAAGACTTGCAGCCGGCGAACGTTCTACCCGACATATACATATACATTGCAGAACTCAGTCATTGTCCTCTCATTCCTAGTGCGAACCCCATATTCTCCAGCAACAATTTGTTCTACTCCCTCCCCTAAAACCGCATTCCAAAGCCTCATGACAACTGAATTTTTATGTCCCTTTACGTACTTAATTCCCCTTCAATATCATCATATAATTTCTCTATCTCACCATCTTCGGCTTGCAACGATGGCAAGTATACCTGAACTATAGTTGAGGTGGTTGGTTTGCTGTCGAATAACGGCGTCACTGAATTGTTCATAATAACTCTCCCTCTCCTCTACCTTCCTATTCATAACGAATCCTACTCCTGTGATCCATTTTCTGCTGCTGTTGATATTACCCTATACTCATCTGACCAGAAATCTTTAGCTTTGTTCCATTTCCCTTCCCCGACTCCCACTGTATCTAGATTTAACCTCAACTTTTCTTTTCGGATTTTCTAGCTGGCCCACCAAGTTCAAACTTCTGAGATTCCACGCCCCGTCTCGTAGAGCATTAACCTTTCGTTGGTTATTCAGTCTCTTTCTCATAGTCACCTCCCCCTAAGCCGTTACCCCCGGATATCAGAATAGGGGGCTAGTCCGGAATCTTTTGCCAACGAAGAGATCATGACACTTACTTCAGTTACAGGCTACATGGCATGTGGATAAACATTGTGTGTCTTTAAAGCAGTGATTTCTATTTTATGCATCCTCGTGCGTTTGATAATTGGTTACTATTCCGCCTTTAGGGGCTATTTACCACCCCTAGGGCAAGAGAGTGCCCTGAACCTCTGTCCGCTCCTCCATCCTCTTCGACAAGACCTTTGGCTGAATTGGGCGACTTTTGCCGGAAGCCTTCCGCCACCAATGCTGATGATTTTTATTCAGATTTAAGCTGTGGTGGATTCGAACCGAGTATGTTTTGACTGCTAATCAAAGACGCTGCCCATTGACCACTTGTATTAAGAGGGACAGGAACGAATGGATAGCGTGTCTTACTGCCATTATTAAATATCTATAAAAACAATTTTGTACTAATTTGGGACCGCTCTGACCACTATATAGAATGGACGCGTAAATTTCCGCTTATAGGTGTTTTGGTATGAAGGTGTTATTTAGCTGAAACTCGTCACCAAGTATAAATTAAGAGAGATTTGGATCGCACAGTTGCACAACTGACGATTCAAAAATTACGGGTAATTAACAAGCAATGAAGGACCAGACATACGAAATCGCGAAAGTATTAAAATATTTTCAATATCACCGTTTATTGGAATTGCATTTTATTGATTTATAAATCAATAATAGGTCAGCAGTGACAGTACAGATTGTGGGAGATGATAGATAACAAAAGTGGTATGGAGTAATCTGGTGATGCGGCGTTTATGGTTAGATTTTTACAGTATGACGACATACATTTTAACGAATTTTGTTTTTATTTTGTTTAACAGTGTTCTTTTTCTAGTCAAGCTTTTACCTTTATGCTTCAGGGAGTTTTTTTACGCTACAGAAGCATTTTGATTTGCCAATTATTTTTTTACGTTACAAAGTCTATGGTTCTCTTTCGTGCTGTAATTTTGCTGGTAAATGAAACTCTCCAGAAGATAACACCACATGCAGCAATGACACTGTTGCGCAAAGTACAGATTTTAACCACCTGCTCTGACACGCATCTGCAAATAATTTTGGTGTAATTTAATACTTTTTCCATCTTAGACTATCCTGGATCCATAATCCAAGGAGTACATGGACTTGTACGTCCACGGATTTTGCGTAACAGCTCTACAATTGGCGCTAGAGGGATGTTCAGAATAATTGTGTTTTATTTCATTACGAATGTCTGTGGTATATTTATTGTAAGATTTGTGGTGGTAAGTTCCTATGCGACCAAACTGCCTAGGTCATCGGTCTCTAGGCTTACACACTACTGAAACTAACTTAGGCTAAGGACAACACAAACACCCATGCCCGAAGGAGGACTCAAACCTCCAACGGGGGTAGCCACGCGAACTGTGGCAAGGCGCCTTGGACTGCACGACTACCCCGCGCGGCTATTTTAAGATTATTGTAGAATATCCCTTTTCACTGTGTGAAGTACACATCATAATTTCCCTCCGGAAATCTTCAGCAGACCACCTTGGGTTTAACACACTGCCGTCATCAGATTAATACATTTGCGGAAGGGTGTAAATCATTTATAAAAAGCAGGAAGTGTAGTGCCTAAAATAGAGTCTTATGGGACACAACATTTTAGATTTTTTTCACCAGGAGATGCTACTCCCCTCCTTGTATGAGTCATCTGTGTGTTTTTTATTCTGCAGATAGGGGACTATCAAATCAGTGGATAGCCTTACACTTTTGTCATCAGGATACTGTCTCTCTAATATCGTAAGCTACGAGGGTCACTCCAAAAGAAATGCACACTATTTTTGTAAAAACACAGTTTTCATTCTGCATGTGTGAGAGTTTTTCAGTGTGTATATACATCCTTCCCGCTTGTTTTCAAACTTAGTTCAGCCTGTTCCCGTGTGTGGCACCGTCACAGCATTTCTTCAAGATGGCTGCTACACTTTACGTTCGTCAGTAGCAACGTGCTGTCATAGAATTCCTGTGCTGTGAAAACGAGACAGTGGGAAACATCCACAAGAGGTTGAGAAACGTGTATGGAGATACTGCTGTCGATCGCAATACAGTTAGTCAGTGGACAAGCAGGTTACGTGATGAAAGCGGGCACGGCAATATTGAGGATTGTCCTCGCAGCGGCAGGCCTCGTACTGCACACACTCCAGACTATGTGCAGAGAGTTAACGAATTGGTGACTGCTGACAGACGCATCACAGTGAACGAATTGTCAGGCTGCGTTGGGATAGGGGAAGGAAGTGTGTGCAGAATACTTAAAGTGTTGGCGTTAAAAAAGGTTTGTGCCAGGTGGGTTCCCAGGATGATGACAGTGGCTCACAAAGAAACAAGAAAAAACGTTGTGCAGCGAACTTTTAGAACAGTACGAGAATGGCGGAGATGAATTTCTTGGAAGAATTAAGACAGGTGATGAAACATGGCTCCGTCATTTTTCACCAGAGACGAAGAGGCAATCAATGCAGTGGCATCATGCAAATTCAACCAAAAATAAATAAATAAATAAATAAAATTCAAAACCACACCTTCTGCTGGAAAAGTTATAGCTACGGTGTTTTTCGATTCCGAAGGACTCTTGCTTGTGGACATCATGCCAAGTGGAACCACCATAAATTCTGATGCATATGTGACGACACTGAAGAAATTTCAAGCTCAACTGAGTCGTGTTCGACCACATCGGCAAAAGCAGGACTTTTGCTGTTGCACGACAATGCACGGCCACATGTCAGTCAAAAAACCATGGAAGCGATCAGAAAACTCGCATGGACAACACTGAAACACCCGCCTTGCAGTCCGGACCTGGCTCCATGTGACTATCATCTCTTTGGGGAACTGAAAGACTTCCTTCGTGGAACAAGGTTTGAAGATGACGACTCCCTTGTGCACCCTGCCAAACAGTGGCTCCAACAGGTTGCCCCAGAATTTTACCGTGTGGGTATACAGGCGCTGGTTCCAAGATAGCGTAAGGCAGTTGAGAGGGATGGAAATTATGTGGAGAAATGAAAATATTGTTCCTAAAGGATGTATCTACACACTGTAAAACTTTCAGACATGTAGAATAAAAGATGGATTTTTAAAAAAAATAGTGTGCATTTCTTTTGGAGTGACCCTCGTATTAAATCAATTATACACTCTTTCTGGTTTATTTTCTGTTTTTAATACATTTAGAAAAGGCTAGGGTGCTTGTTGACATGAACGCACTGTAGTTGTAAGACAGTGCGCCACGGTAAACGGACAGATTGTCGGGGCAGTGTGCACGGATTCCCCAGACGGCCTCCACTGGCGTGTCCCGCGGGCTGTCACTTCCACCCCCGTTGTCTCCGCGCTGCTCCGCACGGATTCCCCGAAGCGGTGACGGAGCGCGCAACTGGAGCGCGACGTCCGCAACACGCAGGCGCGCGCGCATGCGCAGAAGCAGCAGCAGTGTGCTGGCGCTTCCCACGGCACGCGCGGCTTTCACACAGGTCGGCCGCACTGCGCGTACTTTGCATGGCCACTCAGGCGCACAGGCTGCCCCACATCTCGTCGCCACCGTGACCACAGTTTGGACCACGCGCTGACGGCTGTCTTGCGGTGGCGCTGAAACGCCAAGGAACCGTATCCGGAAAAGGTTGCCTTCTTTTCTTCTGCTGCTGCTGCCGCTGCGTAACTGCTTTCCCATGACAATGACAAAAATAGCGGGCTGCGTAGATGATTCGCAGAGTACCCGCTCTAACTCGACGAAAAGAATAATAAAGGATACGACGAAGCAGCAAGTGAGCTATTATTTCTTCAGTACACAAAATAATTACAGACCTTGGGTGCGAGTGGGCACTGATTGAAATCAATGGGAAAGTTGAAAATTTGTCTGGACCGGGATTCGAACCCGAGTCTCCTGCCTACTAGGAAGATCCTCTGACCACTTTTTTTTATCTCAGTTGGTTCGTTATTGTCCGCTGGATTTGATCGGGGCGGACGTCCCATGCGAGCAAGTTCATCGTTGACCCGTTCACTCAACTTTTTATTACAGAGGGCAGCTAACCCTCTGACCGTATACGCAGAGCTCCCGTGCCGGCTATACCACTGAGCCATCCGGACACAGTCGTCATTGCAGTTGCACGGACCACTCTAGAACGCTTCCTGTCAGACCTAAACTCTCAACTTATTCACACACTACGTGATTTCTTCAAGACACTGGTTCCATAAACAATGGAGAAATAATGACCAACGCACCAGCGCCATCACCCATTAACAATGTGTGTGAAGAACTGACTTTCACAACCTGTGCAACCCATCAGCGTTACAATCAGTAAAACCCCAGTGCAGGTGTAATACATACATTTTTTTCTCTCGTGCTTAAAAAGCTCACATTTAACGATAAAAATAGAAAGTCGTCATAGAGGTCACCGATGGTTGTGTACTTATACAATAATAGAAAACTCTGCAGCGAAATATGCGCTACTCAAACTTTCTGGCAGATTAAATCTGTATGCCGGACTGGGTCTCGAAGGCAGTATCTTGCCATACCTGGACAGTGTTCTTACTGACTGAGATAACCATGGTTACAGTGGAAGATCAGACGTGCGTTGCGCAATCGACCAACTGTGCGCTGGGTGGGTGAGAGGTGGTGGTGATACAAAGGTGGCACCAGAATCTACGACCTTTTTGTCTTACCATGTAGCAATACGAATGGGATTGGTCGTATTTTGTTGAAATTATGTGAAATGTGTTTTTCGGCCACCATGTAACATCATGGTCCCTTTAGGTCCTGTAAAAGATGGTCTCGGTTTTCGTGAGGCGTGTGTGTACCGCATTCCTCGCAGTTGTGGTATGTCATAAATTGGTCAGACTATCAGGACAGTGGAGGACCGGTGAACTAAGCATAAATGATACATACGCTTACAACAGCCGAGCAAATCAGTCATTGCAAACCCTGTTCTGGCATCGGTCACCCTAGGGAAAATAACTACAGGGAGATTCTGACAAGCACTTCCATCTGTTGGGATGGTGTTATTAATGAATCTGTTTAAATAAAACTAGCAAGTAACCTTATAAATAGATGGTGGTTTTTGCTTAAATTCCGCATGTAATACAGCTCTCTCGCTTGTCACAAACAGTGAGACAATTTTCGCTACTTGCCCGTGGATTCCTAATTTCACTATCGATAACTTCTGACGTCGGTCATCTTTGGTTTGTGATAGCGTAGTGTTGAGAGAGAGAGAGAGAGATCTTTCAGGAGATCTCTGACAACTGACATTTTGAATTCCCTTGCGCCGCTCTTACTTTCTGCAGTTTTGCCTTGAAAATGGAGGGGAAGGGAGGTGTTGTCCTGTCAAAATGTCGACGGTTGTCGATGACATCACCTGCGTGCATTCCCGTAAGTTATTGATCAATGTATAGGCCTTAAGAAACTCAGGTCTCAATAATAACTGTTTTACATTAGTGCCTAGTGCATAGTTTTAGCATTGCAATTCAGAAAAATACATCAGTTTTGAAGGCATACGTCTGAAAATTTGGAGAGGTCATAGGTGGCGGTGTTGCGATAGCCACAAAGTCTTTCAATTTAGATGCCATCATAATATACACGATGTACAAAGTCGAAGTATGCACTAAATATCAGTATTTTACTGAGCACTGCGTCTCTGAACACAGGTCTGCAGACTATGGGAAAGCGAGAGGAAAAGAGTGTGTGTGTGTGTGTGTGTGTGTGTGTGTGTGTGTGTGTGTGTGTGTGTGTGTTATTTCAGTCGTTCCCCGTTACCTTCGGGAAATTCCGTCTTCCTGTTATTATTTTCTTCGAGGAGGGTTTTCCTTTCATGCCCTCTTTGTTCAGGTTTCTGTGGTCTTGTCCTGTAGTCTTCCTTCGAAAAGCAATTCATTTGCCAAGACCGCTATGCTGACGCAAGTACAGGATTACTAGTTTCGGCAAGATGCACAGCCATCGTCAGATCCATCAAACTGGGCAAGGATAGTTACGTCAGACAATGCCACACCACTGTCACATGAGAACTATACAACATCCGTAAAAAAGTCGAGGCATTTCAGTGACATGCCAGGTATGTCTTTGAGTACGAGTGACACGAACAAGGCAGACACAGGGCACACCTTGCCGCTTCGTGGTAGAATGCGATGTTAGCTGCTGTGGTTCGGCCGGTTCTACCTGCAGAGTCTCTAATAGTGTCCGATTTGCTGTCGGCAGCAGGCAGGGTCAGTCTACCATGCTGAGCATTTCCCTGCAGAGCCCCTGCCAGGCTGTAAACACATCCGCACGGGTAATCCTTCGGGCAAGGAAATGCGAACTATTCTGTGTTTGATACAGCTCGTAATTTCTCGATGTCTTTGCCATTTTCGAGAGTTTTCATGCTACTTCTTTGATGTTGGCTTTTGATTTGATGAACATACTGCCGAACAATTTGTACATATCAGTGACAATTGTCAGTTTTTACTATTTTATATGTACAAATATATATCCATTTGTAGCAAAAGATGTGTAATTTGTGTAAAACTGGTAAGTATACACCACGCTTATCTCTGTACGAAATTTAAATCCTTTACAACAAAAGGTGAATTATTTTTAACTAAGTAAATGTGTACAAATACACTTCTTTGTGTGTCCTATTTGTGTTCTGACGTGGACCCCCGAGGGAACGTCTCACACCAGACGAGTGTAACCCCTACGTTTGCGTGGTAGAGTAATGGTGGTGTACGCGTACGTGGAGAACTTGTTTGCGCAGCAATCGCCGACGTAGTGTAACTGCGGCGGAATAAGGGGAGCCAGCCCGCATTAGCCGAGGCTGATGGAAAACCACCTAAAAACCATCCACAGACTGGCCGGTTCACCGGACCTCGACACAAATCCGTCGGGCGGATTCGTGCCGGGGACCAGGCTCTCTTTCCCGCACGGAAAGCCGTGCGTTAGACCTCACGGCCAACCGGGCGGGCCCCTCTTTGCCGTACTCGCAGTATCTGGATTTTGACGTGTCTGACCATATGGACACACCTAATTCCTTGAGAGCTGTGTATGTGAGCGTATAGAGTCTAACGTCTATTGTTCCCAAAAGAGTGGTAACTGCAGTAAGGGCTTTTGTACCCCATACCAATCAGATGATTTAATGCCCAGCTCTCCTGTCTGTCTGTGTATCGCTCTATAATGTTTCCTTTCATTGTTGATTGATGCTACTTAATGTCAGTTGAGTGATCTGAAAAGCTGATACGCGTGGACTTTTTGTTGTAATGGTCTTTGGGAGGGGGCATGATCCCTCCCAATACGCCTCGAATCCGTGTCTAATGCATCAGCTCAATTGCAGAGTTTTCTCCACGTGTACATTTCGTCATATGGTAGGAAATTTGTGAACTGATAACACTAGAAAACATTCTTAGGCGCTTCAACACGCGTTAGGTGACCAATATCTTTATAGTTTTCGTGGACCGAAAGCAGTTTAACATATATGACTCTTCAAATAACAGAAATGATTGCGACAGGTACAGGTGTGCTACCATCAACAGCATGAAGCCTTCCACGACGAGGTGAGTGACCGACTTAGTTTGTTAGCTGCGTAAGTATCTCAGCAGTACTGGAAATTACTTCTGAGGCAGTAATGTTTCAGTCACATTTCTGCCGGCTGGGCAGTTTCTAGTTAACCGCTCGTAATGAGCTGCCATCAAGAGCCACTTCATCTACACCCGAGCGTAAAGGTACTTTATTGTCTTTAACGTCCCGTCAAACAGTACAGGTAAGGCAATAGCGCCGAGTATATTAGTTTCTCAGCAACGCGTTCAGTCTTTCTGCAGTCCACAAAGCAAGTGCTCAATGACTGCCTTACGTTCTACTGTGGACGCGACAGCGACCACCGAGAAATATTCACTCAGATCACTCTGCCTTCACCATGGTCGCACTGCGGAATGTAATATTAGTAATTTTCGCCTCACAAACATTTATATACGCTCAATAGTAAACGCCTGATGGCGTAAAGTTATCGAACAATTGTAAAGTAAAAGAAATGAACCATCGCATAGCAGCGACAGAGAGTATTATCCTTTATCTTTGCCGCTCTTGCGCGGTGCCTGTAAATCTCTATGTACATGTATCGATTAATGGTATAAAAAAGAATTCTGTTGTTTCAAGACAAATGAGGCTTTTGGCGCCTCACCTTTTACTGTTTGTCTTCTATGAAAGGCGGACTCGGACTTGCTGCGTTCCGCAACTGTATTTTATATTTTATGTGAAAATATTGAGTGAATATGCTAATTGTTATTTTTTCCAATCAGAAAACATGTAGTTTCTTGTAACTGATTACGAAAAGACAGCATCAAGAGGACATTTTGACTGTTATGTATAAGGTATTTAACCACAATGGTCATCTATTGTAATTTAATATGAAAAGGTACGTAGCATTAAAAAAACCTGTGTTAAAGATAAGTGTGCTTATTGTAGTAAATTAACGTTGATGATTTCCATCTCTTTATTTATCTGAATGATAATTATTTTGTGTTAGTTCATCACCAGAAATTACGATCACGCTGATGGGCCGAACGCAGCAGGTGGCAGAAGGAACATTATCGTTTTCCTATTATTTCTGAACCAACTCTTTCTTAATTGTGTAGTGTTTGCATTTCTTTTGAAGTCTATAAATCTTCTGGTCCCTTAGTGTTGATCCGGGTATGACTAAATCGCGACTATAAAAATGCACAGAAATGATAATGTTTCTTCCGAACGATCTCAAATATATCAATATGCTGCTCTTATTCAGGTATTTAATGCTCAACGTATGTTATTATAATAATGTAATCAATCCCTGATTCTGTTGCCAAGTGGCCCACCAAAATATTCACTTTTTCGACATTTAAAAAAATAAAACAATTCTTTTTATTTTCGCCCCCCAAGAGCAAAGTTACAGGAACTTCCATTTTACAAAATTCTGTTGACCTTTAACGTACTCTACAAATATTGAAAAACGTTCACTTCGACTTCGTGACTGCTGTCTCGTTGCCCTGACGGTGCTTTAAGAGGGATATCTCGTATTTTTAATTCGCCTGCTGCCAAGAATTAGCGAACATTATGACGACATACCACTTTCCAAAATCACAGTTCTTTTGATTCCATAAAGATCCTCCCTTCCAAGTCATTGGCAGAATAGTCACAATTCGAAAGTTTTTGTTATTTAATCTTTACTCAGAAAAGCTAATAATTTTTGCACTAACCTCACATTTTACATAGTTTTAGTATTTTTTATCGAAAACTTTTTCTCAATACCCTTTTGAGCTCAGGAAATAACTACGTTCAGCCAGCTCCGCAATGGGTATGAAACCTGCATTCTCATTGCAGCGCAGCAGGGCGCGCTACATCTACCGTGAAGGAGACAATGCGGCTTGTGCACTATTCATTCTGTTAACATGCATCTAATGGACGTTTCAATGTCAGAGCGCTGCCCATTGTCACTTGACGGCAAGGAGTGTAGTCAGAAGAGAATTTCCCCGCCGAACTGGCGTACGTCACAGCGACATCAATGCAACATCGAGACTGTTTCGTGAGTCATAAATCACTTACCGGTCGCCAACTGATGACCACTATTTTACAAATTATGGCTCTTAGGTACCCTGCACCCTGAGGTTAATTTAACAGAACTGCACGCAGCCTTTCTGATTGCAACTGGGAGGACTGTGTCCAGCCAGACCGTACCCAACTAACCCTGTCTTGTCGATTGCTGATATATTGAGAACTGTTGCATGACAACGGATTACCAGCGTATAAACTGCTTATAAAGGTTTTGCACCACGTGCGCATTTGTGAGCGTGTGTACGCATAGACCCACGAGGATCATAAAAATTGTAAGTCTTCCGAAACTAAAAAACTGGCAGGTGCGATGACACTCGCGCACAGAGAGTTCCTTACAGAATTGTGTGTATAGACCTGTATTCAGGCTGACTGGGTTTCAATGTTGAAAGTTAGAACATCTGACAAGGGATTTATCCATTATCAGATATCTAGGAGCGATTTCTGCAACTAAATATAGCATTACAACTTTATGTGAAACAAACATTATAAGAGCAAAAAAATGGTTCAAATGGCTCTGAGCACTATGGGACTTAACATCTATGGTCATCAGTCCCCTAGAACTTAGAACTACTTAAACCTAACTAACCTAAGGACAGCACACAACACCCAGTCATCACGAGGCAGAGAAATTCCCTGACCCCGCCGGGAATCGAACCCGGGAACCCGGGCGCGGGAAGCGAGAACGCTACCGCACGACCACTTATAAGAGCAGTCAGTCTGTTTCGAATCGCTCCTGAATATGTGATGAGGGTAAATTCCGAAACGCTTCACGTGAGCAATAAAGTCATTAAATTTCCTGGCAGATTAAAACTGTGTGCCGGACCGAGATTCGAAGTTGGGACCTTTGCCTTTCGCAAGCAAGTACTCTCTCACCTGATTTACCCAAGTACGACTCACGACCCGTCCTCACAGCTTCAGTTCAGCCAGTATATCTTCTCCTACATTCCAAAAATCACAGAAGCTCTTCTGTGAACCTTGCAGAACTAGCACTCCTGGAAGAAAGAATATTGCGAAGACATGGCTTAGCCACAGCCTGGGAGATGTTTCCAGAATGAGATTTTCACTCTGCAGCGGAGTGTGCGCTGATATGAATCTTCCTGGCAATCTTGGGCAGCTCAGATGGTAGAGCACATGCCGTGAAAGGCAATGGTCCCGAGTTCGAGTCTCGGTCCGGCACACAGTTTGAATCTGCCAGGAAGTTTCGTATCAGCGCACACTCCGCTGCAGAGTGAAAATCTCATTCTGGGAACAAAATCATTTCTTGCCGGATGTTCGACTTTACCACTGCTGCGACCGAGTCAGCTTAAATTCAGAATCCCAACTGCTTGAATTTCAAGTTTGATGTCGGTTAAAAAATGACGAAAGAAATAGTTTTTCGAATGATGTAACTAACGAATTAACAATTTTCAGATTCTTTCCTTTACTTGTACTGTGGAACCTTGCTTCTTACCAAATTTCGTGATTCTATATGAACAGGACGTACCTTATTGGTTCACGAATATCTACATATGTGACATAAAACGGCCGTATCATTTGACTGCATTAACTTAGTAGCTTTTAATTTTTTTTACACCGACAACGGACCTTGTGCATTAATGTGAGACAAATTGCAACTTGATACGTGTACCCGTCCCTGAGGAAAAGGGTTTTAACAGTTGGGCGGACACACAGACGCAAGCGGCGGACAACAAAGTGATCCTACACTGTAAAGCCAAACAAGCTGGTACAGCTGCCTAATATCGTGCAGGTCCCCGCGAGCACGCAGAGTGCCGCAATACGATGTAGCATGGACTCGACCAATGTCTGAAGTAGTGCTGGAGGGAACTGACACCATGAATCCTGCAGGACTGCCCATAAAACCGTAAAAATACGAGGGGGTGGAGATATATTCTGAACAGCACGTTGGAAGGCACATCCCACACATGCTGAATAATGTTCACGTCTAGGGAGTTTGGTGGCCAGAGGAAGTGTTTAAACTTAGGAGTGTGTTCCTGTGGCCACTCTAACAATTCTGGGCCTGTGGGGTGTCGCATCGTCTTGTTGGAATTGCCAAAGTCGGTCGGAATGCACAATGGACATGAATGAGTGCAGGTGATCAGACACGATGGTTACGTACGTGTCACCTGTCAGAGTCGTACCTAGACGTATCGGGGGTCCATGTAACTTTAACTGCACACACACCCCACACCACTGCACAGCCTCCACCAGCTTGAACAGTCCCCCGCTGACATTCAAGTTCCATGGATTCATGAGGTTGTCTCCATACCCATACACGTCCATCCGCTTGATATCATTTGAAACGAGAATTGTCCGACCAGGCAACAGTTTTCCAGTTATCAACAATCCAAGTTAGGTGTTGATGAGCCCAGGCAAGGTGTAAAGCTTTGTATTGTGCAATCATTAAGAGTACACGAGTGGGCCTTCGGCTCCGAAAGCCTATATCGATGATGTTTCGTTGAATGGTTCGTACGCAGACACTTGTTCATGGCCCAGCATTGAAATCTGCAGCAATTTGTGGAAGGGTTGCACTTCTGTCACGTTGAACGATTCTCTTCAGTCGTCGTTGGTCCCGTTCTTGCAGGATCTTTTTCCAGCCGCAGTGATGTCGAAGATTTGATGTTTTACCGGATTCCTGATATTCACGGTACATTCACGTAATGGTGATACGGGAAGATACTCTACCTCAGAGACGCTGTATCCCATCGCTCGTGCGGCGGCTATAACGGCACGTTCGGTAGCACATCTTGGTAACATGCCATTCTAGCAGCAGTACGATTTAACAACTGCGCCAGACACTTGTCTTATATAGTCGTTGCCGACCGCAGCGGCGTATTCTGCCGGTTTACGTATCTCTGTATTTGAAGACGCATGCCATACCAGTTTTTTTTTTGGTGCTTCAGTGTGTAAGGGTTCGTTTCTACGGACTGAAGTATGGACCTAAAAATGAAATGAAAACAAAAGAGCAACAGAAATAAAGGTAGTGTCAAAGTCCACGTCTGTGGAATCGTAATCGGTTGCTGGTTAACGCTGAGTACCGCGTTGCTCCACCCCATGGCTGTTGTTGTTGTTGTGGTCTTCAGTCCTGAGACTGGTTTGATGCAGCTCTCCATGCTACTCTATCCTGTGCAAGCTTTTTCATCTCCCAGTACCTACTGCAACCTACATCCTTCTGAATCTGCTTAGTGTATTCATCTCTTGGTCTCCCTCTACGATTTTTACCCTCCACGCTGCCCTCCAATACTAAATTGGTGATCCCTTGATGCCTCAGAACATGTCCTACCAACCGATCCCTTCTTCTGGTCAAGTTGTGCCACAAACTTCTCTTCTCCCCAATCCTATTCAATACTTCCTCATTAGTTATGTGATCTACCCATCTAATCTTCAGCATTCTTCTGTAGCACCACATTTCGAAAGCTTCTATTCTCTTCTTGTCCAAACTATTTATCGTCCATGTTTCACTTCCATACATGGCTACACTCCATACGAATACTTTCAGAAATGACTTCCTGACACTTAAATCTATACTCGATGTTAACAAATTTCTCTTCTTCAGAAATGCTTTCCTCGCCATTGCCAGTCTACATTTTATATCCTCTCTACTTCGACCATCATTAGTTATTTTGCTCCCCAAATAGCAAAACTCCTTTACTACTTTAAGTGCCTCATTTCCTAATCTAATTCCCTCAGCATCACCCGACTTAATTAGACTACATTCCATTATCCTTGTTTTGCTTTTGTTGATGTTCATCTTATATCCTCCTTTCAAGACACTGTCCATTCCATTCAACTGCTCTTCCAAATCCTTTGCTGTCTCTGACAGAATTACAATGTCATCGGCGAACCTCAAAGTTTTTATTTCTTCTCCATGAATTTTAATACCTACCCCGAATTTTTCTTTTGTTTCCTTTACTGCTTGCTCAATATACAGATTGAACAACATCGGGGAGAGGCTACAACCCTGTCTTACTCCCTTCAAAACCACTGCTTCCCTTTCATGTCCCTCGACTCTTATAACTGCCATCTGGTTTCTGTACAAATTGTAAATAGCCTTTCGCTCCCTGTATTTTACCCCTGCCACCTTCAGAATTTGAAAGAGAGTATTCCAGTCAACATTGTCAAAAGCTTTCTCCAAGTCTACAAATGCTAGAAACGTAGGTTTGCCTTTCCTTAATCTTTCTTCTAAGATAAGTCGTAAGGTCAGTATTGACTCACGTGTTCCAGTGTTTCTACGGAATCCAAACTGATCTTCCCCGAGGTTGGCTTCTACTAGTTTTTCCATTCGTCTGTAAAGAATTCGTGTTAGTATTTTGCAGCTGTGACTTATTAAGCTGATAGTTCGGTAATTTTCACATCTGTCAACACCTGCTTTCTTTGGGATTGGAATTATTATATTCTTCTTGAAGTCTGAGGGTATTTCGCCTGTTTCATACATCTTGCTTACCAGATGGTAGAGTTTTGTCAGGACTGGCTCTCCCACGGCCGTCAGTAGTTCCAATGGAATATTGTCTACTCCGGGGGCCTTGTTTCGACTCAGGTCTTTCAGTGCTCTGTCAAACTCTTCACGCAGTATCATATCTCCCATTTCATCTTCATCTACATCCTCTTCCATTTCCATAATATTGTCCTCAAGTACATCGCCCTTGTATAGACCCTCTATATACTCCTTCCACCTTTCTGCTTTCCCTTCTTTGCTTAGAACTGGGTTTCCATCTGAGCTCTTGATATTCATACAAGTCGTTCTCTTATCTCCAAAGGTCTCTTTAATTTTCCTGTAGGCGGTATCTATCTTACCCCTAGTGAGATAGGCCTCTACATCCTTACATTTGTCCTCTAGCCATCCCTGCTTAGCCATTTTGCACTTCCTGTCGATCTCATTTTTGAGACGTTTGTATTCCTTTTTGCCTGTTTCACTTACTGCATTTTTATATTTTCTCCTTTCATCAATTAAATTCAATATTTCTTCTGTTACCCAAGGATTTCTACTAGCCCTCGTCTTTTTACCTACTTGATCCTCTGCTGCCTTCACTACTTCATCCCTCAAAGCTACCCATTCTTCTTCTACTGTATTTCTTTCCCCCATTCCTGTCAATTGCTCCCTTATGCTCTCCCTGAATCTCTGTACAATCTCTGGTTCTTTCAGTTTATCCAGGTCCCATCTCCTTAAATTCCCACCTTTTTGCAGTTTCTTCAGTTTTAATCTACAGGTCATAACCAATAGATTGTGGTCAGAGTCCACATCTGCCCCTGGAAATGTCTTACAATTTAAAACCTGGTTCCTAAATCTCTGTCTTACCATTAAGACATTCATTATCCTGCCCCGAAGAGCTCGCGACGTCACTACTCAAGTACGTCCCACTCATTGATGAACGCTCTACTGAGATCATTCAGTGTGAAAGAGGGCTTCTGTGATAACGCAGTGCAAGTATCGTCTGGTCGCAAACATTCTCAAGGGGGGATCACGTCAATACACGTCGGACGCTGATTGTTCGTGCATTGTCATCATCAAACATTAACGCATCACCAGAATTTACTGCAGGGCTGAATAAAAGGCTGGTGTCTTGTTTTCCCTACAGTGTACAGGTCTTAAATTATCTTCGAAAGGGATGAGAGACCGACATCGGGACATGATACCGGCCCAAAATGTGACTGTCCCACTTCCCCGAGGACCGCATGCGTGAGACGTACAGTCTGACACTGAAGCCTACATACACCCTAAAAATAACACTGGAAATCAAAATCAATCAAGAAAATATTATGTATTCACTTTCTATGACATAGACATGTTAGGAACTGAAAAACAACATACACACTGCATAATTAATAATAATTCCATATACTGACATCCTGAGCATACAAATGAAACAGCGGTCAGGTACAAAAGTAAACATACACTGTGATGTTCTTCACTTTGAGGCACAATTTAATATTTTGTATTGCAACCTTCTGCTTCGATCGCAACTTCCAAACGATGAGGCATAGACTCCAATTTTTTTGTGTACGGAACTGTGAATTGATTCCACTCATTCACTAAGGCTGCATTTAAATCATCTTTTCTTTTGATGTTTTATTTCCGTATCCTACGCTTTAGTTCTCTCCAAAGATGTTCTGTTGGCTTAATGTCTGGAGATTGGGGAGGCGAATGCAACTGTTTTGGTACATTGTAAAGTAGCCACGCTTTTACGACAATGGCCTATTCTTGGGGTCATTGCATTTCTAAAACACACAGTCTGTTCTTGGTCCCAGTTCCTCCACGGATTGCTTCAGATTCTTCTTTAAGATGGTCAGATACTTACATTTACCCATAGATACCTTCAATAAATACTAAAGTCCCAACTCGAGCTCCAGACATGCTACCCCACACAAGAATATTTGCACCACCATACTTCACTGGTGGGACAATATTTCTCTTCTTCCAAATTTCATTCCTTTTTCGCCACGCCGGCCGCGGTGGCCGAGTAGTTCTACGCTCTTCAGTCCGGAACCGCCCGACTGCTACGGTCGTAGGTTCGAATCCTGCCTCGGGCACGGATGTGTGTGATGACCTTAGGTTAGTTAGGTTAAGTAGTTCAAAGTTCTAAACTTACTCTTATCCGTGAAAGGTATTGTATTCCAATATTTGGAATGCTTGTTTCGGTACAGAGTTGCAAATTCTAGGCGCTTCTGTTCATTTACCTTGCTTATGAACGGTTTCTTCCTTGCTGTTCTACTTTAAAATCCATGATTGTGCAGCCGTCTTCTTACTGTTATGGGATTAACATTATTGTCCATAGTATTTGTGACATCTAATCCCAAATCCGTAGCTGTAATTCTGGCATCCGCATTCACTATTCTAATGGTCTGTAGGCTCTCCCTGTTAGATAATTTTGGTGGTCGTCCATATCTAGCTTTGTTTTGTAGACTTCGTCAATCCCTGTAATTTATTATTACGGTCTGGACACTTGCGTGGCTCCTCCTTATAATTTCCCTCGTTTTCAGCAGTGAAAAGCCCTTTTTACTGAGCTCAATAATATTTTTCCTCACCTCCACTGTAGTTCGGTTATTTTTGAATCATGTCACGCGATCGAATTATGTATTGCAATACACGGCTACTATATCAACAAACGACACCACTTGTGCTGTGTTCACTGCAACGTCTCTCTTTAAACTAACGACAGACCAAGTGCATGTCAACCTCTGTACTGCAGTAAACAAACTTCTGTACTGCAGTGCACGATACCGGTCTGAAGACCTTGGTTTATGTTATTGTGGACGGAGGCACAGAGATGTACGTCTACCTCTGTGCATCCAGGCTGTACGCAACAAGCTACAAATTGGGGGTGTATGTAGACCTTAGTGTCCGACTATATATTGGTATCTGGGCGTCTGTACACTCTTCTGCGACGATTATCATTTAACATACAAAAGCTGCACACCTGCATTAGTCGGCGAAACGAACCCAACGCCTTTACTCCAGGTGTTCCTTTTACGATCTTGGCACCATTGTGGTGTTGGGGAGGCGGGGGGGGGGGGGGGGGGGGTGTACTGTTTTTTATAATGAATGCCTAGAGGTGAAACTGATCATTTTGTTGTAAGGTCTGTAGTACGAACACCAACCAACCACAAGTATTTCCTTTTAAAAAATTAATTTAAATCAAACCGTCACCGGTTTTGTATTGATTGCAAATCCATTTTTAGATGGCTCTTACAGGTTTCCTTGCTTTCCTGACCGTACCTAGTTTTATACTCGTTACTGGTTTCTGTGCTGAGGTAAAACGTTTTTCACTGACATTCCAGTTAACAGAAATTTATCCTGTTTGACCTTCACAGTAAAATTTATGAGAAGATTTTAACGTTAATGAAACACGAAATGTGGCGAAAACTTACATGACATCTATTTCTGTGCCACGAATTCGTCCTGAATTTGTGTTATGAATTTTATAGGGTTAACACATTTTTGCATGGACACTAAATAAGTGCTGTTGAATTCTGTGGAAACTGCTTCAGCACACACCATTCTACATTTCATGGCAGCACAAACCGTGGCCAAGCTTCACCTGAGTAAGAAAAACAATTGTTTCAAACCAAAAGAGTGGTAATAGCATCTGGATAATCAGTAAAAAATCTAAATAGTATTTATACTATGGAACGAAATATTCAATGTTTACATTCCGTTTTATCACTGTAACAACAAGCTCTTTTTACCTTACACAATGTTTCTCAACCAATGCCCATGTTCATTGTTGATTGTATTCAATATACGAATACTTTACCTGTCGTTATTAGGCAGTTCACACCTATGAACCTTTCATTCTTTCAACATGATATTTGTTTATGTAATATTCGCCATTCAGTGGACTGTCGTCAGAATTTATTGTATATAATTACACTTCTCTTTTTCATTTTTAAATTAATTTCATCATTCTAGCCAACGTGTATTAATCTGCCCATGTAATCTATATAGTATTTTAGTCTCAACGTCCTTACCACTCTAACGTCTTTGAAATTACTGTTTCTAAACCTCTTATGTTTATCGAATTGTGAACGAAAAACTTTTTATCTTACCTGTTAGTGCAGAAAACCAATAAGGAGCACAAAGCGAGGCGTCAGCAGAAAAGTAAGGAAATGTGTAAGAACCATGTGAAGATGGGTTTATATTAATATGAAACCGATAACAGTTTGATTTTACTAAATTCTTTTAAACAAAACTTTTCGCCGAATGTTGTTTACATTGTAAACCTTACTGTATAATAGTTATCTATGACAGCAGTTGAAACAAAGATAGATAACGTGATAGATAACTAGGCTGTAAAAAGCACATTTTACCTGAAGATTTGAAATAAGAATGTTATGCACATTAAAACGGCATTGCACACGGCGAGTGCTACATGTGATCAGAAGATGGTAGTTAACCTACAGAAACTGGTCCTCACTCCGTAAATAATTTTTTTTATCTTAAATGCGATTGAGGCAATACATAGAAAAATTTCCAATTTTTAAAACGTTTTATAGAACATTTTCTAATTTTTTTGTAATTTTATTTAAGAAGAAGCGTCGCAATGTTGTACGCTAAATAAACAGTATCAGTAGCTAAATAATGATTTTCAGCGTGAAATTAAAGAAACTTTCACCCTGATAACATACGGCGACGAAACTGCTGTGACCAGAGACGGCTCCCCGACAGTAGAAAAAATACACGTTTAGCTATGTTTCAAGCTTTGAAGGGAAACTCCAATGCTGAAGTAACCGATGCTATTCCTGCCACCCGTTCCTTCCTCTTTGCTTTGCTTTTCTAAGCGAGAAAGCAGAGGCTGCGTGGGGTTATCCTCGGAAAGCCCTCAGTACTGCAAGATTTAACAGAGCGCCCTTGAGCTGACGCAACATTTCACTGGAGGAAAAGTTTTCGTGCAGCTATGCGAACAGTGGGGAATCAGTCAAAAGCACGCGGAAAGCGCCTCTGCGTAATCCACGAACTCTGAGCTGGAGTTCGTGATAAGATCAGTCGTGTGGAGTCCTCAACTGGTACACAAACTCCGATTCAGATATGGCTAACTATAGGCGATTTACAAATACCTGTCCGGTTAACTATCTGTAGTCAAGATTTGCTCTTAGATAGTCGGTCAAATGCGTTGGTGGAGAAAATACACTAGATGGAGAAAAATGTAGCTTTATGCGTTGTAGACTTGTGTAGCTTTATTTCAGTGATTACAAAATCATGTTACATGAACGACGAAACTGGCAGTACGAGTACATTGCCACTCCCTTTTCAGTGGGGTGCTCGGATTTATTCGGCTTGGTTCAAATGGCTCTAACACTACGGGACTTAACATCTGAGGTCATCAGTCCCCTACACTTAGAACTACTTAAACCTAAATAACCTACGGACATCACACACATCCATGCCCAAGGCAGGAATCGAACCTGCGACTGTAGCAGCAGTAGCACAGTTCCGGACTGAAGCGCCTAGAGCCGCTCGACCACAGCGGCTGGCGTACAATTTAGGAAATTGTGTACACATCGAACCACTCCTCCAGGAGTATCAATAGTGAGTAATTCATTGGAATCTGATCGGGTTGGGGTGGGGGGGGGGTGGGGGGTGTGATTCCTGAATATTACACGGTAACATGAAGTAGGCCCAAGTCACGGTGCGAAAAACGCCCTAAAAAAAAAAAATCACAAAATCGCCTTTAATCTGAACAATGACGTATACAAAACGCGGCCTTTTCCTGCATATATACATTAATAATGATCATTATTAATATTATGAATATTATTAATACTATGAATATGGTGATGGTGGCATGTGCTAGCTCGAGCTGCCGCAGTTGGCGTTCATGTGTGCATGTGGTGTGATTGATAGTGTGTATGGATGATGTATATTTCTCTTTGCTGATGAAGACTGTGGCCGAAAGCTTTGTGTGTCTTTGAACTGTGCCTGTGTAAATAGCACTCGGAATCAGAGTAGTCAATGTTGTGTGAATTTGAAACTTCCTGGCAGATTAAAACTGTGTGCCGGACCGAGACTCGAACTCGGGACCTTTGCCTATCGCGGGCAAGTGCTTTACAATCTCAACTACCCAAGCACAACTCACGCCCCGCCCTCAGAGCTTTACTTCTGCCAGTACCTCGTCTCCTACCTTCCAAGGCTGTGAGGACGGGGCGTGATTCGTGCTTGGGTAGTTCAGATGGTAGATCACTTGCCCGCGATAGGCAAAGGTCCCGAGTTCGAGTCTCGGTCCGGCACACAGTTTTAATCTGCCAGGAAGTTTCATATCAGCGCACACTCCGCTCCAGAGTGAGAATCTCATTCTTGTATGAATTTGTTAACGAGGTATGAAAGTAGTTGTTGTTGTTGTGGTCTTCAGTCCTGAGACTGGTTTGATGCAGCTCTCCATGCTACTCTATCCTGTGCAAGCTTTTTCATCTCCCAGTACCTACTGCAACCTACATCCTTCTGAATCTGCTTGGTGTATTCATCTCTTGGTCTCCCTCTACGATTTTTACCCTCCACGCTGCCCTCCAATACTAAATTGGTGATCCCTTGATGCCTCAGAACATGTCCTACCAACCGATCCCTTCTTCTGGTCAAGTTGTGCCACAAACTTCTCTTCTCCCCAATCCTATTCAATACTTCCTCATTAGTTATGTGATCTACCCATCTAATCTTCAGCATTCTTCTATAGCACCACATTTCGAAAGCTTCTATTCTCTTCTTGTCTAAACTATTTGTCGTCCATGTTTCACTTCCATACATGGCTACACTCCATACGAATACTTTCAGAAATGACTTCCTGACACTTAAATCTATACTCGATGTTAACAAATTTCTCTTCTTCAGAAACGCTTTCCTTGCCATTGCCAGCCTACATTTTATATCCTCTCTACTTCGACCATCATCAGTTATTTTGCTCCCCAAATAGCAAAACTCCTTAACTACTTTAAGTGCCTCATTTCCTAATCTAATTCCCTCAGCATCACCCGACTTAATTAGACTACATTCCATTATCCTTGTTTTGCTTTTGTTGACGTTCATCTTATATCCTCCTTTCAAGACACTGTCCATTCCATTCAACTGCTCTTCCAAGTCCTTTGCGGTCTCTGACAGAATTACAATGTCATCGGCGAACCTCAAAGTTTTTATTTCTTCTCCATGAATTTTAATACCTACTCCGAATTTTTCTTTTGTTTCCTTTACTGCTTGCTCAATATACAGATTGAACAACATCGGGGAGAGGCTACAACCCTGTCTTACTCCCTTCCCAACCCCTGCTTCCCTTTCATGTCCCTCGACTCTTATAACTGCCATCTGGTTTCTGTACAAATTGTAAATAGCCTTTCGCTCCCTGTATTTTACCCCTGCCACCTTTAGAATTTGAAAGAGAGTATTCCAGTCAACATTGTCAAAAGCTTTCTCTAAGTCTACAAATGCTAGAAACGTAGGTTTGCCTTTCCTTAATCTTTCTTCTAAGTTATGTTATGAAAGTTATGTTACAAAAATAATAATAAAAGCCATTGGAATTACGACTGCAGTAATGATGACTGGCCCCGGTTGAGCAACTGTGCCGTCCGGGGCAGTACTTGGCTGTACCGTTGACGCCCGCTCTCTCTCTCTCTCTCTCTCTCTCTCTCTCTCTCTCTCTCTGGTGACGAGGTGGGAAGTGCAGCGGCCAGGCGGAGAGTGCCCGGCCTACAAACGACGCCAGCGACCGGTCGCTGCGGGCTACCGGCGACCAGTTACGACTCCCACGTGGCAGACATTCTTCTGACCGTACACCGAGCCAGGGGCCAGAGAAATGCTTTCCGCCCGAGATGTGTGTGCTCTCCACGCGTCAGGTATGTTTAGCAGAGCGTATTCGGCTCTCTGAAGCGAGGGGCAGGTGCAACCTGCTCCGGCTCATATCCATAAGGAGTACTCGTGTGTAATGGAGCACCGTCACGGAGAAAGCTTCAGTATAGCTTATTGTCGGCCTCCATTCCTCTAGATGCGAGTGTTGTTCTCATTTAGTCATGGCTCACCTAATTTCTCCTTTGGATAAAGAAAAGAACAATAGTCCAGTACCTACTAACAAATGACTGTGCTGTTTCTACGATATTCTCACAAATCGTATTGAAATAAACAGCTCCGCTAGCGGAAAAGTTGGCCAGGTGTGAGTAGAACTCACGCATTGAGGGGTGTTCCGTACAAACCTAATTATGTATACAGACATTTCATCCATTCCGGAAATCTAGAATCTCTACCATTTCTGCCTATTGTCGACATTGACACTGGAAGGATATCGGTCCCAGGTGAGACGTCCGCTAAACCCGCTGGGCAGAACAGGTAATGGGATTGTGGAAAGGGCCAAGGGTTGAGGTCAGTTTGTGCTTCTAATTGTCATTTATTGTAATTTAATAACCTTTACAACCAAAGTGGCACATCGCCGAATCTTTACCGAATGCAACTCTTTCACGGCTGAAGGCCTCCAACAAGAAATCTTAACAAGACAAAAATCCAATTAAGATAGCAATAAAATAATTCAATAAACAGCACACGAAAGTTGCAATACAAATGGCTGAGAGCCACAATGAAATTCCAAAATTTTAGAATATATTATCATAGATCTTTAAAGGCAGAAGGCCAACAAGAAATCTTTAAAAAATCAAAATTCAATCAAAATTCAATTAAAATAATTTAAAAAGCATCATATGCAAGGTGCAATCCCAATGGCTGATGGCCACAATTAAACTTCAAAATTTTTAAAATATATTACCATAATCTTTAAAGGCAGAAGGCCGCAGTGTTTAATCTTGAAAGATAAATTTAAAAATTAACTTTGCAAAATTTTTATAAAACAAAAGAAATAACCATAAGCCTAAAATTTAAAGTAGCTGAAAACAGATAAACACCGGTGGCACTCAGAAAGCCTCCAGTGAGGTCGGTCTGCTCTCGTTCACTTAGGTGAGATAGGTGGTGAGCCCAACTACACATGATCCGTCGGAAACCAAAGAGGGGACAGCCACGCGCCGACTGACAACGACCTGCTTCCCGTCAATCAGTACATGATAACTCAAACCGGCAATGTTACAAATGTGAAAATCCACAATGGAGTATGTATTAGCTGTCAAAATTATACACCATGTTCGACAGCGACAATAGGTGAGGAAAGGACGCTGCCTGAAATTACGTTAGTGGCCAGGGAAGGCAACCGGAACACTAACTGCCACAAGGCAGAAAATCCCACTGGTGCACTCAGATCGTACTCGACCAAAATAGTTAATTGCACCGCATGGCGGCTAAATCTCAGCAGTAGAACCACTGTGTTGCTCACCGGAAAACCTCCCCAACAACAAACCACCGAAGCGAACCACCACAACATGAATAGACATGGCTTGGGCAGTTGAAACCACTACTCAACCTTGACGTCTTGGGTCGGCGAACTACGAAGCTCGTAGCGATCGGACAGCTCCACAAACGCTCAGACACTGCGGAGGGGCTGCACCGCGCGGAGGTAACTTCCCTCGTCCGCAATAACCGACCGACCCACTCCAGACCCCCTTGCCGGAAGCTATATGCACCAAACCAAAGATGGTACACGGCGCAAATATCGATACACATCACTGCTGCCACACGTAGAAGGAAGAAGAACCACGACGTAACCGCAACAAGGGCGGGAAATCACAGATTGACTGGAAAGTTCACGAAAACGCATAGTCGGAGAGAGCACGGCCCACCAGGGATTCCAAGATTTTCGAGAATGTTTCATTTCAATAACAAATATGAAAGTCATCCAGGAGACAAGTGACCATTATTATAGTAATCAGTACTTCTGCATTCAGGCTTAGTGCGTCGCAATGGTATAAGGAAATCATCAGGCATGGAATGACTTTATTGCTCATATGAGGCACTTCGGAATTTTTCCATCAGATATCCAGGAGCGATTTTTGCACTTAGATAAGGGGTTTGAAGTTATCAACGTGCAGTAATCGCTCCTGGGTATCCTTTCCTTTTACGAGGGTCGTTCAATAAATAATGCCCCATATTTTTTTTCTCAGAACATATTTATTGTTAAGATTCAGAATTTGGTGACAATATACATCAACATGTCTTTTCCATGTCCTATTCTTCTACGTAGTCTCCATCGCGTTCTATGCCTGTACCCCAAGGTTGTGGAAGAGCAGATATTCACTGCTGGTAAAAGCTCTAGTCCTGTTGGCATAGCCATGTTTCCACTGTATAACTGACACTCTCCTCATCTTCAAAGCGTGTTTCCGTTAGAGAATCTTGAAGCGGCCCAAAGTGATGGAAGTCAGAGGGTGCCGGGTCTGGATAGTAGGGTGGACGAGGTAATGATGTCCAACCCAATTTGACGATTTGTTCCAGAGTTCTCAGACTTGTGTGTATGGCGTGCATTATCGCATTAGAGCAAGATTTCTGCTGGAGTCTTGTCCAATCGAACACGTCGGAGACTGTTCTTGAATTTATTCAGTCTTCACCTATGCCTCTGAAATGACGGTCGACCCTTCTGGCATCACATCCACGAGAATGACGCCATCAAAATCCCAGAAGACTGTCACCATGACTTCTCTGGCAGAGGGGGGGTGTCTTTAATTTCTTCTTTTGTGGTGAATGAGGATGATGCGACTCCATGGACTGTCTTTCTGTTTCCGGCGCAAAGTGTTGCGCCCAGTCTTTGTCCCCCGTAACGATCCGTGACAAAGGCTCTCCGTCGGTCTCAAAGCGCTCCTACAATTCAGATGACATGGCCTTTCTTTGAATCTTGTGGTCCGCTGTGAGCATTCGTGGAACCCATCGTGGACGCCTTTTTGAATATCCGATGGTCTCCATCATTGCAGACGCACTTCCAATGCTGACCGACAACTGTAGAGGCAATTGTCGAGTTGTGATGTGCCGGTCGGCACGAATAATGGCCTCCGTATGATTAAGAATGTCAGGAGCAATGGCTGTGACAGGACGTCCCGAGCGTGGTTGATCATGGAGCTCTGTAACCTCCTTTACCCATCGCCCAATAGTACTATCAACTGCAGCATCGCCATAGAGTGCACACAAACGTTTATGGATGTTCACCGCGGTTTCTTTTTCTGCACACAAGAATTCAATAATAGCACGTTGTTCGTAACGTGAGTCGTATGCAGACGCCAATTTGACGCTGAACTACGGCTCTGCCGTCAGCCAGAACGGTTCCAAACTTCACCAGCGCACAGAACAAACATCAAATGTGAAATACCAACAAGGACGTTTTTCTATGTGTATTAATGGCTGTTTTTTAAAATATGGGGCATTACTTATTGAACAACCCTCGCAGTTTGACTTTTACCATTG
This sequence comes from Schistocerca americana, assembly GCF_021461395.2. NCBI lineage: Eukaryota > Metazoa > Arthropoda > Insecta > Orthoptera > Acrididae > Schistocerca > Schistocerca americana. The sequence continues at coordinate 314,731,533 of NC_060122.1, forward strand.
CGACCCAGTCAGCCAGAATGCATAATTACTGACTGTCTTAACTTCGTCATCGGATAACAAATGACAAAAATATTTATTCGTGTGATATAACTACAAATTAACAATTTTCGGATTTCTTCTTTTTACATGTACTGTGAAACTTTACTTATTGCCAAGTCCATCATCGTAGCTCAAAGAAAAGTACCGTACAAGTTTTGATGAGCGAGTTTGCGAGTATCAAAATATGTGACATGAATGGGCATACCTCTTGACTGCATTGACATAGAAGATAACGTTTATTATACCGCCAAAAGACCATAGATTTTGGTATGAGACATAAATTTCTACTTTATACGTCTTTCCGTTCCTGAGAAAAAGGGTTTTTAACAGACAGGCAAACACACAAACAAAGCGATACTGTAAGCGTTCCGTTTCTACCAACAGAAGCACGGAACCCTAAACATTAAGACTATTCAGACCAGACAAGGTATCAGGATTCTCAAAAATGGCTCTGAGCACTATGGGACTTAACATCTATGGTCATCAGTCCCCTAGAACTTAGAACTACTTAAACCTAACTAACCTAAGGACAGCACACAACACCCAGCCACCACGAGGCAGAGAAAATCCCTGACCCCGCCGGGAATCGAACCCGGGAACCCGGACGTGGGAAGCGAGAACGCTACCGCACGACCACGAGATGCGGGCATCAGGATTCTCGCGGAGATTCTATTAGATTTTACGTTAAACAGGCTGAGGAATTAGTCCCTTCTTAGTTCATAGTCTTCAGAAAATACGTAGTATTGCGTGACTAAGACCAGTGCAGGTCACTTCTGTTTAACAGATGGGTAAAATAAAGCACCCACAGAAATACTGTCAAACACCTTTGACATCGTTTTGTTGCAGGATTCTGGTGCACATTTTAAGCTCCAACATTATGAGGTTCCCAGAGAAAAAGAAATTTCTCTCAGTGTGCCAGCACTGGTCCACAAAGCTGGGTGTTGTGTGATGTCCTTAGGTTAGTTAGGTTTAAGTAGTTCTAAGTTCTAGGGGACTGATGACCATAGATGTTAAGTCCCATAGTGCTCAGAGCCATTTCAACCATTTTTGAACTGGTCCACAAAATCCACTCTTATCAAAAACAGCTTGCTTTATTCTACACGTCTAGCGAATTGACGATGTAAGTAAATACGAGGATTGTCCAGAAAGTAATGCACCGATTTCTTTTTCAGGGCCTAAAACAACGCTACGAATGCCAAAAGTAACGTATGTATTATTTGAAACCTCCTGAATGAGCGCCCCAAGTTACCGCCATTTCCGACAGATAGCGTAGCTGCAGGACAGTTTCAAAATGGCGTCTGTAGATGATATGCATTACAAGTAACGTGCCGTCATCGACTTTCTCACTGCAGAGAAAGAAACTGTGGGGAATATTTATAAACGCTTGTGCAAAGTCTATGGAACATCTGTCAACAGACAGTTAGTCGCTGGGCACGGAGGGTTAGGTCATCAGAAGGCGGTTCGGCGGAGCTCCACGATTTACAGCAGTGGGGGAGACCATACACGGCTGTCACATCCGACACACCTGACCTATCCCCCTCGTACTTCTACATGTTTGGTCCGTTGAAGGATGCCATTCGTGGAAGACATTTTGAGGACGATGAGTTGGTGATTCACACAGTGAAGCACTGGCTCCTCCTCCAGTGCATGGGTTGGTACCAATGGAGCAATACAAGCCCTTTTTTTCGCTCTGGGGAAAAGCCATAGAATGGGATGGAGGTTACGTAGAAAAATAGGTGTGTAGATGAAACACCGTTCTTGCGTGTGTGTAATATTCATTACGTTTAATAAAGAATTGTTGAAGAAAAAATGCGGTGCATTACTTTCTGGGCAGCTCTCGAAGATTCCCCCTTCCTCTATTTCCAATAAGCATTCGATACTCACGCTGTTTCTTAATAACTAATATTCGATCGAACGGTGTATCTTTACAGATTTGCGTTTGAATCCAATAACATCTTTACTAATAGGACCAGTACGTTATACTGGACAAAGAACGTTCAGCATAATCGAAAATAGCACCCAATATGCTCCAGTGAAGTAAGTTATTAGACACCAGTACAATCAGACTGTTCGCTCACGGTGCTACCGCCCACATGAAAGTGTCCCTGGACAAATTCAGAACGACTTTACTTTGCACAATAAATGGCAGTTCTTTCGATGTGGACAACTGACGTTAATGGCCATAGAAAGGAGAAAGAAACCAATGGTACCCGGTTCCTGAACTTCTAGAATCGTTCATGCGCTGCTAGTCACCGTAACATGTCTGTATAGCCCACTCGAAGACAATAGATGTTACAGGAACTTAAACTAGAATCTGTTAAAGGACGGCGAAGTTGGTCTTCGTGAAACCGTGTGTAAGTTTAGGGAGCCGATAGTTAAAAACTGTGCGACGATACTGCTTGTCATTGTGTACGTCGCGCAGGGATAATGAAGGAAAGATGAAATACTAGGGTGCATACAAATGATAAATTCCTCTGACACCCTTCAGGCATTCAAGAAAACGCGGCATTTATCTCCATCTTTGGCCAATTGACTCTATTCTGAGCAGATCTTGCCTCTGGGCATGCCTTTCTTCCTTGTTCCCTGGGAACAGCATTCCAATGCCTTCATTACGACTGCTCCATCTGGCTTTCAAAGTGTGTGTCCCATACATCTCCACTTTCTCTCACGTATCTGGTGTTCTATACATACCTGGCTTGTTTTCCTCTAGAGCTGTTCATTACGTTTTTTTCTGGCCAACATATATTCCTCACGCGCCGGACACAACTTTTAATGAAGCTCTGCAACAGTGATGTTACGTTACTGCCTACTTTCAAACTTTCACCGGCATTTAGAAAGACAACCTTCAAATCTGTGTTAAATACTATTGTTTATTGTGTACGTGCCTCTCTTTCGCAGCAATGCATGCAGTTGCATGAAGACAGAATTTGCCATTTTTATGCGGTTTACATTTGCCCCAGCTTCACCGTTTTCCGCCACCACATTTTCCAGGTACAAGAATGAGGAGACAGTCTCCACCTGCTGCTCCCCCACCAACAGGCGCATACAAATGCATGTGGATAACCATTTTTCTTCGTTTAGTGCGCCAGTGGAATACGATAAGAAAATTCTAATTTTGAGAAGAAGCATACCATGACAGAACCTACAGTAACTTCAGCGGTATTTGTGTGGATGCCTATTAGGTAAGGCCAGTGTTGTGTATAAATCCTAGTTTCATAATCTGCCAACGATATGAAACATGGGTTCAATATCTCCATCATTTCACTCCTGGAATAGTTATAGGAGATCTGGGACATATTTGCACTGCTGAAATCCTTTAAATGAGAGGCACAATTATTGTCGACTTTTGGCAGTAAGTTCGATTCATTTTTCCATGTAATACAGGCCCCTTCAGTCTTTACATTCACGAGTTAACTTTTCGTCACGTGAATCATGGTTTTAAGCAGAATGAGTAACCTTACACAGCTACAATGAGTGGAGGCATTGCAACACAGCAATAGTGTCTTATCATAAGAAATTTCCGCAGTGTTAATGTTGTGAGTCTGAGTAATGGAGTAGTTTTTTATGTAATATATTGTGCCACTATTTTGTACATATTTCCTTATGAATGAAAATGATTACGTAATTTAACTGCAATATCTAAAAAACGAATTATGTAATAACATGTAGTAAACACGCTGGCCTTGTCAGGGCGAATTGCTATTTTGAAGTATTGGAAGCAGGGAACATTGTCGCTGGGCGCGTACACGCACATTGCACTCGAGTCTGGCGCGGGATCTCTGTGTGAGAAGCATCAACAGGCATTAATATGAAAGAAGAGGACCGTAGGTTCAAAACGGTTTGTTGCAAAGCGATGCTTCAAGAGCCTGTTGCTATACATTGTCGGCAATTACCACCTTATGCAGTAGTAACAGCCTCTGAGTGAAGTACGACCAGACCAACTTTAATATTTAGAAGCCAGCGTAGTAGCTTCATCTTGTGAATAAGCAGCTTAGTGCCCGCTTTTTGTTTTATTTAATCCAATTGTTATGCTGTTGACGAATTACAACAGCTTCTAAGATTTTCGCGCGTATTAAGGCCATTTAAGCATGGTTTTTCGAATTTACTTCTGATCAAAAAGTGATTCTGATAACTGGATTCCAAAGTTTTTATTAATCATGTCTTTTGTGTTCTTGTGGAGACATTTCCGTATCAACTTTCATCCCCAAACAAATCTTTTTTCATATCAAACCGAGAAGTGAAATACTAATTTTCATAAATTTAACTTTAAAAATTTTTTAATGTACGGAAATATTTTCTTAATAATTTTCATCCCCTATTGCAGTCCCTTACACTCTCTAGCAGTTTAACTCCCAGAAACAGAAACATTTTTTATGTCTAACCGAGAAGTCAGATACCAATTGTCATACATATAGTCTTAAAATCCTCTAGTAGTTCTTTACTCATTTTTTTCAAATGAGCTTTCACCCACTACTTTATCCCCTTGGTACTTAAATTTCCAAAACATGCTGAAACATGTATTTCTTATTTTCTGACTGAGAATCCAAATACCAGATTCCGTAGTTCTATCTTCAAAATTCTTTTAATATCGACATATTTTCAAAAAGCACTTCATCCCTTGTCTTACCTACTTAAAAGTGGAATTTCGGACAGTCCCTTCTTAAACGACGCCTGCAGATTTAGACCCACACCCTCTCCAAACTTCAAGTTTCTATCCTTAGCGGTTTGGGCTGGATGGTGATAAGTCAGTGAATCAGTCTGACCCTATTTCACCCCCGTAGGGGCTGGATTTCCAAAAACAGTGAAACATGTATTTTTAATTCGCCAGCCAAGAAGCTGAACACCAATTTCCAAAGATTTAGCTTTAAAAAAGCTTCCGCAGTGAAATATTTTTATAAAACGTTTTACGCCTCTTTCACTTCCTTAGGGGTTGCATTTCCAAAAACGCTGAAACACATTGTTTCAATTTGTAACATAGAAGTCTAATACCGTGTTCAAATACTTTGATAATTCTTTCACCCACATAAGGTTAAATTTCCAAAAATGCTCAAATACGTATTTATTTATTTTTGACCATGAAATAAAAAACCAATTTTCGTAAGTCTCGTTTCAAAATTGCCTTAACAGCGCCATTTCTCAAAAAACTCTTCATCCCCTATTTCAATCCCTTAGGGTTGGCATTTTGAAAAATCCTTTCTTAAAAGACGCCTACATCACAAGATCACCACCACCTCCAAATTTCAAGTTTCTGTCGTCAGCGGTTGCGGCTGGGCGATGATAAGCCAGTCAGTCAGAACATAGTCTTTTATATACAGAGATTACCATCTCGACATCAACGCTGTGGGATCCTATCCCGTCATTACTAATAAAACCCGAAGGTCACAGTTGATAAAAAGATCAAAATTGATGAGCTAATTTAATTTTGATAATATTTAAAAAAGTGAAAGCTATCAGAACATAAAAAATAATTTAGTTACAGATAACGGACTTTGTTGCTCAGCGAAATCTTAGAAAACCACTATTAATATTCAGTGGTTATGAAAAAATTAATTTCACAAAGTTTTTAAAGATTGTTGTACACCAGAATGTCATTTCTGATTTCATTTCTAAAATACGTAAAGTGTTGTGCAAAAGTTAATCAGTAGTTATTTAATCAAAGTTCCGCGCTTCTAAGACATTTTGCTTAACAGGAAATATTTATTTAGGACCAATTACAATAGTAGAAACACTAACATTAGGCATTATGGTGGGTTGCGTGAAGCCATTTATTACGCAAACTGAGTGCCAAACAATTAGCAGCGAAGTGCATTTGCTTAGCGCAATTTGTTTTACTGATTTCACAATCAGATTTATTCCACGTTGCTAACTGTGATTTTTAATCTGAGCTCGAGTCAGTGTCTCTGCCCGTTCCCGCCTGATTGTCTTGAATTAATTATTACGTAAATTGCTTACAAAACTGATTAACAATTACTCCGTGAGCGGGCGACCGTTTTCTATAACCATTGCAATCTAAATCAAAACATATTTAACTTCATTATCTGATCCTTTGTAGTTTTGTCATTTGTCAAAATAATTGTTGTTGTTGTGGTCTTCACTCCAGAGACTGGTTTGATGCAACTCCCCATGCTACTCTATCTTGTGCAAGCTTCATCATCTCGCAGTACCTACTGAAACCTACATCCTTCTGAATCTGCTTATTGTATTCATCTCTTGGTCTCCCTTCACGATTTTTACCCTCCACGCTGCCTTCCAGTACTAACTTATGCCTCAGAACATGTCCTACCAACCGATCCCTTCTAGTCAAGTTGTGCCACAAATTTCTCTTCCCCCCATTTCTATTCAATACTTCCTCATTAGTTACGTGATCTATCCATCTAATCTTCAGCACTCTTCTGTAGCACCACATTTGGAAAGCTTCTATTCTCTTATTTTCCAAACTATTCATCGTCCATGTTTCACTTCCATACAAGGCTCAACTCCATACAAATACTTTCAGAAACGACTTCCTCACTCGATGTTAACAAATTTCTCTTCTTCAGAAACGCTTTCCTTGCCATTGCCAGTTTACATTTTATATCCTCTCTACTTCGACCATCACTTATTTTTCTCCCCAAACAGCAAAACTCCTTTACTGCTTTTAAATGTCTCATTTCCTAATCTAATTCCCTCAGCATCACCCGATTTAGTTCGACTACATTCCATTATCCTCATTTTTCTTTTGTTGATGTTCATCTTATATCCACCAGTCAAGGCACTGTCCATTCCGTTCAACTGCTGTTCCAGGTCCTTTGCTGCTCTGACAGAATTACAATGTCATCGGCGAACCCCAAAGTTTTTATTTCTTCTCCGGCTTTGCAGTCCGGAACCGCATGACTGCTACGGTCGCTGGTTCGAATCCTGCCTCGGGCATGGGTGTGTGTGATGTCCTTAGGTTAGTTAGGTTTAAGTAGTTCTAAGTTCTAGGGGACTTATGACCTAAGATGTTGAGCCCATAGTGCTCAGAGCCATTTGAACCATTTTTTACTGCTTGCTCAATATGCAAATTGAATAACATCATGGAGAGGTTACAACCCTGTCTCACTCTCTTCCCAACCACTGTTTCCCTTTCATGTCCCTCGACTCTTATAACTGCCATTTGGTTTCTGTACAAATTGTAAATAGCCTTTCGCTCCCTGTATTTTACCCCTGCCACCTTCAGAATTTGAAAGAGTATTCCAGTCAACATTGTCAAAAGCTTTCTCTAAGTCTACAAATGCTAGAAATCTATCTTCTAAGGTAAGTCATAGGGTTAGTATTGCCTCATGTGTTCCAATATTTCTACGGAATCCAAACTGATCTTCCCCGAGGTCGGCTTCTACCAGTTTTACCATTCGACTGTAAAGAATTCGTGTTAGTATTTTGCAGCCGTGGCTTATTAAATCATAGTTCGGCAATTTTCATATCTGTCAATTTCTCCTTTCTATGGGATTGGAATTATCATATTCTTCTTTTTAAGTCTGATGGTATTTCGTCTGTCTCATACATCTTGCTCACCAGATGGTAGAGTTTTGTCAGGGCTTGCTCTCCCAAGGCTATCAGTAGTTCTAATGGAATGTTGTCTACTCCCGGGGCCTTGTTTCGACTTGGATCTTTGAGTGCTCTGTCAAACTCTTCACGCAGTATCATATATCCCTACATGCTCTTCCATTTCCACAATACTTTCCTCAAGTACATCGCCCTCGTACAGACCCTCTATGTACCCCTTCCACCTTTCTGCTTTCCCTTCTTTGCTTAGAACTGGGTTTCCATCTGAGTTGTCGAAATTATATCGATCGTTAATGCGCAGAAGCAGTCGCGCAATAAAGATTCGGTTATAACTGAATTTTTTTAATTTTGTTTGTTCTTCGAAACCGATTCTTTTTCCCGGACAAGAGGGACACTGGGAACACGTGAACACGTGTCATCAGCTATTCAATTATACGAAAGTGTAGGTCCGTTATAGTATTAATCTAGGCGTGTGTGGTCCGTTCCTTTAACATGCTACGTATATTCAAGATTTTGAGACGGTGCTTTTATAAACAGTACGTATTCTGTCCTTCGAGATATCCCCTGCGCACCATGCCCTATGGAATAGTCTTCTTCCGCGTTTCCATGCACAATGCTACACACCGTTCTGTTTTCTGTGGGATGTTAGAGTAACTTTTGAATCATCTGCACCAACATTACTAAAACAAATAGCATCAGACACAATAAACTTACACAGTATTTAATTCGTAGCTGTCAACTGGAGCAGCATATCACCGACATGTCTTAACGATTTCAGCTTTAAGCTTCGTTTCATCCAGATGAGTGCGTGTGACTCGCTTTGTCACTTTTGGATTCGATAATACATGACAGATAGCACGCAGTATCAATTTAGCAGCGGACTGTCGTTCTTGTGGTCTCCCGTCAGATGACTGGTTTGATGCAGCCCTTCACGCTAGGCTTTTCTGTGTCATTCTTATCATCCCTGAATAAATACTGCAACCTATAGCCAGTTCAAGCTACTTAACGTAGTCGAGCTAAGGAATCGCTCAAAAATTTGTACCTCCCCCCCCCCCCCCCCCCCCACTTCCAATACCAATTTGACGATTCCTTGATGCCTTAGGTTGTCATACCAAACAATCTCTCCTTTTAGTTAAATTGTGCCGTAATTTTTTTTCCACGATTTATATTCGGTACCTCTTCATTAGTTATCCAGTCTTCTCATCTACTCATCAAAATGTTTCTATAGAATCCAAATTTCAAAAGTTTCTATTCTCTTCTTGTCTGAACTGTATCTTCCACGTTTGACATCTATACAAGGTTAGATTCCATAGAAATATCTTTAGAAAATACTAACGTTTAAGTTCGTGTTTGATAACAAAACACGCTTTTCCATAAATAAGTTTCTTGCTATTGGCAGTCTGCGTTTTATCTTCTCTCTACTTCGGCCTACGTCAATTATTTCAACGCTCAAATAAATTTCAGCTACTCCTTTTAGTGACTTTTCTTAATCTATCAGCATCGCCCTATTTAATTTCACGTAAGTCCATAATTCTGATTTTATTTTTGTTGATAGTCATCTCATAACCTGGTTTTAACTAAATATGTAAAACCAAAACATTCTTTGATCGCAAGTATTTGGTTTCGATCGTAGCGATCATCTCCAGAGTGATCTAAAAACGGACGTGCGTGTTTATGAAAGAAGACCATTAAGGCAAGGCAATATTTTATGTAAGTACTAGCGTTGATTCACTAACAAATAACATACCTACCTCTTTAAGGGTAACAAAAGAGGCAAATAAAATTTACAGCCATGATTGGCATCGTCACACGGTACAAAACCATAACAGAAGCGTAGTAAACACTCATGGCCCGTAACGTGGAACCGTCGTTAGCACAATGTGTTCACAGCTGCAGTGTAAACAACTGAGGGTGTTTGCTCGCTACGTGTCGCTGACCGTAAGCAGTGTTTACAATGGCACGATACAAAGCCAGAGATATGATTTTAAATATTCTACCTGAAATACAATATGATAAGCTAAAATGTAATTAAAAGGAGCAAGAGCTCAAACACAGGTTCAAAGTAAAACGTTATTTAAAAAATATAAACGCCAGCTCTCAAATAGATGTCTGCGACGTATGTAGCACATAATGAAGTTAACTGAAAGCAGCATCTCAAGACATGAAAAAGCCACAGGCACCGTGGTCTCGTGAAAGCAGAGCCAAGAAAACTTGGACGGCGAGGGCCAGGACAGAAAACTATTAAAGTCAGAACATCAGGACCATGCTAGAACTACACAACCCGCAAGTATTAACCATCAGTTTAATAAGCAAATTACTAACAGTAATTACATACAGAAGAATGGAAAGACTTTTAGAAGACAACCTCGAGGAAGAATAGCTCAGGTTCCGGAGAAATACGGCAAACACGCGAGGCAATACTGGCCCTACGACTCATCTTCCAAGACAAACTAAAGAAAGGTGAACTTAGGTTTACAGTAATTGTAGATTTAGAGAAAGCTTTTAAAAATATTGACTGGAATACTCTTTGAAAGTCTGACGATAACAGGGATAAAAAACACAAAGTGTAAGTTTATTAGCAGAAAAAGGAAAGTCATTCACGATGTCATATGGAGACTGGAAATAGCAACAGAAGCATTTATGAGAAAGAATAATTTGTCAGCATCAAATATAACTAAGCGTTAGGAAGGTATTTGCCTGGAGTGTAGGGTTTTACGGAAGTGAAATATGGACGATAAACTGCTTAAGCACGAAAAGCATAGAAGTGTTAAATATGTGCTGCTACACTTCTGAAGATTAGATAGGAGGATCTAATAAGTAAGGGGATGGGTAGGCCTACTGAATCGAAAGTAAACGTATGGCACAACTTTAATAAAAGAACGGATCGATTGACAGGACATCGTGGTCATCAAGGAATAGTTAGTATGTTAATGGGGGGTGTTCGGGGGAGAAAGGCGGGCACGTAAATACTGTAGTGAGACACATGGATTGCCTGTGGTAAGCAGGTTCAAGTGCATACAGGCTGCAGTAGCTATGCAGAGTTGAAGCGGCGTTTATAGGACAGGCTAGCGTGGAGAAGTGAAGCAAAATGTCCTTCATACTGAAAACAACAACAAAATACGCATTGCAATGTTAACTGTACAGATGCCTTCCTACAATGGGAACTCCCCATCCCACCTCCCTCAGGTTTAGTGGTAAGATGGCCCAGTGGATAACTCGTCAAACACTGCACACAGATCAAGCTTGAAAGTAGGAAGAATGTGTAATGAACTGTGAAAAAAGAAGTAAAATAGAAACAGTTAACGGTCCAAGCTCAAGATGTGCAACATCGAGCGATTGCCAGAACCACAGGGTCTTGGATCACGTGGTCAGAATATATTGCCGTCGCAAATAAATAGAGCAGGCGAGATACTCCATAGACCTCTCATAGAAATGAAAAAAACAACAAATAAAACGAGTATGAACTATGTTACAACAAAGGAACTTAAGAGTTGGCACTGAGCACTATGGGATTCAACATCTGAGGTCATCAGTCCCCTAGAACTTAGAACTACTTAAACCTAACTAAGGACATGACACACATCCATGCCCGAGGCAGGATTCGAACCTGCGACCGTAGCGGTCGCGCGGTTCCAGACAAGCGCCTAGAACCGCTCGACCACTCGTCCACTCCGGCTGGCAACTCTAGAGTCAAAACTTCCACAACGGAACGCAAAATTCGTAATAGGTGGTACTTAAATAGAACAAATAGGAGGCACGTACATCTGGAGGTTCGTTCCTTACGCCTCGCAGTTGGAAACAGACATCACACCAAAGACACAGACACAAATTTGAATACAGCGGACAGACAGTTAATAATTTTAAGAAAAAAACGGACCACCAGGAAGATCTGAACACAGATCCTCCCCTTCACAGTCCAACACCGTGACCACACAACCACGACGCTGTGCCTATTCAGATTCGCTCTAAGTTGAACATCATGATTTTGCATCGTTCACTGTTTCTATTTGGATTCTTTTTCACAGTTCAGTACACCTTGTTTTCATGCTTGATCTGTATTCAGTTTTTGACAGACTACCCCCTGGGCCATCTTACCAATAAATCTGAGGGCGTGCGATGAGGAGTTTCCCTGGTTAGATGTAATGCAGGGTGACTGAAAAGTCCTGTACTATTGAGCAAAGTTGACATTGGTGATTCAATAGTCTTGGCCCAAAGAACGAAGTCTTACTTAGCGGAAATAGCGAAAACACAAAGAGACGAACACATGCTACAGATCTGCTTTAATCGTACAAACAAACTGTTACATTATTGGTCAATGACTACCTGAAACTTGACGGTACAATCAACCACCACCCTCACTCAGCTGTTCGTATAGCTCTATTGCAGCTGGTGTCCGAACTCACTACCATCCTGCAAGCGACTCGTTCTTGGCGTATTGGTATACACCGCACTATGCTAGCGTAATTGAGTATGTAATTTCTATGGCTCGAAGACTCCGGACGACAGAGAGAGAGAGATTATCTGTGACTCGTGATATAAAAATTCTGTGGACAGAATTTGGAATATTACGTGTACGATGGACTTCTGATTTAGAATTGCGGAGAGTAGGATTGCAGTGGAACTGTATTTAGCGGCACTGTTGTAAGCTGCCATCTTGAATATGGAATGAAATTTGATTAACTGTGATAACATTTCACCTCATACGAGAGGATGATGCATACTGGAATGTAGCTAGGAAAATCATTTATGGAAAAGTATAATTTCATGAATGGAAAGGGTACGTTCAATTTTTTGGTTATTTTAACTTCTTGGCTGGGAACATTATTTGGTGTGTCGTAACTCGTAGGAAACTTAAACTTGGGATATCAGTAGAGCCTGCACCACGGTCGTCTATGCTGTATTTTAAGAGTAAATTCTCGATCTTATCGAAATTGACACACAACTTGGACACTCATTCCTATGTTGCAGAGTGAGTACACGTCAGAGCATCCAAAACGTGTTCCCAACGGCGTACGATAGTGTCTGATTATTTTTAGAATTTTCAGAGTCGACCATCGCCGGAATTCTGCAGAGCCACAGAGTTTTAATTCCTGGTGATAACTTTGACGACGAGAGTCAGAGTATGATTACGAACTCTTTACTTCTAATTGTTTTGTTTTATAGGCTTGAGGATTCATCATAGTAACAAAATTCCTATCTGGACGCGTGGGAGATAGTTGCGTAATAGGGAAGCGAATTCTCTCCCCCAAAAGTATCCATTCAAGAAACTATATATTATTCAGTCATAATAATTTAACTTCAAATTTCAGGAGTGAGAAGCTAAGCACGAAAAATCTCCATTGATTTCAAATCTTGCAACCTAGTTGGTCATTCCATCGGATGCTGTCTACCAATTCAACACCAAGCAAGAGCTTCGCCCAGGAGTCGACGAACATTTCGTCCATGCTGCTGGAAGGAAAACCTACATCTCCGTTCGAGAGGCAGATCATCCAAATAGGGTAATAATGTTTCCTGTTCATTGTCTGTAGCGTGCAGCATTGAGCGTGCCTGGACCAACGAGGACATGCCCATGTATGCCAGACCACACATTTAAACCAGTCTTAGTATGAATATATCCCGAAAGCGAGATGAGGATTGTTGTTTGCCCGATAGACAGGTTTATTTTTATTTAAGCGTGCACATGGAAATTAGCTTCAACGTTGAAGAAAGTGTCAGCTTCAAAGTTCCGCTGACGTGTGCATCTTTCTTCATACCATTCGTAGAACTGCACCCGCCTGGCAGTATCGCCACCGTGGTGTTATCCCACAAAGTGGATTTGATAGCGTAGCGATAGAAATGAATTAAAGGACATCATCCCGGATAGGCTTGGCTGGTGCCGCATTCCTGTGCCATCTTCCATGTTAACCGAGTTGGACTCACTACTACCTTAGCTAGTACGGCTATTGATTGTGTATCCATTGTTGCTGTGTCTCGTCCTCGGGAACGTCTTTTGTCTTGCACGCTGCGTGTAGACATGAACCGTTGAATTAAGCTGCCGCTCATTCTGTGATTAGGCTTACGTTGGTTTGGATGCCGCCTGTGGTATTCCACTGCTGTTTCTCGTTGACTCTGCCCGCATGGATGAGAACCATTTCTGCCTTTTCCTGATCTGTGTACATTGCTGCACGAGTCACTACACTGCAGAACAGCGCCACACTACACAGCTGTGGTAACTGGCGCCCCTTCAGTACCCTTCCGTCGGACTACGTTAGGCTGGCCGCTGTAGCCGAGCGGTTCTGGGCGCTTTAGCCCGGAACCGCGCTGTTGCTACAGTCGGAGGTTCGAATCCTGCCTCGGGCAATGGTGTGTGTGTTGTCCTTAGGTTAGTTAGGTTTAGGTAGTTATTAGTCTACGGGACTGATGACCTCAGATGTTGAGTCCCATAGTGCTCAGAGCCATTTGAACCATTTGGAGTACGTTAATCAAGTACCTCACAGACAACCGGCTGTGCCGTGCGGCAGAAATCCTTGCGACTTGCCCCTCAGTATCGATCGCCCTTAGCTTGTGCTCTTTAGGCACTTCTGTAGGAACGAATTTATCGTATTTCCGGGTTCCGAGGTGGCGGTGCCAGTTGAGAGACGAGTGTAGAGGGAATAACACAAGCGGCATAGTGGATAGTTGCCTGGATGAGGAAGCTCGAGTGCAGTGCGTGGACCTTGACTGTCCGCCGCTTGTTGATGTCGGCAGTGGGGCTGCGGCCGTGACGGAAGGGCTGCGTGCATTCTCAGCCGCACGACCTGCCCAGTCGTCTCTGTCCTATAATATGCTGCTGGGCAGAGCTTCTTAAGAAAGCCGAGACTGGAACAACTTCACTGTAGGGTAACGGGCTGTAATGGTGACCGGTTTCTTGGTTCTGCTTGTGTGTGTTTTATTAAGTTTTATAGACGCTGCTCGTTAAATGGTGACTGCTATACGCCCGTTATCCGTCATTCCGCTTACTTCTATACTGACAATAAGTGCCAATATGGTTTTATGTCATTATCACTATTATTATTGGTAGGATAATTGCAAGCATAGTCAGTCTAACTGGTTTTCTGTTGCAGCTCTGCAAAGGGCGATTAGCTTACTTCTATTTTGTTTCGCCTCTCTCTCTCTCTCTCTCTCTCTCTCTCTCTCTCTCTCTCTCTCTCTCTCTCTCTCTGTCTCTCTTTTCCGTTGGAGGAATTTTTTTTTCGTTATTTCTCGTATACTATGCTAGTTACTATAAGATTCAGTATGCAGACCTAACTGGATTTGTAATTGTGTTTTATTACGTTTAATGGAATCTACTGAGTCGTTGCTGGCAAATCAGCCTAATGTAGTGAGCTCAACAAATACATTACTGGCCATTAAAATTGCTACACCAAGAAGAAATGCAGATGATAAACGGGTATTCATTGGACAATTATATTATACTAGAACTGACATGCGATTACATTTCCACGCAATTTGGGTGCATAGGTTCTGAGAAATCAGTACCCAGAACAACCACCTCTGACCGTAATAACGGCCTTGATACGCCTGGGCATTCAGTCAAACAGAGCTTGGATGGTGTGTACAGGCACAGCTGCCCATGCAGCTTCAACACGATACCACAGTTCATCAACAGCAGTGACTGGCGTATTGTGACGAGCCAGTTGCTCGGCCACCATTGACTAGACGTTTTCAATTGGTGAGTGATCTGGAGAATGTGCTGGCCTGGGCAGCAATCTAACATTTTCTGTATCCAGAAAAGCCCGTACAGGACCTGCAACATGCGGTCGTGCATTATACTGCTGAAATGTAGGATTTCGCGGGGATCGAATGAAAGGTAGAGCCACGGGTCATCACACATCTGAAATGTAACGTCCACTGTTCAAAGTGCCGTCAAAGCGAACTAGAGGTGACCGAGACGTGTAACCAATGGCACCCCATACAATCACGCCGGATGATACGCCAGAATGGCGATGACAAATACACGCTTCCAATGTGCGTTCACCGCGATGTCGCCAAACACGGACGCGACCATCATGATGCTGTAAACAGAACCTGGATTCATCCGAAAAAATGACGTTTTGCCATTTGTGCACCCAGGTTCGTCGTTGAGTACACCATCGCAGGCGCTCCTGTCTGTGATGCAGCGTCAAGGGTAACCGCAGCCATGGTCTCTGAGCTGATAGTTCATGCTGCTGCAAACGTCGTCTAACTGTTCGTGCAGATGGTGGTTGTCTTGCAAACGTCCTCATCTGTTGACTCAGGGATCGAGACGTGGCTGCACGAACCGTTACAGCCATGCGGATAAGATGCCTGTCATCTCGACTGCTAGTGATACGAGGCCGTTGGGATCCAGCACGGAGATTCGTATTTCCCTCCTAAACCCACCGATTCCATATTCTGCTAACAGTCATTGGATCTCGACCAACGCGAGCAGCAGTGTCGCGATACGATAAACCGCAATCGCGATAGGCTACAATCCGACCTTTATCAAAGTCGGAAACGTGATGGTACGCATTTCTCCTCCTTACGCGAGGCATCACAACAAAGTTTCACCAGACAACGCCGGTCAACTGCTGTTTGTGTATGAGAAATCGGTTGGAAACGTTCCTCGTGTCAGCACGTTGTAGGTGTCGCCACCGGCGCCAACCTTGTGTAAATGCTCTGAAAAGCTAATTATTTGCATATCACAGCATCTTCTTCCTGTCGGTTAAATTTCGCGACTGTAGCACGTCGTCTTCGTGGTGTAGCAATTTTAATGGCCAGCAGTCTATTATTGATATTAGCATGTACTCTGAAGAGCCAAAGAAACTAGTAAACCTGTCCAATATCATGTAGCTCCCTCTCCCCCTCTCCTTCCCCCCCCCCCCCCCCCCCTGTTAATTTCCGCTGCAAGCAATAGTAAACTTATTACTTCCGAATAAGACAATAGTACTGACTTCCACCTATTCAGTCTAAAGAAACTTGTGGCTGGAAGTGTTTTGAGCTTCATAGTTGAGTCCTTTTACAGCTTCCAGGACCATACTTTACGAGAATTATTTATCTACTGATTGAAAGTTAGTGTACTGTTCATATAAGTAACCTTAAGGCCTGAAAAGTTTTTATTTTCCAGTCCCTCGGCATTTCACCTTGACTTTGGGGCCACAACTAAATAATCAACGCAGAATTTTATTGTACCGACTGAAGACTCAAGTCAATCCCAAGTGAAGCAAGTGATCTGTACCACGACGATTATCTTGCTCGACTATTAAAGAAATTTATGCAGCTCTGCTTCGCTGGATATCTTGATCTATAATGTCGTCTGGTTACGTGTCGCCTTTCGGCTAGAATTTCACCTGGGTGGTAATGAAACTACTGTAGATTTTATGAAGCAGGTGCAGAAACATGACTTGGCGGTGTTAATGGAGACGCAGTAAATGTTAGCTCTGCTTTGCACTTGCAAGTGGCTCTCAGGTCGCCATTTAGATCCCCGGAACCGTAACGGTTCCGCTAAGGAAATGCATCTCCCTTAATTTAATTTAATTATCTCTATTCAGCTACTTGAATCGCCACGTATGGTAATTCCCTTATCCAGATTTTATCTTCAGCATGCTCAGCTCATGTCGAGACGAGAGTTGCGTCAGTTGGTCAGAAATCATAAAAGCATGGAATAACTTGCCATTTACATGTTTTCAGACTCCGAAAGTCAGCACATGATGTTTGCTTCAATTACTTGTTACTACGGCCGTTTCGCTCTCTTTCTCATTTGATTCAAGAGCTTGCAGACCAAGCAGCCGCGAATGTGATCTCATTTCTTTAATTTTTTTAATTGCGTTAATTGCGCTATATGCACACTGGCACAAGAATTAGGATATCACTGAAGATATGCCTCCTGGAGAGAATGTTGTGCCTGAGATAAATCTGAGTACAACTCCTCACTATTAGTATCTGTAAAGGTAAAATCCGTTCCGTTCACTTTGATACTTTACACTGATCAGCCAGAACATTATCACCACCTACCTAACTGCCGGTATGTCCGCATTTAGCACGGATAATAGCGGCGAGGTGTTGTGACATGGAAGAAATGAAGCCTCGGTAGATTGCTGGAGGGAGTTGGCACCAGTTCTGCACACACAAGCCGACTAATTCCTGTGTATTCCGGAGAGGGAGACGAAGAGGTCCGATACCACTTACACTCACATTCCAGATGTGTTTAATCGGGTGCATATCTGGCGAGCTGGGAGGCCAGCCCATCAGTTGGAACTCGCCACTGTGTTTCTCGAGCCGGCCGCTGTGGCCGAGCGGTTCTAGGCGCTTCAGTCTGGAACCGCGCGACCGCTACAATCGCAGGTTCGAATCCTGCCTCGGGCATGGATGTGCGTGGTGTCCTTAGGTTAGTTAGGTTTAAGTAGTTCTAAGTTCTAGGGGACTGATGACCTCAGATGTGAAGTCCCATACTGCTCAGAGCCATTATTGTGTTCCTCGAACCACCATTACTCTCCTGGCCTTGTGACATGGCGCATTATCTTGTTGAAAAATACCACTGCCGTCAGGAAACATCATGATCATGAAGGCGTGTACGTGTTCTGCAATCAGCGCACAGTACTCCTTGGCTGTCATGCCGCTTTGCACGAGGCACGTGCTGCACTGTACCCATGGAAGCCCAGGTGAATGTTCCCTAGAGCGTAATGGAGCCGCCGCCGTCAGTACAGGTATCAAAAAGCTGTTCCCCTAGAAGACGGATTCGCGCCCTTCCATCGGTATGATGAAGGTATCTGGATTCATCAGACTATGCAACGCTCTGCCACTGTGCTAACGTCCAGTGCCGATGCTCATATGCCCATTGCAGTCGGAGTTGCCGACGTAGTGGTGTTAACATTGGCACATGCATCGGTCGTCGGCTGCGTAGGCCCATCGTTAGGAGTTAATTGTGTGTTCAGACACACATGTTGTAAGAGGTCCATGACTAAGGAATTTATTGCTAGCGCACTCGAGCAGATTTAACTTCGATGGATTGCTCACGTGCTGCCTGCAGTATGTAAGCTACAACAGAATCGCAGACCAGGGAGCGGTGTCGGCAGCAGTAGTAGGAGTAGCTCGCAGTCGAGCGGTTGGCTTGGTCCAAATGGCTCTGAGCACTATCGGACTTAACAGCTGTGGTCATCAGTCCCCTAGAACTTAGAACTACTTCAACCTAACTAACCTAAGGACATCACACACATCCATGCCCGAGGCAGGATTCGAACCTGCGACCGTAGCAGTCGCGCGGTTCCGGACTGGTCGAGCGGTTGGGTCAGGTCGCTCGTAGAGAGCAGTTGTCAAGTTGTATAGCTCACAGAGAGTACTTTTGTCTTGTATGGAGTTGCGGGGGCCGGTCGTGGAGAGCGATGGCGGTGCCTGAGCGATGTAGTATAAGGTAAAACCAAAATTAGTATTTATAGCCGCGCGCATATGTAATTTATAACATACTGATTTTGTACTATTGTTATATCAAGTCCGATGTAAATTCTTTTACAAAATCTTAATAATAATCTTTCTTATAAAAATAACTTTTGATAATCATTCATCTGAATTTAAAGATTTTAATAATTTCTCCTATCCATGGTAATCCCGATTATCCTAAAGAAAAATCAGTTTTTTCCTTTTATACATGACAAATCTAGTGGCCGGCATTGCACAGGGCTATGCTAGAAAAATTTCTTATAGAAGCAGATATATACGCATTATCCGGCGACATAATTGAGGTAAGAATTTTCGGTCTATTCAGAATGACGTTTCAGGGCCATGACGCAGCATCACTGACGTCCAGATTTACCAGTTTAGATTCAGTCAGTTAATTATAGAAAGGTTATATATATATATATATATATATATATATATATATATATATAAAATAAACTGTTCCGAGGTTACAATGTACTCTGCCCAACATTAAAGTCGGCTGTTAGTTCAATCACAGTTTGCCGTCTGTCCTGTTTTACGTGTCTGCCCAGCCTACGACTTCCGGCATTTGTAATAAGGGGGGTGGACGCCCAACACCACGACCTCTGGACGTGGTTTCACCCCGTGTTTCGCCGCGTGTTGAAGGCACTCACCACAGCACTCCTTAACACTCGACAAGTCAGGCAGTTCGCGAAATACTCGTGCCGAGCCTCCGGGCCATCAATCTGCCCACGGTCAAACTCTGACATATCGCTCACCTTCCCCATTATACACACGGACAGCACGCTACATGTACTGTGCGTGTGTTTGATTAGCAGTCATTCCTCGCCATGTTACACCGTTATCGCCTGTCTGGTTTATGTCTATAGTAGGTAGGTGGTTTGGTTGTTGTGGGGGAGGAGACCAGACAGCGAGGTCATCGGTCTCATCGGATTACGGAAGGACGGGGAAGGACGGGGAAGGACGGGGAAGGACGTCGGCCGTGCGCTTTCAAAGGAACCATACCGGCATTTGCCTGGAGCGATTGTAGGTAGGTGGTCATAATGTTCTGGCTGACCAGTGTACAACACAAACAGAGCCAGTAGTATCACGACAGTGTGGGTGAGGCGTGTATGTAAGAGATATTCGTGCTGACTTTGCACAAGTATAGCTTCTGTTCACATTAGCACATTTAACGATTTGGTTGGTTAGTTAGTTTAAAAGAGCGGAGGAGGGACCAAACTGCTAGGTCATCGGTCTCTCGTTCCGATTAAAATAATTCCACGAGGGTGCGAGTAAAATAATCCAGACATACAAAACACAGCTGGAAGAAAGGAGAAAATCACAATAATGACAGAAGGGCAACAAACACTAAAATGGACAAAATCGGACAAGAAAACCACAAAAAGACGCAAGAAAGATGTTGAAGAGATCAAAACAAGAGACGAATTACCATGGCTGGCTGACCATGAGAATAAAAAGGAAAAGCCAGCCACTCTGCAACACATTAAAACCTTCACCCTAGAATCACTAGGGTGGAGGTCACAGAGGGACAAAGGACATGCGCTGAAACTTACATCAAATGATAAAACCCACCCTCACGAATAAAAACGTAAAACTAGAGCTGCTGTTGAGGCAGTGTCGCCCAGCACCCAACGTAGGGTGCTGGGAAAATTAAAAGTCCGACGCAGAGCGGCTAAAACTGGGCAGTCCAGCAAGATGTGGACGACAGTCATATGTGAGCCACATTGACACTGAGGTGGGTCCTCGCGACGAAGGCGGTAGCCATGTGTTAGCCATGTATGGCCAATGCGGAGCTGGCAGAGAACCACAGAGTCCCTGCGAGAGGCCCGCATGAAAGTCTTCCACACATTCACAGTCTCCTTAAGGGCACGCAGTTTGTTGTGTGCACTGAGATTATGCCATTCCGTCTCCAAAAGTTGAAAAATCTTGAGGCGTAATAATGATCGCAGGTCGGTTACAGGGATGCAAATCTCCAGATGCGGTTTCCATGTGGCCTGTTTGGCCACTGTCGGCAAGTTCATTTCTTGGGATTCTGACGTGGCCTGGGGTCCACACAAACACCACTGAACGACGGGACAGTTGCAGGGCATAGGTGGACTCCTGGATGGATGCTACCGAAGGTTGGCGAGTGTAGCACTGGTCGGCAGCTTGTAGGCTGCTCAAGGAGTCAGTACACAGAAGAAACGACTCGCCAGGGTATGAGCGGATGCGCTCAAGAGGACGAGAAATGGTCACCGGCTCTGCAGTGAAAACACTGCAACCATCTGGCAAGGAGTGCTGTTCAATATGGCCTCCATGAACATACGCGAAGCTAACGTGACCATCAGCCATCGAGTCGTCAGTGAAAACCACTTCATGGTTCCGGTAAACGTCAAGAATCGAGAGGAACTGACAGAGCTGCAGGGTTAACTGAGTCCTTAGGGCCATGTGAAAGGTCCAGGCGAAGCTGCGACTTACGTGTACACCATGGAGGTGTAGGTGAATGGAATTCTAGTGTAGGTGGTGAAGGCAAGGACTCCAGTTCGGAGAGAAGAGACTTGATACGAACCGCAATCTTAAGCCCTGACCTGGGCCTCCGATTCCCATCCACCATTGTGGATGGGAAAAGGATACGGGATTCCGATGCTCAGGAGAACAACGAATGTGTGCAACGTAACTGGCGAGTAGTTGTGCACGCCTAACCTTCAACGGAGAGACTCCGGCCCTTACCAGGACACTGGTCACTGAACTCGTCCTAAAATCACCCATAGCTAGTCAAATGCTAAAGTGGTGCACTGGGTCAAGTAAACGCAAAGCTGAGGCCGTCGCCGAACCATATACCAGGCTCCCATAGTCAAGGCAGGATTGAACAAGGGCTCTGTAGAGCTGCAGCAGCGTAGAGCGATCTGCATCCCAGTTGGTGTTGCTCAGGTAGCGGAAGGCACCGAGGTGCTGCCAGCACTTCCGCTTCAGCTGACGAAGATGAGGAAGCCACGTCAATCGGACGTTGAAAACCAGTGCTAAGAATCGATATGTCTCCACTACAGTGAATGGATCGTCATTAAAGTAAAATTCTGGTTCCTGATAAACGGTACGACGCCGACAGAAGTGCATGACACACGACTTCACAGCTGAAAAGTGGAAGCCGTGGCCTAAAGCCCGTGACTGCGCCTTGTGGATGGCTCCCTTTAGGCGCCGATCGGCAACACCAGTTCTGGAGGAGCAGTACGAAATGCAGAAGTCGTCTGCATACAGAGAAGGTGAGACCGACGGCTCGACAGCTGCTGCTAGATCGTTAATGGCCACTAAAAATAGAGATACACTCAATACAGAGCCCTGCGGGACCCCATTCTTCTGGATATGGGGGGGGGGGGGGGGGGGGGGACTATGGAAGGCACCAACTTGGGCACTGAAAATACGGAGCGATAGTAATTTTTGATAAAAATCGGGAGTGTGCCCCAGAGACCCCACTCATATAATGCGGCAAGGATACGATGTCGCCAGGTCGTTTCACAAGCTTTTCGTAAATCAAAAGAGACAGCAACCAGATATCTGTATATGGAAAAGGCTGTTGGGATGGCAGACTCGAGGGAAACTAGGTTACCAATGGTAGAGCGACCCTGGCAGAAACCACCCTGGCATGGAGCCAGTAGGCCACGTGACTCCAGGACCCAACCCAACGGCCGACAGACCATACATTCCAACAGCTTACAAAGAACGTTGGTCAGGCTGACGGGCCGATAGCTATCCACATCAAGCGGGGTTTTTGCCGAATTTGAGCACCGGAACGATGGTGCTCTCCCGCCATTGCGATGGAAAGACGCCATCGCACCAGATCTGGTTGAAGATGACGAGGAGATGTCGCTCGTAGTCTGAAGAGATATGTTTGATCATCTGACTGTGGATCTGATCAGGCTCAGGAGCTGTGTAAGAGCAATGTGCAAGAACACTGAGGAGCTCCCACTCAGAAAATGGAGCATTATAGGGTTCACTGTGACGTTCAGTGAACAAGAGGGCTTTCATTACCATCCGCCGTTTGAGGCTGCGAAATGCTGGGGGATAGTTCTCCAACGTGGAGACTTGAGCACAGTGCTCAGCAAAGTGCTCGGCAATTGCGTTTGCGTCGGCAGATAACACTCCATTGATGTAAAGCCAGTCACACCTGTCGGGGTCTGGTACCCTCAAACACGTCTGATCTTCGTCCAGACTTAGGAAGGTGATGTATGGCACCCATTGGTCGAGACACCTCTCCCAACAGGCCTGTTTCCGTCGTTTTATAAGCTCACGAACGCGGGCGCGGAGCCGTTTAAAACCTATTAGGTGCTCTGGTGAAGGGTGCCGCTTATGTCACTGTAGAGCTCACGAAAGCTTTTTAATGGCCTCAGCGATTTCCGTCGACCACCATACTGACTTTCGCTGGGGGCACCCTAAAGAACAAGGGATCGTGTTTTCCGCCGCAGAAACGAGGGTTCTAGTGGCCTGCTCAACTACCACATCGATGGTACCACGTGGGGGAGATTCAACGGTGACAGGAGAGGTGAAAGCTTCCCAGTCTGCCTTGTTTGAAGCCCATTTTGGTAGAGTCCGGGGAATGGCACTGAGAGAGTGACAGGAAGATGGGAAGTGGTCACTACCACACAAGTCATCGTGGGCTCTCCAGTGGACAGATGGTCGAAGTCCTGGGCTGCAGAGGGATAAATCAATGGGGGAGTAAGTGCCATGAGCCACACTTAAATGTGTGGGGCCCCAGTATTTAAGAGACAGAGGTCTAGTTGAGAGAGGAGTACAGTGCCACCCCTCAAGGGGTTATGGGCGTTAAAATCTCCCAAAAGTAGGAAAGGTTTAGGGAGTTGATCAATCAGTGCAGTCAATGTGTTCAGGGGTACTGCACCATCTGGAGGAAGATATACTTTGCAGACAATTATTTGTTGCGTCGTCCTTATCCTGACAGCCACAACTTCAAGAGAGGTTTGAATGGGGCACAGGTTCACTACATACTGAGTTCAGGACATAGACACAAACTCCACATGACACACTATTATAGTCGCTCCAATTCCTGTAATATCCCTTATAGCAGCAGAGGGCAATGCAGACAGGAGGTGTAAAGCTTAACAGTTTCCGTAGCTCAGCCTGGTGGTGGAAAAAAAATCACAGCAACTATATTGGAGGATGACGTTATCATGAGGCTGGGAAGGCATGAACCATACAAGGAGGCGGGTTACGCCTCAGGGTCACCTGCTGCCACCAATTGAGTTTGTATCCATTCTAATTGTGGATGAGGCATCAGTGAGATCCAGGTCCTCAGGGGACGCTAAGACCTCCACCTCATCCACTGGTGCAGAATTTGTAGGGAGTGGTAGTGTTGGGACCACCGGAGGGTCCTTTTCCTTCGTAGACTTCTTTGTTTGCTTGCACTCTCGCTTCTCTTTAAGGGCTTGCTGGGAGTAGTTCTCTGAAGTAGCTTCAGGCACAGAGGAAGACCAGCAGCTTTTGGCTTCTTTAGCCACTGGCAAGTGTCCACTGTGGCATTAATGGAGACCTTGGGAGACAGGGTCCCAAGGGACCCCTTCCGCATGAGAGGAGCTGGAGGAGGCTGTTGCTTCTCCAGCTGGGGGGAGGGGACTGATGTCCCCTGCGTTTGGGGGGGAGGGGGGCTGCTCCTGAAGTAGGTACTTTAGGAGCAACGGAAGGATATTTTTCCCTGTAACAAAGGAGCAGATGTATTCTGGATGTCCAGAGGGCCCACTGTTCGTGGCACAGACTGTGGTATGACTGGTACATGTGATGGTGATGGTAATGGTAACGTAGCTGCAGCGTATATGGACGTCAACCTCACAGGGTGTAATCGTTCAAATTTACGGTTAGCCTCTTTGTGAGTCAACCAGTTCAGGATCTTGTACTCCATGATTTTCCACTAATTTGGAGTACTGTGCAGTGTGGCGAGCAGTGGGTTTGCTGCTCTCCGCAGTTGATACAAGTGGGAGGAGGTGCACAGGGAGTAACCAGATGCAGTGGACGTCCGCAGTCTCGACATGTGGTGTTGGAAGTGCCCGAATTTCCAGTGCCTACAGCACCGCATAGGCGGAGGGACGTATGATTTAACGTCACAACGGTAAACCATCACCTTGACCTTTTCAAGCAATGAATCACCCTCAAAGGCCAAGATGAAGGCATTGGTAGCAACCCTGTTGCCTTTGGGTCCCCTGTAAACGCACTGGATGAAATGAACACCCCGCCATTCTATATTGGCGCGGAGTTCGTCGTCAGACTGCAAGAGGAGGTCGCGATGGAAAATAATCCCCTGGACCATGTTGAGGCTTTTATGGGGAGTGACGGAAACAGGAATATCACCAGCCGGTCACAAGCGAGTAACGCCTGGGATTGGGCTGGGGATGCTGTCTGAATCAAGACTGCACTGCTTCTCTAGTTGGACAGTGCTGTCACTTCCCCAAATTTATCCTCAAGATGTTCAACAAAAAACTGAGGCTTCATAGGTAGAAAGGTGCCCCTGTACATTCTGCTACAGACAATGTTGAGGCGAATATTGCTCTCTCCTTTCTGTAGCCCTGCATTCCTCCCATGATGTAGCGAGGGAGGGAAACGATTTAGGGTCATATCTGTCAGCATTGTACTCGATCTTCCCCTTCTTAGAGACTGCTGGCACCGTATGATCACCACCAAGAGATGACTTAGTCCACTTCATTATGCGTCATCTGCCCTGATGCCACCCACTCCGATCAGGAGCTTCCTCTTGGGCGCCACCTAGTGCTTGGCATATGTGGGGAGTTTACAGCTTAGGCATCAGCAGTGTGATCCCTGTGTTGTCAGGGGGCTACCACCAAATAGGTACATGACAGTCCCACCACAATGAACTGGCTACCATGCTGGATATTGGATGCAGAGAAATCCAATACTGCCATGGGGGGCGAAAGAGGACAGAAGACAATGGAAGAAGATGACACCCTGAAAAAGTGTCCTCGCCCAAATAGTTGAATTGCAGGTGGAGATGCAAAGCCATGGCAAGAGGTTCAGGAGATCGAATCTAAGGGCACTATGGATAACTCATGCACCATGTAAGGCGTCCTTCCCCATGTGGCCCGCACTTCCATAAAATTTGGAAAGGGGCCTTAACTTACAGGACCGAAAAGTGAGAGACTCCTTTTAGTCGCCTCTTATGACAGGCAGGGATATCTCGGGTCTATTCTAAGCCCTAGACAGGCAGAGGGATCACTGATTCAGTCTCAGGGACTGAGGAGGACCATGAAGCCCTATGGCCAGCTACCTGTGGTTGCTTCAGCCACTGGCAGCTTTGCCAGCGGTAGGCACCTGGGAAGGGAGTGACCCAAGGGATCCCTTCCTGGTGAGAGGAGCCAAAGACGACTTACACTCCTCCAGCTGAGAAGTGGGGACTGACGTCCGCGATGGTTGGAGGGGGGGGGTTGCTCCTGAAGTAGGTTGTGCGGGAGGAATAGGGAGAGAAGTGCCCCCCCCCCCCACCGTCAAGGGGCAGGTGGAGTCTGGCGGTTCTGGGAGGCAACTGTATGCGGCGGAATGGAAACTGGTCGAACAGCTGTAGGGGCAGCGTAGGTTGACATCATACGTGCAGGATGTAGCCTCTCATATTCTCTTAACCTCAGCGAAGGTCAGTCGGTTCAGGGTCTTTTATTCCATCATTTTTCTTTCTGTCCAGAGAATCCTGCAATCTGGCGAGCTAGGCGAATTGTGCTTTCCACGGCTGACAAAGATGGGAGGCGAGGTACAGGGAGTATTGTGAAGGATGTCCACAATCCCGACAGGTGATGCTGGAAGTATAGCAGGAAGACACATGGCCGAACTTCCACGTCAGGGGAGGGATATATCAGTTTATGTCACAGCACTAATCACCTTGACCTTCTCAGGTAATGTGTCACCCTTGGAGGCCAAGATAGAAGGCACCAGTGGCATCCTGATTATCCTTTGGACCACAGTGGACGCGCCAGACGAAATGGACACCTTGCCGCTCAAAATTGGCGCACAGAACATCGTCAGACTGCAAAAGAAGGTCCCTGAGAAATATGGTACCCTGGACCTTAAGGGGTGTGATCGTTGCAGAAACGTCCCCCAGCTTGTCACAAGCAAGTAACGTCCGTGACTGGGCAGAGGATGCTGTTTTGATCAAGACCGACCCTGACTGCATTTTGGACAAGCCCTCCCCCTACCCAAACGTGTCCTCTAAATGCTCCACAAAATCTGAGGTTTCATTGACAAGAAAGATTCCCCATAAACACTCGTACATACGGGGTACCGGGGCAAATAAGCTTCGTTGCCATCCTTAGCCTGGTGTTTGTCCCATGGTGTGGCCAAGGGGGGGGGGGGGGGGCAGGTGGGGGGAAGAACGATTTGAGGTTGTATTTCTTAGCCTTGATCGCTTAGAGACCGATGGTGTTTGACCACCAGACCTGATGCCACCCACTCCGACTAGGGGCCTATCCCATAGGTGCCACCGAGCTGCAGCAAAGGCCACCTGGCAGGATGGCCATTGCAGGGAGTCCAAATTCCCCAGGGTGACGGGCATCTACTCCTTGGCATACGTGGGGAATTAACGGCGCAGGCATCAACAGAGCAATCCCTGTGTAGTCAGGGGGCTACAACCAACAGGGTACATGGCGGCCCCACCACAATGGTCTGGCTACCGTGCTGGATGTCAGGCGCAAGCGATCTAAGAAGTCCATTATCTTCGACAGTGCAGAAAGCGATACTGCACAGAGGATGGAGGAAAACGCACCCAGGAGGGTGACTTCGCCCAACAGCTGGAAAATGAGCGGAAGTGCAGATCCACGTCGACGAAGGCTGCGAGAGGTCTCAGAGCGTGATGGATACTATGCACCATGTAAGGCGCCCTTGCCCAATTGGCTCGTTCTTCGGGAAAATTTTGAAAAATGGAGTCAAACCCTACAGGGGAACATCACACAAAAGACGAAACGTGGAAGACTCCTTTTAGTCGCCTCTTACGACAGGCAGAAATACTTCGGGCCTCTTCTATCCCCCGGACCCGCAGGGGGATAACGATTTGTTGCTTGAAATTAAACGGGTATAGATCGCTGTGTGTTTAACTCTTGCACAACGATGCTCTCCTCTAAAGAAACAGTCGTCGCGATGGGTTATGGGACTAATAGAATCGATAGAAGGCCCAAGACAGTTTATTATTTCGGACCATTATTTACTTGTTTCGGGAGTGTTGTGTACACCACTATTGACACCTATCAGTTTTGTCTTTGCCGTGCAGATTTTTTTGTGATCGATTAGTGATTTTGAATGTATTCAAAATGAGTGATGAGGCAGATTAAGCGATCTTTAACGCCGCATGTCACGACTGGTTTCACAATACAAGAGCAGACGACGAGATAAAAAAGTAAGTACTATCTGCTGGGTAGCCGTCAGTGCCGATCGTGGTCCTCCCATTGGCATTGGCTCAGTTCCGTGTCCAATCCGTAACCGGGCCAGGACGGCTACAGAGGTAGCATGGCTCGGTATATCTGCAGTGGACTTCCAGCAATTTGTTGTGTCCATGCCATGTCGAGTTGCTGTACTACTACGGGAAAATGAGATTGGACGCGATATTAGAAGGTATCCGATGACTTTTGTCATCTTTGTGTAAAGTCACGCAACGGCTCTGCGATAATTATGTCAATTGCAAGCATTTGTTATACACTGCTGTATCGGGTCGCTAAAAACGATAGATTCCTTGTTAAACAATTACATTTGACGCGTTTCGAGCGTTCACATCATTAGATCAAACAAAATGCCTTCATAAGTAGCATAGCATCACCGATGTTGAGAACTTACTCACATGATGCTACACTATACATGAAGCCAATTTTGTTCGATGATCTGAGGTTGGGCTATGCTCGAAAGTTTCACATATAATTTTTGAACGAAGGGATCTGTTGTTCTCAAGCGACCCGTTACAGCAAGCTATAGAAGTAGTGCTGACATTACCACGAGCAGAATTGTTACGCCAACAAAAACGTGCGTTACACAATAAATCACAAAAATCTAAAGGCTGTTGGTTCGGCTAAATACCAACCAGGAATTACAATTACGAACAGTTTAGCGAAACCTGGAACGATCATATACAGGGTGTTACAAAAAGGTACGGCCAAACTTTCAGGAAACATTCCTCACACACAAATAAAGAAAATATGTTATGTGGACATGTGTGCGGAAACGCTTACTTTCCATGTTAGAGCTCATTTTATTACTTCTCTTCAAATCACATTAATCATGGAATGGAAACACACAGCAACAGAACGTACTAGCGTGACTTCAAACACTTTGTTACTGGAAATGTCCTCCGTTAGCGAAGATACATGCATCCACCCTCCGTCGCATGGAATCCCTGATGCGCTGATGCAGCCATGGAGAATGGCGTATTGTATCACAGCCGTCCACAATACGAGCACGAAGAGTCTCTACATTTGGTACCGCGGTTGCGTAGACAAGAGCTTTCAAATGCCCCCATAAATGAAAGTCAAGAGGGTTGAGGTTAGGAGAGCGTGGAGGCCATGGAATTGGTCCACCTCTACCAATCCGTCGGTCACCGAATCTGTTGTTGAGAAGCGTACCAGCACTTCGACTGAAACGTGCAGGAGCTCCATCGTGCATGAACCACATGTTGTGTCGTACTTGTAAAGGCACATGTTCTAGTAGCACAGGTAGAGTATCCCGTATGAAATCATGGCGGCGAATCGAGGAAGTACAGTGCATACTGACGAAACTAAAATGAGCTCTAACATGGAAATAAAGCGTTTCCGGACACATGTCCACATAGCATCTTTTCTTTATTTGTGTGTGAGGAATGTTTCCTGAAAGTTTTGCCGTACCTTTTTGTAACACCCTGTAGATAATGTTGTGGGGAAAGCGTTTTATGGGCAGAGCAATTACAATATGCAACAAACGCACTAAAGATACTGCCTACGTTACGCCTGTCCGTTCTCTGCTAGACTTGCTGTGCGGTGTAGGATTCTTACCATATAGGATTGACGGAGGACATCAGAAATGTTCTTATTTGAACAGGTCATTATGTATTATTGCGAAACAGGGGAGTGTGTTACGGACTTGATACGCGATTCGGGATGACAATCATTAAAACGAAGGCGTTTTTCGTTGCGGCGAGATCTTCTCACAAAATTTCAACCACCAACATTCTCCTCCGAATGCGAATATATCCTGATGATACCATCCCAGATGGGTAGAAATGATCACCGTAATCAAATAAGAGCGCGGACGGACAGATTGAAGTGCTCGGCACTGTTAGAGAGTGGAAAAGCAGAGGAACAGTCTGAAGGTGATTCGAAGAACCCTTTTCTAACACTTAAGTGTGAATTGCAGAGTAATCATGTAGATGTAGAAGTACTGCTATGTTTAAACCTACCTTAGATTTTACCCTGATCTGTCTTTTCTATTTTTCAGATTCCAGTACGTTGTGTTAATGAACTTTCGACGTGTAATGAAAGTGTTCCGTTCAGAACGGAGACAATAAGGGCTATTACTGCAGATGTTTACCTCAGCGCGACAGTGTCACAATGGCTGCGACGTATGGAATCTGCAATCAGCAGCACATCCGTTTAACGCTCCGCCGACGCACACATCACTAAGGAGATTGCAGTAGGTAGCGGGAGAGCTACTTACCAGCAAAAAGATTTAGCACTGTTCGAAATAAGACGAATGCGCCTGTGGTGCACGCTAAAACGTAACCTTTACTGGGAAAGTTCTCCGTATGAAAGTCTACCAGAGTTTCTTCATCACAACCAGAGTCCGGTATTTTTCATTCCAGTTAACCACAGCTCTCCTGGCCTGGGCTATCGAGATGACCAATTTCCGGAGAAAGCGCATTCGAAATATTACTGCATGCGTTGTAACGTCACTTCTGGAGGAGATGACGCACTTCGACGAGTTATTGTCGGAGGTGTCAATCGTTGTCAGAGTGGCACCGAAGGAGAACGTGAAGTCATTAGTAACAGTTATTCAATTAATTTAATTTTCTGCAGATGGCTTTTGAAAAATTGAACACATTACTTTCGTAGTTTAAATAGATTTATGGTGTTCGGAATTTAATCGCTTGTAGCACTCTCAAATTTATTCCAGGGTGAACTCTCCACTCTGCACTGGAATGTGTACTTTAATGAAACAAGTGCCTTGTAGTCTCGCACCGGTACACATCTTTTACCTCCTAGGAAGTTTCAACACATTTAATCATGTCGTCATAAATATCTGTCAGATAGTAAGCTGACGCCACTGTCACAGAAAAAGCTTAGGAACACACGTGAGTGAAGTGACTTTTTTGCAGTTCCTGTAGTTCTCCATTTCATAAACAATTTCATTCTTGTTCATCATAGTTGCTGATTGTTTCGTTCCAGTAGTTGCTATGATCACATAATGTTTCTCAGGTGACAGGAATACGTCGTAAATCTACAGTACACGTCAAATTGTTACATAGCACTGATGATGATGTCATGGCCGGACTTTATCTTAATGGAACTTGCAACGCCATGTAACGCTACGACTGACGCCTGCCACTAGATAGCCGGCCGGAGTGGCCGAGCGGTTCTAGGCGCTACAGTCGAACCGCGCGACCGCTACGGTCGCAGGTTCGAATCCTGCTTCGGGCATGGATGTGTGTGATGTCCTTAGGTTGGTTAGGTTCGGTAGTTCTAGGGGACTGATGACCTCCGCTGTTAAGTCCCACAGTGCTCAGAGCCATTCGAACCAAATTGCCACTAGATATGATCTAGTGATCGTAGGTGGTAGTGGAACAATTACCATTTAGAGGTGGACAACAATGGGTATATTAATAAATTACTCAGCGGTTGTGTAGCACCGTGCGCATATAATCTCTCATTTATAATTTTTGTTTTAAGTGACCGCCTCCATAGCCGAATGACTGACGGCACGGTAGCTCAGCGTGTTCGGTCAGAGGGTTAGCTGCACTCTCTAATAAAAAAAAAAAACCTGAGTAAACGGATCAACGATGAACTTGGAACCGGTGTTACGGGACATCCAGCCCTAACAAACGCAACGAACAATACCGAACAAAAACAAGATTTAAAAAAGGAAGAAAAGAAATGGATAGTGATGCAGTCTTCGGTGCGGAAGGAACCGGTTTCGATTCCCGGTACCACCTCAATTTATTTTTTATTTTTTATTTTTTTTTTAGGTAGGCACGTCTGAGACGGGGTCCATTCAGTCCTGGTGAAGCCTTATGAGGAGCTACTTGAATAAAGAAGCAGTGGCATTGTCAGGATTGATCTTCTGGCAGTAATGGCTGGAGTGACTAGCGACATGCTTATCACATGTCCCACGATCGTTCCTCGTACTGCTTTGCAAGCAGCAGTGAAAATGGAGGTTATCGCTGAAACAACTTGTTATCGGTTATATCTTTTGTTTACAGCGCCAGTTTAATTGGACTGTCAAAACCGCTCAAAAATAGCCAGTTCCCGAATTAACCGATTTTCGGTGTTTTATTCTTACTTTTTGTAATATACCCCAGAAATCGAAAAGTTTTGACTCCTTCAGTTGCCGGCCGAAGTGGCCTTGCGGTTCTAGGCGCTGCAGCCTGCACCGTGAGACCGCTACGGTCGCAGGTTCGAATCCTGTCTCGGGCATGGATCTGTGTGATGTCCGTAGGTTAGTTAGGTTTAACTAGTTCTAAGTTCTAGGGGACTACTGACCTCAGAAGTTGAGTCCCATAGTGCTCAGAGCCATTTGAACCATTTGAACTCTTTCAGTTACAAGAAAAGCAGAAACAAAATATTGAATTAAACAGGCAAACGGACGAGGCCAGGCAAACGGACGAGGAAAACAGGCAAACGGACGAGGAAAACAGGCAAACGGACGAGGAAAACAGGCAAACGGACGAGGAAAACAGGCAAACGGACGAGGAAAACAGGCAAACGGACGAGGAAAACAGGCAAACGGACGAGGAAAACAGGCAAACGGACGAGGAAAACAGGCAAACGGACGAGGAAAACAGGCAAACGGAGGAAAACAGTCTGTCCGGCATTCTCTGCTTTTCTCAAAAAAGTGGTAAGTAGTGGACCAGTACAAAAAAAAAAAAAAAAAAAAAAAAAAAAATCACCAGTATTATTATATTCTAATTTTTTGAAATTCTGCTGAAAAATCTTATTGTAATCGACGATCACACCACCATTTGGACATTACGAATAGCTGAAGGGTAAAAACTGAAGTTGAACAATTTTTCCTCTAACATTGTCCGTTTTCAAAAGATACAAGCAGATAAAGGCATGTTGTGCTCCTCACATTTTCATCTTTTAAAGCAAATGGATCATTGTACTTTATTGATACCGTATTTTGGAAAATACTTTCGGACTTGGGATGGCGCCATTCTGTAATACAACTGATGTCCCGCAACGACAGTGAGAAACTACCATAAACATCAGATGGGACAAACCTTGCACATTGCATGTGTACGAGTACCACGTTATAGGCCACGCCACATTGTAACAGGGACATTGTCTCAGCAGTGCTCTACCAGTCCTCATGCCATGTGTTTGTTGTTCGTTTCTGTCGGCATTGTTAGCAAAATAACGCTAATCGCTTTTCCCCGTTTTCTGTAATAACGCAATATTTCAAAGCAATGCAAATTTTACAAATAAAAATTACTCGTTCTTTAAAAAAGCTTTTCCAAAAACGAAAAATTTTAGCACTGCTGCTATGGCTAATAGATACTTAGGTTTTCTTATCGGGTTATTAGTAAAAAAATAAAAACACTTGTTATGGCTGAGATGAAACAAATACGAAAAAATACGGGTTAATCAGAACTAAAATACCAGTATCGATTTTAACATGGTCGGTTTTTCCGGTCAGTAGGAAGCCGTCGGCCAGTGGCACCAGGTTTGAGGCATAATCGGCGAATGGTGTTTTACGTTTTTATTTTAAAAATACCTGTCTTTGCTTGGGTGACATGTCATTCACCGACGAGAAACTGTTTTACGTTTCGAATTTAAACGTAGAAACTTTATGCACTGTCTGGTGGTCACATCACGTTTCTCGTTCCCTTGCCGAACCTACACAGGTGCTACAAATGTCTCCCACCTCCAGGATTAGTGCCGGGTACGTCAGGGTGCAGAGCCAAGTAACCAGCCTGTGTTCTGTTGCAGATCCGGAAAAAAAATGTTACTAAAGATGCACACAAAGTCTTCAGTTCCGTTAGTTATGTTGCTTGCAAATTAAATATTCTAGTGGTTACTCTTTTAGAACATACTTACAGCCTTCTCCCAGCATTTTATTGTACGTACTAGTTCTGAAAGATTGGAAACCACTCTGGAACAAACGGTAATTTAACACTGAACGAATTTATTGATGCAAGCGGATAAGCAACAAAATGAAACTATAATGTGGTTAAAAGCAAGAGGACTTGTAAGATTAGTACAGAAACATCTGGTACGATTTTGTAAACTGGCCACAAGAAGTGGCAGAGGAAACCAGGATATCAGAACAGTTTTAACAGTATGTCAATAGCAGCTACGTCACTGAAACGCACACCGTCGTATGGCCCACACCAACCTCGCAGGATGCCAACAGCGAGTCTGATTTCTTTCATGCCTACTTCATAAGCACCGTAAACGCAGAAACTGTATTTTAGAACTGGCTGCACTATTGTCTTTTACGAGGTTTACTTTGCAGAAGAACTGCAATTTCCTACAACTCCTCTAAAAGATTCTCAGTCATCTATTCGTCCTCCCTGTTACCGATTTTGCCCTTGGTTATACAATTAAAAAAAACTCAATTCTGTGTGTCCGTGTACATATCTTCACAGACATAAATCATTTAGTGCTGGTATACTTTTACACGTCAACCGACTTTCTATTCGTTGTGGTGATTTCCTCAGGATGTTGCAAACCACACAATTGGTAGGAGGAGGCCATGTATCATCCAGTGCTGCGTGTGGGATATGAACTCCGTTCCTTTCCAGTGTGACGGCACTGCTTTACAGCTGCGCTGGGAGTTCATAATCCGGTAACACTACCCGCAGTTGGCCTGGAACTTGCAACTTCAAGTAAACACTTCACAACGTTTCTCGTCAAGGGCGCGGCAGATGCCATCTTCAAGTCTTATCTTAAGGACGCCATCTCTAATGAGACTGTTGACGGAAAGTTGAGGGCTAAGAATAGTCTCAAAGTCGTTCGAGTTGTCGAAGCATTTCGACGCGAGTGAAGGCAAGCCTCAGGTATACGACGTAGCCCACCCCCACGGAATTCCAGAGAGTTATCCGGCGCCGCTTGTTATCTGTTTCCTGTGCGTATCTACAGAACAGCCGTGAATCATGCGCAACCGCCCGATAACACACGCCATTTCCTTCCTCTCCTCACTTATGAAGCTTTGCAACGAAGTCCGTGAAGATTAAACGCGTCTGTTGTATGGTCTTGCTGTTTTCAGTCATAACAAATTACCTTCCGGAGAGAGCAGGAAACTTGTTGTCTATTTTTTTAATAGTTGAAAAATTTCGGAACTCTTGACATTTAAACGGTGTACTTTAAGCAATAAAAAAAATGAAAGATGAAACAGGAATAATTCTGCATGACCATGGAAAAATAATCAGAAGGTGGTTGTATTATTTTGAGAAATTGCTGAATGAAGAAAATGTAAGAATGAAAACTGAGGAAGGAGGGGCAAACGAAGGATTAACGATGGATATAAGTAGTGATGAAGTAAAAAGGGCAGTTGAAAAGATGAAATATGGGAAAGCAGTTGGCCCAGACCAGGTCCCCGTTGAGGTATGGAAATGTCTCGGTAGAAAGGGAATTGAGCTCCTTTGGGATTTAATGAAGATTTGGCGACAGGAGGAGATGACAGACGAGTGGAAAACTAATGTACTGATCACAATATTTACGTGGAAAGGTGATGTGCAGGACTGCAGTAACTATAGAGGTATTAAACTGATGGCACACACAATGAAAATTTGGGAGAGAGCTATAGAAACAAGATTACGCAAGGAGACTGTGGTGTGTGTTTGGGTTCATGCCTGAAAGAGGAACGACTGATGCAGTACATGCATAAAGGCGGATAGTGGAGAGACACGGGGAGCTACAAGCCGGTCTATATATGGCTTTCATTGATTTGGAGAAAGCATATGACAGAGTCCCAAGGGACGAAATATGGAGAAGCATGAGAGAGCAGTCCGTGCCAGAGAAGTATGTGAGGTTAGTGAAGGAAATGTACAGAGGAGCAATGACGTAGGTGAGAAGTAGTGTGGGCATGACAAAGGCGTTTCCAGTAAAAGTAGGGTTACGTCAAGGGTGTGCGCTTAGTCCCCGCCTCTTTGACCTGATTATGGATGTGCTGGTGAAAGATGTGAAGAAGGAAGCGCCGTGGAATATAATGTTTGCGGATGATGTGGTTCTTTGTGAGCAGAGCATCGACAGACTTGAGGTAAAGCTGGAGGATTGGAGGAAGGCACTAGAAGAAAGAGGGATGAAAAAAGCAGGACAAAGTCAGAATATTTAGCACTGAAGGATGTGCAGATGAGGTCTTGGAAGATCCAGGATGATGAGCTGAAATCGGTCTGCAAATTTAAATACCTGGGGTCATACATACAGAGGGACGGAGGACTCGAAAGCGAGATACAACACCGAATAAATTGCGGTTGGAACAACTGGAGGAAAATGAGTGGAGTGTTGTTTGACAAGAAGGGGAGCATTGGGTTGAAAGGGAAAGGGTAGAAGTCGGTGGTAAGGCCTGCTATGATATACGGGGCAGAGACATGGCCAGTCACAGTAGCCCAGGAAAGGAAGATGGAAGTGGCGGAAATGAGGATGCTGAGGTGGATGTATGGGGTAACAAGGAAGGACAAAATTAGAAATGAATTTGTTAGAGGAGCTGTGAAAGTGGGACCCACGGGGAAAAAGATAGAAGAGAGCAGACTAAGGTGGTACGGACACTTACAGAGAAAAGGGGAAGAGTATGTCGGGAACAGAGTTGGAGATATAAAGATTGAAGGAGCGAGAAGGAGAGGAAGACCGAAGATGAGGTGGAAGGATAAGACATCCGGGGACCTAAGGGAGAAAGGATGGAAGAAGGAAGAGGCAATGGATAGAGTACTATGGAGGAGAAGGATCCAGAAGAGCAACGCCGACCCTACGTGACGTGGGACAAGACGACGGTAAAGAAGAAGAATTTAAGCTTTCGTTTTGTGGGTATTGCTCTTGCCTATACACTGCGATACTAAGGCACGGATAACCTGGATAGTTCCCACAATATAGATTATATCTGTCAGTGAGGTTCAAAATAGCGTCACCCTTCTCTGCAGAGTGAAAGACTATTCAAACGAATTTCGTCCTTCAAGGAATTCTCTTACTGCCCCCTTTTTTTCACCTCTATGCGAACTTATTGTTCTCTCTACTGGGGGCAACTTCTGTTGCTTCCCAGATCTCCCCGTAAGAATGCAGCTTACATGTCTGTTTTCGCACAGACAATGCAGATCGTCCATAAGAGGGTATTTATACTACCTACGTGGACAAAATGATTTTAATTTGGCCAAGGTGAGTACATAAACCTTACCTTGTACAGCACACTATTCCAAAAGAACATGTTACTGTGAATATTAATACAGAGTAAGGTAACAATTTAAAATACTTTAGCTGGTCAGAGTCAACGGAACCAGAAGCACCTCTGAAAGCGTCCAACGAAGCTCTGGACGAAACATTAACAACGAAAAAGTTTCACTGACGCAATCATTTATTCACCAGCAACTGAAGTATTTAGACTTTGGCAGTTTCATTTAGCGAATGTATATGAAATGATAAGGTACGTAAAAAGCTAAATTAACAGGCAAACCAAAACTAATCACACGAAAATAAACTGTAATACTTTGATAGGCGATAATGACCAGTTGTTAAGAATTCTGCTCCCTGTCGAGAAATATTTAACTACCAATTTCACTCTTGGAATGGACTATCATCAGGTTCGCTAAGACTGACATAATTAGCTAGGCTTCACAATTTGAGACATATCCAGGAACACTGTACACGTTCCATAAGAATTACCTCCAGGGAAGTCTATTCTATCGAATTTAGATAAAATTTGAGCGGGGATAGCATATACGTAGGTTGGAACGTAAATAGTGGCAACACTGCTGTGGAGACACTATGCAATGGAATCTACTATTGTTGCTGATAGCACACTTTGTTGACATACCTACTTCACCTCCCCGAGGAAATGGACTCGCCCGTCCAACGTCACCGGCGTGCGCACAATCGAGGGAAACATAATAACTTGTGAGCGAGCGGTCTAACGTAACGGTGCCACTGTTTTCGAAACAGGAACAACGGAGTTGGATCAAGATTGAATGTACCAGCGGTCGTACAGCACGACAGTGTCATCAAGGTCTTCAAGAGGCGTGCAGGGAATCGACATTGCCGTACAGAACAGTGGCACGTTGGGTAAAAGCCTTCAACGAAGGTCGGCAAACTGTGGCAGACATGCATCGAGCAGGTCGTCCTAGAATCTCTGAAGAAGTAGTGCATGCTGTTGCCGCGTTAGTGGACAGTGATCGACACCATACGATTCGTGAGCTTTCCCACGAAACCGGATTAGCTCATACGACTGTGCTTCGCATCCTGGAGGAACGCCTAGGCATACGAAAAATTGCATCACGATGGGTTCCGCATGACTTGACGGAAATGCAGAAATGGATGCGTTACGACGATGCTCATACGCACTTGGAGCGCTATGAGCGCGAAGGAGAGGCTTTCTTATGCCGTGACACTGGACGAGAAATGGGCTACACCGTACGAGCCAAAACTGAAACGCCAATCCAACGAATGGCGTCATTATGGGTCGCCGCGAAAGTCTAAAGTGCGTCAGAGTCCCACTATGGTGAAAGTTATGCTGATACTCGTGTACGACTGTGATGGTGTTATTCTAACATACTACATTCGTCCACAGCACACCGTCAGTGCACAGTATTACTGTTCGTTTTTGGAGCATCACCTGCGACCAGCTTTGCGAAAGAAGCGGCGACACTTTCTGCGCAACCCACCCTTCATTTTGCACGACAATGCGCGGGCGCATACAGCGCAAGCTGTGGCTGCTCTGTTCGATCGATGGGACTGGGAAATACTGTACCATCCACCATACTCCCCAGACTTAAGTCCTTTTAACTTTAATTTGATTCCGAAGATGAACGAACCACTTCGTGACATTCGCTTCAGAACTGTTCCAGAGATTCGACAGGCAGTAGACAGTTCCATTCGCAGTATCAACAGAACAGGTTCTGCTAATGGCATGCTACGCCTTCCACATCGCTGGTTCTACACAACGCTGGTGACTACTTTGAAGGACAGTAATAGGTACAAACATGTAACTCTTATATCGGTTGTAAATAAATAGTTGCCATTATTTAAGTTCCAACCCTCGTATTTAAAGTAATGTCTTAGAAGCCAGCTGCTTAGGGAGAATGAACCATAGCCTTCAATACGTCCAATTACACAGTTCAAGGAGACAAGACAAGGAAATGAAGGTGGTTAAACGACGCGAAATAAGTTCAACCGCTAAAATCCAAAGGAAAAAGTAAGAAAAAACGAACTTAGACAAATGTAACAAAAATCTTCAGTTATCGCTATTGTTCGTTCACAGGCGTGAATCGTGAAACTAATAATATAGACGACCTCAATTTGCTACTGGCACACCGTTTAGCTTCGCAGTAAGTAATCATACACTGAAAGAATATGTCCATTCTTCATGAACAACTCTTACGAGAATTTTGGAGATAAATATTCTCAGGCGTTCTCGACGTCCTCCCTGATGCTACAAGACAAACGACTGGGATCATGCAGAAGATTTGAACAGTTCAGCTCAACAAAACCACTTAATCTGTGTAAACTACACTACGTAATAGTTTTTGCTTTGTGGAAAGAAGCACTGTCACCATGGTGCAAGAAATGTTCGATTCCAACCTAATACTTCAGCGTGGGACGCACGTTGTTACGTGTATCTATGTATATAACTGCCACGACCAGGACGGAACCTAGATTTGTTGTTTTTCGCAAGCTGTCACTTTACCATTAGGCTTTCCATACGCACCTCCACGACCAACACAAATTTTCAGTTTAATCCATTGTTCTTCCTGTATGCCGAACATACACACGCGCGGAAGTACTCCTATCTTGGGAATGATATCATTGCGTAATAAAGACAAGACAGCGATGGACGAGTAATCCAACAAGAGGATGTTCACTGTATATCGATATGATAGGTTAGTGAGTTAATAACATACTAAATCAAAGGTTCAATTCCCGGTCGATTCTACAATGTTTTCCGTCAATTATCGCTTCTTTCTGGCAGTGATTTGCTGACGAACATGTCGAGGTGCACCGTGGTATTGAGCCATCGTAAACTGCAGGTCCCTTTACAGGATCAAGTTCAGATGTTCTAGAAAGGCATTCAAATTCTCCCTACCATGAGGCCTTTCTAGAATATCTGAACTTGGTCCACCCGCACATTAGTTTTACGATGCAGGTGGAAGAGGATGGTTGCCTTCCCTTTCTTGGTGTTTTGGTTAGGAGGAAGGATGATGGATCATTGGGACATGCAGTTTACAGGAAACGTACTCACACTGACTTGTATTTACAGGCTAATAGTGAAGGGGTACTTCGTACCTTGGTACACAGGGCACATGTCGTTTCCGACGCTGAGACTTTGCCAGCTGAACTGTCCCATCTTGAAGTTACGTTTCGGCAAAATGGTTATAGTGATAGACAAATTGAGCATCGGATGCATCGGGTGATTGATGATAATTCTGAGTCGACACCTAAGTCTATTGCCTTTTTGCCTTACTTAGGAAACACTTCCAGCAAGATCGCCCGTATTTTACGGAAATACAATGTGAAATATGTTTTTCGACCTCCATCCAAAATTAAGTGCTTTTGGGTTCTGTTAAGGATGATCTTGATTTGCGTAAAGCGGGTGTATATCGCATTCCTTGTAGCTGTGGCATGGCGTATATTGGTCAAACTTTCAGGGCCGTGGAGGACCGATATAATGAGCAGAAACGGCACACACGATTACAGCAGGCGAGTAGACTGCTTGGATACTGATCACCCCATGCTATATGACACCGAGATATTGGCATGCTCGTCCAACTATTGGGACAGTGTTATTAAGGAGGCAGTTGAGATTAAATTAGTGAGTAACCTTGTAAAAAGGGTTGGAGGTTTTTGTTTAATCTCTGTTTGGAATCCTGCTCTCTCCCTTATCAAAAAACAGAAGGAGAGAGTCAATGTTACCTCACCTGCTAGTTCGTAGTCTCACTATCGATATCTCTGACTTTGGTCATCTTTGGGGGCAATAGTGTCAAGTGTGTGTTATGTTTCCTGCATCAGTCTAAAAACCGAGGTTTTAAATTTGCCTGTACATCGCCTGTCCGTTGCAGTTTGCCTTAAAAATGGCGGGGTGTACGCCCGCCAAAATATCGGCAGTCGCTGAAAATATTACCTGGATGAATACTCGTAAGCTGTTTGAAAATTTTATACGCCAGGAGAAACTCAGATCTCTTGGTACGTCTGTTCACAGGTCGGAGGAAGGCAACAGCAGATCACCTCCAACAAAACTATGCCTAGTAAAGCACGACGAAGTTCAAATCAATCGTCGGTTTGCGTACAGCTTCTTTAAAACGGAACTCTACGTCACAAATCTGCGCGAGAACTGTTGCTTATCACAGTAACCACGCATCACAAGTGGCGAACTTAAGTTTAAAAGTAGGTTTGAAAATCAGTTATAGTACAACTAATACAAGGTGCTTCAAATTTCCCTTACAATCTTCTAGGACATGTAGAGGAGACCGAGTAGGCAATATTTTGAATGGGAACCCACGTCCGGAAACGTACCGTTTCCGTGCCACAGTCGTCTGAAAACATGTTTGTTAGGTGGGTATGCAATAGGGTGGTCATGGTGGGGTGCACTTACGGCTGATCGGCTGATGTCATGTGACGTCAATCATACCTCTATGACCTGGTTTGAGCCTCATTCACGTGTCTGTGAATGTTATATCAATATGGCTGAGTACACGTTTGCAGATTACACCGA
Source organism: Schistocerca americana (assembly GCF_021461395.2). Lineage (NCBI taxonomy): Eukaryota > Metazoa > Arthropoda > Insecta > Orthoptera > Acrididae > Schistocerca > Schistocerca americana. Next base: position 314,773,572 of record NC_060122.1, read on the forward strand.
CACGATCCTTCTGTAGGACGTAGCTCACGGTAATGGAAGAGCTGCTTATCGCCTTTATCAAGATTGTTATCCACAACGTACGACTCCATCGCATACGCTTTCGCGACAATTGCGCAACGGCTTCGAGAAAGGTGTACCTTCACCGTCAGCAGGCGTGACTCTGGTGTTCCAAGGAGACACCGCACACACGAACTGGAGGAGGTCGTACTGTGTCACGTTGAAGAGAACCCGTCAGCGAGTACACGACCAATTGCGCGAGCAATCGATGTTGTTCCCAGCACCGTCTGGTATGTTCTGCATGACCAACAACTACATTCATACCAGTTCCAAAGGATACGATTCAAGCGTAAACAAGTGTTAGTGAAAACTGATTAGTTTCCTTTTTCCTTTATTGTTTCTTTTGTTATTAATGAATGGATTGTAGAACGAGCCTAATGAATTACTTGTCAAAGTGGTCGCGTTACCAACATTTTTTCAAATAGCTGTAACACGGAGACGGTGCTTTTCCAGACATGAGTTCCAGTTCAAAATATTACATACTCAGTCCCCTTTACAGTTCTTAGAAGCTTGTAAGGGGAATTTTAGGGCACTCTATATAATGTATAATCGGTACACCAAAAAGGAACTTTTAGAAATATCCAAAGAAATAGAACCAGTTAATGAGATCATGTATTAAGAGAAGGTAAAAATAAGTAATGGATGGACAAGATTAAAACGAAGCGATGAGCAACAATGACCTGGAGCGCAACAGTTTTCAAAATCAAGTTTCCAACGGGTGTGAAACGCAACATTTACAACCAGTTCTGACTTACGGCACACAGATGGGGAGTCTCAGTTTTCAGAGAGCAATGGAGACGAACATTTTTGGCAATTACTTGGGGAGAGGGGGGGGGGGGGGAGGGAGGAAGAGAGGAATGTCAAGAAACTGATAAGGCAACAGACTGGCTCTGGTCACTGGAATAAAAAATAAGTGGAAGTGGCAGGGACATATAGCCAGAAGAATGGATGCTAAACGGACGAAGGAAGTAACTTGGTAGATACTAAGATGTAAGAAGAGAACGATGAGCAGCGAATGGATATGTGCGTGTGCATGATGTGGAGCTAGTGGTGGATGGGCAGGAAGGAGGGGGGAGAGTTGCTTTCCAAACGAGCTCACACAAATTACTGTTTCCGAGCCGCCCTTCAAAGGCGTACATTAAATAAATAGCTGAAGTTTCCTTTCAACGCACTGTTATACTCCTAGGCAGAAGCGAAGCCTCAACCCTTCTCTACGAAAAGGTGTGTGTCAATTTTTTCGCTTGATAGTTCCAAGTTAGGTACAACATGCTACGCTGAATTCGACTTATCAGTCGGAAGGAATGGGTACTTGCGTTCTACAAGGTGCAACTGTGATGTTGGAGGTGGTGTGAGTTTATTTACCCCCCGCCCCCCCCCCCCCCCTGCGTAATGGAAGGAAGCGATAGTCCCACAGCGATGTAGGCACCTAGCCACACAATACGTCTTTACAGTTATTCAGCAGACACCGGAAATCCGCACACTGCACCGTAATTAATCATCATATCAGACCTCTTTTCAACGATCCTTCGTAACCACTCCATATATCCTTTAATTTACGTCTATGGTCACAAACTTTTTGTTATCATATTACTGGTTTCGGTCTTTAATGACCATCAGATCTGCAGCAAAAATAGGGAAAGCATAAATACACTCGCAAACTGTATACAGCTTAAGAACAATACATAGACCATAATTAAAAGTAGTACTGACAAAATTTACATTTGTGCGCTTTAAATATGAAGAGGTATAACTCTTTCATAAAAACAAAGTCCTAATGTACTGCACCCATACTGGCATCGTCTAATGTTAAATTCGGAATCAGCACCAGCATCGTCAAATACATATAAATAACATCATATGCACGAGTCATGTTGTCAGTAGCACTACTGTTTAAAACAAGCTGCCGTACAGTAGCCACAAAGATGTGTGTGTTGTAAGTTCGCCAGATGTCGCTAATGTCGGCATACATCTATCATGTGAGACAATGCTGAGTATCTGTCCATATGGTGGCTGCTTGTCCGCGTAAACCATGTTTACGCCGTTATTGCCTATTAGTCATGATGCTAGGAACAAGAACTGGCATACTTTGTAAAGCCTTTGATGATTGTGCCGATGTACCACTGGTTACTTGACAGAACGACTCTGCCGACACACTATAATATCTCGGGGTCATAACAAAGGAAGATCCAGAAGTAACGTAAAATACATTAGCACTTTGGAAAGCACTGCCAGTATCGCGATATGGCTCTGATATGGATGCACCGAAAGACAAGAGATTTTCATAACAGTGAAACAACTGATTTTTATCATTACATTGTTTACCTATTATTTGTGCTGTAGCTGTTTCTAAACTAATGAAACTCATTTTTCGAACAGTTTTGCTGACTGGAATTGACAACTCAAGTGGTAAGTTCTGTTCTCACAAGTACTAAAAACTAATTTTTCGCATTCGAATTTTATTTTCAATTCGTTCTGTCTTTGTATTCCTAGTTGCTCTACAGAGTGACTGAGGAGTTGCCGAACTCCCGCCCCTTCCTCTCTCACTTGATTATGTGCAACTGGGGATATTCGCAAAATAGCAGCTGAACTTCAAGTACTGGGGTCAGTGATGCATGACGACACTAAAAAATATTTTAAAATGAAGGGATTTAGACCGAGGAAACAATTTCAGGAGATAATTATCGGTATTAGTTGATGCGTTTGAACCGAGAACTGAAACACAAGCGACCACAATACAGCGACATACATGGAAAGGTGATTTTTCAGCATGATAAAGCTCCACACCATGCCGCAAAACCCGTCAGAACATACTTGGAAACATTAAAATGGAAAGTTCTGCCCCATCCGCCGTATTCTTCACCCATTGCTCCCTATGACGACCGCCTTTTCCGATCAGTGGCATACGGCCTGGCTGACCAGCGCTTCTGGTCATATGAACAAGTGCAAAAATGGATCGATTCATGTATCAGAAGCTTTCGGCTAAGTACTCCTCGGCTATTGTCAGGTGCTGACTGTCTTTAGGTGGCAGCTGTCGCCCATATAGCCTTGTGGCCTGTGACGTCACTGGTGTCCGCTCCATCGCCATGTAAGAAGTCTACACTGCGCGCCCGCCGCACCCGCTTCAACCTTCCGATGACCAGGTCCCAGGTCGTGCTTAGATGCACGCCACCGCCTTTATTCAGGATGTTGGCGCAATTTTTTACCTCGATCGCTTCTTTAATTACGATATCCGAGAAACTATTAAGCCGTTCAAAAAGAGATGTCCCGTCGAATGCAATAGGATGTCCGTTTTCTAGAGCATGGTCTGCTACGTTTTTTTTTTTTTTTCTTTTCTTTCGGAGTATGGAAGGTGTAAGCATCTCTCGTATTCTATGGAGCGCTGTTCAATTGTGCGCACAGTCAGTCTGACATGAAACCGTCTCCACCTACACAGTACTTCTCGCGTACTGAGGTCTACATCGTCTTTCACAGCCCTCACGCGTGCCAAATTTTTGCTGGAGCCCTGAGACTCATTCTTTATGCTTCTTTGGGAGCTGGCTAATCTTCGTGTTACTGTGCAAAGGAATGGCTAAAACGCAAGCTTCTTAGAATCCTCCTCGTGGTCCTTCTGCTTTCGTGTTTTCGGAACGATGGCTTGCGAAATCTGTCGGTGGTTGTAGCCGTTTTCTTTGAATGCTTTCCATACTTGGCTCAGTCCCTTCGGCAATTTTTCAGCGTCTGAGACGGCTTCTGCTCTATGCACCAAGGTCCTCAGAACAGTCCGTTCCCGTGACTGATGGTGATAGCTGTTAGCGTGCAGATGTCGACCCATGTGGGTCGATTTCCGATAAATGCTGCGGACGAGACACTCATTTTTATTTACAGGGGACGAGGACGCGAAGCCACCATCTCTAAATTGTTATGTTCAGAAAAAAAGCCACCACATTTGAAGTTGTGTTCGATATTGTCTAAAGTTTAGCCTTTGACAGAAGTGAAACGTTGGTGATAAACTGTTCAAACGAGTAGAGAACAGAAGCCTTTGAAAGGTAGTACTACAGAAAAATGCTGAATATTAGACATACAGATCGAAAGACTGGTAAGGAGTTACCGAATCTATTTGGGTAGAAAAGAAATCTATGGAACAACTTGACTACAAGAAGAAATTAGCTGATGGGACACACCTTGAGGCATCAGTGTATAGTTAATTTGGCAACGGATGAAGCATGTTTGTGTGAGGGGGCGTCTGGGGAAGGAGGGGGGGGGGGAGAGATTGTGGAGAAACACAAAGGTTTGAATGCAATAAGCAGATGCAAATGGATGTAGGTTGTAGTAGTTACGCAGAGGTAAAGAGGCTTGCACACGATAAACTATCTTGGATATCAGCATCGGGTCAGAAAACCTTTCAGGATTCCAGCTTATGTCTCTTCTTGGGCTTGCGAAGAAATTATATAGTTCTTGAACTGTTTACTGAAGATAGACCAAGTATTAACAATACAATAATTCAATACTACTTGAAGAGCACTAAAATTAAGTTTTGGTGTTAGAAGTGAGTCTGTCTCTCAAATGGTTCAAATGGATCTGAGCACTATGGGACTTCTGTGGTCATCAGTCCCCTAGAACTACTTAAACGTAACACACATCTATGCCCGAGGCAGGATTTGAACCTGCAACTGTAGCGGTCGCGCGGCTCCAGACTGTATCGCCTAGAACCGCTCGGCACCTGCGGCCGGCCTGTCTCTCTCTCTCTCTCTCTCTCTCTCTATATATATATATATATATATATATATATATATATATATATATATATATAATGACATGTCTGAATCCATATAATATACTTCTCGGCTGATATTCGCTCTCCAGCACGACCAATCTTTCACTACGCAACTGGTTGCTGTAAGTCGGTCATCGTCTTGGCGGTCTTCTGCAGGAGAGCATTTGCATTCCTGTATCTAAAAGGCAACGCCTTAGTGATGTAGTGATTTCATCCGATTTGGAGGTTGACTGAGGCGGCAGCTGACAGGTGACGGGGAGGTTGCATTCGTTAGTGCGGTATGCGCTGATGCGATCTAAATAATGGGCCGCTGGCTTGTGGCCCCACCACACGTTTGATGTGTTGCGTATCGAAGAGCGAAGGAGTGGCGTAGATGGGGGGGGGGGGGGGGGGGGGAGTAGGGAGTGGCAGGGCAGTGCGTGGGCGGTTTGGCACGTGCTGCTGCGATAAGGGGCCTGATGGCCACATCATATCACAGCACAGCCGACACAGCACAACACGTCGGCGATCTGACTGCTTCTTTTGATGGCCCAGTGCCCTCTTCGTTATCTCCATTTATACGAGTTCGGCATTTTGATGACACGATTTTGTGTTATTTCACTATAAGTAGCGTAACCTGTGAACCATCAGCGAGTAAACAATACTGTGCCGGCCCTAGTATTAGACGCATGCTTAATTTTGATTAGCGAAGGAGAAGAGAAACTCAGTTGGGAAAAGTTTTCTCAACTTTACCCCTTCACAAAAACTTTTAATGCAGTCACTCTTAATCACATTTTTATGTTGTAAGGTAGATACATATCGCGGATGTACCAGCCTTCTAATTAGGCGCCAGTGATGTGAATGTTAACTTCACTGCCGGTGTTTCTTTCATCACCGTCAGTATTTTTGTCGCACTCCTTCCAGAGTATGTTATTCCTTGCTTCTGTTCAGCGCGTTCGACACGTAGCTCTTTTTGAATCATACTTTTCGAAAGGTTCTAAGGTCGCGTCGGGTTAATCAGAATAAAAATGTATTTGGCATCAAACAAACATATACATACATCATATGTGAAACGAAGAAAAATGAAATTACAATTAATAATACGTCGCCCGTAGCGTCTATAATTGGCTGGAATCTCCGAGGCACGCCTGAAATCAAGTTACCTACATATTCATGTCGAAGAGACCTCCAAATGCGTAGAATTCGCGTTGACACCTGTTTCAAAGTGAATTTTACTTGCTACTGACAACGTTAAGAACGGGTTTTCAGAAAATAGGTAAATCATTTTTTTCCACTTTTCGTGTCACTTTACCGATTGAGCCACATTCTTCAGTCATTCACGTTTTCAACCAATTTACAGCGTATTACCTACTTTTGTACGGACGACTCATCTTCCCATATATTTAGACGCCGCGGCGTGACTAATTTTCGGACCTTTGGTGTAGCTGCATAGAAAAACAGCCTCCAACCGCAATACATAAGCTGCCCTCGCGTCTCTTCTTCTGTATCTCAATCACGAATTCAAAATAAACTACTTTTTTATGGACATTGCATGAAGGACAAAGATTGTCTCTTGGGCTGTGAAAGAACTAAGGCTATATCTTGTACCATCTGTGTTTAATGCCGACCACGAAGTTACTTAACAGACGCCAAACTTCGCATAACCAATAACTTTGAAAACTGGATCATAACTGCGCCGAATTCCGAAGTTTGTATCAAGTTTGGTGAATACTAAATTATACTCTTTAGTTAGAGGAAAAACAGTGCCTGTACAGTTGTGTAAAATAGCGGAACTGTGAGTACGATAAGATAAATGAGGTATCAACAGTCGAAGACTGCTGCATTTCTACGTTATCTATATTGCTAAACGGCTACTCCGCTTCATGGTGCACGGTCCCAGTTGCTGGCTGCCTGTCTAATCGCTTCCAGGGGGCAACAGAAATTTGATTTTCAGTATTTCATATAACCACTGACCAAATTTAAAACGCTGTCATAATCTACTCGTTAAGAGATACAGTATTATGTTAAACGTTTACCAGAGTAAGAGAAGTATGAGGGAAGATCGGAAAGTTCGAATATAATGACTTTTCTGGAGACTAGAAATCTACTCTGTAGGAATCAGCATGAGTTCAAAAAAGACGATCATGTGAAACCCAGCTCGCGCTACTCGTCCACGAGACTCAGAGGGCCATAGACACGGGTTCCCAGGTAGATGCCGTGTTTGACTTCCGCAAGACGTTTGATACAGTTCCCCACAGTCGTTTAATGAACAAAGTAAGAACATATGGATTATCAGACCAACTGTGTCATGTCAATGAAGAGTTCCTAGACAACAGAACGCAGCATGTCATTCTCAATGAAGAGAAGTCTTCCGAAGTAAGTGATTTCAGGTGTGCCGCAGAGGAGTGTCGTAGGACCGTTGCCAATCAAAATACATATAAATGACCCTGTGGATAATATCGGAAGTTCACCGAGGCTTTTTGCGGATGATGCTGTAGTGTATCGAGAGGTTGTAACAATGGAAAACTTTACTGAAATGCAGGAGGATCTGCAACGAATTGACGCACGGTGCAGGAAATGGCAATTTAATCTCAATGTAGACAAGTATAATGTGCTGTGAATACATAGAAAGAAAGATAGTTCATTTAGCTACAGTATAGCAGGTCAGTAACTGGAAGCAGTAAATTCCATAAATTAACTGGGAGTAGGCATTAGGAGTGATTTAAAATGGAATTACCACAAAAAAATTAATTGTCGGTAGTTGGATAGAATTGATAGAAGAGATAGAGAAGATCCAACGGGGAACAGCGCGCATCGTTACAGGATCATTTAGTAGTCGCGAAAGCGTTACGGAGATGATAAACTTCAGTGGAAACTCTGCAAGAGAGACGCTCAGTAGCTCGGTACGGGCTTTTGTTGAAGTTTCGAGAACATACCTTCGCCGAAGAGTCAAGCAGTATACTGCTCCCTTCTACGTATATCTCGCGAAGAGACCATGAGGATAAAATCAGAGCGATTAGAGCCCACACAGAGGCATACCGACAATCTTTCTTTCCACGAACAATACGAGACTGGAACAGAAGGGAGAACCGATAGAGGTATTCAATATACCCTCCGCCACACACCGTCAGGTGGCTTGCGGAGTATGGATGTAGATGTAGATGAAGTAACGCACAATGATTTTATTACCAAAAAGTTTGATAGACAGCAAAACAAAACAAAAAAAAAAAAAAAGCAAAACGTTCTCAACGTATTTCTCCCACCGTAGTACAAGTTTCATCATGACCTTTTCGTAGAAGCCTGAGAGTATAGCCATCTGCGGACTGCTGATTTCACTTCCGCATCTGTCGCAAAACTTTGGCCGGCCACAATTTCTTCAAGGGACCAAACAGATAGAAGTCCGATGGTGCAAGGTCGGTACTGTATGGAGGATTCTGGAACGCCTCTCACCCAAATTTGTCGATTTTCTGAAGTACAGGAGCAGCAACGTCGGGGCGTGCATTGTCACGAAGAAATTTGACACCGTCAGCATTAATGTTGTGGCGTTTATCACTAAGGACACGACGCAACTTAACCAAACTTTCAATGTAGGCTGCAGCAGTCACAGTGGTCCTGTGTTCAGCAAAGTCCATCAATACCACACCACACACATCCCAGGCCGCTGTCACAAGCACTTTCCTAGCAGACTGTGTCACTTTGTTTTATTCGTATGGGGGGACCAGCATGTTTCCGCTCCATAGAGGTCTGTTCGATTTCGGGCGTGTAATGGCACGCCAACGACTCATCACGAATGACCATTTCTTTCAGAAAGTCATGCCTTTCTGCGGGGTAACGCGTTAAGTGGTCCAAGCTTGTCACCATTCGCTGGCCCTTGTAGTTGTCTGTCAGCTTCTCAGGTATCCAGCGGCCACTAACTTTACGAAATTTTATCGTATCATGAGAAATATCGTACACCGCACCTTACGAAATATTCACCTTCTGCAATAACATTCGCAGCTGCACACGCAGGTCTTTCAAAATTGCTGCCTGGTTCAGAAATTCTGCGGAGTTGCAACTGTTACCGGCCGCCCAGGGCATGGCGACTCCCAGAGGTTCACATAGTCCACTAGGAAGATGCATACCACCTGGAGACATTGCTAAGGTCCATACAGTCGTCCCCATACACGCCACGTATGTGCCTGCAAATTTCATCCGGTTTATGCCCTGTAACCCTCAAATATCGAACTACACTTATCTCCTCTTCACAAGTTGACGATAGTGAACACACACCATGTTGATGATTCACTGGAGCTGCATATGAAAACAATTCCCTCTGTGTAGCGCCAACTTCGAACTACACTGAAGAGCCAATTAAACTGGTACACCTGCCTAATATCGTGTAGGGCCCCCACGAGCACGCAGAAGTGCCGCAGCACGACGTTGCATGGACTCGACAAACGTCTGAAGTAGTGCTGGGGGAATTGACATCATGAATCCTGCAGGGCTGTCCATAAATCCCTAAGACTACGAGGGGGTGGAGATCTCTTCTGAACAGCACGTTGCAAGGCATCTCAGATAATCTCAATAATGGTCATGTCTGGGGGGTTCGGTGGCCGGTGGAGGTGTTAACTCAGAAGAGTGTTCCTGGAGCCACTCTGTAGCTATTCTGGACGTGGGGGGTGTCGCATTGTCCCGCTGGAATTGCCGAAGTCCGTCGGAATGCACAAAGAGCATAAATGGAAGCAGGTGATCAGACAGGATGCTTACGTACGTGTCACCTGTCAGAGCCTAATCTAGACGTATTAAGGGTCCCATATCACTCCAACTACAGGCGCCCCATACCATTACAGAGTCTCCACCTGCTTGAACAGTCCCCTGCTAACATGCAGGGTCTACGGATTCATGACATGGTCTCTATACTCGTAGATGTTCATCCGCTCAATACAATGTGAAAAGACTCGTCCGACCAGGCAACATGTTTCCAGTCAGCAATAGTCCCTTGGCGGTGTTGACGTGCCCAGGCGAGGCGTAAAGCTTTCTGTCGTGCAGTCATCAAGGGTACACAAGTGGGCCTCCGGCTTCGAAAGCCCATATCGATGTTGTTTCGTTGAATGGTTCGCGCGCTGACACTTGTTGATGGTCAAGCATTGAAATCTGCAGCAATTTCCGAAGGATTTGCGCTTCTGTCACACTGAACGATTCTCTTCAGTCGTCGTTGGTCCCGTTCTTGCAGGACCTTTTCCGGCCGTAGCGATGTCCGAGATCTGATGTTTCACTGGAGTCCTGATATTCACGGTACACTCATGAAATGGTCATACGGGAAGACCCCCACTTCGTCGCTGTCTCGGAGATGATGTGTCCCATCGCCCGTGCACCGACATTAACACCACGTCCAAACTCACTTCAATCTTGATAACGTACCTTTGTAGCAGCAGTAACCGATCTAACGATAGCGTCAGACATTTATTGTCTTAAATAGGCGTTGCCGACCCGTGCACCGTATTCTGCCTGTTTACATATCTCTGTATTTGAGTACGCATGCCTATGCCATTTTATTTGGCGCTTCAGTGTAGATCATCGTGAAATTTCAACATTCCAGCTGCAACACCAGGGGAGAAAAAGAAATTGTTACTTTCCGATCCTGCTCCGTATTACAGTTTGATCTCTGTGTATGTCACGATTTGGCGTAACTCACTTTGCGCAAATTACTCAGAGTATATTCATTCAATGTTTGAGAATGAGAGCACTTAGGCACTTCCAACGAACTTTACACATAATTTAAAACCTTGACGAAACTTTCTCGCTGAGACCACCCATATAAAATAATGAAAGAAGTTTATCGACTGCCACATTCTCGATGTTCGTGCAGTAAAACTCTTGCATCAAGTACAATGTTTTAATTTATTACTTCTGTATTACCTAATCTGTTCGCAACACTAATAACTCTTGCACACAATGAGGATATTCTTTAGCCTATTAACCGCTCTCGTCCTCACTGAATGACAATTTCATCACAAAATAACATTCTTGAGGTAGACACGGCGATGTAGACCTCAGTACGCGAGAAGTACTGTGTAGGTGGAGACGGTTTCATGTCAGACACACTGTGCGTACAATTGAACAGCACTCTATAGAACACGAGACATGTTTACACCTTCTATACTCCGAAAAAAAAGAAAAAAGAAAAAAAGAAAACGGTAGCAGGTGATGCTCTAGAAAACGGACATCCTATTGCATTCGACGGGACATCTCTTGTTGAACGGCTTAATAGTTTCTGGGATATCGTAATAAAAGAAGCGATCGAAATAAAAAATTGCGCCAACATCCTGAATAAAGACGGTGGCGTGCATCTAAGCACGACCTGGGACCTGGTCATCGGAAGGTTGAAGCGGGTACGGCGGGCGCGCAGTGTAGACTTCTTACATGGCGATGGAGCGGACACCAGTGACGTCACAGGCCACAAGGCTATATGGGCGACAGCTGCCACCTAAAGACAGTCAGCACCTGACAATAGCCGAGGAGTACTTAGCCGAAAGCTTCTGATACATGAATCGATCCATTTTTGCACTTGTTCATATGACCAGAAGCGCTGGTCAGCCAGGCCGTATGCCACTGATCGGAAAAGGCGGTCGTCATAGGGAGCAATGGGTGAAGAATACGGCGGATGGGGCAGAACTTTCCATTTTAATGTTTCCAAGTATGTTCTGACGGGTTTTGCGGCATGGTGTGGAGCTTTATCATGCTGAAAAATCACCTTTCCATGTATGTCGCTGTATTGTGGTCGCTTGTGTTTCAGTACTCTGTTCAAACGCATCAACTAATACCGATAATGATCTCCTGAAATTGTTTCCGTCGGTTTCAGTAGTTTCGAAAATCATCTCTCTTCCAACGCCCTGCGGGCCTTCTACCACAAAAATCATCGTTCTTTAAGTGTTGAAACCATTCTCTGGACGTTCTTTCACTAACACGTGCCTCATCATAGATCTTACACAGCTTCGTATGAGCCTCAACTGCAGCTTTCTTCGTGTTAAAACACAAAATAAGAACTTCTCCGCAAATGACGAGAACTGGGGTCTTAAATCGACATATTTAATGGATGGACTCGCAGATCTAATATTTTGATGGTGTTATGTTTACAAATGCCTAAGCTTACTGAATACCACGACTTACCACTTGCCACAACTGCCATCTATTGTAAAACGGCTGAAGCGAAGTCTTAGACGTAAGAAATTGAGAAATTTTGCTTTTTGTGTGTCGGCTGTATGTAAAGAATCTTTGTTGATTACACAAATAATTTCCAAGTTCTTAAGCGCAGGGTCTACAGAGCAGCGAATGCGCAGACGTGAATAATGCAATCCACCTGTTGCAATAAAAGCTGTAGACAGCTTTCAACTCGCCTGTGGTCAACAGTCAGAGCTCACAGTTGCTCCATTCTTGCAGTTACGCAAACGCGCGCGAAATTCTCACATGAGCGACTGCCTCGGTAGAGATCCGCGCCTGTAGTCAGTCACACACGGTCAGCACACCGTGAAGGACATCCGCCGTACGCTGCATCCAGCCGACACGATTGCTTTATCCGTGAAACGTCCCCTTAGAAAAATTATTGAATTACTGTGCTGATAAACCTCTTACGTTTTTTGCTTTTCAAACAGCTGAGCAAAACTGAACGTACTCAGACATTACTCTCTTTACTTATTCTGGTCAACACTAAACTGACAATATTTTTAGCGCAACGCAATCTGACTTTCAAAAATCCCTACAAAAGAATGGCCCTGACTAACATTAACCTATACCTTTCACAAATCACTTACCTCACAAAAATCTTCGTTACTCGAACTACTGCAATACAGCGAGCGCCACTACTGCCAGCTAAATAAAAGATTCAAACTACTGAAGGCACTAACTACTGATAGGCATAGTTAGCAAATGAAAGATTTTGATAGAGAACAAACAATGTATTTACCTTAAAAGTGTGCAAAAGTCATAATATATATAGCAGTTCATGACATCCATTCTTACAAATGTACTGTTTCTGATAGACACACGTCCAGACCATCCGCTCTCAGAACTCCGCCATCTCACTTCCCCACATCCACCACTGCTGGCGGCTCACCTCCAACTGCGCAACGCTACGCGCTGCTAACATCCAGCTGCCCAACACTCCAATAGCAAACAACAATGCAAACCAGCCACAGACTGCACACAGCACAGCCAGTGATTTTCATACAGAGCGCTACGTGGCGTTACCAATATAAAAGCCTAAACAGCCTACTTACATCCGTAACGTGTCATTTATTTCTCCATTATTTGCAAAACCAATCTACCATAAATTATAGTGGACCGAATCCTAACTACAAAAAACCGAATCAAAATCATTTGTATCTCGAATTTAATGATAAAACACCTTGGAGAGGAGAGTGCAGGAGTAAGAAGAACTGCAACATTCACAAGATGATTTGACACCTGCAAGGGAGGCACTTCAGCTCGAAGAGCATATATCGAACAAAAAGGATTTTAAAATTATGAGATACGTCAGTTCTGCTAAATTTTGCATTTCTGTGCCATCTATGTTTGAAATACAATGAGGCGACAAGTCATAGCACAGAGATACGCGCATTTACAGATGGCAGTAGTATCGAGTACACAAGGTATAAAAGGGCAGTGCTTTGGCGGAGCTGCCATTTGTACTCAGGTGATTCACGTGATAAGGTTTTGCGGTGTCATTATGTCAGTACGACAAGAGTTAACCGACTCTGAATGCGGAATGGTAATTGGAGTTAGACGCATTGAATATTCCATTTCAGAAGTCGTTAGGGAATTCAATATTCCGAAATACAGTGTCAACAGCTGGCCGAGAATATCAAACTTCAGGCATCATCTCTCACCACCGACAACGCAGTGGACGGCGGCCTTCACTTAACGACCGAGAGCAGCGGTGTTTGCATAGAGATGTCAGTGCTAACAGACAAGCAACATTGCATGAAATAACTGCAGAAATCAATGTGGGACGCATGACGAACGTATCCGTTCGGACAACGCGCTGAAATCTGGTGTTAGTGGGCTATTCCACAGACGACCGACGTGAGTGCCTTTGCTAACACCACGAAATCGCCTGCAGTGCTTCTCCTGATCTCGTGACCATATCGGTCGGACTCTAGACTGGAAAACTGTGGCTTCATTAGATGAGTCCCGATTTCCGTTGGTAAGAGCTGATAGTAGAGTTCGAGTGTGATGCTGTCCCCATGTAGCCATGGACCCAAGTTGTCAACAAGGCACTGCAAGCTGGTGGCGGCTCCGTAATTGTGTGGGCTTTGTTTATATGGAATCGCCTGGGTCCTCGGGTTGTGCTCAAGCTATCATTGACCGGAAATAGATATATTCGGCTACAAGGAGACCATTTCCAGTCATACATGGACTTCATGTTCCGAAACAACGATGGAATTTTTATGAATGACAATGCGCCATGTCACCGCATCGCGGTTGGTTTGAAGATCGTTCTGGACAATGAAGCGAATGATTTGGCACTCGAAATCACCTGAAATGAATGCCATCGAACATTTACATGGCATAATCGAGAGGTCAGTTGGTACACAAAATCCTGCACAGCCAACATTTTCGCAATTATGGACGACAATAGGGTCACCATGGCTCAATATTTCTGCAAGGGACTTCCAACGACTTGTTGAGTACATGCCACGTCGAGATGCTCCACTGCACCGGGCAAAAGGAGGTCCTACTTGGTATTGGGGCGTATCCCACGACTTTTTTCAGCTCCTTGTATAATGAATGTAACGACTAAAAAAGCAATAGTCGCTGAAGAAACATAGCTTGACATGCAGTGTGATCAACTGATTAACCAGTCATGTATGAGATGTTATTTAGCAAAATAGTAAACATTTGCTTGAAATAATGTGTGTGTAACGCATGTAGTACTTACAGTGTCATATTTACCAACAAATATGTTGCAGTGTTCTTGTATCTTCTTCCATAATTCAACACAGGAGTGTGAATTTGAATGACTAACATACACACCTGGAAATTGAAATAAGAACACCGTGAATTCATTGTCCCAGGAAGGGGAAACTTTATTGACACATTCCTGGGGTCAGATACATCACATGATCACACTGACACAACCACAGGCACATAGACACAGGCAACAGAGCATGCACAATGTCGGCACTAGTACAGTGTATATCCACCTTTCGCAGCAATGCAGGCTGCTTTTCTCCCATGGAGACGATCGTAGAGATGCTGGATGTAGTCCTGTGGAACGGCTTGCCTTGCCATTTCCACCTGGCGCCTCAGTTGGACCAGCGTTCGTGCTGGACGTGCAGACCGCGTGAGACGACGCTTCATCCAGTCCCAAACATGCTCAATGGGGGACAGATCCGGAGATCTTGCTGGCCAGGGTAGTTGACTTACACCTTCTAGAGCACGTTGGGTGGCACGGGATACATGCGGACGTGCATTGTCCTGTTGGAACAGCAAGTTCCCTTGCCGATCTAGGAATGGTAGAACGATGGGTTCGATGACGGTTTGGATGTACCGTGCACTATTCAGTGTCCCCTCGACGATCACCAGTGGTGTACGGCCAGTGTAGGAGATCGCTCCCCACACCATGATGCCGGGTGTTGGCCCTGTGTGCCTCGGTCGTATGCAGTCCTGATTGTGGAGCTCACCTGCACGGCGCCAAACACGCATACGACCATCATTGGCACCAAGGCAGAAGCGACTCTCATCGCTGAAGACGACACGTCTCCATTCGTCCCTCCATTCACGCCTGTCGCGACACCACTGGAGGCGGGCTGCACGATGTTGGGGCGTGAGCGGAAGACGGCCTAACGGTGTGCGGGACCGTAGCCCAGCTTCATGGAGACGGTTGCGAATGGTCCTCGCCGATACCCCAGGAGCAACAGTGTCCCTAATTTGCTGGGAAGTGGCGGTGCGGTCCCCTACGGCACTGCGTAGGGTCCTACGGTCTTGGCGTGCATCCGTGCGTCCCTGCGGTCCGGTCCCAGGTCGACGGGCAAGTGCACCTTCCGCCGACCACTGGCGACAACATCGATGTACTGTGGAGACCTCACGCCCCACGTGTTGAGCAATTCGGCGGTACGTCCACCCGGCCTCCCGCATGCCCACTATACGCCCTCGCTCAAAGTCCGTCAACTGCACATACGGTTCACGTCCACGCTGTCGCGGCATGCTACCAGTGTTAAAGACTGCGATGGAGCTCCGTATGCCACGGCAAACTGGCTGACACTGACGGCGGCGGTGCACAAATGCTGCGCAGCTAGCGCCATTCGACGGCCAACACCGCGGTTCCTGGTGTGTCCGCTGTGCCGTGCGTGTGATCATTGCTTGTACAGCCCTCTCGCAGTGTCCGGAGCAAGTATGGTGGGTCTGACACACCGGTGTCAATGTGTTCTTTTTTCCATTTCCAGGAGTGTACAATGGAAGGGGACAGTATCCACACTTCCAAAGGATAACATATGGGCCCACTAGTATTCATTATCGGCGTACCGGCTCTTGATTAGAAGCAACATTGTCCATATCTTTGGTATGAGTAGTTTCATTCTTCGGTGTTCTCGTCTATGTGACTTGTCTCATCTGTTCAGCCTGGCAATTTATATTCCTGACCTGAGTCTCTACGATTGTACTCATCAAGGGTTTTTCATCCATGAGTTGAAACTTAATTCAAATTAAGTAATTTTCTCTCCTTCCAGCTTGATAACATGTGTTTCGTATTGTTGACTAATTACGAACTTCCACTCAGCATTAGTCAATTCCGAGCAGAAAATCTGTAGGAGTGAAATATCTTTAAAAAAAAAAAAAAAAAAAAAAAAAAAAAAAAAAAAAAGACTGGCATGTTGTCGGATGTTCAGTGACATTTTACGGAAGAAAGAGAAATGAAACTGCGAGAGTGGAGGTGCGGTGTGGGGCCGGTGAAAAATCCAGCTGCAGTTTTTCACCGCCAAGTGTGAATTAGGGAGGAATGGCTGCCTATCGATTTTTTAGTCGGTTTGACAGTAATAAGAAATTTTTGTATATGAATGTGCCGAATTACTCCTTGATTCTGAGTCTACTGCATACAATAGCCCACCTACAAATAGGTGGTTAAGCCTTTTCGAATGTCGGACAGCTACATCTGAAGCACTACTCCGCAAGCCACCTGACGGTGTGTGGCGAAGGGTACTTCTGGTATCACTACCTAAATCTCCTTCCCTGTTCCACTCGCGAGTGGCTCGTGGGGAGAATGATTGTCGTTAAGCCTCTGTATTAGCTGTAATTTCTCGAATTTTATCATCGATGTCATTGTATGTGGAGTAAGTAATATGTTGTCCAACTATTCCTGGAAAGTACACTGTCAAGTTTCAATAGTAAACCTCTCCGTGGTGCACAATACCTCTCTTTTAGCGTCGACCACTCGAGTTCGTTGAGCATCGCTAACGCTCTGGCGCGACAAAACGATCCCGCGTCGGAACGCGCCGCTGTTCGTTCGATCTTCTCTGTCTCTCCTATCGGTCATAACTGGTAATGGTCCCAGATTGATGAACAGTACGCAAGAATCAGTCTAACAAGTACCTTGTAAGCTACTCTCTTTGTGGATGATTTACATTTCCTTAAGTTTCTTGCTATAAATCTGAGTCTGCTTTTTGTATTACTTGTTTTACTCTTATGTGGTCGTTTCGCTTAAGGTCGCTCTGGATTGTTACTCCCAGGTATTTTATGACAGACACGGTTTCCATCAATTTGTCATCAATAGTGTTGTTCTACAGCAGCGGAATTCTTTCCCGATGAATGCGCAACGTGTTACATTTACTTACTTTCAGGATCAACTGTCAAAGTCTGCCCCATTCGTCAATCCTCTGTGTTTCATTTTCATTTTGTCAGTCGACACTATCTACTGGCGTTTCTGCTTTCTTGTAGACAAGTGCATCATGTGCAAACAATCTTTAAGAGCTTCCAGCGCTTTCCACTGAATCATTTATACAGATTGTAAACTATTACAGTGCTATCACATTCTTTGAGGTACTCCGAAAAATTATATCTGTTGATAGTTCCGTTAACAGCGATGTGAGTTTTGTCTGCAAGGAAGTCTTGAATCCAGTCGCAAATATGGTACGATACTCTGTAAGCTCGTATTTTTTGACTACCGACAGCGCCAGACGGTGCCACATGTATTCCTGAAGTCTAGGAGCACGGCATCAGCCTGAGCGCCGTTGGCTACGCTATGGGTCTTACGCAGGTACAGAGCGAGCTTAGTTTCGCAAGATCTCTGTTTTCGAAATCCGTGTTGATTTTTTTAGAGATTTCGTTCTGCAAAAATATCATAAGTCTTTAGCATAAAACATGCTCCATAATTCTACAACAGATTGAAGTCAATGACATTGGCCTATAATTATGTACATCTGTCCTACCACCCTTCTTGAAAACGGGACGGGACTGCCTTGCGCTTCTTTCCCATCGTTAGGTAGCCTTCACTGCTCCAGTGAACTACGATAGACAAACTTCCTGGCAGGTTAATGCTATGTGCCGGACCTTGACTCGAACTCGGGACCTTTGCCTTTAGCGGGCAAGTGCTCTACCAACTGAGTTATCCAAGCACGACACACGCCCCGTCCTCACATATTTACTTCTGCCAGTATCTCGTCTCCCACCTTCCAAACTTTACAGACTGCTGCTCGAATGAGAACAAGTTCTTTCGCATAATCTAATCTTTGTAGAATCTTACAAGTATCTCATGTGGTCCTGACGCCTTTCCACTACTAAGCGATTGTAGTTGCTTTTCTATTCCATGATCGATTCTCACGTATTTTATTACGGCGTTTTGCAATGTTCGAACCAACACTGATATTCAGGGCATCTTTTTACCTTACGCACTTTATTCCCTGCAGAACCCAGTTTAATTCAACTGACTTCAGTGACTGAGCATAATGAAATACCCAGGAAACGATTTCTGGAGAGAAGTTGACCCATCTCATTCCAGTTAGCGATTCAGATTTTTCTTTTATTTGTAGGTGGTGGACGTTGAAACAACCCCCCTTTGATAGGACTAGTGTCGAGGGAACACTGTGGCCAGTTTCTCCAGAACTACCATAAAACGTATATGGAGGGTTGGGTTATTTGGGGAAGGAGACCAGACAGCGAGGTTATCGGTCTAATCGGATTAGGGAAGGACGGGGAAGGAAGTCGGCCGTGCCCTTTGAAAGGAACCATCCCGGCAATTGCCTGGAGCGATTTAGGAAAATCACGGAAAACCTAAATCAGGATGGCCGGACGCGGGATTGAACCGTCGTCCTCCCAAATGACGTATATGGGTTCTCCTTGCTTATGAGCGATTTTGCTATCTTTCCAGAATGCTCCATCGTTCTCAATGCAAAGAAACTGTCAGTGAGAGGTCCAGATCTGTTCCTCTTAGTTGGCATGTGGATAACGGTGCTTCTAGAAAAAATGAGGAGGAAGAAACATTGGAAAACAAAACACACATTCCAGTACGCCGTCACTATCTAAATTACGAGGTACCTTACGTTATCAACAAGAAAAGCCGATCACGGAGATTGGTCGTCGTGGTAAAAAAGCAAAGGGAAATATTCCGCATTCTGTTTATTGCTTGCTCTTTATGGCAGGGAGTAGATGTAAAATTTGTCGCATACAGTGAGGTCAAAAAATCACTATCGGATGTAAAATTTTCTGCATTGAATCTACGTAATTCTAGTCGAAACTTACCGAAAATATGATGTAAACACGGTGCAAGCAAGTCTACGAAGAGGCGTTCTGTCACTTCGTCAGTAAAGGTTATTTCACGAGCCTTTAGTGTAGGTGATAATTGTTTCACTCAAAGACTCTTAGTATTCTACGCTGTGTCAACGTACACTGCTATCCTATCGTTCAAAGCATAATTCCCTTTACACAGTTACTGTTAGCTCGAACGTTCATGGCATTGCGGTAGGATACTCGAAATCCTTCAGAGTCAAAAACCATACTGACGGGAGAGGACACGGAACTAATGGTCGGAAACTATTATTTCAGTGTGTGCATAGTCCTGAGTGAGTAATTCCCTTGATATACGTGTTTGTTAACAGCTAATGTTTCTGCACCAACTTCGGTGGCGCTACGATGAAACATAATCCATAATCGTTTGTGGGGTGTCTAGGGTGAGTTTCATGTATGGATTTTATATGACGTACACGCAAAATCGGTACGCCTCACAGCAAATATTCAGGAAAGAATGAACTAAGAAACAATAGGTAACAGTGACACTAAAAAAATACGTAGTTACCTGTTTACAAGAGATGCTGGAAGTGGTGGCCACGGCCACCCAGTCCAGTCCATAAGCATTTCGACTAGAGATCATCAACTGGTACGTGAAGCGTACTGTTTTCATGTCGAGCACCCTGTATTAAGTTTTAATATACGCAGCCTAGCTTGAAAATGAAAAGGAACGGATACGTGGGTTCCTAGCTGCCTGTGCTCCTTGTAGAACAGCCAAGGTTGGTTGCGAGAGTGAGGCAATTTTGTATGTAGCTTCAGAAGGCATACAGTGAGCTAGTTGTGGTCATTTAACAGCTGCCACGAGCTTATGTGGACGTCATAAGGTATCAAGAAAACACAAGATATTCATGTCTTGCTATCAGTCTCTCATCTCAGAGCACTCAGTTTCGTATACACTACCGAAGGTACTATGTTTATGATAAAGATCTGAACCAATCATCAGCAGCAGGAGCTGCTGCTGCTTTTGTTGTTGATGATTTATTATTATTATTATTATTATTATTATTATTATTATTAAAAGACTGGCCTGATGCAGCTCTCCACCAAAGTAAATCATGTCCAACCTACTTTATCTCTAATTATACTGCGAGCTACATACATCTGAACCTGTTTACTATATTCAGGCCTCCACAATTTGTACCCGCCTTACACACACACACACACACACACACACACACACACACACACACACACACACACACACACACACACACACACACACACACACACACTTCCCTCCATTACAACGCTACTAATGTATCACAGCATATGTACTATCAACCGATCGCTTTTTTGGGGAAAATTTGTATCAAATTTCATTTTTCCCCGTTAGTTATTAGATCTGTCTACCTACTGTTCGGCATTTTCCTGTAGCGCCACATTTCAAAAGCTTCCTGTCTCCTGATGTCTGAACTGTTTACCATCCACATTTAAGTTCCGTACAAGGTTACACTGTGGACAAATATCGTCAGGAAAGACTTTCCAACACTTAAATTTACATTAGATTTTGACACATTCCTCTTGTTCAGAAATTATTTTCTTGCTGTTGCCTTCCGCACTTTGTATCTTCTCTACCTTTATCATCAGTTAATTTTCTGGCCAAAAAGCAAATTCTTCGACTATTAGTGTCTCATATTCTAATCTTATTCACTCAGCACCACTTCATTTAATTCGACTACATTCCGTTACCATTGTTTCGCTCTTGTTGATGTTTATCCTTTAACTTCTTTTCAAGATACCATCTATTCCTATCACCTACTCTTTCAAGTCCTCAGCAGGTTGTCAGGATTACGATGTCATCGGCCAACCTCAAAGCTTTTATTTCTCCTCCTGGCCTTTTATTATTTACCCCAATTTCTCCTTGGTTTCCTTTACTGCTGGCTCGATGTACAGACTGAAAAAAATTTGCAACAGACTGCATACCTGTCTCACTTCCTTCTCGACCACTGATTTCCTTACATGCTCTTCGACTTTTATAACTGTAAAGTGGTTTCTGTACAAGCTGTAAATAACCTTCCGCTCTAATGATTTTACTTACACTACATTTAGAACTTTAAGGATCGTATTCCAATCAACAGTGTCGAAAGCTTTTTCTAAATTTACAAATGGTATAAAACTTAGGTTTCCCTTTCTTCAACCTGTGTTACAGGTGAAGTTAATGGTCAATTCTGCCTCGCGTGTTGCTTCATTTCTCCGGAAGACAAACTCATGATCTCCGAAGTTGGGTTATACATGCTTTCGCGTAAATCGCCCTACATGGCGTAGTATAGACGCTGAAAGCAACCACACCAAACTCTTTGTCAGATCTCTTCTTTCGATCCATTACCTGCATTTTTCAGAATGTTACAACACATTCACACCATGAATTATGAATCTCGCTGAGGTGAGATGGCTTGCGTGCATCAGCGATGTAGATATCCGTATCGTAAGTGCAACCGCAATTTCGGGGTACCTGTCGAGTTCCACACTGACCTGTTTTCATGAAGAGAACGGCAACATTTTCAGTGCTTGCAGGGGCAATAGTCTAGATGACTGATCTGGGCTTCCGTCATTATGCCTGGATTAGAATGACAAAGTGATACGTGATCAATTGTTTATAGGACACTACCATTGCAACAGACAACCAGAGAATGAGTTCGGTCACGCCTTCTGTTCCCCGTTGTGATACCGCCTTGCTGCCTCAGCTGCTAGGTGCCACAGTTAACTGCAGACGACCCTTACGACAGGTAACGTAACAAGTTTGTTTCCGTTGTTTCTCTGTACTACGCATTTGTTTTACACGACCGAATGTCCGGAACGAATTGCGAAAGTGCGCCAATATTATTACCACCAAGTAAAGCAAGGTCGATACTTCACGCTAACACGCAAAGTGTGAACCTACCCAGAACAGTAATGCCTAGCTTTTCCATAATACTGTCTTCAGGTTTGTTTCATTCCATGTATTTCTTGCTCCTTTCAGTTTTCCTTTCTTGCTTAGTGCTGGCTTGCCATCTGAGCTCTTTATATGTCTGTTTTCCAAAGTACCCTAATTTTCCTATAGGCGGCGGCATCTAGCTTTCCCTTAGTCATACATTACTGTGGCAACGCTTGTCTTGCCGAAACTTTATAGACGACTATTGTTTTCAGCAACGCTGCTGTGTTACCACCACCGCCACCAATCTTTCGTGTTTCGCAGCTGGGAGACGGCAATAGCGCTGCTAGAACTCAGGTCTCTTCTTTTGCCACACGAAGTATAAATAAGAGTTGAGCTGTTTTATAAAAACGAGGTTACATATGGAACCTTTGATGATACTAAGGAATTCAATGTGTCAATGGATCTGGTAGCGTTTCCAAGGATTATTTTAGAAGACAGATGGAAGAGAGAAGCCCGCATTTATAGCATATGTAAATTTAGAGGTAAAGGCACCAGAGGAAATTATGGCAAGACTAAAGAAAAATCGAGACACCTTCATAGGATTTGTCGACCTGGAAAAGCGTTCGTCAATACCAAATGGAGCAAGATGCTCGAAATTCTGAGAAAAATTGGGGCAAGCTACAGGAAAAGACGGGAAATATTCAATACGTACTAGAACCAAGAGAGAACAATAGGACTGGAAGACGAAGAACGAAGTGCTCGGATTTAAAAGGGTGTAAGACAGGAATGTAGTCTTTCGCTCCTACTGTTCAATCTATACATCGAAGAAGCAATGACAGAAATAAAAGAAAAGTTGAAGAATGGAATTAGAATTCAAGTGAAAGGATTTCAATGATAAGATTCGCTGATGACTTTACTATCCTCAGTGAAACTGAAGAGGAATTACAGGATCCGCTGTATTGTGTAATGAGTACAGAACGTGGACTGATAGTAAATCGAAGAAAGACGGAATTAATGAGAAGTAGCAGAAATGAGAACAGCGATAGACTTTACGTCAGGACTGGTGATCACGAAATAGATGAAGTTAAGGAATTCTGCTACCTAGTCAGCAAAACAAAATATGAGGATGGAGCAAGGAGAAAATAAAAAGCATACGAACACAGGCAAGGGAGGCATTCCTGGCCAAGCGAAGTCTAAAAATGGTTCAAATGGCCCTGAGCACTACGGGACTTAACATCTGAGGTCTGCAGTCCCCTAGAACTTAGAACTACTTAAACCTAACTAACCTAAGGACATCACACACATCCATGCCCGAGGCAGGATTCGAACCTGCGACCGTAGCGGTCGCGCGGTTCCAGACTGAATGCCTAGATCTGCTCGGCCACACTGGTCGGCCAAGCGAAGTCTACTTGAATCTAACACAGGTCATAATTTTAGGAAGATATTTCTGAGAATGTGCGTTGGGAGCACAGAATTGTATGGTAGTTGAATATGGACTGTACGAAAATCGGGAAAGAACAAGCATTTGAGATATGCTGCTACAGAAGAATGTTCAACATCAGGTGGACTGATGAGGTAAGGAATGAAGAGGTTCTCCGCAGAATCGACGAGGAAAGGAACATATGGAAAACACTGAAAAGAATAAAGGATAGGATGATAGGACATCTGTTAAGGCATCAGGGAATAACTTCCATGGTATCAGAGGGAACTGTAGAGACAGATTGCGATACATCTAGCAAATGATTAAGGAAGTATGTTGCAAGTGCTACTCTGAGACGAAAATGGCACAGGAATTCATGGAAGTAGCAGCGATGAAATAAAAGGACCGAATGGCTATATGTAAGTTGTATAGAAACCCAATTACAGTTAAGCGAGCCGAAAGACATGAAAGGGAACCTTTATGGAGTGAGACATGAATGTGGCGTATTCCCGATCTTCTTCAAATGTTCAAATGTGTGTGAATTTCCTAAGGGACGGAACTGCTTAGGTCATCGGTCCCTAGACTTACACACTATTTATGCTAAGAACAAAACACACACACACACACATACACACACACACACACACACACACACACACACAAACTTCTTCAGGTGTGAAGGAAAACAAGGAGACGTTTGGGAAAGAAAGTAACGGTCAAAAAGTTAAAAATGTAAGGTCTTCTGATTCCAACAATTATCCAGAATGAGATTTTCACTCTGCAGCGGAGTGTGCGCTGATATGAAACTTCCTGGCAGATTAAAACTATGTGCCCGACCGAGACTCGAACTCGGGACCTTTGCCTTTCGCGGGCAAGTGCACTTGCCCGCGAAAGGCAAAGGTCTCGAGTTCGAGTCTCGGTCGGGCACACAGTTTTAATCTGCCAGCAAGTTCCAACAATTATGTCAGTAAAACACGAAAAGATTTCGAAGAGCAGTTGAGCGAAATGAATAGCGCCTTGAGAAATAGGTTTTAATGTGAACACCAACAAAAGTAGAACAAGAGAAATGGAATGTAATCGACTTATGTAACGTGATCCTATGAGACTGATTAGGGAACAGAATACTGAAAATTGGAAGATCGATTTTGTTATAAATATGTTAGGATACAACCACTAATATTAGGGACGTAATCCACAGCAGCGCGTTTCTGGAGTCAACCTCCTATCACCTGCCTAAGTTGATCCAACATAAAACGCAGTTCAGAAGCACTCAAGCTCAAAATATAAAATCAAAATTATTTGGACACTAAGTCCTCGTCGTATTTATAAAATAGCAACAACAGATCCCCTGCTCCATTTATCCATGTTACCGCCCATCCACCGAAGCATTCCTTTCGTAATGCGGCAAATACCGGTCGCATCAGCTGCCTGTCCGTGCACCACTAGTTCGTGAACAAGTGTACAGCTATGACAGACTACACTGAGCCATCCGACGTTCCGTGCCGTTCCAAAGATGTTGGAAATGGCATGGGGAGACAATGCCAACTAATTATCTGTGGAAAATCGTTCACATTTATCGCACTAACGCCAAACTTAAAAAAGGTCTAAAAACCGTTGAAGAAAAGATTACCAGTCTCGCCAGTTTGTGTCTTAAGTATGTTATCAATTTTAATGCGCGTTGCAAGGATAGGCAGCAGATGTGAAACGCGTGTTTACCGCCTTACCGCGCTGGTGGATGTGCGGTAACATGGATAAGCGGAGCAGAGAATCTGGTATTGTCATTTTTCAATTAAGAGAAAGACTTCGCGTCCAAGTAATTCCATTTGTTTTTGTATTTTGTTCTTGACTGAGTTTGAAGTGCATTTTGTGTAGGATTAACTTAGACAGCCAGATGATGGGAGCCTGACTCCCGAAACACGTTGCTGTTGATTATGTTCCCCATATTAGTGTTTGTACGCTAAAGTATTAATAACGATTGCCTAACAATGCTACCTCTGGTCCTCAAGATTGAATATAATAGAAAAAATTGCTGTTGAGGTAGCAAAATAACTAATGGCGACCAAAG
Source organism: Schistocerca americana (assembly GCF_021461395.2). Classification (NCBI taxonomy): domain Eukaryota; kingdom Metazoa; phylum Arthropoda; class Insecta; order Orthoptera; family Acrididae; genus Schistocerca; species Schistocerca americana. The sequence continues at coordinate 314,799,454 of NC_060122.1, forward strand.
TAGAGACGATATAAAATGCAGACTGACAATACGAAGAATAACATTGGTCAAAAGCAGAAATTTGTCAGTACTGAATAGGAATTTAAATGTTAGCAAGTTTTCTGTTCGGAAAACTTTGGTGTGGCGTGTAGCGTTGGCAGGAGGTGAAAGTGGGCGATGAACAGTTCATACTAAAAGGGAATATAAGCTTTTGAAATATGATGCTACAGAAGAAAGCTGAAAAGTAGATGGGTAGAGAGAGTAACTAATGACGAGGTATGGGGTCGAACTGGGGGGAGGGGGGGGGGGGAGGGAGGAAAGACGTTTATGAAATAACTTCATTAAAAGACGCAGAGACGTAGCCTAAAACAGCTTGCACCAGGATAGACTAGCGTGCAGAGCTGCAAGAAACCAATCTTCAGCCTGAAGACCAAAACAGCTCTGTACGTTAGTTCCAATAATTAAACTACACACTGAGGTGACAAAGCAGGTGGGACAGTTCTGTGCACGTATACAGATGGCGGTAGCATCGCGTGCACAAAGTATAACACGGTCGTGGTTACACGACCAGAATTAGGACTTTCAACGCAGAATGGTAGCTGGAGCTATATGCATGGGTCATTCTGTTTCGTACATCGTTAGGAAATTGAGTATTCCGATATCCACAATGTCAAGACTGTGCCGAGAACACCAGATTTCAGGCATTACCTTTCACCACTTTCTCTTCCCCACCCCCACAACCCGCTCCCCTCCCCTATGAATTATCGACCTCGCCGTTGGTGAGGAGGCTTGCATGCCTCAGCGATAGAGAGAGCCGTACCGTAGGTGCAACCACAGCGGAGAGTACCGGTATCTGTTGAGAGACCAGACAAACGTGTGGCTCCTGAAGACGGGCAGCAGGTAGGACACTTTATGGGGCATCAAGGGATCACCAATTTAGCATTTTAGGGAAGTGTGGAGGGCAAATATCGTAGAGTGAGACCAAGAGATTCAAAAGGATGTGGGTTGTAGTAGTTAGAGATGAAGAGGCTTGCATAGGATACAGTAGCATGGAGAGCTTCCTGAAACCAGTCTTTGGACTGAAGGCCAGAACAACAACAGCAGCCACCTCTCACCACAGACAACGCAGTGGCCGACATAACCACCGATAGAAGCGGCGTTTGCTTACAGTTGTCAGGGCTAAGAGACAAGCAACACAGCGTGAAATAACTGCAGGAATGAATGTGGGACGTACGACGAACGTATCCGCTAGAACACTGCTACGAAATTCGGCAGTAATGGGCTATGGCAGCAGACGACCGACGCGAGTGCCTTTGCGAGCAGCATTACCATATCGGTTGGACCCCAGACGACTGGAAAACCGTGGCCTGATCAGATAGTCCCACTTTCAGTTGGCTAGAGCTGATGGTAGGGTTCGAGTGTGGCACAGATACCACGAAACCATGGACCCAGGATGTCAAAGAGACACTGTGCAAGTTGGTGGTGGCTCAACAATGGTACGGGCTGTGTTTACAGGAAATGGATTGGGCTACTTGGAGACCATTTGCAGCCAATCATGAATTTGATGTTCCCAAAGAACGTTGGAGTTTTTATGAATGACAATGCGCAATGTAATTGGGCCACAACTTTTTGTGATTGACTTAAACATTCTTGACAATTCGAGGAAATTATTTGGCCTCCCAGATCGCCCGACATGAATCTCACTGAACGTTTATGGAACGTAATCTAATGTTTTAGTTCGTGTACAAGTCCCTGCAGCTATAAAACTTCCGCAATTATGGATCGCTATAGAGGCACCATGGCTCAATATTTCGTCCAACGACTTGTTTAGTCCATGCCACGTCGAGTTGCTGCAGTAAGCCGGGCCAAAGGAGATCCGACACGGTATCGGAAATTGTCCCGTGACTTGTCAGCTCAATGTAAGGTGCAACTACATCTCGCACCATCTCTGGGTTGTCGGTGCGGAAACCGAGCCGCCAGTGGGGGACTAAGTCGCCGCGCGAAGCCAAGCAGCGCGCACTAGCAGTCAGCTTGCAGAGCGATGCAAAGCTAAGCGTTGGGGTGTGGAGGGGAGCGGAGCGGAACGCACAGGGGCTGCGCGGACAGCAGCGAGGTGAAGCGTGCAGCGCAGCGCGCACAGCCGATATCGGCGCGAAAGCGTGGAGCGACTCGACGCCTCGGCTGGCGCGACGCGCCGGCCACACTTCCTCGCTGCTTCCTGCTGCTCGCCGTCTCGCCCCAATGGCAGCGCGAAAAGTCTCAGCCGCATCATAACGCCCGCTAATACCGCGCCGTAGCGGTAAAGCTGCCACAAGTTGCTATTACCACTATGATTTTCGTCTCTCCTCTAGGACACAACAGGCAAAAGTTACGCAGCCAGCAGAGCGGGGTTCGAATTCCGTCATTCCACTATCATTTACGTTTTCCGCGCTTCCCGTAACTCACTTTAGAAGAAATCTAGGATGAATTCTCTGAAAATACCAAGGCCTTGTTGGATTCCAGTGTTCTACAATTCTTGTCCTCCGTCTCTAATGACCCTGTCAAATAGGGCTACATTTTTCTCGTTTAACATTCACAAGTGCACAGTAAATTGTAACGAGTAGCGTTCTGAAGTATTTCTTGTTAAGGTACGCCGTGAGTGATTATACAGGGTGTTCCGAAACATGAGGATGGAGCAAGGAGAAAATAAAAAGCATACGAACACAGGCAAGGGAGGCATTCCTGGCCAAGCGAAGTCTAAAAATGGTTCAAATGGCCCTGAGCACTACGGGACTTAACATCTGAGGTCTGCAGTCCCCTAGAACTTAGAACTGCTTAAACCTAACTAACCTAAGGACATCACACACATCCATGCCCGAGGCAGGATTCAAACCTGCGACCGGAGCTGTCGCGCGGTTCCAGACTGAAGCACCTAGAACAGATCGGTCACAACGGCTGGCTCTTGGAGATACTCCATCCGCAAGTACACGACATATTGTACACGTGTTTGGCATCAGACATAGCGTTGTGCATAATGTGTTACGTGACCAGCAGTTTCGTTTTTTCCATCTTCAGAGTGACAGCACTAGCATCTGCTGAACCATGTTCCCCAGCCGTGGAGTTCGCGCAATGATTTTACAGCAAGTTGTCCTGCACCCCTTATTTCCGGTCGAGGTCCTGCACACCGACGAAGCTTTGTTTAACTGTGACGGTTGTTTCAGTATCCACAATCCGCATGTTTGGGCACTTCTAAATCCAAAAAGTACTCGTCCTCGTGCTCATTAACAGCGATTCGAGGCCTGCGTTCCCGATGAATGGTTGACTTGGCCGTACATTCTTCCACTCCGCCTCAACGGATGGAAGTGTAGCACGTCTGCATAACATGTGTTGCCAGAACTGCTGTAGGATGTACTTCTGAATGTTAGACAAAGGACGTAATCCCAGCAAGATGGGGCGATAGCCCATTTCAGCATTGCCGTAAGCAGTCATCTGAGAGTCATCTTCGGGAATCGATGGATCGGACGAGGTGACCCGGTGGCGTGGCCCCCCAGGTCTCTGGACTTCTGCTTCAGGGGGCACATCAAGCAGTGGATCTACGAAACCGTTGTGAAAAAAGAAGCCCTCGTCGCTAGAACTGCCGTCGCTGCTGGTACCATTGAGAACATGCCAGGAATCTTCGAATGGACACGCCAGTCAATGATTGACGGCGTACTGAGCGCATAGAAGCCAATGATCGCGCTCTAGAGCAGTCCCTGTGAACGCCACTGCTATAGTTAGCATGCTAAACTACCTCCTGTGCAAACGTCCCTAGTATCAGAAATTGCGGTCAGGGGCCACATGTACCATAGCTAAATACTGTATATTTATTTTGATGTTCTCTACCTCCTGTATTAATCTGAACAAATAGTTTCGCAACACCCTTTATGTACTATGAGAATCACTGAATGAAATAGGTGTGCCATCATATGTGATCTTGGAAATTCAGTCATTATACAAAAATTAAAAAATAAGTATTCGTGCTATAATTAATGGCTCAGAATCTTCCGATACTAATCAAGGAGTTAGACCAGGCTGCCCATTGTCCCTATGCTTTTCAATGCTTGTATTGACGATATCATTCATTGATGGTTGATTATGATGAACGACACATCAAGAGCCGATAGTTTCAATTTCGTGGTGCTGATATTTCATGTTTATCAACTTATAATAGGAAAATCTCAAGAAAAGGTTCAACCTGTAATACATAAATTGAGTCAAATTGCCGCTTAATACTAAATGAGAATAAAAGTAAACACTTTTCCGTTCCTTGCAAATTATTAGTTTCAACTAGGACAACAGTCTTTAAAACTATGGGCCTTCAAGTTAATTCCTGGCAGCAGCCTGTAATCTGAATAGGAAATCTGGTAAACCAGTCGTGGCAGATGGAGTGGATGCACCTGGGTTGTCAAAATTAAGTCTACACATATTCGATTCTACGTCCTTAGAAATACTGAATGGTTTTATGACCATACGAGAACAATATTCCTTCATCCGATGATTTTGTGCTATTCTGGACAGCCGGGATGTTTTAAACAATTATTTACTGTAACAACATTTTTCTCTGTGCAGATCGTACTCGTATATCTCTGATTAAAAAGGTAGTGCCTTAGCAAACATTCTAGGCCATTGCATTTCCCAATACACCGTATCACTATTTGATGTACGATCTGAATCAATTACCTTCAAGGCTAAAGCCGTATTGTTCCACACTTCACGATGGTCTGTACCAAACTGGCCTTGCAGGAAGACTTGTGCAGTAACATCATTGTATTTACTATATACTTTATAAGCGTACAGCCCCTTCATTTTGTCCTCCATTTTCCACCGTATTCAATAAATGGTAGCCAGTCAGACGATGCTTCTTCAGTGGAACATTAACAAGAACATCAGCAGCATTTTTTGTCAGAGCATGAACAAACTGAACGCTTCTTTCTTGTATCTGACAGATAATCTTGTCTTCCTCCTAGTTAAATGCGCAAACTCCAACACCACTCAGAAACAATTCCCTTCCTTTTCTGGTTAGTTGTTGCCTCAATCTTCTCCAGAATTCTCTTAACGCCACTTCGTCCCAAAGTATAGTACACAGATTGGAAATCTATTGTGCTCTTCTAATCCAATGAACAACAACACACTCACTGTTGGGTACAAGTTGTTACTGTAGGGCACAAATGGTTTCGAAGAAAAATGCTGATCTTGGGCGTTTCTGACTTTAACCAATGAAAGGCGACATTACTTTGCAAATCACTTGGATGACTTTCAAAATTGCTCAGTGAAATTTTTCGTGGAATCGTCGGAAAAATACAAGGTGAATATTTCTCTGTGAAAGCAGTTTGGTTCTACTGAAGGTAAAACTGGACGGTTTCTATTTCTAAATAAAAACATTGTTATGGAAGCACTAAGTAACATTTTCGATTATTCTTCGGTAAATTTTTGTTAAATTTTACACTTCGAAGAGTACAAAGCACAACACGCAATTAGTATCACATCCACAATTACGTCAGCTATTTCAATCATTCAGCTACAGGCACGCATAAAGGCACTTCAGGGATTTGAACCGATAAGAGCCAAAGCTGTTCCAGATGGACAAATAATTGAACAAGCAAGAGTGTAGATATCTAGAGTGCAATTTTAAATTTCCCAAGTCACATGATGTGGAGTTAAAACTGACGAGATTCAAACATTTCTGAGGATCATACAATGTATGTACGGTAAGAAACGTTAATTAAACGTTAGAGCCTTGCCTTTACTGCTGTGTGGTAGCGAATGTTAAATCCAAACATCAGACCAATTACGACAAATTGCGCCGTCAGATTTTAACTTCCTCCGCTTTGTAGCGGCATATTTGTTACCAGACCATAAAAGAAACACCTACATTAGACGAGAACTAACATCATTACAATCGTAACTGAAAAATACAGCCTGAACTGGAAAGACCATGCCGAACAAAAATAGAAGGGTAACTAAAGTTGCAATATTATTAAAGGAATGGAAAAGAGGAATGTTTGACTTCCCTTAAAACGATGCCGTGAACAATTCTGAGGCGGGACGGGTCAAAGGGCCTTGTTCTTGAATATGATTATACACTGAAGCGCGGAAGAAACTGGTACAGGTATGCATATTCAAATACAGGCAGATACGGCGCTGCGGTCTGCAACGCCTGTACAAGACAATAAGTTCAAATGGCTCTGAGCACTATGGGACTTAACATCTATGGTCATCAGTCCCCTAGAACTTAGAACTACTTAAACCTAACTAACCTAAGGACATCACACACATCCATGCCCGAGGCAGGATTCGAACCTGCGACCGTAGCAGCCGCGCGGCTCCGGACTAAGCGCCTATAACCGCTAGACCACCGCGGCCGGCAAGACAATAAGTGTCTGGCGAAATTGTTAGATCGATTACTGCTGCTATAATGGCAGCTTACCAAGATTTCAGTGAGTTTGAACGGGATGTTATAATCGGCGCGAGCGATGGCACACAGCATCTCCGAGGTAGCTATGAAGTGGTGATATTCCGATACGACCATTTCACGAGTGTGTCTTGAATATCAGGAACCTGGTAAAACATCAAATCTCCGATATTTCTGCGGCCGGAAAAAGGTCCTGCAAGAAAGGGACCAATGATGACTGAAGAGAATCGTTCAACGTGACAGAAGTGCAGCACTTCCGCAAATTGCTACAAATTTCAATGCTGGGTCATTAAGAAGTGTCAGCGTGCGAACCATTCAACGAAACATCGTTATGGGCTTCGACGCCAAAGGCCCACTCGTGTACCCTTGCTGACTGCACGACACAAAGCTTTACGCCTCGCCTGGGCCCGTCAACACCGACACTGGACTGCTGACGACTGTAAATATGTTTGCTGGTCGGACGAGTCTCGTTTCATATTGTATCGAGCTGATGGACGTGTACAAGTATGGACACAACCTCATAAATCCATGGCCCCTGCATGTCAGCGGGGGCTGTTCAAGCTGGTGGGGGCTCTGTGATGATGTGGGGCGTGTGCAGTTGGAGTGATAGGGGACCCTGATACGACTCTGACAGGTGACATGTACGTAAGCATCCTGTCCGATCACCTACATCCATTCGTGTCCATTGTGCATTCCGACGGACTCGGGCAATTCCAACAGGATGCGACACCCCTGAGGTTCAGAATTGCTACAGAGTGGCTACAGGAACACCCATCTGAGTTTAACAATTCCGCTGGCCACCAGGCTCCCCAGACATGACCGTTATTGAGCGTATCTGGGATGCTGATGCCTTGCGAAGTGCTGTTCAGAAGAAATCTCCACCCACTCGAACTCTTATGGATTTATTGACAGTAGTACACCTTCGTGATCCGCGATGAATAGCGGCGGTCAGAATTTGCGTCTCACCCTGGCTGTTAGGATGTTGCATATAAACCGTTCCTTTTGCTGAGCTCGTTTGCATTCGGAAATCAGGTAACGGAGTTTCGCAGCCTCTGAGGCTGTCTGCACCATTATGGACGAAATTTTGGGCACGGAAGCACGAATAGACTCGCCCTAGTGCCCATATAACTGAGATCACATACGATGTAAACCTGCGTTTGTGTATAACATCTGCATTAGCGCAGTTTGTCCATCAAAAGAGTTTACTCAATTTCACACCTGTTAGAGTTATGAATACTACAATTCCAGTAATGCTAAACCAAAAAAGTACTATCGCAAATGTAAGGTCTTCGTATGTGTCTCGTCGCCAGAGGTATCTCACCACATTTGAATGAATCCGCTAACCACGATAAGACACGCGTTACGTATGACTCAGAGATGATGTCACACAGACTTGGTTATTCTTTCTGACAGTTAGGAAGTAGTGCTCTAGTTGCAGCCGCGTGAGATCAAAATGTGTTGTAAAATCTTTCATATCGTCGTAGGTATCAGATAGCATTGAAACGATTATACAGTACTACAGTTTATACGGCAAATTCAAAATTACGACGTAACATTAGATCAGAACTTGAATTATTTCTGAGTTCTGTTAAGCAGTGTGGCTCAGTATTCAGTCTGCTCTAGACTTCTGAATACCACTTACATGAATAACCTGTCGATAAATTTTATCAGAAAAAATACACTGAGACAAAAAAATATTCCAAAGTGTATAAATACACGCATACACGAGGTACGTATGAGGAACTCTTATGTTTCTTTTTGTATGCTGAATACTTATCTGTGCAAGGAGTTACGATGAACCGTTATCCAATAACATAGTAAAGAAACTTTACATATTATGTTGCGTGCTGTTTTTATATCCTTCAAGTGGCAATTATTTTCATACTTTTGTAGTTGTATGTGACCATTTAATTAGATCTATCATAAGATTTTCCACGAAGTTTTTGTCAATACGTACTCCTTGACACTTTGAATGTGCTATCCTATGTAGATTTATCGCTGACGTTAGGTTTATTACAATATGACTATGTATCAGCTGTGTCTTTTCAATACTTTTGAAGTAAGTCTGTGTGAAACCAGTCATTAACTTTTACTAAAATTGAAGTACTGTACTACATGCCCTGATTTTCTTCCACAACTTTAAAAATTCTATAATCATATGTAAGAGAAAAATTTTGTTTTTGATTAAAATTGTGGATCCTTTACGTATAAAGAAGCGCTACCATGCTGAATTCCCTTGTCCCAATACACACGAAATGTCAGTCTGTATCAACTGCTGAATCTACTTAGTTTAACTCTGTGCTTCATTTTCCTTCAATAAGACCTAACTCAATCATATGCCGAACCACTAATTCTACACGAACTCATTTCTATAACAAGATGTTTTATCTGACATTATAATCCCTTGGTAAGATACATAAAATCTCCAATGATGATGATATTTTGATACTGCGTCCCTGGATTGTTTGATCATGTGGTCTTTGAGTAACTACACTCCATAGATGAATTTTTAGGTATGAAGTGACTGTAAAAAAATACTTATATTGTGTAAAGAAAATATGTTAAACTGATACGTTCCACATCATTATGAAATGTCGTATTCGTGATTCATGGAACAAGTACTAATGTGATGTAATGTTTCAGTGCAGACTCCTGAAGCGGAAGTAGTACTTCGGTAAAAATCCTATTATTTAACATGCGACTTCCTCAAAAACTATTAGGTTATCACGGAAGCACATAAACCTACCATTTAGCGTATATACAGTGTAGAACCACCATTTCGACACAAGGGGCTAGAAACTTCCTTCACAATAATTTTCCTTCCCATTCTCAAGGTTTCTTTTTTTCAAATATACGGGAATAATAACCATTATGTTTTGTTTCACCGCTAATTAACAACACGTCTGCGGTAGTCAGGCCAACTACAGCATTTAATCACTTTCGGTGGCCTAAGTAATGATCACCCAAACTAACTACAGTTGGGTGAATTCAAGGATGCTACGTTGGAGACTTAATGGTAAGAGACAGCAAGTGAACAAAGAATATCATAGGACTTCATGTGATCTTATGACCTAAGGACTTCACGTGGGTAGTGTTTTAAGCAGGAAAAATAAACATTAAAATTAGCGGAACGTTAAAGAGATTAGATTTCTCCTTTGTTGCTGAGCATATGAATCTACGTAAAACTTTTTCCAAGTATCATCTGCAAAACCTAGAAGTGTAAAATAATAACTGTGGAACATCTTATAGAAACAAGAGGCTACATTTGAAATTCTTGGAATACGCAGACTCCTAACAGCCCTCCATATTTACTTCGAATTCTGTCGTCCTCCGTAATGGCTGATAATGTCCGATCGTCAATACGCGATATTTTCACGGAGAGAAGAGTATGTCAGTGAACTTCTTGAGGCTATACAGTGGATTTGGCCACCTTCTGAACGTACATTAGGTTCGGAAGTGGTGAAGGATGCGATTGTATTTGTACAATATTCGAAAGAAAATTATTGGTACTCGCTGACGTAAGCACAGTTATTCTCAGCATCATTTTTTCGCTGTCAACCGAAGTTAATATCTTTCAAGAAACGTGTTTTCGAAGTCGTTTATGAGACATTACTCGAGATCAAAACGTACTTTAGCAGTAAAGCACATCACAATATAGGCATATGCATACTGATAAAATTCTCTCCTGTTTCCAACCGCACCAAGACGCTTAAAATCCACTTGACCCGAATGGAAGCTCGAGAGAATTTTGTCAGTACATATCGCCGCGAAACCATGCATTCGTACGTATGACCACTGGCTAAAAAGTTGGAAAGTAAAGTCCCGAAAACGTACAGGTACTTGGGGACAAAATAATAGCGCAGGTGGACAAAATTGGTGAAGACAGGCGGCCGTGACAATTCTAAACATAGTGTCACAAAACAACTTGCTGTTTTCATGTTTGTATTATATTATTTTGAGGCATAATATAATACAAAGACGGAAACATATAATTAATCATCATTATTAATTATCTGTAGCACTTCATAATTCACGTATTTTTCACAATTGCAGCGTCTTATTGAGTTACATGTATTTTCTTTTGTGAAAAACTAACCTTCTACATTACAATAAAAAATACTGTGAAATCAAGAGGAGGGGTATATGTCATTCATTTCATCTGCAAGTCAAGACCAATGGTAAGTCACTTCCAGGGGCTCCTGCTATAGGGCCTTCGGCTGGAGTCTGTCCATGTCCGTCGTCAGTGGAAGCGCAGTGGACAATGGCGACAGTAGGGAGGCGGCTGCATGCTAAGCCGCTGCATCCGGACAAGCTGGTACGCACAGGAGAGTATGAGTATTCCACTCAGGTGATCAGCTATAAATTGAGCACATGGGCTATGCCAGGAGGAAGACGCAACACGAGGAAACGTGTCATGAAATCTGTTCCATGCGCTGCAGTAATAATGGTTCAAATGGCTCTGAGCACTATGGGACTCAACTGCTGAGGTCGTAAGTCCCCTAGAACTGAGTACTACTTAAACCTAACTAACCTAAGGACAACACACACATCCATGCCCGAGGCAGGATTCGAACCTGCGACCGTAGCGGTCGCGCGGTTCCAGACTGTAGCGCCAGAACCGCTCGGCCACCAGCGGCCGGCGCTGCAGTAATACCTAGAAGTCTCACGTACGGTAAAGCTGTTCTTAACCCGAAGTTTTCAGGGGGTTTGTCCTAACCATTCAGAATTCTGAAGTAACCTACAGAACCAGTCATAGATTTACGTGCATCCGGACCACAGCATAACTTGGCACTATTCGCATATTCATATCACTGGCCGAAGTAAAAGAAAAATTTAGGACCTACCGAGAGGTATACCACGAAATTTTGCATTTGTAGCCTGGCACTAATCTACTGAGCCACCGAGTCACACTCGTGTGTTGTGATAAATTAACGATGTAAGTGTTACAAACTGTAGAATTCGTGATTTACATTCCATTATCCTGGCTCATTGTTAAGCATAAATAACCAAATTATTTCGTTGAATTTCTAACTTAAGTTTCAATTTAGATTCTTTTTTATTGGAAAACTTTAAGCGGGTTAAATATAGCGCTAATCATATGCTTTTCCTTTGCTGCAATCCATCACTGCGACGTAATTTCAATAGCTTTATCATTGCATGAGTTCATGGTCTCAAACAGTTTATCTTTCGAAAGATAGGATCGTCATGGTAGACATGACTTAATACGACAATGAAATTTAGTTGCGTGACTACCGCATACGTGGGGATGTGTGTAGCTGTTTGACCATGTTGAGCGATTTGAGCTATTAAATATCAATATAACATTTTATTCAATGCAGTCCTGACTGACACGAGTCCATTGTTATCTGTTTCTGGGTCCAGATACTACAACTGTTTCCTGCCATTTGTCCGACATCGAAATGTGTCTGAGCCCTCCACCAGACACGATCTAGAGCTGGAGTCTGATTTAAATTAGGTAGCATTTGCCGTTTAAGTTTCAAAGTACCGATATCACGACAAGTATTGCCTGCAGGGAGCTTTCACAGAGTTTCGTTCTTACCGGCGATAGAAGATCGCTTTAAAGACTGTCTTCTACAGAACTGATAAAAAAAGTCGTAAAATCACATACGATATTCATTTCTGCAATGTCTCTAAGCAAGGCAAAAATCTGTTCTTAACTTCAATTAGGGCCGGAGTTATGCTTTTTCTTGAAATAGGCAAAAAGTTCTGTTCCGGAAATGTTTTCTACCTGAGATCTCATAGGCGCAATGCTTTTTGTAGTTGAAGCGATGACACAGTATAACAACAACGCCGGGCAATCGTGTACGGGTGGCAGAAGCACCCCAACCCGTTAGCTGTCAAATGCGAACTACTTTAAATCTAACTGCCTTCCATGTGTACAACATTATCCGTTGTTTACGTCTTCAAGTACAGACAATTTTTTCCCTTTACTTTAGCCTCAAAGCTGGGATGCTTCCGGTCTTGCTGGACTAAAAATCAATCCGGTTAACTTGCAGTTAGTGACGCTATGTGCACTTTCTGATGCCGACATTATGGCCATTTCGTTGATGATGAACATAATTTTATCTGCATTGGATTTATTATAGGAACATACTTTACAAAACAATATTATTGTTTATAGCGGAGAACGGTTTGTCTTGTAGATCCTAATGCAGACCATATTTTTTAATTACTTAATTATATTATCAACAAAATATCAATTTTTGTAGTAGTTTGTATTAAGCATACCTCTTGTCTTCTCATTCTCAGAAATCAGTCCTCCCGGAATGAGAGAATTTCAATCTGTCACCAACGTGTGGGTCGTTTTATAGTTAATGCACAAGTTATTAATTTAACTCTTAGTCGACTTAATAATGTAAGACCAGATGAAATAAAAGTTTTTTTGAGGTTTACCGACGACATTGTATTTGCTACAGACAGCAGAGGATTTGGAAGGACAGTTGAATGGAATGAATAGTGTCTGGAAAATTGTTGGAAGTATGCATCAACGAAAGTAAAACAAAGGTAATGGAATGAAGTATAACTAAAACAGGTAATACTGAAGGAATTAGGAAAAGGACACAAAATACGAGGTCGTGCTGGTAAGCAATACCTCAATTTTTTTTACACGAAAACTATTACAGTTTAGCTAAAACAAACGTTATTAACATTCTATATCTTTATTTTTCATGACTGTATATTTCTTTAGGTAGTCACCCTCGCGACGAACGCGGTCCTCCCAACGGGAGACCAGTTTGTTGATACCGTCACTGTAGAATGTTTGACTTTGTTGGCGGAGCCACAACCTCACCTCTCCTTTAACCAATTCATCGCTATCAAAGTGAAGTCCTCAAAGGAGTTCTTTAAGAGCTGGAAATAGACGGGACGAAGTCGAGACTGTATGGAGGATGATCGATGGCAGTGAACCCAAGGCGTCCGTTTGTTGCAAATGTCGCAGCTCTCTTGCACTGTCAGGTTGAAGGAGAGGGTGCTCCATGTTTGGACGGACTCTTAGAATTCGAAATTCTATTACAACACTGCTTCTAACATGCCGATATAGTTACGTTACACACTGGAACACTTATAGCGATTAGAAGTAGCTTAATATTATGTAACTGTGTGTCTACAGTTATGGAGTGTGTATTCTTTGTTATTTAAAGTCCTTGATTTGTGACAGGAAAATTAGAGTTTCGTATAATCACAGAGAGAGACGAAAAAAGTAAAATGATTTGTTAAAAATGATAAATTATTATGTTTATGTGCATGTGCATAAAAAGAAAATGTTTATTGAAAGCTGGTTCATGCTTAGGGTACTTGTATTTGTAATATATAAAAGATGTAGCGAAGTCCCTCTGCAACGGAAGTGGCATAGCGCGATGTAAAAGGTGGTTTTGGCGGTTGAACTGAGCGAATCCTTGGTGTGAACAGTACGCAGTTGTGGCTAGCCGTAGCACAGTACACTTCGACGGTGCTAAGAGAGGCAATTGGAAGCTACTTTACAATGGAAATTTACCTCGGATGTAGATCTGGCTTTTATTTGGTATTCTCGGCGAAAACGAATCGTTCTAATGTGGTGCAAATCCGATGCCAAGAAGAGATTTTATAGGTCTATACATCAAGAGCCGTGAGTACAGTTAGCCGCCATGTCTCTTGCCACCAATGTTCGCCACTGCTTCACTAACTTCACACAATCAGTAATATATATGGGCATGGACCAGTTAATTTGTGTGTGGCTTGAATGATAATCACAAAAACAAATTTGTCTCCAGAACCATATTTTCTGTCCTGATCACGAACCTATGCAGGGTCCTCACAAAAGTGCTGCTAAAACCGAGTACCCTGATTTAAATGAACGATCCTTGCGTTCAAGTGTTTTAAAGTGATTTTTGCCTAATGTGAAAGGAGTAGTAAAAGTTAAAGTTACAACCACAAAAGTGAAGTTAGATAGGATTTTCTAAAGTATCCTTAGTTTATTAAAAAGTATAATTTTGTAGGAATACAGTGCAAGATTGTGTAAATATTATTGGCTAAAATACCTGCTTCACAGGTGATAAAAAGGCAAGTTAGTTAAGCTTATTTTCCAAAATAGTATGGTTTGACTATCATGGATGGTTCCTTTTTTTAAAGTTAATTAAGCACAGTTTTGTGTTTTATTGTCTTACAAAGTAAATTATGAACTACTCCAAGTGAAGTGAATGATTATCTTTTTGAGTTAGTCTTTTTACTGTAATAATCAGAGGGAGCTGACTAGAGAAACTATACTAGTTTATGGGTCCCCCATCATATTCTCCACGTATTAAAAAAATTGAACTATTACTGTTGCTAAGGGAAACTGATGCATGTAGAGCAGCTCAAACAGTGTATTTATGTGATTATTCGCCTTCATTGATTTTTTTTAATGTCAGTTAAGATTTCGAAATTTAGTTCTGCACTTCATGCAGTAACATTTCAGTATTTGATTAAGTAATCCTCTTGACTGTAGCTGTCATTAGTATGAGTTTGGTGAAAAATACTTCTTATAATTTACTGATGTGTGCTTTGTTGGTAACTGCTGCTACACACAGTTCAGAGTGTACTGTATCAGTTTGCATCCTGTTTGCTATTCAAAGTGAAATCTCAACGAAAGTAACTTCAATAACCAATATTCAATTTTCTAAAACGTATATGTCCAGATTAATGTGCCTAATTGCGTTGGCCACCGTTCATTTTTTTTTATTCAGTTATGATTTTATCACTTTCATTAACTCCCAAGTTTGAAGTCCGATTGGTGTTTTTCTGTTAATTTCACCAAATTCAAAATTGTAGTCCGATACCTTTGTCCATTAGACACACGCGCGGTCAATCTTCAAAATCCTCCCAGAGAATAACATTAGCTTGTTTCACGGCAAGTTAGCGTTCCAACACCGCCCAGTTACATGTCACAATTTCAGCGACAGAGGGCTGCAAGTATGTAGACATGAAGAATAAAGTAATAGATTGTTAAAGTTTGTTTCATTTAAAGGCAAAGATTTTTCATACAAAAAATTCAGAGGCATTACTTCTCAGCACGCTTTTGTATTAGATGAGTTTTGCTATTTGTGCAGCAAGGTAGCTGAAGATGGTCGAAACAGACAGGATATAAAATTTAGATCAATAACATTTGTTAATGAGAGGAAGTTTTTTTATTCTTTTTCCGAGGTTCCTGTCTCTAGAGCACACTTCTAGTGAAGTGAAATGTAAACAATCAGCATTTCAGACGAGAAGATAATAGAAGCATTTAGTATGTGGCGCTACAGAAGAACACTGAAGGTTAGCTGGGTGGATCGAGCAACTGATGAGGAGTTACTGAATGGGACAAGGGAAAAAAAAACGTGATTAAAAGAAGGCATCCGTTGATGAGGCACATTCTGAGACTTGACTAAATCGTCAAAATGATGAGGAGAGAAGTGGAAGAGGTAAAAATTGTAGCGAGATACCACGGGATGAGTGCGAAAGCGGTTTCAAATGGATGTGAGTTGCAGTAGTTATTAAGAGGTCAACACAGGATGAAGTATGTGAGGATTCGCATCAAACATCTTCGCATTGAAGACCACAACAACAACCACAGCAGCAGCAACAACAACACATACGTAAGCCATTTTTAATAAAGTATGTAAGTAAATCGCACAAAATAAAAATAAAAACTTGAAACACTTTCACAATAAAAACGACCACCTCCTTTCTCATGTTTTATTATAAAAGAAAGACAGGAGTCTTTTCGGCATTACACCCTAACCTGTAGGGTGTGTAGTCTCTGGCTCACGGAATGTGGAATCCAGGAGACAGCCATGGGCAGATGGACTAATGTCCCTCCTTTGTTTTCTTCGGGTTCTGTACGTAGCGTTGCAGTACACGACAGTCGACCTACCTGGCGTGACAAGACAGGATTCAGGATTTCTGGACCCGCGGCTCCAGGACGTTCCATGAGAGGCCCTCGCTGGCCAGTCAGGTGGACCACGTCCTCTGAAGTCTTCACGCAGCGTCCTTTTCGAGTTGGTATTCCCCTATTAAGTCAGCTCCGTTGCTGTTTCATCATCTGCTTCATCTTCCCATGTACTTGCGTGTGGCTGTGACCAGCTCCTACAAGGCGGCTGGCTGGATTTCTGATGTAGTTCCTGCGACTCTTCTTTCTTCTCGTATATTTCGAATTCCTTTGAGGAAACATTTTCTCAGGTTTGTTCCATATACATCCCCCTTTCAGTGTTGCATGGACTTTTTATTATGGAAGAGATTTCAATCATCTTCCGTCACTATTGTCTGTTGATTGCATTCTCATACCATATGACCAATTTTCGTTTACAATCTCATTCACATGAGTTGTTAGGTCTTCGGTTTACTCTTTATGTATGATACATATGCAGAATTACGTCTGTTTCTGTACTAGATAAAGTAAGAACTACCTGTATTTATTTATTTAATTGCATTTATTTCACTTTGAACGATTAAGGCCTTGAGGGGCTGTCTTACACCTAACCAGACATCGTTATTGAGTCAACACCACACGTTGTATCGCACATGAGCAATGTATAATAATGATAGTAATAATATGGATAATTTACAGTGTGACATATTGGTTCCCTGCTCGCCAGAAAGAAAAGTACTGGGATATGCCATGAGGGAAGCTACGTTTTCAACAATAAACTTTTAATCTCCTGTTGGAAGCAGAATGGCTTTGGATAAGACGCAGGTTACAGTGAAGTTTGTTCCACCGTAGTATGGGTGAAATGGAGCAGCAGATGGATAAAGATTTAATATTTTCAAGGTAAACCAAGATCCTGAATGTATTCGATCTGGCCACTGTTAGTCGATTGTTTTATGTCACAAACCGGCTTCACGGCAGTTTCCTTCGCACTTTTAGGTACTTAAAAATCTGTAGCAGGTGCCTGGGCTCCCATGCTTTCACGGTGTCATGCTGCTCAGCTTAATTTTCTTCCTGTAAATCTTAAGGGTAATATAGAGCACAGCGGAAACCGAACACGCACTCGAAAAGGAGTGAGACCACAGCATGATGTTCCGTCTATGATGTTATTAAAAAACTGAGGACAAATACAGGTATGGGAGGGTTGGCGAAGCAAAAAGGAAACCGGTCGTGCTTTTTAAAAAAGAAAGATTCCGCCATTTGCATTAAACCTTTTAGGAAGACACGAAAAATTTGCATCTGGATTGCTCGAACGGGAATAGAACGTCGCTCCTCCAAAATGCGACTGCGTCGTCTTGATGAAGAATACTTTGTTTACATCACACACGGACGACAGGAAAGAAATTTAATTTAAACACAGGTGTGACAAGTAAACTTCGGGAATAAAAATGATAGCATCTAATTTCTCTGTGCTGTATCATTATGGCTAAGGAAAGTTACGTGCTAATATTGCAACCGTCCACCGTTTTTAAGATGAACCAGAAACAAATTTATGAATAAGTTGATGCAAGAAAGTGAGAAATTTTCTTGGAGGTACATTCCATGAATCACTTAAACACTTATCTGATATGGAGAACAACATACTAAAAGTTTTACAGCCGAGGAAAGAAATTCACAACATCCTCTTTGCCAGCTGTACTGCTCAAACGCAGGCATTGCGAATGTAATGGCACTTACAGCGCCAACTAAGAGTGGACAATCACATTCGCAGCTGAGGGGCTCTGAGTACTGAGGGATCTCGTAGTTATTAGCTGGAGGCAGCCCATCCAGGCTGCTGCAGTGTGGCGCAGGTGTGCGGGAGCTCATCTGCCTCTTGCAGGAGGCGGCAGCAGAAGGCTGCAATTCCAGTGGTCTCACGCACGTGTGGGAGACGGCCCGCTCCCAGCATGAAACACGTGACCACGTCCTTGCAGGATGCACAATGGCGTCTGTTCTGTTTTTGCCCACAGATACAGTCTGTGATTCACCAGGGGCCATGCGCTGAACGCTACTGACGTGAACAGTGAGACTGTTTAGAAGAAGTGAAGCAAATGTCAGCTCCATCGTAAGTTAAAGAAATATCTTCTCCTCAAGAACTAAGCTAAAATATAGCTTCTTCCGGTGCCTATGTGTCTGTCTACCTAGAGTCTATAACCCTTCATATCCCACCTAAATAGCGCCTTACAGCATGGAATCACACGAGGTTCTCTGCCTTACGCCGTCATTCGGATGCGGTGTGGAGGGACGAGTTGTCAGCAGACCGCCGTCTCAACCTTTGTCACAGTAAGGGAGAGCAGGTTTTGTGGAGAATCACTACGACCTTTACACAGGCGCCCATTTTACTAAATTTGCACGGATCACATTCACAGGAACGCACATGCGCACACACGCCTTTTTATGTTTGGTTGGTTGGAGAGGGCTTTCGAAGACTGAACACATGGTCATCAATCCCTCGTCCAAAATAGTCCATCTTCAGTTAGTGACATCAACCTGAAATTTTATCTAGTTGTGATGTAGCAGAAGTGAAACTGAGGCACTGAAAGCGATATTCAAGCCAGAGATGAGAAATAAATGCATGAGAGACAAAGTACATTTGTCGAGTATGTCTGCCGCCCCCCCACAATGGCTCATCTGCGGCGAGACGCGCCTGCCTCACGGCTGGCACGCTGCAGACACGATGCACTAGGAAAGTATCAGAATAACTGCATGCTTCTAGGCAGGTGGAGAAGAAATCAGTAACTGTGAATATTAAAAGACTGAAAAGTAAAGAACATCAGTAGGACCGCCAACCTGCACTACTAAGCGACAATCCCAGAATCCGGAATCCAGTAGCAGTTTTAGATTTATAATGGCTACCAGGGGCAACAAAAATTTCATTTTCAATGTTTCACGTAATTACTGACTGGATTTAAAAATTTAAAATGTCATAATCTACATTAAGAGGTATAATCTCTCTAGATAAAACGAAATGTACTGACTGACTGACTCATCATCGTCCAGCCCTATCCGCTGACAGAAACATGAAATTTAGAGGTGGAGGAGAGTAGTGTTTAGCCTACCGTCGACATCGAGGTCATTATAGACTGAGCACAAGTAGGATTGGGGAAGGAAATCGGCCGTGGTCTTTCAAACGGACCATCCTGGCATTTGCCTGAAGCGATTTAGTGAATCACGGAAAACCTAAATCAGGATGGCCGGACTTGCGTTTGAACCGTCGTTCTCCCAAACGCGAGTTCAGTGTGCTGACCTCTGCGCCACCTCGCTCGAGATGAAATTTGGAGAGTGTGTTGGTCTTACACTGTAAGAATCGTCCAAGAAGGGATTTTTCGACATTCCACTCCTAACGTGTGAAATACGACATGAAAATTGTTTTGAAAATCCGTCGCTATTAAAGTAATTTTTCAGCTACAACAACGAAAACTATATGTGGTTTCTTGGTCGGAAATAAATACATTTGACCCATACGAGGATGAGAGTTTTTCCGAAAATAAATCCTTATTAATGAACTACTAAAGCACTTTTAAAGCTACATCTGTGGAATTTGGTATTTGACTCCTCGGTCAGAAATAAAAAATACGTGTTTCAGTGTTTTATTTCTTTTTTCATACAACCCTTAAGCGGATGAATATTTTTATGAAAATGTTATATTAAAACATTCTGTAAGTAAATAAATAGTTACTTCTAAATAAGTATGTGTCAGAGGGTGAAATTTTCTAGGAAATATCACCACAAGAGGTCAAAAAGCAGGCTTAACGAAGATTTATGACTCTAGCCACAAAATAGCTTTTTGGTCCGAAGTACAATTAGGAAAGACCGTGTTTCTATGGCCCGTAGCGTCAGACGTTTAGAAGTTAGTTTGTAAACAACATAAAAATTCAAACGTGTGCAGACCATACAGTCTACGCGAGTGAAGCACGCGATCGATAAACAAGTCTTCATTAACGGTTTAACACAATAACACAAGTATTACAGTTACAAAATGCCTGTGTTTTGAGGCAGCAGAACTGAATGCGCGCAAATACCCGTACTTGATTCATCCGGTATTTTACAGTGAGAGCGCTTCACGACCACCAGCAAACTTAACACACAATTTCAAATATTAACGAAACTTTTCTCGCTGGCACTCTACACAAAATGATGAAAGAAGTTCATCGCTTACTACATGTTGGCTGTTCACGCAGAAGAACTTCAGCACTAAACATGACGTTTCAACTTTGTAACTCTTTACTACCGACTATTTGCAACACAGTTTGCACACGGTTTCCACATACGAGGCGCGACAATCAAATAATGCCTTATTTTTTTACTTCCTTTGTATGACCTGCAGCTTGCTACCGTGGCAGTGTGTGACTTTGGTCTTTCCCCACAAACCCAAGTGACGTGCATCTTCACCGTTTCAATCAGGAATAGCAACATGAGTGATTTCCTGTTGTTACTCCTCGTCGCGTCAATGGAATCTCAAAGTGTTGCGCAGAGGTATACCCTCTCCTTTTGTGTGAAACTCTGTGAGAATACTGCACTAACAAACGGGAACCTTCAGCAGGCTTTTGGTACGATGTTTTATCAAAGGCACAAGTTTGTCGTTGGCACAGAATGTTTTTGAAGGTACAATCGTGTTGAAGACGAACACCGTACGGGACGACCTCAAATGTATGTATAGATGACGAAACAGGCAGAATGAGTGAACTTGGACGAGCTGAGAGATCATTAGCATTGCAAACGAACCCAAGTTTGATAGGGTAACTGTTCGCCTGATATTGACTAAAAATCTGGGAATGAGAAAAGTGTGGCAAAATGGTTCCCAAAAACCTCACACAGAAAAAAAAATGTGGCTGTTGATCTGTTGGAAGAAGTGGAATTAAACCAGAATTACTGAACCGAACTGGTGATGAACGTTTGTTTTTCCAGTATTATTCCGAGACGAAACGGGGAAGTTCGCAGTGGTTTTCGAAGGAGTCACCAAGACCAACAAAAGGATTTTTTCTCGTATACTGGAAGATGAGTTCCACAGATGTTATCAATAATGGTAAACACCAGTGTATAAGTGTGTGAAGGCGCAACGGAGTTACTGGAAGCTAATACTAGTATACTTAATATTGTAAGCAACGGTGTTTTCTCTAGCCAGTTTCTTTACTTTATAGTCGTACTTCGCATACCACTGAATGTTCCTGCATAACTATATCGTTTCACGACACGTAGTTCAGAAGACATGACGTCATAATGAGACGCGTGAAAAAAATGCTTTTGCATAACACAGAGTGCAAGTTACCCAGACTAAATTTATCCAAACTTTGATAAGAGTACTTAGCAACTTCCAACAAACTTTAAGCATTATTTCAAACCCTTTCTAAACCTGTCGCTTACATACTTACCGTCAGATATTTGACACATTAACTCATTTGTAAAGTAATCTGACGTTTGAAGCTGTTTCATCCATTGGAGTTATATTTTTTAAACACTCGGGGACTTGCTGGTTGTAAAATAACTTGACATAAGTAATCAGGTCAGCGGGTGGATGGGCGCAACTGAGCAAGCGGCAAGAGTCGCCCTTTCCAAACAATCTCACGCCTGCTCCGTATCTGTATGTTACGTATTAAAGATAGGACTAGGTCATCCCCTCCTCCCCCCCCACCCCCCCCCCCTCTCTCTCTCTCTCTCTCTCTCTCTCTCTCTCTCTCTCTCTCTCTCTCTCTCTCGGGTAACACAAAAATTATTTGCCATCAGCTATTATCAAGAATAATAAAACCTCTTTGCTCGACAGTAAATATTCTCCAAGATTTAAATCCCTGCATCATCCCCTCCTCTCCCCCCCCCCCCCTCCCCCCGATTCCGATCAAAGTTTTCGGGATGTTTCCTCTGGTCATCAAGCTAATGCCGGAACTGGAAATCTCCAGCCAAATATTCACTAAAAGACATTAAAAAATACATATGGATTAACCACATGTTCTTTTACATACAAACACACACACACACACACACACACTACAGCAGTTTTTGGGTATTTTAAAAATGGGTACATTATTTATATTGGACGCGTTCCTGTCACTAGTACAGATAAAATCACGCCAGTTTTTGTCAAACAGCTTCAGCAGCTGCAGTAAATGGTAAGCGAAACACTAAGCGACAGGCGTTTGTCTCCTGCAGAGAACTTTATGTAACAGGTACCAGATACGGCGGCTTTTAAGCAGATCCATTACATTGTGACGTCAGAGGGCTGGTCGTGAGAAATCCCGTCACTTCACAGCCTCCATGTGCAGGGAATGCTCCAGGAACTATGCAGATATGTGTACTATGTCATATTAAGTCTCTCAAAGTCACAATTTTGGTGGCGACATCAGTGAAGCCACCATACTTTTTTTCGCACGGATCGGACTGAACACACAATCGGGATGGTTGTCGACCTTATTCTCAAATTACCAATTAATTAATTCAACAAGGAGCTCTACTAACAGAAGCTAATACTCTTCTGAGGTTGTGGCATTAAATTATATACGGCAGGCCAACAACAACAACTGCAGTTTCCCTGTCTGTGCGTCGATGGCATGCAACAGCATTTTCCAAAAACGAAAACTACATGCAGCTAATCTTATTTGATGCATCGTGAACAAATTTCGGATTACGTCTTTCAGTTTCATTAGTTAAGAAGAAAGAAAAAAAGCGCTTTACACAGTAGCGTGGTGGGTTGTCATAGACATCTGACTAATTTTAATCCAGTTTTATGTATATTAGTTGTGGTGTCAGATAGTGTTAGCTGAAGAGGGTGAGGACCTGTAGAAGCCCCGAAGAAAATACCCGTTGGCGAGAAAAAAGCCCATGTATTGGCTACAGCGTTCACTGGTTAAGAAGCGTATATGTTTGACTAATAGGACTCGGACTCTCGTGGAGGGAAATCATGGTGGCCACTTGTCTAGAAAGCTGGGGAACAGAGAACTCTACGGCAAATTTAATTTACTGGAAGTGCCAGGTAAACCTCAGGGTATTCTGGAATACTGAATTCTGAGAGAATCTAAGGAGACTTAACGGAAATAGATGAGGTAGGCTTGACGGAAATAAATGTTGTGGGTCATTTATTACAAATCACTCAGATTCTGGTTCAGGAAGAATCGGTTTTGGAATCACGTACAAAAAGATGAAAATCATTCATTACTTTCCTGTATCAGATGCCACAGCCACAAATTTAATGAAAGACATTTCATTTTCTACCTTGGACGTACTACTATCGTACATTTACTGCACACGATCGGCTGATTTTGGCGATGAGCCATTTTGGAGCACTTACTCGTAACCTTCCATTTTACACAGACATCCTGTGTGGGTGTATAGAATGAACACCTGTCATTTAAATACACAGGCTGTAAAGGAAAGTATATTTTGAGAGGTGGTAATATGGGCCAAAACAAGAAAAAACTTATCACAACACGAATTGGTTCCATAAGCACTAATACATGAGTCGCACTTGTCCAGAACTGTGAATACGGTTCACAGTAACAACACTTACAGGTCTTTATCGCATGCTGTATGCATGGACAATAACAGATAAATGTGTTCTCATTCGTTTACTGACATTATGTAGGTCATTCGTAATAACAAAGAGCTTGTAGTTGAAGGGATGCGTGTCATAGTTGCGAAAATGGACAAGTACTCATAGCTCATAGCACTTTAGAGCAAATATTTACTGGACTTTTTTCTGATTTTGGTCTTCGCTACTACCTCTCATAATATGGAATACTTTCAACACCATCTACAACTGATGTCTTAGTAGACGAACAAATAAAACGTTTCATACTCGTCGACGATTTAAGCAACACTACCGAACTGCAATGTTTGCTTGCTCGACCGTGGCTTCCTGCGGCATTCCCACCGACCTTTCCATTGCAGGACTGAGTGAGACAGTAATGTACGCATAAAATATTTTATGTACTTTTTAATTCATCACAAATGCAATTACGTTTTTTAATGTTATAAAAAATACAGACTTATTTAAAAGCACAGGTCAGGAGCGACTATCCAGGTTTTTTTACTACTTCATAGCACAGCAGTACTTGTCGAATTCTCAGGCAGCGTCAAGCTTCAAGTTAACAATGATCATAGTGTGAAAGAGCACTGTTGGAAACGTATGTTCTTATTATCAAAGTCTATTCACATTACATTCCAACAGTTCGAAGCATGTACGTGAGACCTTTCCACACATGGTTGAGGTTATCGCACAATGACGAAGCATAGCGCGGAATGGTGACGGACGAAGATAACGAAGGAATTTCCAGAGGCGGAAAGAGCTTACAGCAACGATGATAAAATTGTAAATCGTAGCTGAACTAGGAATAATCACTAATAAGTGATGTTTGTGGTGGTACAGGATTCCGCTGAATTAAATTCAGGAGTTTTCTCACAAACATTAGAGGTGCGAAATTTTCTGTACCCTCGTCGTCTATAAATGAGCAAGCGTGTGTAAAACTAATTTTATTACAATTTTAATACAAATTAAATGAGAAAAAGACTTGTCTGGATGATATCATAAATACAATATTTGTTTTGTATTTTATTAATTGTTTCAGGGTCTCCTTGGGCGGCGTGTTACTGATGGAGTTTGTCAGCAGACATCCCTACGTCGTAGTAGGTACTCCATGGAGATACCAACGCCGTACGCAGCGCCATACAGGACGTCCGAGTACTGCATCACGATGTATTTCAACGAACAGGCAAAATAATACTGTTGAAGAAAAAATGAATAAGTGAATAAGTAAATGGACAGATGAACGAATAGGTCTCTTGTAAAAACTTTTAGTTTAGTACAAGCTTACTACTGTTGGAAACATTTTTGAACTCACATGTAATAAAAGTTCATTAATATTCAGAGACGGAAGAATTATTTTAATCAATGAATAACAAAATTAAATTCCACTTAATAGATGTTCATGTGGATTTGGATGCTGAAAAGCTAAGTTGCAGTAATCTGAGAAGTCTAATAAGAGAAAAATTAAGATACGCTGGTTGTGTTTTGAATATCGAGAAAGAAGAGACTTATTGAAAAGCAAATACTAATTAAATTTCGACTTGTATGCTCATTATAGCCTTTCACGTGCCAACTGAAAAAAAATTACTGGCAACCGTAAAACAAACTAGAAGAGTATAACTTATTCTCACACAGAACAAGAATTAGTTCTGGGAAATTTGGAATTTCTGCTTGGAAATTTCTGACAAATGTTTCAATGAATCATCCTGGAAAGAACGCACGTCCTACGCGATACGGACGCTGGCTTACAGCCAGTTTCGTTGACAGTCATTTTAGTGAATCAATCCTGATTTAACGGCGTCAGATTTGGTGTTACAACAATTGACCGAGAGTTGCGAGTCTCCAAGTGGAATGTACGCGTAGTTGATGCAAGCTGGAGATTTTACTCAGTGGCAGTTTTGTGCTACATCTGGGTTCTAATATTTTGCAGCGCGACGTGATAGTTGAAAAATCGGTCTTGGCCAGTTTATTGAAGCAGGAATGAATCTTATTCTCCTCGAGGAAACTGCAGTGTGTTATTGTGGTGTGACGTTCAGATCCTCACATCTTAAAGTGAAAGGTATTTCTTTGCGATGTCATATAGAATATACATCAACAAAATTTTAGAGTCACAGCTCTGACAACTGATAGCTGTGAATTTCAAGATCCGGCGACTGGACTGGAAATATCCAACGCTATCAGAAAAGATAAGTCTCAGGACAGTTAAATGAAGTGGAGATCAGAACAATTACCAAATACTGAAGCTACCATGAGAATATACTCTTCTCACTTCCATATATCTACCCAGTTCCTTTAGTTTCAACTACTGCTTTCTCCAACTATTTGGGAGCTCAGTAATGTCTTACGAATCTGCTGTTGGACTCCAGTTTGGGTCAAATCCCCGAGACTCTGCGTTGAAAGACACCACTGCCGATCAGTTATTACTACAGCAGGGGTGTTGTAATATTAGTGCTAAAATGACAAAAAGATACTCAACTGCCGCTAATACCGCAACGTCCGCCCTCCCTCCTCCCCTCCACCAAAATCTGTCCTCTTCTTTCTTCCATTTCGCGATTTCAGAACAGCATCCGAAATTGTGTAAGCATTGAGGCCTTCTAGCCAAATGCAGGCTGCAGAAAGGTTGACTTGTTGGTCGTTCACTGGGCCTTCCATTGGCTCAGCCCCTTCCACAGCTAAATACAACCCTTAGTGCTACCTTCTGAAAGGAAGGCTTAAGCTAAATTTGCCCATTAACTGACCTGTATGTCCACTCGTAACGACAGATGCTTTCCTTTGTCGTATTTCTGACTACTTCGGCTTGCAACCAGTGCTACGGCGTTACTCCAGAGCGCGCCATCTATCCCCCCTGCCGGCTTTTAGAGACGCGGCCACGGAAACTCGCTCTCAGCCTGTTTGAAGCTGCGGCTGCCGAGGGAAGGGCGCGCCTGGCGAACCACGGAGGTCCGTCCTCTGTTTACACCAGCCCGGGAGGCGACAAAGTCGCGGGACGGCACTTTGAAGAGACGTGTCGCAGTCCGAAGGCTCTGGGAAGTGCCCGAGTCCAAGGGGCTCTAAGGAAGTAACTGCTGGTGCCTTGATCCACGTTCCCCCAGCAGATCACATAGGACAGTTTGGCGATAACGATCTCAGAACATTCGCCTACAGCGTTTGGTATTCCACGGCCAGTACTTGGTATTTAGTATAAAACTAATTTTGTTGCGCCTTCGTCAGCCTCTGAAGCATTAAGGCAGTGTGTCCGACATTCTTCGTAAAATTTTAAACCACTGCCGCTGGATTTGTTTTGCATTGTGCTAAAAATCTGGGCTTTTCTTGTGACGTGTGCTGCTTTTTTTATATAAGTTAAATAGCTCTTGCATTTAATATTATTGCCTTTTACCTCTTGTATTCACACCTCTGAAATATTACAGGCATTACTGTCTATGAAGTTTAAGGCCTTTTTATCGTATAACCTTGTTTGTGGCTATGTTTTAATGAGACTGTTTTTGGATGATGTGGTACGCCGTATTCTCAAGTACGCGAAGCAGAACGTGCGTTCAGTCTTACTGACGGAGGCTGACGCCTGACTAAGGCGCCTGCTTCATCTCTCATTGTATTAATTCTCTGGTGTTAGTCTGACACGTGACTCATTGATTGATTGATTCTTAAGCCTCACGACCATAAAATTCTGAAATTGGCATTTTTTTGCTGTGACGTACACTGAGGAGCCAGAAGTAATGGGGTATGGCGTCAGACCTCCCTTCGCCCACGAAGTATACAAACCTGACGTGGTATGGACTCAAGTCTTTCGAAGCCCCCTGCAGAAACGTTCAGCCAAGCTGCCTCTATGGTCATCCATAATTGTGGAAGTGTTTCTGGTGCAGAATTTTGTACACGAACTAACCTCTCGATTCTGCCCGCGAATGTTCGAGGGAATTAATGTTGGGCAACTTCGATGGCCAAATAACTCCCTCAAACTGTTCACATCGTTCTCCAAATCAATCACGACCAGCTGTTGCCAAGTGACATGACATCGTTATTTGGGAACATTGAGTCGATGAATGGCTGCAGATGGTCTCCAAGTAGCCGAACATAACCATTCCCAATCAACGGTCGGTTCATCTGAACCAAAGGACCCAATCCATTCCATGTGAACTCAGCCCACCCCATTATGGAGCCACCAGTAGCTTCCACAGTGCCTTGTTGACAACTTGGGTCCATGACTTCGTGGGGACTGCGCCATACTCGAATCCTGCCGTCAGCTCTTATCAATTAAAATTGGGATTCATCTGACCTGGACAAAGTTTTCCAGTCGTCTAGGGGTCCAACCAACGTGTTCAAGAACCCAGGAAAGGCGCTACATCCGATATGGTGCAGTTAGCAAAGCCACTCGCATCCGTCGTCTGCTACCATAGCCCATGAACACCAGATTTAGACGCTATACTTTAACGGATGGTTCGTGGTACGTCCCACATAGATTTCTGCACTTCTTTCCCGGAGTGGTGCTTTTCTGTTAGCACTGACAACTCTACGCAAATGCTGCTACCTTCGGCCGTCAGGTAAAGGCCGTCAGCCATTTGGTGAGAGATAACACCTGTCGACACACACACTTGACAACGTGGATCTCTGAACATTGAATTCCCCAATGAATTCCGACTACTAATCCGCGTTCGAAGTCTTAATTCTTGTCGTGCGGCCACAATCACGTCAGAAACCTTTTCCCATGAATCATCTGACTGAAATGACAGCTTGTAAGTAGGCTGTTTAGGTTTTAATGTTGGTAACGCCACGTAGCGCTCTGTATGAAAATCACTGGCTGTGGTGTGTGCAGTCTGTGGCTGGTTGGCATTGTTGGAATATTCGCTATTGTAGTGTTGGGCAGTTGGATGTGAACAGCGCGTAGCGTTGCGCAGTTGGAGGTGAGCCGCCAGTAGTGGTGGAAGTGGGGAGAGATGGCAGAATTTTGAGAGCGGACGATCTGCACGTGTGTCCATCAGAAAGAGTAAATTTGTAATACTGGGTATCATGAACTGACATATATATGACGACTTTTGAACATTATTAAGGTAAATACATTGTTTGTTCTCTATCAAAATCTTTCATTTGCTAATTATGCCTATCAGTAGTTAGTGACTTCAGTAGTTAGAATCTTTTATTTAGCTGGCAGTATTGGCGCTCGCTGTATTGCAGTAGTTCGAGTAACGAAGATTTTTGTGAGGTAAGTGATTCATGAAAGGTATAGGTTATTGTAAGTCAGTGCCATTCTTTTGTAGGGATTATTGAAAGATTGCGTTGCGCTAAAAATATCTTGTGTCAGTTTAGTGTTAATCAGAATAAGTAAAGAGCGAAATGTCTGAGTACGTTCAGTTTTGCTCAGCTGTTTGAAAATCAAGTAACGTAAGGGGTTTGTCAGCACAGTAACTAATAAATTTTTCTAAGGGGACGTTTCAAGCTCCGTCAAAGCAGTTTTCTTGTATACCTTGAGTACGCGATGCTACCGCCATTTGTATATGTGCATATCGCTGTGCCATGACATTAGTCACCTTAATGTAAAAAGAAGTAAGTGGTTTCTTTGGCACAAATTTTCCTTGGTGTATCCCTTTCACCCAGTTCTCCGCTTTCCTGCCTTTTAATAACGATTAGTAAAATTTCTGTGAAGCTGCTGGTAACACACTGAATACTCCCTGAGCTGAAAGCATTCCAAAGTGCCACACAATGTCCGGATTTGGAAGACGTTCCTTATCCCCCTCATATTGCCGATAAAGGGAGTTACTAAGTTGTTGAACAGGTCATAAATCCTCCCGAAAATTCTGATGAGGATCACAGGTGTCTCAGTGTCTACAGCCGCCTGCCACAGATTTTTATTTATTTGAGGTTCGCCAAGAATTCCTCTCCTGTAGCAACCTCTTCGTCCAGAGTAGCATTTGCACACAACATTTTCAGTTGTTTATAGGATATATTACAATCGTTTTCTTGCCTTAACAGTTTTTACCATACTGTATCATGGTAGTTATTCCTTGATGTCTTAACACAGCTATCATCCTATCCGTCTTGATGTACTGCATGTGTCTCTCTCCTCGCTGATTCAGGGAGAGCCGCCTCATTTCTTACCTTATCAGTCTAACTGTCAAGGTTCTTCTGTAGCATCTCACATCAAATGCTTCGATTCTCTTCTTTTCCGGTTTTCCCACGGTCCATGTTTCACTACCAAACAGTTCCGTACTTCAAACGTAATATAGGCCTACAATTGATACTAATAGACTTTAAGCAAGAAATACACTTTTCCCTGTGCTATTCTTCTATTTATGTCGTCCTCGTTTCGTCGATCATTGGTGTTTTTGCTTCCGTGATAAAGGAAGTCCTTAACTTCATCTACTTGGTGATCACCAATTCTCGTTATTCTCATTTCTGCTACTCTTCATTACCTTCGCCTTTCTTCGGTGTACTCTCAGTCGCTGTTCTATGCTCATGAGACTTCGTTTCATTCAATGGATCCTGTAAATCTTCACTTTCACTGAGGATAAAGTCATCAGCGAATTTCATCACTGATAAGCTTTCGCCCTGTATTTCAATCCCGCTGCTGAACCTTTTTCTTATTTCCATCATTACTTCTTCGATGCATAGACTGAACACCTGTCTTACTCGCTTTTTAGTCGCAGCACTCAATTCTACGTCTTTTAGTCTTTTTTCCCTCTTGCTTGTTGTACATATTGTATGTTACCCCTCCTTCCTTATATGCACTCCGTCGTCGGACCACAAGTGGCTCATCGGTACCATCCGACCGCCGTGTCATCCTCACAGCTGAGGATACGGATAGGAGGGCCATGTGGTCAGCACACTGCTCTCCCGGTCGTTATGATGTTTTCTTTGACCGGAGCCGCTACTATTCGATCGAGTAGCTCCTCAATTGGTATCACGGGGCTGAGTGCACCCCAAAAAATGGCAACAGCGCATAGCGGCCCGGATGGTCACCCATCCAAGTGCCGGCCACACCCGACAGCGCTTAACTTCGGTGATCTGACGGGAACCGGTGTGTCCACTGCGGCAAGGCCGTTGACTCTTTCACTATAGCTTACACTTATTTTTCTGAGAATTCTGAGCATCTTTTACTGTTTTAGTGTCGAATGGTTTTCGACGTTCACAGATTCTACAAACATGTCTTAATCTTTAAGTGTTGCGTCCATTAACTAGCGCAACATCAGAACTGCCTCTCTGGTGCTACTGCCTTCTCAAAGCAAGAAAAGCAAACAAAGCACATAAAATTACTCTCCGGATGGAAATAATATTTATCCTTCTACCACGTCTTTCAGCATAAGAAATATTTGCTCTCGACATTCATGGTACATTTCCCTACTGGAATGTTCATTATAAAACAGGTAAAGTACCACCACAACGTACGCCCTGCATCGTTTTTACCACCTAGAGAAGAAATTTTAGCATACTGTAGATGTCTCTCTCCGATTGTGTCTCAGCGACAATTCTGAATTGTCCTGACTGTACACAAAGATGACAATTTCATTAAATTCTGAGGGAAGTACATGGCGGTAAACTTCTAAAAGTCCTCACTTCACTGGGTGACGTTTCGTATGTTTGAATACAACCATCCTCATTGGCACCTGGCTTTATTGTCGTCGTCGTTGTCATTGTGCTCTGCCATCACCGTTGAAACTAAGCGATACTAACCCTCAAGTTGCTTCCACCAGCAGCTCGTCGCGACGCGGCGTGTGCTGTCTGCCCTCTTTTATCGTTAGTAGATTCGTGGGATGCTACGAAAGCTGACACTACGCACATGTCTTGTGTTCGTATAAAGCACCTTGCTAAAGTAGAAGTGAAATGCTTCAGTAAGTGCTCCACATTCCTTTCTCCAAGGAGTTTTAGATAGCACTTGCATGGTATTAAGAATTGCTTCAGCACATAATCTGATGCTGACTGACAGCACGATATAGCTTTCACTATGTTACAGTTGCTACAGCACAAAACACAGTATTGTTAGACTGCTAAGGATGATAGAGGTCGATATGGTCAACTGCATGGTCTATGAGGGGCAACCAAATGAAAACCGAACATCCGCCACAACGGGACCATGGAATGCTTCCATCCATTCAAAAATAATCACTACACGCGTTAAGATATTTATCCCATTGGGGGACGAGACGATCAATTCCTGTTTTGTAGAACGCAGTCGGCTGCTGACAGATCCACAAGTGCACGCACCTTCGCACTTCCCCGTTCGACTAACCGACGTCAACGCATGGTTCTTCAGATCACCAAAGAAGTGAAAAACAGACTCTGAAAGATCTGGGCTGTTTGGTTTGGTTGATTTCGGGGAGGGGACCAAATATCATGGTTATCGGTCCCATCGGGTTAGGGAAGGATGTGGAAGGAAGTCGTCCGTGCCCTTTCAAAGGAACCATCGCGGCGTTTGCCTGAAGCAATTTAGGGAAATCACGGAAAACCTAAATCAGGATGGTTGGAAGCAGGTTTGAACCGTTGTCCTCCCGAAAGGGAGTCCAGTGTGCTAATCGCTGCGCCATCTCGCTCGGTGATCCCGGCTGTACAGAGGATGTTGCACGTTTCCCAATCAAATCGCTGCAGCGTCGACTTCGACCGATTGGAAGTGTGACGACGAGCGTTATGGTGCAACAGGATGATTTCGCCGGACGGCATTCCGACAGCCCGAGGACAAACGGCAAAGCCAACAGTGGGAACATGCACATTTCCCACGCCAAAGGTATCCAAAGCTGTTCATACAAGTTTCGGTAAGGCAATGACTACGTTCTCCGACTACAGGGGCGCTCTGGTCGTGGAGTTCCTCGATCTTGGACCCACAGTCAATGCGCAGCGCTATGAAGACACTTTGCAGAAATTGTGACGCGCCATAAAGTCAAAACGCCCCGGAATGCTGTCGGACGGAATCACACTATGGCACAATAACGCCTGCACCCAGACTGCCAATTGAACGAAAGCTACGTTTCAGCTATTTGATTGGGAAACGCTGCAACATCCTCCGTACAGCCCAAATCTCTCACTCTGTGGTTTTCACCTCTACGGCGACCTGCCGGACGAGGAAGTGCAAGAGTGCGTACGGTTGTGGATCCGTCAGCCGCAGACGGCGTTCTGCGAAACAAATTGATCGCCTCGTCTTCCAGGGAGGTAAAAGTCTTAATGCGTGTGATGATTACTTTTGCGTGGAACCATTCTATGGTCTGGGTGTGCCAGGTGTTCCGTTTTCATTTGATTGCCCTTGGTAGGTGAACCCAGCAGCTGACAAAGCTGGTATCTGCTGTAGGGAGGGGAGAGGCGCCAGACTTCGGGTAGAGATAAACTACATTCATTTTCTGTTAGTTTATTATTTGTACTGTCTCTCGATCAGAATACTACAAAAGCGTTTCTCTTGCGAGCATGAAAGCACCAGTCGTGAGAAATCTAACTTGTAAATGTAAAAAAAATATTCCAAAAAGAACAAAATTGCTATGTATATATTTAAATTATTATTTCTCATTCCTAAATATTTATTTCAATGCAGGTCTGAAAAGTTTGCTCAGCTTCTGCAGTTAGTCGTCAGTGTCTTTAAGCAGTAATTGTACAGTCACTGTTTTTGCTGTCGGTACTGGCGGGTAAGCGACTAGTTCGTCAGCCTGTCATAAACGATTTCACAAATTCATACCCAGTTGAAGCCAGCGGCGTTTTTTTTTTCTTTCCTCCTCTTTTTGAGTCGAAAGTCGACCATACAACAATAAAGCATCCAAAATAATCTTTTATTATCGTCAATAAACTCTCGGTAAAATTTAAACCTATTCTGCTTTCAAATTTTTACAAAATTCGTAGACCCAAAATTAAGTTGGCTGTGTTAGTAGGATATATGACTAGAGTAGCTACGAGCTTCGAACGCCAGGTTACTTCATTGGCAGATGAACTTATTACGTAGCAACGTTTGTTCCCGTATTCAATAGTCCACTGATAATATTTCCCTGCCTTCTGTGATTCGCAACACTGTTGCCCCTATAACACATGTATGATTCATCACCTACGAAAGCCTTTTGCCGATAATGTGCGAGGAGCGTTTGGCTCCGAAACACCTTTACCTAGCCAGGTTCTACTCCGGTATCACCCGTGATACGTGTTGTCTATTATGCTTTGTCATACTGACAAGCAGCAAGTGAACAACTGACGAACCTCGTTGTCACTGACAACCTTTCCTGGCTATCGCTATCTTTTCTTTAGCAAGGTAGCTAAAACCAGCGACTTCCTTGTTCTAAACGCAGTAAGCCAAATGAATGAATCCTGTATATCCCTGGCACATGTTTCGTATCTTCCTTTCAATGTCTAGGTCCTTGCCGGTACTGTAGGGTGTACATATCCGCGACAGATAGTTCATAATGTTCTTGCTGACCAGTGTAGCCCCTCTCCTGAAGAATCACCGCCTGACCCCGTGCAACACTCCTTTCGTCTGGAGTGGCCAGGGTCCGGCCGTGGCCAGAATGTACGCACTGTTAGCACCGTGCGATGCTCGAGCCGAATCACGCAACGTATTCCTCCTTGGACTTCCTCGGAAACGCATGTTGGGGGACCCGAACTATTTCTGTGCACCGCTACACATATACCATCAACCTAAATGTTGGTCGCCATCCTCGATTTAACACGTCCGACAGGTTTAAAATACTCCCTCCTTCTGTGCCTCTGAGAACACCATGGTCAGCTCAGACCACCATCCATTTAGCCGGATTAAAGGAAGACCATCCCATTATCCCCAGACAGAAGAAGGGTCCGAGTTACCCGCAAACCAGAAACTCGGAAGTGGTGTTTGCAATAGTAACCACCACTAGCCGGTGGGTGGGGCTCAGCAATGATATGTTACACCCGTGTTCTTGAGGCCGCACAGAGCTAAGTTGGTTGGTTGGGAAGGGACCAAACTACGCGGTCATCAGTCCCTCCGACCTTGGATTAACTAAAATCGATAAAATCCGACATTAGAAGAGGAACTACAATGTCCATAAAACGATAAACTATTGACAGGGAAGGAAGGAAAAGAGCGGAAGAAAAGGTGAGGGGAAAAGTGACTAATGACAGGGGCGTGAAGGAAGAAGCACAGGAGACAAGAGAGACGTTCAAGAAATAACAGATTCCATAAGGATGCGGAGCCAGCATTGGACAACAAAGGCCTTACGAGAGGTCCGAAAGAGGACCACCACGGAGTTGTAGAATCCTTAATTTCCCCGAGCTTGTTCGGCGAAGAAAGTGTGCCATTCTGCGTCCCAAAGGCCCATAACGTGATGACGTAATACCGAGCGAAGGTCTATTTTCGGAATGCCAATAGCAAGACATCAAGAGATGGCCTGGTAGTAGCTAATTTAGCCACTCGATCAGCAAGTTCATTGCCAGGAATCATAACATGGCCTGAGGTCCAAATGAAAACCACCGAGCATCCACGTTGAACAGAGCTAAGTGTTAAAAGCTAAAAACGCGTTGGATTGTGAAATTTATAACACGGGCATAGCAAAATGTTTAGGGCATTTAGAATTAACTATCACCAGCATGCTTCCTTAAAAACTGCGAAATAAATTTAAAAACCGATTCTGGTGTTGAATAATCCCGAAGTTGCATATTTTGAGTCTCCCTATAAGTCGTTAGGGAAATCAGTTCGAATTAGTTATTGGAATAACACTGTCACACCGAAATTTATCTATTAAACAAATAATAGACTCTACGCTGTGACCGATTAATTCTGACAGGATAAGATTCACCTACAGCCAAACGTTGTTTCACACCAATGAGAAAATTTTCATTACAACGCTTTCTTCTTCTTCTTTTTAAAATTACAGTAATTTAAAATAAATTAATACCACTCGTGTCTGGTTACTGCAATAGCCAGGCTTTGAACTCTATTACCCAGCGTATTAGGAACCGATAGCTCCGTGGGGACAGAGTGCTTTTCACGCGCCTGTAAACTTTCCTTTACCTTGGAAGGTTCGGTATCGCGCAGCGTTCCATGCCTCAGCCGTGACTCACTCTCCGCCCGCGCACGCTGTTACTCACTGTTGAAACATATTGGTTTTTTCGGTAGCAGTTCACACGTCTCGCAATGTTACTTCTTCTTTCTTCGAATTTCCCTCCATTTGTGAAATTTGTTTGCGTGTTCCGCTGACTGTACCACACGTTTGTTGCTCAGTCATAAAGCTAACGGAACAGACCCGGGCTTGCGTGGCAATTATCAACGAAGAACATCCTTTACGCAAATATGTGGCAACTGTACTTCCGGATACTCCCTTGCCATGATTTTCAATGTCTGTTTCTGCACCAGTAAACGACAAACAGTCGCGATGAGTACGCGGAATGTGTGCCGGATAAACCCACCTTCATAGTCTAGGTAGGTAAGGCGCCTCCCTCTGTCGTGGCGCTCGACTCGGAGTTAAGCCGTTTCGAATACTGGTGGTCGAAAATTTCCACTGCCAGTGTTTGGCCGACAGCGGAGCAGCGGTGCTGGCGTAAAGTTACTCATCACCAGTCTTTGCGCCAGTGTCCTATACTAAATTCCAAATCTCTCCGTAGACAAATCCAAAAGCTCTTCTGTGCATCTTCACTTTCTCATCCGTTGAATGAAATTGGCAGGGACTCCAGACTGACGAACAACACTTAATAATTCGTCAAAAAGGAAGGTTTAGCAAAATATTTCTTGTGTGAATATTACTTTCTTCGGTTTCTTCAGATAAGTCGGAACCGGAATCTTGCTTCCCCACGGTTGGATTTATGTTGTCATACAGCCTTCAATAACTGCAGACAAACTCTCAGATGGTGGCTGGTTTTAATAACTGTTCGCCGATCGCACAGTCATATGAGAACGGATCCTATAGTTATATATGTGAATTACAGTAATTTATGTTTCGTGTTAGTTACCAATCTTTGCATGACGCCCTCATTTGCATGTGGTCTTGCGAATTTCGGTAACAAGTTTCTAGAGATGTCACCTCCCTGAACACAATTCAGTCATCTGCATACAGCCTCATAGAGCTACAACTGCATTATACTTTATTATTTAAGCAGGAACAGGGTTTCCAGTTCCACGTTTATATTCTGCTTTGTCAATGTTAGTTAATGATCCTTTTGTTAGAGGGAGGAGGGTTTGATGGGAATATGAGGACAACATCGATGAAATGCTCTCAGTGACTCTACATGGAACAAAGATTGCGATTAAACATCCGTTGATAAAGTCATCAGAGAGGCATTAGAAGCTCGGATAAGACAAGGTTGAGGTTCTTCTCTGCAGAGAACCATCCCAGAATGTGGGTTAAGCGATTTAAGAAGCCGCGGGAAACATCTACGAGTATATGGCCGAATCGGTATATGAACGGCCCTAGCAAATGAGAGTTGAGTCATTCAACCACTGCGCCGTCTCGCTTTGTGTTCTGAATTTAAATATGTATTGTTTAAACCTCTGTACACTGCATGGCAGAGCACACCACACCAGTGTCAGAATTTTTCCTATTCCATTTACGTACTAAACGACAGAAAGATGACTCGATAAGCCTCTGTACGCTTTCTAATCTTTCACATTTTTCTCATAATCCCTACGAGGGATTTAAGATTGTAGCAGGAAGCCGGCCGGAGAGTCCGAGCGGTTCTAGGCGCTACAATCTGAATCCGCGGGACCGCTACGGTCGGAGGTTCGAATCCTGCCTCGGGCATGGATATGTGTGATGTACTTAGGTTAGTTAGTTCTAGTGGACTGATGACCTCAGAAGTTAAGTCCCATAGTGCTCAGAGCCATTTTTTGTAGCGGGAAAATGACCACAGTACTCCGTAAACAGCATCTTTAAATCTACCGAACAGGTGTTCGCGCTTCCTTCCAAAGATATCCATTTAAGTTCACTCAGTATGTCCGTTACACTTTCGTATGCACTATACCGACCTGTTACGATCCTAACAGTGCGTTCTGGCGTGGTTCGATGTCTCGTCATGACTACTTCATAAGACCTTAAAACACTGGAAAAATGTTCTGGAATTTGTCTCACCAATGTTTTGCAAGCGATTCCCTGTCACCCAACTCTTCCAACATATTTAAGTCCTCCATTCACCTTCCCTAATGCTGAAGTTACGTGATTACTCCGTTTTATAAGAGGCGATCAAAAAGTTCGCGTCCGGAGGCCGTACAGTCCAGAATCGGTATGCTAATCAGGCAAAACGGCCATCAGCAGTGAGGAAATCATCCTTTAGACGCAGAACCAGGTTGAAGATAAACGACTGGTAAAACACGGTGTCCTGCTGCGTGAAGAAGTCCGTGAATGCTTGCTGCACATCCTCGCCCGACATAAATCTTGGACCCTTTTTTAAGGAAGTGAAGGCGTGGCAGTAGCATGGGGAAAAATCAGGACTGTAGGACGGGTGCTAGAGTGTCTCCCGCTTGAGTTGGCGTGATTTCTGCGTTACGACATTTTTGCGATACGGGGACGTGCGTTAACAACGAGCAGCAGCTCCCCTTGTCGTGCACCGTTCCACAACGGTGGTTTTCGACAAACATGCTGTGCCGTACACACCCTTTATTCTCCGATGGATGTCTACCAGTGTTTGTCCTTCAGCAGCCAAGTACAGAATAACAGAACTTTGCTCCTGTTTGGACGCATTAGGTAATAACGTCGCCTTATTTCACGTTTCCGTATTTACCGCACGCAGTCTGAGAGCAACGAGTGCTACACTAATCCCTTGCCTACATGGCGGTGCTTATACATCCGCATCGTAGTAGCATTACACTTGCATATACGTGGGAGCAACGCCTCCAAACGAAAATTTCTTAATCGCTCCTTATACACACATCAAAAACGTTTTGCTTCACCTCGGTTCCGAGAGTTCCGGAACCTGTACAGAAAATTGGATAGAGATCAACATAAACATTTCCGCCCTTTTTATTGCTCATGAGAACCACACATTGCATGTTGTACCACCATACAGCGAGAGGTTCAGAGGTGGTGGTCCACATTACTGTACACATCGGTACCTCTAATACCCAGTAGCATATTCTCTTGCATTGATGCATGCCTGTATTCGTCATGTTACACTATCCACAAGATCAAGGCAATGTTGGTACCGATTGTCCTACTCCTGAACGGCCATTCGGCGTAGTCCCCTCAGAGTGGTTGGTGGGTCACG
This sequence comes from Schistocerca americana, assembly GCF_021461395.2. NCBI lineage: Eukaryota > Metazoa > Arthropoda > Insecta > Orthoptera > Acrididae > Schistocerca > Schistocerca americana. Next base: position 314,838,409 of record NC_060122.1, read on the forward strand.
TCGTCCATAAACAGCCCTTTTCAACCTATCCCAGGCATGTTCGATGGGGTTCATGTCTGGAGAACATGCTGGCCACCCTAGTAGACCGATGTCGTCGTCCTGAAGGAAGTAATTCACAAGGTGTGCACGACACGTGCGCGAATTGTCCATACAGACGAATGCCTCGCCAATATGCTGCCGATATGGTTGCACTATCGGTGGGAGGAAGGCATTCACGTATCGTACAGCCGTTACGGCGCCTTCCATGACAACCAGCGGCGTACGTCGGCCCCACATAATGCCACCCCAAAACAACAGGGAACCTCCACCTTGCTGCACTCGCTGGACAGTGTATCTAAGGCGTTCACCCTGACCGGGTTACCTCCAGGCACGTCTCCGATGATTGTCTGGTTGAAGGCATATGCAACACTCATCGGTGAAGAGAACGTGATGCCAATCCTGAGCGGTTCATTCGGCATGTTGTTGGGCCCATCTGCATCGCGCTGCATGGTGTTGTGGTAGCAAAGGTGAAGCTCGCCGTGGACGTCGAGGGTGAAGTTGCGCATCATGCAGCCTATTGCGCACAGTTTGAGTAGTAACACGACGTCCTGTGGCTGCACGAAAAGCATTATTCAACATGTTGGCGTTGCTGTCAGCATTCCTCCGAGACATAATCCGTAGGCAGCGGTCATCCACTGCTGTAGTAGCCGTTGGTCAGCCTGAGCGAGGCGTGTCATCGACAGTCCCTGTCTCTCTCTGTATCTCCTCCATGTCCGAGCAACATCGCTCTGGTTCACTCCGAGACGCCTGGACACTTACCTTGTTGGGAGCCCTTCCTGGCACAAAGTAGCTATGCGGACGCGCTGGAACCGCGATATTGACCGTCTAGGCATGGTTGAACTACAGACAACACGAGCCGTGTGCCTCCTTCCTGGTGGAATGACTGGAACTGATCAGCTGTCGGACCCCCTCCGTCTAATAGGTGCTGCTCATGCGTGGTTGTTTACATCTTTGTGCGGGTTTAGTGACCTCTCTGAACAGTCAAAGGGACTGTGTCTGTGATACAATATTGGCAGTCAACGGCTATCTTTAGGAGTTCTGGGAACCGACGTGATGCACAACTTTTTTTGTTGTCTGTGGTGTCACCGCCAGACACCACACTAGCTACGTGGTAGCCTTTAAATCGGTGCGGTTCGTTAGTATACGTCGGACCCGCGTGTCGCCACTATCAGTGATTGCAGACCGAGCGCCGCCACACGGCAGGTCTAGAGAGACTTCCTAGCACTCGCCCCAGTTAGACAGCCGACTTTGCTAGCGATGGTTCACTGACAAATTACGCTCTCATTTGCCGAGACGATAGCTAGCATAGCCTTCAGCTACGTCATTTCCTACGACCTAGCAAGGCGCCATTACCAGTTACTATTGATGCTGTAAAACATGTACCGTCAAGAGCGATGTTCAATTATGGATTAAAGTTAAGTATTCCAGCAGCTACGTACGTTATTGGCTATATTAATTACCTTGTCCTGTTCCAGACCTCACGCCAGCCTGCGCGAGCTTAAACGCGTGCCTTTCGGCTTCCTCATAGTGGCTTGGCTGTCTTGCCAAGCCACAACACTGTGTGTATGTAGCTTCTTACTATTACCCCGAAACACACTGCTGTGCAAAACCTAAGGACGAAAGTAACTTCCACATGAAGTTTCACTGCCAAGCAACGTAGCTCTGTGAAACATGGACCATACATACAAAGGACTGTTTGAGTACCGTATACAAGTTAACTGAAAAAAAATATGCTATGAGACGAACAGGTATTCATAATAAATTACACTTAAGTCACCGCAATTAATAATGGTCCCCTGTACATGTGCGGGACACTGTTCTTACTAGGATGTGTGATCACCACAGACAACAAAACATGCTCTACTATTCACTCCCATGCTGGCCGCAATGTTGGTAAGGAATTCTTTTTGTAGGGCGTTCCATTCCTCCATTTGCTGGATAGTCGCTAGTGCGTGTGGACGTTCTGCAGTACGTTTCCCTAACGCATCCTACACGTGCTCGATGATTTAAGTTGGGGGCCAGCCCATTCGCCGAATATCAAGTTCCAGGGCGTCCTCCACACATTCGCTGTTCTATGCGGTCACGCACTGTCATCAATAAAAATGAAGTCAGAGACGAAAGCACCCGTGAGAAGACGAGCATGGGGAAAAATACAGTGCCTCAATAACGTTAACCAGTGAGCGTACCGTGGTCAAAGATTTGGATGTCAGTATGCCCACGCAACATTGCCACACCATAACACCTGGACCATCGAAACGGTCATGTTCGAGAATGTTCCTAGCTGCACTAAGTGTTTCCGCCCCTCGCCTATGAAGGTATGTCGAGCACTGGCGAACATGATAGTTTTGGTGGCCCAGTTGTTATGGTATGGAGAGGCATATTGTTGCACAGGCGTACTCATCTCCAAACCTTTGGACACGACGCACTGTAACGGGGCATCCTCCTCTAGCACTTTTCCCCAACAGAAGTTGTCGATACCAGTATTATTTTTCGAATTTTGGACGGGTCAATATTTATCGCAGTTGCTTTTCTGGAAACTTTCATATAATTTTATACACAGTATGCTATATTTCAAACTAAAATTTATGAAAAGGAATTACTTTATAAAATATTTTAGTCTCAGTATTATAACCGATAAATACTAGGTCTTAATGTACGTTTTTTTTTTTTTTTTTTTTTTTAGAAACACTTGGAATTACAAATTATGGGCACACTTAAAATTTGCCAGCCGCTGTGGTCAGGCGGTTCTAGGCGCTTCAGTCTGAACTGCTACGGTCGCAGGTTCGAATCCTGCCTCGGGCGTAGCTGTGTGTGATCTCCTTAGATTAGTTAGATTTAAGTAGTTCTAAGTCTAGGGGACTGATGACCTCAGATGTTAAGTCCCATAGTGCATAGAGCCATTTGAAACTTTGAAACTTAAAATTTCTATTCTTAATTATGCAGTCTTGTACTGTTCACGACACTTATTCCTGGATTCATTTATGAAATAATAATCGAAATTATCAGAAATTCATTTCCTAAGAAAAATTGTAAACCGTTTGTAATATTGTTATTTCCGCAGAGTGAGAGAGTCGTAAGCATGCCTCTGATGTGATCGGATGTAGTTCTGTATTTTTGTGCGAAAAATGTAATTTCGGCTTTGTTAACGAGAAAAACCAAAATACTGTATGATATACTAAATGACAAAATATATTTACACAAAAAATGGTGCAACAACAGTCTTCAGATTTATTTAGTTCAAACCAACCGTGAGGACCTGATGTGGCAATTTCAGCTGAAAGAATCGGACCCATAGATAAGAACTGGAGGCAATTCAACATGACAAGCTAAGTAAACTAGAAAGTTTGCTGCAGGTAGAGTAGACTAGCATAAGTAGTAGACATAGTTAAATACTGGTAACCTTAGGACATAGCAGTAGTGCCCATAGTGGAAGAGTAATAGAACTAACATTCTTACAATAAACAGCTGCAGTAGTAATAATTGTATTAGTATCAAGTACGACCCACTAATTATTAGGCGGTGGGTTGCTTATGTATCATGTATTTAAGAATAAAGAAATTAAAAAACTAGAAAGTTTATTGTAATCTTCGCTCCTCTCAGATCTTCACGAAAGACTTCATTATGGACAACAATTGGAAGTAGGAAAGAGGGGGTGGATTACAACACCCACTGGTCAGTGTTATTGAGACGCTGTACTACTTCCCCACGTGCATCTGCTCAGGAGTATTTTCGACCCTGACTTCGTTTTTATGGATGGCAATGCACGACAGCATCGCACAGTGCAGGTGAAGGTGAACAAGAGACTGTTGGACGAATGGACAGACCTGCCTACTGCTTCGAGTTAAATTCCACTGAAGGCGTGTGGAATATGGTGGGGACACGTATTGCCGCACGTCCACTTGCGCCAACGACCACCCACAAGGTTGTCAACCGCTCTTGTGGAGGAATGGAAAGACCTACCACAAGAACTCCTTACTAACCTTGTGGCCAGCATTAGAGCACGTCGCAGAGCATGCATTTCTGTCCGTCATGATCACACACCCTATTAAGGACTATGCCCCGCATTTTGAAATGTCCATTGGACCACCAGGAACCGCGTTGACTACATTATAATTGTCTCTGAATAAAAGTGTTATTTCTGTTCGTCATACGGCGTATTTCTTTCCGTTACCTTCTGTACTGCACTGTATTGTACTGTGGCGGTTCGTTCTACGTTAAGGTCCAAGTTTCATCGGACTGTGATCCTTGACAGCGACGTTTCACGAGGAAGTTATTTTCATCCGTAAGTTTTGCACACCAGTGAACTTTCGACGTGCACAAAGTGCTCACCTCAAACATGGGAATCACATACTATAGTGTGCCTTCTCTTCGTAATTGTCATATATCTATCCAAATCAACGTTAGATGACATTCTTCTATAAGAAGAGTGAATGTTGTGAGGAATATACGGAATTGTGCTGCTGGAGAGATAACCGTAATTATCTCTAGCTCCCGGTCACAGAAAAGTATACAACGACGCGCCTACGGAATCTGTCAGGGTAGCTTAAGGCCAAAGAATCGGAAAAAGTACTCTCACCTATACTTTCTGAGTAATCACTCGTACTAGCCACGTCCCAGCAACAGCTCTGTACGACTGGTGTGTATGAAACGAAGCAAGAAAAAACGAGTCAACACACAGTAGTGGTCGACCTCCTCCACACACAGACGCAAACACGGCCCTCTTTCTGTAGGCGCCGCTTTTTATCTCTAGCTGAATTACAGGAATCACTTCCGAGCTTCTGCACGCCTTAAGATTGTTTAGACCCTTATTCATTTGTTGCTGTCTGACTGGAGATATATTTGAAAAGAACCCATATAAACCAGGAACTGACAGCTTCTGTTGTGTGTATAGCCCGGAAATTGCGAATAGAATTACCCTTTGTATACGACTTTGGATTTAATTTCATTCCTCATTGGGATTAGATAACACCTTAAACCGTGACACTGACAGATAAAGTCATTAGCACGGTGCAGATAAGACCAGAGGATGACTTGAGCAAAACACGAAAATGATAGGAAACTACCGCGAACTAAAGGGAAATGGAGGGTCCTGAGCCGGGATGCTGTTATTTATGCTTCAATATGTATTCAAAAACTGAAAATATCAGACCACAGTGGGGTAGTGGCTTCTATCAGGGCCATACATATAACTTTGGGCATAATGTGTACATAAAAGATTGTCATGATACATTCGAGGGCTTCGCCAACTGTCAGCCGAATTATCGCCTTCAGGCGTAACCTAAATCTCAGGCTACGCTGCTGTTCAGACATCAAACTCATAAAAATAACTTTTACAGGACTAGTTCACAGCAATCAAATTTCCGCTCAATAGATCATCTCCACAAGAAGTACACGGCGTATTACACACAAAAAACACAACTACATCTACAAACGAAATGTGTGAATCACCACCTACGTAAGATACGACTTCACACCTTATGGACTATACCGATCCCTAGTGTTTACACAAAGTTCTCTTTTTCTTTCATTTTCCGAGAGAACGGATATTTTGTGAGGGAAAATCACTTGAGTTTTGTAAACAAAATATTAACAATGTGCTTCAGGTATTGAAAAAAAAAACGCTGTATCACGAAAGCATCTCGACATAGGGAGAACGTCGCTAGAATGAAATAATGACTGGACACATCTGTGAACCAGATTTTCGCCTCTATGTAACGACACTAACTGAAGTTAGATTATAATCTAAGCTTCCTTTTAAACTTAAAGGCTTGGTATACAACGAATACAAATATTTTATTGAGTTAAAGCACACAAAAGAGAAATACAATTCGAGAGGAAAAGAACAGAACATACGGTGCAGTTAAGAAGAAGAAAAGACGCAAGAAATAAGATTGAATTAAGTGGCTGAACGACTAAACTATCGTTAAGACCAGCAAATACGAAACCTCTTATAATGTTGCAGAAAATAGTCAAAGAACATAAAAATTGCTGATAGTGAAAGGAAAAAAAGTTATCAGTTACCCTGTTACTGCTCGGGAGGAATCGTATTGTACAAGTCATCCCACATTCAAATAGCAGCCCGTCCCAGGGTATTTTTTTTCTTGAACGCTGTTCTGTCTCACCAACAGACACTGGAACTAACCACGAATACACCGAACGTCAGAGCGACAACAGAAAATAACTTTATAGCAGCAAATTCAACAGAACGTTAAAAAGAGAAATTGGAATGCTCGTAGGTAAGAATGACATTTATCATTTTCCAACTCTGTACTCCGAACACCAAATAAAACTGTGGAAGTTTTAAACCTCAAACCCAATAAAAAAAGAGACGCGAATATTTAGAAGTATAAAAACACATCAGTCCTCTACTGCGGACCTGTGCAGTGCATACAGCCTGAAGTCGATAGTAACAGTAAACAGCACTTTAACGTTGGAAAGATTAGATAAAATTTATGTTCCGATTAAGATACGCGTTATCGAGGCGCCAGACAGTTGTCAGGTGCAGCTAGTCAAACAACGCTGAAGTCTCTAGCGCTGGCGTTAACAGCATAGGGAACACGATTCTTTTAAAACAACACATTCCACAACATTTTCTTCGCAGGTAGCCTTCCAGTGGGTGGACGCGGGCAGGAACGCAGTGTCACTAGGTTAGCAGCGATCGCATTGAGTACGCGAGGGCAGCGCGGCGCCGGCGGACTTACGATGCGCTGCAGCCGCCGGTGTCACAGGTGTGCGCTGGTTGCTGGCCGCGTGCCACGGTCCCGTTACGAGCGCCGCTGGCTTGCGCGTGCTTCCGTCTCGCCTGGCAGCCACGGAGCAACTGGCCGCCAGAGCGCCCACAGCCGCCCGGCCCCGCCTCCTCGGGTCACGTGACACTCGCGTCTTGTGCGCCGCCGTTCTGTTGACGTTTCTCAGCTGATTTCAATCACAGCTGAGCGCCGGAGGCTGTAGCGTCGCATTACTTCTGCCGTCACAGCTGGTCACAGTTGCTCTCCACCAAAACTGCGGTTCGGCAGTTTTGGTGCACTACATAAATGACGTAGTAAATGGTACGATTACCGGTAGTACTGGCAGAATTGATAGGGAAAGAAACATAAAAGAATGTTAAAAGAGAAACTGGGAGCCGACAACTTCTCATAGTTTTTTTATTACATTGCTTACCGCATTTTATAAGCAATAAAAATTAGTTGAGAGCGTACCTTTCGCGATTTTACAGAACCAAGGGAACTGCTTTTGATGCAACTACAGACTACAAGCACAAACGTAAAAAATAAGCTTAATTATTAGTGTTATTTTGTACTCTACAGAACGTCCTTCGTCGTGATCAAAGTCAAGAGTTTCCTGATATTATTGATAAATGCGATTGTTGTTTATGAATAACTGAAGTATGTTTTATGTAAGTTCGACGAAGTATCTAAACGATGTTTGTTATATTATTGTTTTGTGTGTTTTTGTATTGTTCATTTTTGTTAAGGAAACAGCGTTTTCTAGTGCTACATGATAAACCTCTCTTGTTTTCTTTTTTTTTCCTACAACATCCCTCTGTTTCAAGTCACAAATCACCATTTTGGGAATAAAACCTCAATTAAATATTCACAATTTCAGGATAACTACGCACAACAAATATGTTCCGTGGGTTATCCGGCGATTTATATATCCTCACTCAGTTTGTAGTCGGTTCACCGCTTCCCGTTTTTAGGGGACTCTAGTAACACATACATGTGCAAGAGCCATGACTAAACAATAAGAGTGAAAGACCAAGAACTAAGTGCTTAAATTAAAAAGAGTATAAGACAAGGACGCAGTCTTTCCCCCCTACTGCTCAATCTACGCTATACATCGAAGAAGTAATGACGTAAATAAAAGGAAGTTTCAAGAGTGGAATTAAAATTCGAGGAGAAAGGATATCAGTGATGAAATTCGCTGATGGCATTGCTATCCTGCGCGAAAGTGAAGAAGAATTACAGGATTTACTGAACGGAATGAACATTCTAATGAGTACATAATATGGACAAAGAGTAAATCGAAGAAAGACGAAAGTAATAAATAGTGGCAGAAGTGAGAACAGCGACAACTTAACATCAAGATTGGTGATCACGACATAGATGAAGTAAAGGAATTCTGCTTCCTAGGCAGCGAAACAACTCATGAAGGGCGGACCAAGAGGGACATCAAAAGCAGACTAGCAATAGCAAAAAGTCCTTCCTGGCGAAAAGAAGTCTACTAGTATCAATCATAGGGCTTAATTTGAGGAATAAATTTCTGAGAAGGTACATTTGGAGCACAGCACTGCATGTTAATGAAACATGGACCGTGGGAAAATCGGAAAACAAGAGAATCGAAGCATTTGAGATGTGGTGTACAGATTAATGTTGAAAATTAGGTGGACTAATAAGATGAGGAGTGAGGAGGTTCTCAAAAATGGTTCAAATGGCTCTGAGCACTATGGGACTTAACATCTATGGTCATCAGTCCCCTAGAACTTAGAACTACTTAAACCTAACTAACCTAAGGACAGCACACAACACCCAGCGAGGAGGTTCTCCTCAGAATCGACAAGGAAAGAAATACAAGCAAAACGCTGATAAGAAGAAGAGACAGGATGGTAGGACATCTTTTAAGACATCGCGGAATAACTTCCATGGTACCACAGGGGGCTGTAGAGGGTCGAAACTGCAGAGGAAAACAGAATGGAATGCATCCAGAAAATAACTGAGGACATCGTGCTAGTGTTACTCTGAGATGAAGAGGTTGGTACAGGAGTGGAACTCGCGGCAGGCCGTATCAAACAAATCAAAAGACTGAATGATTAAAAAAAAAAAAAAAAAGGTAAGACACTGATCAGATACGTAGAGTAAGCGATCGCTATGATATAGCTCCTGATAGGTATGCAACACACCCAACGTACGGGTAACGCGGGTACGACCCCACTTGTCCAAAGCTACTAGGAAAACTACCGGGTCTCCGCTTACTTATAGTAGTCATCAGGAGCCTACGGTAGTTTTACACCTCTAGTAGTCAGAGCTCACAGACGCACCCCGACTTCCAACGTAAGGGCTTCAGGAACGAGTTTCCGTGCGACACATCTCGCGGAAGACGAAAATCGAATTTCATAAAGCGATATAAGCTGTAGTATTTACCTGTCAGGCCTCGTTTGCACCAGAGCGAATTCTCATACAGTTCGGCAATGTTCATTACCATTTCTTTTCAATTTCTTTGTTGAGGAAGCTCTTCTGATCACGAAGAACAGAACATAGGGAAAAAATGTCAAGGTGAAATGATATATTGTACCAGATTTACTAATGACATCGTACGACTGGAGACTTAGAAAAACAAATGAATAGAATGTTACAGTTACACTATTAGAGACTCTTAAACTACGGAAATTAAAAGTGAACACAGCGCAACAAGAGTCATGATAGTATGGAAATACAGGGTGTTACAAGAAGGTACCGCCAAACTTTCAGGAAACATTCCTCACACACAAATAAAGAAAAGATATTATGTGGACATGTGTCCGGAAACGCTTAATTTCCATGTTAGAACTCATTTTAGTTTCGTCAGTATGTACTGTACTTCCTCGATTCACCGCCAGTTGGCCCAATTTAAGGAAGGTAATGTTGACTTCGGTGCTTGTGTTGACATGCGACTCATTGCTCTACAGTACTAGCATCAAGCACATCAGTACGTAGCATCAACAGGTTAGTGTTCATCACGAACGTGGTTTTGCAGTCAGTTCAATGTTTACAAATGCGGAGTTGGCAGATGCCCATTTGATGTATGGATTAGCACGGGGCAATAGCCATGGCGCGGTACGTTTGTATCGAGACAGATTTCCAGAACGAAGGTGTCCCGACAGGAAGACGTTCGAAGCAATTGATCGACGTCTTTGGGAGCACGGAACATTCCAGCCTATGACTCGCGACTGGGGAAGACCTAGAACGACGAGGACACCTGCAATGGACGAGGCAATTCTTCGTGCAGTTGACGATAACCCTAATGTCAGCGTCAGAGAAGTTGTTGCTGTACAAGGTAACGTTGACCACGTCACTATATGGAGAGTGCTACGGGAGAACCAGTTGTTTTCATACCATGTACAGCGTGTGCAGGCACTATCAGCAGCTGATTGGCCTCCACGGGTACACTTCTGCGAATGGTTCATCCAACAATGTGTCGATCCTCATTTCAGTGCAAATGTTCTCTTTACGGATGAGGCTTCATTACAACGTGATCAAATTATAAATTTTCACAGTCAACATGTGTGAGCTGACGAGAATCCGCACGCAATTGTGCAATCACGTCATCAACACAGCTTTTGTGTGAACGTTTGGGCAGGCATTGTTGGTGATGTCTTGATTGGGCCCCATGTTCATCCACCTACGCCCAATGGAGCACGTTATCATGATTTCATACGGGATACTCTACCTGTGCTGCTAGAACATGTGCCTTTACAAGTACGACACAACATGTGGTTCATGCACGATGGAGCTCCTGCACATTTCAGTCGAAGTGTTCGTACGCTCCTCAACAACAGATTCGGTGACCGATGGATTGGTAGAGGCGGACCAATTCCGTGACCTCCACGCTCTCCTGACCTCAACCCTCTTGACTTTCATTTATGGGGGCATTTGAAAGCTCTTGTCTACGCAACCCCGGTACCAAATGTAAAGACTCTTCGTGCTCGTATTGTGGGCGGCTGTGATACAATACGCCATTCTCCAGGGCTTCATCATCGCATCAGGGATTCCATGCGACGGAGGATGGATGCATGTATCCTCGCTAACGAAGGACATTTTGAACATTTTCTGTAACAAAGTGTTTGAAGTCACGCTGGTACGTTCTGTTGCTGTGTTTTTCCATTCCATGATTAATGTGATTTGAAGAGAAGTAATAAATGAGCTCTAACATGGAAAGTAAGCGTTTCCGGACACATGTCCACATAACGTATTTTATTTCTTTGTGTGTGAGGAATGTTTCCTGAAAGTTTGGCCGTACCTTTATGTAACACCCTGTATATGGAAGGAATTAGTACCAACATAACAATTGATGTCACCAGGATTGATCAGGTGAAACAATTTTGTTGTAGCAGTAGTACAATCACAGGGGACAACAGATGATTAACGGCAATGAAGAGAAGGATTGCATACCAAACCAGGCAGTTATGATTAAGAAAAACTTGTCAACCACCAAACATATGGATATGGATGTGAGAAAATCCTTTGCATCATCATTTGTGTGGATTACACTGCTCTAAGAAAATGAAAGTTGGCCTCTGGGTAAAACGAAAAGGACTCAACTTGAAGCTACTTAAATGTGGATATGGTGAAAAATGGCAAGAAGGAGCTGGACGGAATGAAATGCAAACCTCGAAGTCTTAAGGGAAGTCAACGAAGAGAATAGATTATTAAAAGAAATGTAAAAGGAAAATAAATTAAATTTGTTGGACATGCCATCAGACACAGCATTTTCTTCATTAACAGCCTTGAAGGGAAAGTGTTGGGAGAGAGAAGGACAACCTGAGAAGAATTATATAGAACAGGATGGTGATGATGATGATAGTGGTGGTGGTGGTGGTGATGATGATTACTGTTTTAAGCCGATAAACAGCGAGGTCACCAGCGCCCACATTTTTGAGAAAACATCGAGAAGAGTATAGGATGTGGCAATTACAACTGAAACGAACAGGCAAAGACAGAAGAGTGTGGTCATTTAGACAAGACTTTAGCTTTTAGAATATGTATGTATTTATTATGTAGGTCTCTACGCACACAGCCATCTATATATAGAATTTCGTATTCTTAGTACTCAGTTCTTAAAATTCTTAACATGTTTTTCACTGGTCCCATACAATGTTTCTGCCTAATTACATGGGGACACGTGACAAGAAAGGACAGTGAAATGAAAACGAAACAAATGTGAAAAAGTAAGTAAACTGTTTATTTCAAAAGAAATAACCATAACTGTTAATGTATTTGCCCCACTGTGAGACAAGACGGTCAACATCTTCATAAAAAAATGTTTGCGATTACCTACGGAACCATGATTGTACCGAGCCGTACACCTCTTTGGAGAAAATCGACGGCAACGAACATCTTTCTTCAGGGTTCCAAAAATATGGAAATCACACGGGGAGAAGTTGGAATTGTGTCGAGGCTTCTCAGCGACTTCTGCAGCGTAGGCGAAACAGTCATGACAATATGTGGGCGGGCATTATCCTGCAACAGAATGATGCTGTCCGTCAACGTACCTAGGCAGTTGGACATGATGGTGCCCTTCAATTTTTGCAAAGTGTCCACGTACTGCTGTGTGTCAACTGTGGCGCCGTGTTGAAGGAAGGCAATGAGCAGCGGGTTGTCGGACGGCATCATTCCGTTGCAGGATAATGCCCGCCCACATGTTGCCAAGGCTGTTTTGACTATGCTGCAGAAGTTTCACTAGGAAACCTTTACATATCATCCACACAGTCCCAATCTCTCCCCATTATAGTTACAAAATACCTGCGGTGGTTTGCATATCGTAAGAAGTAAGATAAAATTTGCATTACTTGGATACCGGACCCGGAATCTCCTGCCCACATCAGAATCACCCTTAAGGCTCACCGTTGATAATGTTAGCGCAATGTACTAAACAATGCAAAATTTCAAACTGCCCCCCCCCCCCCAGTAGTGCCCGTAAATATTTCAGTATAAGAATACTGCCCTCCTAACATATCCTCAAACACAAGAAAATTAATGAAGTCATAAATGATCAGGACGAGAAAGCTACTGAAATAAAATATTGTTTTCCTGAGACTTTGTATTTAATAATACAGAGCTATTTAAAAACAAGGAACAGATTTCAAACATTTATTGCTTCCGATCTACAAAAGATAGAAACAATATTCCAACGTTTTTGGAAACAGAAAAGTTCAAATTTTTAGGCATTCAATGTTAGCATCTTGTGTTACGCGACAAATATCAAAACGGTGGCTCATTTCCTACCATACATGAAGCAACTGGTCTCTCGTTATCGAATTCACGGCTTCAACAATCCGATGTCGCAGACTTTCAAAAAATAAAAACGCGATGTTTTACGTAACCCACAGATAAAAGTCGCAATGTGTGAGGTGTGGAGACCTGGGAAGCCACCAACGATGAAGTTCATCTTCTGCTCCTCCTCTTACAATCCAACGTCCCAGACATCACACCTTGTGACTTTTATCTGTGGGGTTCGTGAGGACCGCGTTTCTATCCCCCCTATATCTGACACTATTGAAACTTTGCGACATCGCATTGTTGAAGCTGTGAATCCGATCACGAGAGACCAGCTGCTTCGTGTGTCGCAGGAAATGAGCCACCGTTTTGATATTTATCGTGTAACACATGGTGCAAACTTGGCTTAAAAATTTGAACATTTCTGTTTCCAGGAACGTCGGAATTGTTTTTCTATCTTTTGTAGTTTGGAAGCAATAAATGTTTGAAATCTGTTCTTTCTTTTTGAATAGCCCTGTATACGTGAATACGCAGAAACAGGTCATTGGTCAAAAATGAAAAACAAACACAAAACAAAAATCGTGGTCTTGGATGCTATTATTGTTTGGCAAAGTTATCAAAATAGTATGGGGTAGTCACCTCTCACAAAATAATCGCAAGAAACATTACCTGATTAATATACGTTGAACTGACAGAGATTATGAATCTCTCTATATTAACATTCAAAACGACATACACATGCCGAAATACAGGTGCTGCAGTTCAGATGGCCTTGCTTCAGTAAAGACTAAGTCCCTCAGAGAGAGGTCCCTAACATGCACAGGCTGCAGATAGGTTCACTAATGTATTGCTCAAGAGTGATGTGAAGGGTGCTAGAAGGTGCGCAGGTGCGAAGACCGCAGCCAGTGCACCCTTGCACCAAGCCGAGTCAAGAATAAAGGATGGTGCGCGCCGAAAACCTAAGACTGTACTCTATGGCGGGCCTCCGTCGAATGCCCTGAAGACTCTTCCCTTCTCAAAACCACGTGGAGCGGTAGCAAACACTGTCGCGATCATCGACAAGCGGCTCGTGCAGTTGGTGCCAATGGCGTAATTATGCTCATGCTCCCAAAAAACAGAACACATTCAACGACTAGAGATAGCTTCATATTCACAGGACATGTATATTAGTATGTTTTGCAGAAATGCGTAGCTCTTTTTTTTTTTTTTTTTTTTTTTTTTTTTTTTTTTTTAAGAATGACCGGAGAGAAGGGTCGGGGGGTGGGGGTGGGGGTAAAGAGGGCAGGGGTCGTCTTCCGAAGCCAGACCTCAATGTCTCATTCGCACCCTCCCAGAGCCAAGGAAGGAAAGGGTTTCGAGAGGATCAAGAGAACTTTATTGGATAAAATTCATTTATTTGTGAGTATATACAGGGTGGTCCATTGATCGCGACCGAGCCAAATATCTCACGAAATAAGTGTCAAACGAAAAAACTACAAAGAACGAAATTTGTCTAGCTTGAAGGGGTAAACCAGATGGTTGGCCCGCTAGATGGCGTTGCCGTAGGTCAAACGGATATCAACTTGGTTTTTTTTAAATAGGAACCCCCATTTCTTATTACATATTCATGTAGTACGTAAAGAAATATGAATGTTTTAGTTGGACCACTTTTTTCGCTTTGTGATAGATGGTGCTGTAATAGTCACAAACATATGACTCACAATTTTAGACGAACAGTTGGTAACAGGCAGGTTTTTTAAATTAAAATACAAAACGTAGGTGCGTTTGAACATTTTATTTCGGTTGTTCCAATGTGTTACATCTACCTTTGTGAATTTATCATTTCTGAGAACCCATGTTGTTGCAGCATGATTACCTGTAAATACCTCACTAATGCAATAAATTCTCAAAATGATGTCCGTCAACTCAATGCATTTGGCAATACGTGTAACGACATTCCTCTCAACAGCGAGTAGTTCGCTTTCCGTAATGTTCACACATGCATTGACAATGCGCTGACGCATGTTGTCAGGCGTTCTCGGTGGACCACGATAGCAAATATCCTTCAACTTTCCCCACAGAAAGAAATACGGGGACGTCAGATCCGTTGAACGTGCGGGCTATGGTATGGTGTTTCGACGACCAAACCACCTGTCATGATATATGCTATTCAGTAACGTAAATATCCGGCGAACGGTCCGGACACTTGGATGATGTCGTCCAGGATACCGAGCAGCATACATAGCACACGCCCGTTGGGCATTTTGATCACAATAGCCATACACCAACACGATATCTACCTTTTCCGCAATTGGTAAACGGTCCATTTTAACACGGGTAATGTATCACGAAGCAAATACGCTCCGCACTGGTTGAATGTTACGTGATACCACGTATTTACACGTTTGTGACTATTACAGCGCCCTCTATCACAAAGAGAAAAAAGTGGTCCAACTAAAACATTCATATTTCTTTAAGTACTACACGAATATGTGATAAAAAATGGGGGTTCCTATTTTCAAAAAAACGCAGTTGATATCCTTTGACCTATCGCAGTGCCATCTAGCGGGCCAACCATAGCGCCATCTGGTTTCCCCCTTCAAGCTAGACAAGTTTCGTTCTTTGTAGTTTTTTTCGTCTGACGCTTATTTCGTGAGATATTTGGCCCAGTCACTATCAACGGACCACCCTGTATACATTCCGTATATTTATTTATTTTTATATTTTTGCTTTTTCCTTGTTTTTGTTATTTTTAACTGGATCCTACAACCGCCGCCAGAAGCTTCCGAGTCGTTTTCGCGTAATAAACGTAGGGGTGACACCCTCTAAACTGTTTTCTCAGAGGATCAATCGTATGCCGTGAATCATTTTCAAGTGTGGCTTCTAGTACTCGGAACGCCCCAATGGGCAGGAGGATCCTCGAATACTGCGCCTAAATAATTCGATAGTCGTGTGGGTACAATGCATGGTGGCGGGATGCCTCAAGAGTCGTTGTCAGGTGGACCCACAAGTTCAGAGCGTTTTCGGGAGCGGCTTGCAAAACGTAATACAGCACCATGCCCTTCAGCCAGTTGACGGCGTTCGTTGTTGTAGTGGGAAAGTAAGTGGTAATTGGCTGTAGGAGTTCGTCCGGCGTGACAGACTCTGGTTGTCGTCGCAGCAAGAGCGCCAGCATACGTTGTAGAAGATCCCGGGATCTGCCTGTCACAGCACATGTCAGGCGGTGCGCATCCGAATCGACGACGGCACAGTGTGGACACAAACGGTCGTCAGTCAGATTGATGGAATGGAGGCGCTGGCGTGTGGCTCATTCGCCGTTCACCATCACATACAATAGGGAACGAGCGTACGTGGGCAGTTATGGGGTGTGGACGGCTCGCCACACCCTGGTGCAGCGGACGGTTGAGTGTTGTTCTTCGACGTTGTTACAGGGTTGTCGTGCCTGATGGATGCGGTAGTAATCTCTCGTGCTCGTAGTCCTCGTCGCCGGTAGATCCTCGGTCATGTAACTCAGTTCGACCAGAAAATCGTGGATGTGGGTAAGAGACGGAGCTATGTGGCCCACGGCGGCCGGTGGACGAAGATCTCGCGGCTTGACGATCTGTAGCAGCGTCCCTCGCCAAACTGTTGTTGGTCGCGGTCCGTAGGCACAATGCCCGCGCGCGGTTGTGGACGTGAGTCACCCCGAGGCCCCCTGCCAGTGGAGGCCTCGTTAAAGTAGTGTAGTGAACTTTGAATATATGACCTGCACTCACAAGTTGTCCGTACGCCGCCTGGAAAGTGTGAGCCATGGTGGCTGTTGGCGGTAAAATAATTAAGTTTGGACGCTAGGTAAGTGTTGACGTAACGCGTTCGGAGAATCATATCCGTATTGCGGAATCTGCTATCACAGAGCAGCGCCCGTGTCCTTTGTAGTAGCCGGCGATATGTGGCTGTCACAGTTTGGCGAACTGTACTGGAGAACTGCACCCCCAGTGCTTTCAGTGAGGGAACCTTTCGGAAGGGGATCGCTGTAGGGCGTAGAGCGCCTCTCCCGACATCCATGTATGTCGTCTTGCGCTTGTTGACGAGGCTGCCCGATACCGCGCCGTAGCGGCACAACCACTGAAGCGTCGCTTGGATTTCGTCGCTCGACCGCACCAAGAGCACCACGCCATCTGCGAAGTCACCACATCGTAAGGTCACGTCTCGAATGCTGAAGCCTTCCAGTCGTTGGCGAAGGCCGTGCAGTGCAGGCTGGAGCGCCGCCGCGAATAAGGACATCCCCGTCGCACCGACCATCCAAGAGTGATGTGTTCAGTCTGGCGTCCGTTGATCATAATCCGGGAGCGCGCCCCGTGCAATAAGCTTAAGATCACCCCTGCTGACGCCTGCGAGAGCCCATGCGTTCGAGCACGGCGCGAACGAAACTGTGGCCGAAACGATCAAAGGCGTTATCAAAATCGTCGGCGACAAGAGCGCCTCGGAGGCGGCAGGCCGCTGCCATCTCCGTGACGTCGTGGTAGGTGCCAAATGCCCTGTGGATGTTGTTGTCTCCGCCTAAACGTGTGTGGTCAGGATGGATCATGTGTCCGATGGTGGTCTGAAGACGATTGCGGAGGATACGAGAGCAAAGTTTATAATCCGCATTCAGTAGCGTAAGAGGACGATAGTCGTGACATCGCTGAGAACCGCTCGGATTGGGAACTGTTATCATGATGCCTTCGAGGAAATCTGCGGGGGCGGTAAAATCATCAGGTCTTGAAACATCTGAATCCACTGAGCGCCCATCAGGGTATAGAAGACGTGGTAGAATTCGTTCGGTAAGCTGTCTGGGCCCGGTGACTTGTTGGGGGCGCTGCTAGCCAAGGCCGCTGTTAAGTCTTCAGCCGTTATGTGAGCCAGCAGGGCGTCGTCCTGGACCACTACTCCGGGGTCAGGCAGACCGCACAGAATGTCTTCGTACTCGCGAACAGTCTATGGGTCCTCGGCGTAAGATGACCTGTAATGCTGGACGAATGCCGCAGCGATGGCACACTGCGAGTCGACGCGTCCACACTGTACTGCCTCTACTGATGTTATAAGGGGGCACTTGCGGTGGCGTCTCTCTCTGATAACGTGATATACAGATGTCATTTCTGTGGGGATGGTATCTGCACCCTTGCCCGGACTCGGGCTCCATCAACCTGTTCTGCGGTGAGAGGGAGTAAGCGAGCTTTGAGACGGTTAACCGCTGTCTGCCGTTCACGTGATGGCGGCTGGGTCATGAATTCTCTCAGCGCAGTGTAATAAAATTCCGACGTCGCCCGAAGCCATCACGCTCTGTCACGGCCATATCCCATGAGTCATCAGCAACGGCGGCCGAAGACTTCTGGCGTGTCACTCTTCACTCAGCCAACAGCCTTGTCAAAGAGGGCGGAGGAGCGGTCAGAGGTTCAGGGAACTCTCTGGCCCTTCGGGTGGGAAACTGCCCCTAAAGTCAGAAGAATCAGCAACAATCAACGGCTTGGGGATGCAGAAGGCAATGTAAACTACTGTATTAAAGACACATATTGTGTTTCCACAGGACATCTCACCTGTAATTGAAAAGTGTTGTGATGATCTCTCCAGTGGCAAAAGATCCCGGACTAGTCCGCCATTCGGATCTCTGGGCGTGGACTGTCAAAGAGGGAGTCACCATCAGAAAAAGACTGAATAACTAACGAAAGTATAACGTTGTACGAGTTGCTCTTAACGGAACTAAGTCGACAGATGTAAAAGTACTATCCAGAGTACCACAGGGAAGTGTGACCGGACCGTTGCTAGAATGAGATTTTTGCTCTGCAGCGGAGTGTGCGCCGATATGAAACTTCCTGGAAGATTAAAACTGTGTGCCGGACCGAGGCTCGAACTCGGGACCTTTGCCTTTCGCGGGCAAGTGCTCTACCATGTGGTAGAGGTCCCGAGTTCGAGTCTCGGTCCAGCATACAGTTTTAATCTACCAGGAAGTTTCAGCACCGTTGCTGTTTACAATCTATATAAATGATCTAGTAGAAAGCGTCAGATGCTCTTTAAGGAGCTCCGGAACGCCCTATACTTGCAATGTTAAAATAACGCTTATAAATTACATCTTTCCTCACAAAGTATTTGAGGTAGGAAGTTTAACTTTTTACAGATTATTTATTGGAATATGGGCTACAACTTAACACAGGGATTTTACAAAATTTTAGTTCAGTTATTAAAGATGATTTTTTTTCAATTGTAATGAAAATTCACAACATTTTTTTGCAATTTTTTATTTATATATTCAAAAATATACAGTTTTTTGGAAAAAGGCTGTGTTAAATTATGCAGAAGGTACTGTGTAACATTTACTGAAAGTTTGAAACAAATATGTTTGGAAGATCCTTAGAAAACATGTAATTAGTATGAGAAAATAAAAGTTTTGGGAATCGAGCGACAAAGATTGGATTAACTTTTTAGTGCATTCCAGGTCCATAGGATGGATTATCTTCATCCTCTGCAAACTCCACCTCCGCTTCCTCTTGTTCCTCCTCCTGTTTACTCTTGCTTGTATTTCTAGACTCTTTACAGCCCTGTCTGCCGCCCGAAGGCGTTCCTTGTCTAAAGCAAGCATCGCTCGTTGTTGTGTTCGTAGATTTTGCTACCATTTTCTTCAGTTGCAGTTACTGCAACACTGTTCCAAAAGGTGGTCATGTATGAACACATCACATTTCAGTTGTATTTCACTAGCAAGTCCTACGTGCTTTATTATGGAGAGTTCCAGACCAACTTCACTACAATGAATACATCTTACACAGTTTGAAAAAATTCCTTTGAGAACCGACATATCAAATATTTCATTCACATCCGATTCGCCCATAAAACATTCATAGTTTTCACTCATTGAACCAAGCTCCTTCTGTGAAGTATTTTCTTTCCCACTTTGATTGCTATGGGCAGGTGTACTTGAGAGGTTAGGTTCACTCACTTGGTTATCGTCTTCATTGTTTACAGTAATAACACATACCTTTGGCTTTCCAACATTTCTCCTTTTCTTAAAAGCCTTCAGAGGATTTCTAATAACTTTACTTTTACTCATTATTATACTTCAACAAAACAGAGACTCAAGAAACAGAATTAATTACGAATATTTTCGAGATAACGACAGAGTAAATAAACATGAAACAATCGACAATCACACCAGTGATATATATTGAACCATCACAGGTTAGCCACAACACATACTTTATCTCACATCACTAAAATGTACCTGATGAACACGGACGTTAATAATAACACCATCTGACAGCAGTTTAACAGCGCCACAGTGGGTCACGCCCATGTAGAACACATTTCAAAAAAAAATTTAAAAATATTTGTAGTCTTCGGAATTGAATAAATTATATATCTATTAAAAGGTAATAGTCTGCAGATTCAGAAAACGCAAAAAAGTAAAAATTGAACTTTTCATGATTTTGAGCCTTTCCGGAGCCCCTTAAGGCTATTCGCAAATGATACAGTTGTCTATGCCAAAGTAGCAAAGCCAGAAGATAGTAAGAATTTGCAGAACGACCTGCAGAGAATTGATGATTGGTGCAGGGTCTGGAAGTTGACCCTGAACGTAAATAAATGTAACATATTGCGCATACGTAGGAAAAGAAATCCACTACTGTACAGCTACACTATTGATGACAAGCAGCTGGAGACAGCGTCTGCCGTAAAATATCTAGACGTAACTATCCACAGCGACCTTAAGTGGAATGACCACACAAAACAGATAGTGGAAAAAGCAGACACCAGACTCAGATTCATAGGAAGAACCTTAAGGAAATGTAACTCATCCACGAAAGAAGTGGCTTATAAGAAGCTTGTTCGCCCGATTCTTGATTACTGTTCATCTATCTGGGATCCCTATCGATAGGACTGATAGAACAGAGAGAGAGAAGATCCAACGAAGAGCGGCGCGTTTCGTCTCGAGGTCGTTCAGCTGGCGAGAGAGCGTTACGGAGATGCTAGACAAACTCCACTGCCAGACGTTACAAGAGAGACATTGTGCATCACGGAGAGATTTAATATTGAAATTGCGGGACAGCACATTTCAGGACGAGTCGGACAACATATTACTTCCCCACACATACCTCTCGCGTATTAGCCACGAGGAGAAAATTCGAGAAATTAAAGCCAATACACAGGTCTACCGACAATCATTCTTCCCATCGAAAGTACTCCCCGCTACACACCATTAGGTGTCTTGCGAAGTATGTTGTAGGTGATGTAGATGAAGTCAGAAATTTGAACGTGGTAGGGAAGCTAGAAAATCTCAAAAGGGAAATGCTGAGGTTTCATAGAAGTGGGAGTCATAGAAGTGAAATGGAAAGAAAAGATTTTTGTTCAGGTAAAATCAACTGCGGAAGAAGATGGTATAACGAGAGTAGGATTCGTTGTGAATAGGTAGGTAGGGCCTAGAGTGAATTACTGTAAACAGTTCAGTGATAGGGTGGGTCTCATCAGAAGCGCCAGCAAACCCACACCTACAACGATAGTTCAGGTATACAAGCCGACGTCGCAAGCCGAAGATGAAGAGACAGAGAAAGCATAGGAGAATGTTGAACGGGTAATTCAGTACGTAAAGAGAGATGAACACTAGCAGTCATGGGAGACTGGAATGCGCTTGTACGAGCAGGAGTGGAAGAAAGGTTACGGGAGAATATGGGGTTGGTGCTAGGAAAGAAAGAGGAGAGAGACTAATTGAGTGCACCAATAAATTTCAGCTAGTAATAGCGAATATTGCGCTCAAGAATCACAAGAGGAGGAGGGTGCAGCGCGGGAACTTCCTTATTTGAAACGCGCGGCACACAGCGTTGTTAGCCGGTCAGTGTGATCGAGAGGTTCTTGGCACTTCAGTCTGGAACCGCGCGACCGCTACTCTTGCAGGTTCGAATCCTGCGTCGGGTATGGATGTGTGTGGTGTCCTTAGGTTAGTTAGATTTAAGTAGTTCTAAGTTCTAGGGGACTGATGACCTCAGATGTTAAGAGCCATTTGAACCATTTTTGAACAGCGGCTGTTACTCATTGTTGCGTGGGTTTCGGTGCAATCAAAAGTGCGAGACTTACCGTTCTTTTTTTAAGGTTAGTTCACTAGCGATCATACAGTGGGCAAGAGAGGAGTACGCGTTCGTCGTTGCGGCCTACTTTTCGATTGGACGTTCGGTCATCAGAATTCAGCGTGCATTCAGGAAACAGTTCAACATCGCGTCTGCAGGTTGTGTTCCTGATGGGAAATCAATTGTTACGTGGGTAGACACCTTTATGGATACTGGAAGTATGCAGAAAAAGAAACCAAGACCTTCAAGAACCACCAGAACGCCTGAAAACATCTAGAGGGTTAGGATGTCGATATTGAATTCCCCCACGCGATCTGCACGCAAACATGCAGCTGCCCTTGCAATTTCTGAACGCACAGTGAGACGAATTCTTCATGGAGAGTTGAAATTTGTCGGACGTTGTGGCCGAGCGGTTCTAGGCGCTTCAGTCTGTAACAGCACGACCGCTACGGTCGCAGGTTCGAATCCTGCCTTGGGTATGGGTGTGTGTGATGACCTTAGGTTAGTTAGGTTTAAGTAGTTCTAAGTTCTAGGGGACTGGTGACCTCAGATGTTAAGTCCCATAGTGCTCAGAGCCATTTGAACCACTTTTTGAAGTTGAAATTTCATCCTTATAAACAGTCAGTGGTGCACACTTCATCCACGTCATTTTGTTTCACGAAAAAATGCGTGTGAAGCCTTGATCGATAAGCTGTCTATGACGAGGCACATTTTCATCTATCTGGCTGCGTGAATAAACAAAATATGCGGTATTGTAATGGCACGAACCCCCGAGAACATCATTAGCGCCCCTGTATATAGATCGTGTGACTGTTTGGTGTGCACTATCTAAAGTTGGCATTATTGGTCCGTGGTTTTTCGAAGAGAACGATAAGGCAGTGACGCTCACTTATGAGCGTCATGTTCAGATGATTAAACAGTTTTTTTCTTCCAGAACTTCAAAAAATGGATGTGGGTGATGTCTGATTCCAACGAGATGGCGCCACAGCTCACACGGCACGAACATCGACGACCTTGTTGCACCAACACTTCTCCGATCGTCTCATCTCTTTAGGAGCGATCTCCAATGGCCAGTACGCTCGCCAGATTTAGCGCAATGCGACTTTTTCTTATGGGGCTATCTCAATATTCGTGTCGCTATTGCCAACAGCGACGGAGACATTTTGGAATAAGTGGGCCGAAACTTCCGATTTCGACTCTCCAAATGCACTGAGCAGAACGAAGGCCACCTTCAAGATATCATTTTCAAAACTTAATGGAACAAAACTTTAGATGTTACTCCTCGTAAAGAAAAAAATATTAAATTGATGTCTCTAAGGCTTTCTGATTTATGATTTTTTAAACAAGGAAGTTCTCGCACCACACCCTGTAGTTGGAAAAGGCCGGCAGATGGTTCAAATGGTTCAAATGGCTCTGAGCACTATGCGACTTAACATCTGAGGTCATCAATCCCCTAGAACTTAGAACTACTTAAACCTAACTAACATAAAGACATGACACACATCCATGCCCGAGGCAGGATTCGAACGTGCGACCGTAGCGGTCGCGCGGTTCTAGACTGAATCGCCTAGAACCGTTCGGCCACACTTCAGATCACAATTTAGTAGTGATGAAGAGTAGTCTCAAGTGTAAGAGGCTAGTCAGGAAGAGTCAATCCGGAAACAAATGGGATACGGAAGTACTAAGAAATGAAGGGTACGCTTGAAGTTCTCTGAGGCTATAGACACTGCGATAAGGAATTGCTCAGTAGGCAGTTCAGTTGAAGAGGGATGGGCATCTCAAAAAAGGGCAATCACAGAAATCGAAAGAAAACCGTCGGTACAAAGAAGGTAACTGCGAAAAAACCGTGGGTAACTGAAGTACTTCAGTTGATCGATGAAAGAAGGAAGTGCAAGAATGTTCAAGAAAATTTAGATATATAGAAATATAAGTCATTTGGGAATGAAATAAGTATGAAGTGCACGGAAGATAAGGAGAAATGGCTGCATGAAAAATGTGAATAAATCGAAAAAGAAATTATTGTCAGATGGACTGACACAGCAGATAGAAAAGTCAAAACAACCTTCCGTGAGATAAAAAGCAACGGTGGTAGCATTAAGAGTGCAATGGAAAAACGCCTCTTAAATGCAGAGGAGAGAGCGGATAGTTGGAAAGAGTACATGTTAAGACTCTGTGAGGGGGAAGATTTTTTTGATGACGTGATAGAAGAAGAAACAGGAGTCGATGTAGATGAGATAGGGGATCTTGAATTCGAATCAGCATTTAAGAGAGCTTTGAAGGACTTAAGATCAAATAAGGCAGAAGGGATACATAATATTCCATCAGAACTTCTAAAATCATTGGGGCAAGCGGCAAAAAAGCGATTATTCACGTTGATGTGTAGAATGTATGAGTCTGGGGATATACCATCTGACTTTCGGAAAACTATCTTCCATACGATTCTGAAGATTGTAAGACCCAACAAGTGCAAGAGTTATAGCACAATCAGCTTAACAACTTATGCTTCCAAATTGCTGACAAGAATAATATGCAGAAGAAGGGAAGTAAAACTGATGATGTGTTAGGGAACGATCAGTTTGACTCTGGGAAAGGTAAAGGTACCAGGGATGCAATTATGAGGTTGCGGTTGATAATGGAAGCAAGACTGCAGGAAAAACAAGACATGTTCACAGGATTTGTTGATCTGGAAAAAGCGTTCGACAGTGTCAAAAGGTACAAGATGTTCGAAATTCTGAGAAAAACAGGGGTAAGTTATAGGGAAAGACCGGTAACTTACAATATGTACAAGAACCAAGAGGGAACAAGAAGAGTGTAGGACCAAGTACGAAATGCTCGGATTAAAAATGGTGTAAGACAGGGATGTAGTCCTTCGCCCTTGATGTTCAATCCACACACAAAAGAAGAAATGGCGGAAATAAAAGAATGGTTGTAGAGTGGGATTAAGATTCAGGGTGAAAGGATGTCAAAGATAAGATTCGCTGATAACATTGCTATCCTCAGTGAAAGTGAAGAAGAATTACAAAATCTGTTACATAGAATGTACAGTTTAATGAGTTCAAATTATGGATTGAGAATGAATCGAAGAAAGACGAAAGCAATGAGAAGTAGCAGAAATGAGAACTGTGAGAAACTTAACGTCAGGATTGGTGCTCACGAAGTAGATGAAGTTGAGGAACTCTGCTACATAGGTAGCAAAATAATCCTTGACGCACAGAGCAAGGCGAACATAAAAAGAAAACTACAACTAGCAAAAAAAGCATTTCTGGTCAAGAGAAGTCTTCTACTATCAAATATAGGCCTTGATTTGAGGAAGAAATTTCTGAGAATGTACACCTGGAGCACAGCGTTGTATGGTAGTGAAACATGGACTATGGGAAAACAGGAAAAGAAGAGACTCGAAGAATCTGAGATGTGGTGCTACAGAAGAACGTTGAAAATTAGGTGGACTGATAAGGTAAGGAAAGAGGAGGTTCTCCGCAGAATTGGCGAGGAAAGGAATATTTGGAAAACACTGACAAGAAGAAGGGACAGAATGATAGGACATCAGGGAATGACTTACATGGTACTAGAGGGAGCTGTAGAGGCTGAAAATTGTAGAGCAAAACATAGATTGGAATACATCCAGCAAGTAACTGAAGACGTGGGTTGCAAGTGCTACTCCGAGATGAAGAGATTGACGCAGGAGAGGAATTCATGGAACGTCTCATCAAACCAGTCAGAAGATGGATATATTCTGAGGCGGAAATTGGGGACCAGCCCAGTATTTGCATGAACGAGCTTAGGAAATCGCCTAAAAACTACTCGTAGGCTGGCGTGTGCACCAGTCGCGCCCGTCAATTCGCCACACGAATCCGATCCGGGTTTGGCTCACCTTCGTGTCTCGCAAGGTACAACTCCGCTAGTTACGCTACACGAGAAGGTACTTATAGTTATCGTATAAACTCGTGTAAATTAACAGATTCAAATTTGTAAGAATCTTTGTCTATTAGGTTGTTGAATAAGTTCGTAGCGTTTTAGTTTTGCATGTCGGTACTCCGGTTGGTATCGGTTTATTTATCGACTGACTTTTTTTTGCAATCAATTCATTGTCGCTATTTGAATTTACATATTGTCATTTGGAGATAGTGAGTAGAGTTGTGCACGATAGAAAATGGAGTTCCAGGTGCTGAAATCGGAACATTTACGACGTGTTCTTCCGTTTGAGTTCAGTAGAAGCGTGACAGCGGTGGAGGCAGCCAGAAACATTTGCGCCGTGTATGGGGATAACGCCACTGAACAGAGCACGGCAAGAAAATGGTTTTCTCTTTTAAAGGAGGAACATTTCGACATTGGTGACTCTCCACGTTCAGGAAGACCTTCGGGGTTTGATGAAGATCGTTTGAACGCGTTTATCCACAATGATTCACGTCATGTTCTCGAGAACTGGTAAATTACATGAACTGTGATCTTTCCGCCATCACCGAGCTAGGTGGCGCAGTGGTTAGACACTGGACTCGCATTCGGGAGGACGACAGTTCAATTCCGCGTCCGGCCATCCTGATTTGGGTTTTCCGTGATTTCCCTAAATCTCTCCAGGCAAATGCCGGGATGATTCCTTTCAAAGGTCACGGCCGACTTCCTTCCCCGTCCTTCCCTATTCCGTTGAGACCGATGACCTCGCTGTCTGGTCTCCTTCCCCAAAACAACCGAACCCTTTCCGCCATCGTGCGAAGTTTGAATGCAGTAGGGAAGGTTCATAAATCCGGTGTGTGGGTATTGCATGCTCTAAGCTAAAATAGTGGATGACGATATATTTACATCTACATCTACATCCATACTCCGCAAGCCACCTGACGGTATGGCGGAGGGTACCTTGAGTACCTCTCTCGGTCCTCCCTTCTATTCCAGTCTCGTATTGTTTGTGGAAAGAAAGATTGTCGGTATGCCTCTGTGTGGGCTCTAATCTCTCTGATTTTATCCTCATGGTCTCTTCGCGAGATATACGTAGGAGGGAGCACGTATGTTCTCGAAACTTCAACAAAGGCCCGTACCGAGCTACTGAGCGTCTCTCCTGCAGAGTCTTCCACTGGAGTTTATCCATCATCTCCGTAACGCTTCGCGATTACTAAATGATCCTGTAACGAAGCGCTCTGCTCTCCGTTGGATCTTCTCTATCTCTTCTATCAACCCTATCTGGTACGGATCCCACACTGCTGAGCAGTATTCAAGCAGTGGGCGAACAAGCGTACTGTAACCCACTTCCTTTGTTTTCGGATTGCATTTCCTTAGGATTCTTCCAATGAATCTCAGTCTGGCATGTGCTTTATCGACGATCAACGTTATATGATCATTCCATTTTAAATCACTCCTAATGCGTACTCCCAGATAATTTATGGAATTAACTGCTTCCAGTTGCTGACCTGCTATACTGTAGCTAAATGATAAAGGATCTTTCTTTCTATGCATTCGCAGCACATTACACTTGTCTAAATTGAGATTCAATTTCCATTCCCTGCACCATGCGTCAATTCGTTGCAGATCCTCCAGCATTCCAGTACAATTTTCCATTGTTACAACCTCTCGATATACCACAGCATCATCCGCAAAAAGCCTCAGTGAACTTCCGATGTCATCCACAAGGTCATTTATGTATATTGTGAATAGCAACGGTCCTATGACACTCCCCTGCCGCACACCTGAGAATGACATGCTGCGTTCTGCTATCTAGGAACTCTTCAATTAATCTGATAGTCCACATGCTCTTACTTGTTCGCTAAACGACTGTGGGGAACTGTATCAAACGCCTTGCAGAAGTCAAGAAACACAGCATCTACTTGGGAACTTGTGTCTATGGCCCTCTGAGTCTCGTGGACGAGCTGGGAACTTGTGTCTATGGCCCTCTGAGTCTCGTGGACGAGCTGGGTTTCAAACGAACGTCTTTTTCGAAATCCATGCTGATTGCTTCAGAGTAGATTTCTAGTCTCCAGAAAAGTCATTATATATATATATATATATATATATATATATATATATATATATATATATATATATATATATATGCATCTCTGCTTGCTATTCATCAACTGGTTTGTGAACAACAGCGAGCATTCCTATCCTGTATTGGTACTGGTAACGAGAAACGTTATCTTCATGCTGGCATAAGGAAAAGAAAGCAGCAACTCCCCGTACAACGACTTGCGCGTATCCACAAAATATAATGTTATCCATTTTCTGGAACTGCAATGATGTGTCGTACTACAGATTGCTTCCCTGAGGTATAACAATAACTTCTGCCATTTAGTGTCAGTAACTGAGACGTCTCGCAGACCCAGTCCAAACTGAGCGACCAGGAAGATTGCGTGAAGTGATGCTACTCCACAATTATGCCCGCACGCATTCTGATAGACTGGCAAGAAACAGTATACGGGAGTCATTCCGCACCCGCCATATTCATCTGATGTTGCGCCTTAGGATTTTCACCTTTTCCGCTCTCTGTCCCTTCAAGAAACTTCCGTCTCTGATGAAAATGCGCTCCGAACATGGCTCGACGAGCTCTTCGCCTCAAAACCACGTGATTCCTACAGTAGCAGAATGGAAAAGTTACCCCAGCGTTGCAAGACTGTTGTAAACAGTGAAGGAGAATATATTATCGATGACTAATGTCTCTGACATGTGTTTCTCTTGTTATTATTAATCGCTACGAACTTATGTATCAACCTAATATTTAAACTTTCATTGTTGACGCAGTCGTACGAAAAATTGAGAGTAGGAATGAATTTGTCTCACTCTGTCATTAAGTGATTCTTTAATTGCAAACTGAGGCAAATTCATTCATGCTCCTTGTTTATCTTCTGTGGTTATTGTAGCAACTTAAGAGTACTTTAGGAAGAGGTTGAGCAGATACTACAAAACAGCCACAAATTATTAGTAATTTATTAAATCTTGAGTATGGTAAATATTTCCCCGCCCGGTTAGCTGCGCGGTCTAACTCACGGCTTTCCGGAGCGGGAACGAGCGCCTGATCCCCGGCACGAATCCACCTGGCGGACTTATGTCGAGGTCCGGTGAGCCGGTCAGTCTGTGGATGGTTTTTATGCGGTTTTCCCTCTGCCTCGGAGAATGCGGGCTGGTTCCCCTTATTCCGCCTCAGCTACACTATGTAGGCGATTGCTGCGCAAAGATGTTCTCCACGTACGCGTACACCACCATTACTCTACCATGCAAACATAGGTGTGAGACGTTCCCTGGGAGGGGGAGGGGGGGGTCCACCAGGGGGCCGACCCGCACAATAACCCTGGGTTCGGCGGAGGGGTGAACTGGACTGCGGTAGTCGTCGTGGGGTTGTGGACCACTGCGGCTGCGGCGGGGACGGAGCCTCTCCTTCGTTTTTAGGTCCCCGGTTAACATACAACAACATACAACATGGTAAATACTTAACTTTGGAAACAAATATTTCCCACACAGATGTCTTGTATTTGATGCCGTCGCTTACGCATAAAATTTAACACTTCATAATGTACAGTGTTTGACATCGGAGTACAATAGTCATTAACGTGATATACAAAGTTAATTTTTTTTTTTTTTCACGCAGCCAGATCTGTGAGATCTGTGCTGTGACGACATTGGCGTCGTTAGCGATGATTACGAGTGGTCGCTGGTTACGTAGAGGCTAGGCTGAGCGGCACTGCGTCGAACATAAATAACTTTCCGGCAGGGCGGCGTAAGGAAACACCCCCGGGGCGTGTCTAGAGCGACATCTCCGATTCGTTGCATAAGACGTGGTTCTATGCACGATGCCACATTTTCTACCATATTTTAACTGACATTCTTCATAGGTTCTCTCTGATTCCTTATTTCTGTATCATATTTTTAACTTTCCTGCACACACACAGGAAGAGAAACAGTTCCTTGTATAATACGTAATCTCTTGTCGCCAGGAGTGTCAGCAATGATGCTGGAAGTGAATCAGAGTTGAGAATTGTTGACATCGGTTCCCACATATAGAAAACAATTGGTTCACATTCTTCATGGTTCCACATTCATAAAGCGATGCCCAAAGAGCATGAATGCGATGTAGATGCCGACTGAGGCACGCGTGATTGAAAGTCAACCGGGCTACAGGGGATACAAACTTCCTGCCATAACAGCTTTTCGCGTACTGAGTTCCTGTTGGTCCGCCTTTTGTTTCCGAAGATTCTGCCCATTTTTCCATTAATTTCTTGTTAGTCGCCTACATTTTTGTAGAAACTCGTTTGCCTTTATTTTACGGTGTTTTTCTTCTCCGTCATAATCTGTTTGGCCAGACTCTCTGCAGTTAATTTCCTTTCAATACACGGTGACCTATGATCCAACTTATTCTGAATTACCGTTCATTGGTTTCAATTTCTTTAAACGCAGCTGCTAGTCTGTGTGCTATGGAGTGCTCATTTTTCTAAAATTGGCTCTGAGCACTATGGGACTCAACTGCTGAGGTCATTAGTCCCCTAGAACTTAGAACTAGTTAAACCTAACTAACCTAAGGACATCACAAACATCCATGCCCGAGGCAGGATTCGAACCTGCGACCGTAGCGGTCTTGCGGTTCCAGACTGCAGCGCCTTTAACCGCACGGCCACTTCGGCCGGCTGCTCATTTTTCTGGCTTTGTTGTCTTTACCAAGGCAAGTACTGTTATAAAGTATTATACAACGATGTTATTTGTTTCGATAGTATATTGAATACAAGAAATAAGAGATTTAAGGATTGCGACTAGCTCCTCTGCCATTTCAGTACCATTCTCTACGCTACTGTTCTTTTGTCCCTAATAATCGGCACTTAGTTTTCACTAGATACGGTTCTAGTTATAACCAAAACTGTGACATTCAGATAGGATTGTTTTGCATGCTGAGTACGCTATTTTTGACGAACCAAGCAAACTTGTCTAGGAAAAGAAAAATATATTAGTGGATGTTTTTAACGTAATGAAACAATTATGATTAAACTGCAGCTCTGGTCTTTCTTACGTCATATCAAAACACTGCAAGCTTATCGGTTGACCCTTTACGCTGGCTTCTCATTGCAGCTGAGGGGCAAATTCAAAAGCAGAGCTCTAATTAACGACAAGCTAAGAAAAGGCTAACGTTCACACTCTGATCGTAGCTATTATAGTTATATTAGAAATAGTATCACATTTTTATAGTGGCTATTTCTCAGATAGTTTCTGATGCATACTGTGACATATGCAAAGCACTCAAGGATCTTATTGGAGTAACGAAGATAATTTCAGTGAAGTACGACAAGCGTGACTTAAAATATACATAGGAAAATTGATAAAATCTTCTTTATAGTGTGTCTGAGAAGAGACAGCACAAAACACGGGAAGCATATTTTGTTTCTTCAGTATTACGTCAAAGGTTTCTAAAATAATAGTAATACATCTATCATGAAGCTACTCTATGATGGAGTTACAGTTATCTTCACCGTAATTTATGTGAATTACACAGATCCTCTGTTTAGCAAAACGTTATGATCACCTGCTAGTGTTGGCATGGGTTAGAAGAGTCCTTGGTTAGTTTATGTAGATACGAGGCACCAGATTTTTACGCACAGATCACGAAACTCTCGTAAATTACAGGCCGGTTATCTGTGAACACGAAACTGGCGCCCGATAGCATCCTACATATGTCACATCGGGTTCAGTTCAGGCGAATTTGATTTCCAACAAATCACTATTACGCTCTTCAAACCATTGTACCACTCGGTTTGAATAGGAGGGCGGTTGAGCAGGAAGGGCGGCCATGTTAGACACACGGACGCTCATGTGAATACGGAACGGACGGAGTCGAGGTGAGCTGCTCGTGGATTAGTAAAAAACGATGTAAGAACGTGACATTTTGTTGTAACAAATGCTCACAGCGGTTGTATTAGAATAAATGTGGATGTGAAACTTACAGTGAAGTTTAAATTAATATTATTTTGGTGAATTTGACTGCAAACGTTGTGGATCTAAACAAGAGGCCATGTGTAATGTGAAATATCAGTACACTGTCATATTCGTATTACAAG
This sequence comes from Schistocerca americana, assembly GCF_021461395.2. Taxonomy (NCBI): domain Eukaryota; kingdom Metazoa; phylum Arthropoda; class Insecta; order Orthoptera; family Acrididae; genus Schistocerca; species Schistocerca americana. The sequence continues at coordinate 314,870,485 of NC_060122.1, forward strand.
GTTGTTTCGGAAAGTTTCGGTCTGTGAAAAACCTAGTGCTGTTGCTATGTTTTGCCATATTAGTCAAATACTAAATGTTTACTGAGAGTTCACATTGACCAAGGTTGTCAATAAATTATCAGGATTATTAACTGAACTGTTGAAAGACGAGTTGATAACAATAGGACACAACGCGCCTAAATAGTAAGAGCAAACCCGTCAATGTGTAAAGATTCGGTAATTCATGAACAGATAAAACGAAAATTAAAATACAGGGATAACCTTACAGCATTGTACACTTCTGTTATTAAACTACATATTATTTTCTCTTGTGTAAATTCATCTGAAAACGGTAACATTTAGCCATATTCAAATACTAATTAAAACATGCAGCATGAATTGTTCCATTTTCGAGATTTTATTCAATGTAGTCTCAACACTGGGTTGTAAAACAGTTAAACAATGCCGTCCTGAACTGTAGGATACTGTTATCGGTATCTGATTTTAAAATATCGAAATTCTCAGAAAAATAAACAAAATAAGCTTAATTTTCTAAACGATCCGCAAGTGGTACAAATTAGGAACCCGGTTTCCTAATCTGTACCAGTGATTTCACAAATTTCACTGCCCTTATAAACTATGTCCCTGAAATTAAAAATATGTGCTATTTAAGTTTAAGGAAACGTTCCACATTTTAGTACTTAAATCAAAGTTTGCAGGCTCTGCAGTGTTACTTTTTCACTCGTTTCCCCAACTCTGCACACTTTGCATGAATTCACATTTTGTATTTCGTGCCTCTGATCATTTGCTCTATTCGATACTCCTCGCATAATTCGCCATAACATTGCTCTGTTCCACGAATACGTTTCAGTGGCAGCTTCTCCACAGAGTTCCCAAAACACTTCCTGTTTAGATGGAGTCATAGTTCTAGATTTCTTCTCCTTTGTTTCGGTTATTTTTCTGCATAGACTGCTCGTCAACTCACAGGCTTCTTTCCCTCGAATTCGGCAATATTTCTTGAATTGATACCTGGAGCTCATGTTTTGCCTGCCATAGCTTCTTCTGGACAGAAATTTAGGGTGCAACCTCTTTCATTCTGTATAGACAAGATTTATTACGTCCGACCTACTCAAACTGAACATCATCTCTTCAGTCTCCAGTAACAACAATGATGGTGTTCAGAAATGGAGGAAGAGCACCTGTATCGACTGAGATCTTCATATGGGAGAGGAAACTGAAAATCGTACCAGACTTTAAATGCCAAATAAGCTCAAAATCTTTTACGAAAGACGTAACAGAGAAAGCAATGCAAGCAGTAATGGCTATCATCAAATAGAACAAATTAGAACCCTCAGCCAAGAGTCAGCAAATCTTCCCAATTATGACATACTTCAAGGAAATCATTTGATCACAGTAAAAAACCTAACGACATTAGAAGTAGTACAGGCAACTTACATAAAGAAAGCGATCGGGGTGTCCAAAACAACACGATCCAGACTCGTATACCGGCTGGCGAAGGAATCGTTTCTCATAAAGCCCCCGGGCAGACCTGATGCTATACACCACCAGCGCTTCGGAAAGTCTACTAAAAACATTGAACAACAAAGGGAAGACATACCTCAAGAATTTTCTGTACAGGTACTATTATCGAATGAACATGGAAAAAGTAAACTTCGAGATCAGACACCTAATCACCAGAACGGTAATCCATTTGCAACAACACACAATATCACGAAACAAGCGCAATGTGTGAGTGTAAACTGTGTCATCGAATATGCGAACATTACCATATAGAACTCTGTGCCAAAAGGACACAGTCAATAAATGAGTATGCAAACCACAATATGTAAAAATTTCTAATTTCGTGCACTATTACAATTATACCTCGATCATAAATGGCTATATGGCTGCAATAAATGTATTATTATTCAACCGTAAGAACAAGCTCTTTCAGTTCATTTTTAATTTCATTGGAAAAATCCTTTACTGAGGCCTAAACTTACTGTATCCCAGTGGCCATTTTTGTTTTTATCGTTAGTGTGCCTCTTACTTGTTTACTTAGGCACTTCTTATATGTTTATACATTAATTTAATCCATGATCCCCATTTAAATGTTCTTTTACACCTGCATACAATTCATCTGTGCTCTACTTTCCATGACGAGTTTCTGTTGTAGTACTGTAAAAAAATGGCTCTGATCACTATGGGACTCAACTTCTGAGGTCATTAGTCCCCTAGAACTTAGAACTACTTAAACCTAACTAACCTAAGGACATCACATACATCCATGCTGGAGGCAGGATTCGAACCTGTGACCGTAGTGGTCTTGCGGTTCCAGACTGCAGCGCCTAGAACCGCACGGCCACTTCGGCCGGCGTAGTACTGTAGTACAAAACAATTATTTAATTATAATTTAGGATAAAGAAGACATTTAAAAAATTCACCATAAATTTATAAACATAGTGTTGCATTAATAATGCTTGATGAATTTTTATAGATCACGAAACGAGCAAGTTTCTTAAATTGTACCTGCATATTATTGGAAACTTTTACATGTACATTATAGGAAACTTTTCTTTATTGTATTTCAGTGCCCCACATTGGGCGGGCTGGCAGCAGCATAGGCGCCCCTCTTCAGCCAAGAGACAGTACATAACAGGGAGACATTTAAAACAACATAAAGGAGGAAAATATGGCGAAACAGACTTATAAAAGGGGGAACATAATGGAAGATAGCGTAAAAAGGTGGTGACTGTAAAAATAATGATAAAAATCTAAAATCTGTACACAAAAAACCACACTCTGTCACATTTAAAACAAACACAAGGCGAAGTACAGCAGGAGCTTAAAAGTTGCGATGGTCGGCGTAGCACATAACAATCACTGACAGCAACATTATGTACAAGTCCAGCACACATTTAAAATTGCAGCTCTTGACGTCACAGGAGTACAGCACCAAATACAACACTGATGTAACACACTGCCCATGATGAACTGAGAGGATCTGCCAGGGGAGACAAGGGAGAAGGGAAAAAAGGGGGGAAGGGCGGTGTGAAAGTGGGGAAGAGAGAGGGGGAGACAGGCGGGAGGCGCGCCGAAGGGGGCCGGGGAGGGTAGAATGGGGGAGTGAAACAGCCTAGGAGGGGTGTAGAGACACAGGGGGGGAAGGAGGAAACCCGCTGTGGGAGAAGCAGGAGAGAGGAGAAGGGGGGCTCTGGGGAGGGGGGAGGGAACAAGCCCAGGCTACAGTTGGTAGGAAGGGTAGATGTCATGGTGAAGTTCCACATCTGGGAGGGGGAGGTGCTGGAAATTGCCCTGATGAAGGAAATCGAGGGTGTGGAGGTGGACAAAAGGAGGGGTACAGCGATGGAGGTGCCGCAATGGATGGGGGCTGGAGGGGAAGGAGGATACCAGGAGGTCCTGCCTCACCTCCTGCAGTTATGTAGGAGGAAAAGGAGGAAGTGGGGAAAGGGGATGGGGTTATACAGGAGTCATGTGGGGGATGGAAGCAGATACAGAAGCCAATGTGGAGTGCGTGGCTTTCAAGGATTTGGAGGGCCATATAAAAGTGGGGGAGGGGGAGTGGAGATTCAGGCAATGCTGGCATACAGAGGTTAGAACAGGTGAGGGAATCGTCGGTGTGGAGGATGGTGGAAGGATGCAATCCCTATGTACGGCCAAACAGGAGTTTCAGGAGGCAGAGGCAGGAGTGGGCTTTCTGCTGGATGGTCAGGAGATGAGGAGTCCAGGTGAGGTGATGGTCAAGGGAGAGGCCAAGGTATCTCAGGGTGGGGGTGAGCTGGATGGGACAACTATAAATGGTTAGGTAGAAATCATGGAGGGAGTGGGTGGTGCAGTCTATGATTGCCTGGGTTTTGGAGGGATTGATACAAAGAAACCACTGGTTGCAACAAGTAGTGAACTGGTGAAGGTGGGTTTGGATGGTGCATTGGGACCGTTGAAGGGTAGGATAGGGAGCTAGGAAGGTGGTGTCGTCAATGTATTGGAGGAGGTGGACAGGTGGGGGTGGCTTGGGCATATCTGCAGTGTACAAGAGATAGAGGAGAGGGGAGAGGATGGAGCCCTGGAGGACACCAGCAGTGTGATAAAAGATATGGGAGTTGGTATCAGGGTGACATAGGAAGGAAGGCTTGAGAGGAAGGAAGCGACCAGACAGACAAAATTCATAGGCATTTCGTAGGTTTAGAGTTTAAAGAAGAGACCAGGATGCCATATGTGGTCATAGGCCTTTTGAAGGTTGAGAGAAACAAAAATGGCGGAGTGACAGGAGTTAAGTAGGAGGGAGAGAAGGTAGACAAGGTTATGGAGTTGGTCTTCCATGGAGAAGGAGGGTCGGAAGCCACACTAGGTAAGGGGGAGGAGGTGGTGCTGAGTAAGGTGGTGATGGATACGACAGGAGAGGTGAAGTAGATGGGATGATAGGAAGAGGCGACAGAAGGGGGTTGTTGAGTTTGAGGAATAAGAGGACGTGGGCAGTCTTCCACCGGTTGGGGTAAAAGCCGGTAGAGAGAATGACATTGTATAAATTGGCAAGGACTGTCACGAAGGAGAAGAGGCATTCTCTGTGGTAGCGGTAGGTGACACAGTGGTGACCACGGGCCATGTTGCTTTTTGACCAGAGGATAAGTTTAATGTCTTGTGCTGAGATTGGAGTGTTTATGTTGGAGGAGACAACTGACCCAAGTAATGGAGACTGAGAGCAAGTGGAGTGACTGAGGTATTGGTACGTTCCACGATGGTGGGGAAAAGGGTATAATCAAAGCAGTGATCATCAGGGACAGAGAAGACCTTGGAAAGGTGGGAAGCGAAGTGGTTGGCCTTACTGAGGTTGTCGGGAAGGGGGCAGTCGTTATGGAGAATGGGGTAATGGGGTGAGGAATGGGAACCAGTAAGGTGATAGAAGGCTGACCAGTACTTTGAGCAGTTTATAGGGAGGGTGGCGTTGAGTCATGGACAGGTCTGGCGCCAGTCCCCGCGTTTCTTTGCTGTATTGGAGTTCTGAACACGTCACTTTATTTGCCAGTGGCGTTGGAGTGTATCCCTGTGTCGAGTACACAGGAAGGAGCGATAGATACAGTGGGATTCGCAGAGGAGGAGGACCCCCCTCGGAGGCCCGGAGGGAGAGTGGAATGGTGGGGGTGGATGGTTTTAGTAGGAACATGGGCCTCCACGGCGTCAGTAATGGCCTGAAGGAAGGACGAGCATGGATGATGTCGTCAGTTTGGTGATAGGTGCTTTCGATTTTGGTGGCGCCCAGTAGGTAACCCAGTTGGCGCGACGGTATTCATGGACTACCTTGGGAGAGGGTGCAGAGCGAGGAGCCGGAGGGGGGTGGAGTGCAGACGTTATGGTGAGAAGGACGGGGAGGTGGTCGCTACTTGTGGGGTCAAGGATGTCGACGGCGATACACGCAAGGAGGTTGGCAGAGGCAATGACAACATAAGGAGTGGTGTTGCTTTCGGGATGGGTGTGCTTGGGAAGGGGAACAAGGTGACCTTGGATCGTGAGGAGGAACTGATGCCACCGCTGAAGGACGGCAGGGGAGCGGCTATGGATGTTGATGTCAGCGGCAGTCATATAGGTGGAGAAGGTGCAGTCAACATTGGCCAAGAAGTCATAGGTAATAGGAGCAGTGGAGTGGACATAGATGGTGGCGCAGGTGACGATGAGGGAGGGTAAGAAGACGCTGAGGATAAGGCGGTGGGGTCTATAGGCAACGTCGCCATTTTCTCTTTGTCAGTTTCCCGCAAACGAATCACGACGAATACAGATTCACGACTGTCTGAAAATTAAGGTAATTTCATGTATATTCACCCATAAATAAAACATTACGTTGCCATCTTCTTGATAATAGTAATTCTCTTCGTCACGCACACAATAAGCTAAATGAAAATTACAATATCAACGCTGTCTTCGCGCGAATTGTTCTCTACAGACAGGACACATAGCTAACAACACGGTTCAAAGAAGCATGTAGCTCACATTGATCTCACCAGAAGTCGGAAAGTATAAGAGGTAAGAATCTTGTGGTGCAAATTAAGAGCCGATAAATTATAGGTAACCCTTGCCTAAATTGAATGGTTTCACATTACTGTGTTACACAGTTCAATTTACTCATGAAACATGTAACTAAGTAGCTCTTTGAGTTCCACCAATGTTTCAATATGTTCAACGACATTTTTACACTATCAAAAGCTGCTATTGTACAGAATGGTCAGAAACAGCCCGAAAACGTTCTAAGGGTGCTGCAGGGAGGTTATCGTGATAAATAACAATAAAGAAAAAAAGAGCGATACGTTGCGCCTATTCCGAGTTAATTATGATTGAAGTTAGTCAGTCAGGCCGTTGCGGGTGCAAATTCCAGCCGCCGGCCAGATACAATTAGTGTCAGTAGTCATGATAGGGCACAGGACTGCTCAGCCTTTGGCTTGCGAAAGTGTTGCCGATCAACAAGTCGTTGGAAGTCTCCTGCAGAAATAATGAGCATGCTGTCTATAAAGCCGTCCTTAATTGCGACAGTGTTGCCGCTGAAGGATCCTGTGCACGAACTGACCGAATCCATTTTCATGTAAACACAGCCCACACTATCTGGGGCTACCACTAGTCAGTACAATGCCTTGTTTCGAACTTGAGTACATGGCTTCGTGGGGTGTCCTCCACACCCAAACCTTACCATCAGCTCTTACCAGTTGAAATCGGGACTCAGGTCATAGTTTTCGAATGCTCTAGTCCAACGATCTCGTGCTGTTGAAAAAAAGCACTCGCATCGATAGTCTGCTGTCGTAGCCCGTTAATGCCAAACTTTACTGATGATGATGATGTCCCATACTCCGAGGAACGTAGGGGACGATGCGGGAGACCTAGGCAAGGTCCTAGTGGAGGTGGTTTGCCATTGCCTTCCTCCAACCGTAATGGGGATGAATGATGATGATGAAGACTAACAACACCCATTCATCTCGAGGCAGGAAAAATCCTTGACCTGGGCGGGAATCGAACCCGGGACCCCGTGCGCGGTAAGCGAGAACGCAACCGCAAGAGCACGAGCTGCACTGTCCTAAAGGATACGTTCATTGTACGTCCCACACTGATTTCTGCGATTATTTCACGCAGTGGTGTTAGTCTGCTAGCACTGACAACTGTGCGGAAACGACGCTACTTTCGTTCGTTGCCGTTGTCGGTGGTGTGATGTAACACCCTGAAATGTGGTACTCTCGGCGCACTCTTGACCTGAAGATCTCGGAATATTGAATTCTCTAACGATTCTCGTAATGGAATGTGCCATGCGTCTAGCTCCAACTACCATTCCACATTCAAAGTTGGTTAATTCCCGTCATGAGGCCATAACATGTCGGAAACCTCTTTACATGAATCATCTGAGTACAAATGACAATGCACTTCCCTTTTATACCTCGTGTATGCGACACTACCGCCATCTACACTCCTGGAAATTGAAATAAGAACACCGTGAATTCATTGTCCCAGGAAGGGGAAACTTTATTGACACATTCCTGGGGTCAGATACATCACATGATCACACTGACAGAACCACAGGCACATAGACACAGGCAACAGAGCATGTACAATGTCGGCACTAGTACAGTGTATATCCACCTTTCGCAGCAATGCAGACTGCTATTCTCCCATGGAGACGATCGTAGAGATGCTGGATGTAGTCCTGTGGAACGGCTTGCCATGCCATTTCCACCTGGCGCCTCAGTTGGACCAGCGTTCGTGCTGGACGTGCAGACCGCGTGAGACGACGCTTCATCCAGTCCCAAACATGCTCAATGGGGGACAAATCCGGAGATCTTGATGGCCAGGGTAGTTGACTTACACCTTCTAGAGCACGTTGGGTGGCATGGGATACATGCGGACGTGCATTGTCCTGTTGGAACAGCAAGTTCCCTTGCCGGTCTAGGAATGGTAGAACGATGGGTTCGATGACGGTTTGGATGTACCGTGCACTATTCAGTGTCCCCTCGACGATCACCAGTGGTGTACGGCCAGTGTAGGAGATCGCTCCCCACACCATGATGCCGGGTGTTGGCCCTGTGTGCCTCAGTCGTATGCAGTCCTGATTGTGGCGCTCACCTGCACGGCGCCAAACACGCATACGACCATCATTGGCACCAAGGCAGAAGCGACTCTCATCGCTGAAGACGACACGTCTCCATTCGTCCCTCCATTCACGCCTGTCGCGACACCACTGGAGGCGGGCTGCACGATGTTGGGGCGTGAGCGGAAGACGGCCTAACGGTGTGCGGGACCATAGCCCAGCTTCATGGAGGTGGTTGCGAATGGTCCTCGCCGATACCCCAGGAGCAACAGTGTCCCTAATTTGCTGGGAAGTGGCGGTGCGGTCCCCTACGGCACTGCGTAGGATCCTACGGTCTTGGCGTGCATCCGTGCGTCGCTGCGGTCCGGTCCCAGGTCGACGGGCACGTGCACCTTCCGCCGACCACTGGCGACAACATCGATGTACTGTGGAGACCTCACGCCCCACGTGTTGAGCAATTCGGCGGTACGTCCACCCGGCCTCCCGCATGCCCACTATACGCCCTCGCTCAAAGTCCGTCAACTGCACATACGGTTCACGTCCACGCTGTCGCGGCATGCTACCAGTGTTAAAGACTGCGATGGAGCTCCGTATGCCACGGCAAACTGGCTGACACTGACGGCGGCGGTGCACAAATGCTGCGCAGCTAGCGCCATTCGACGGCCAACACCGCGGTTCCTGGTGTGTCCGCTGTGCCGTGCGTGTGATCATTGCTTGTACAGCCCTCTCGCAGTGTCCGGAGCAAGTATGGTGGGTCTGACACACCGGTGTCAATGTGTTCTTTTTTCCATTTCCAGGTGTGTATATACGTGCCTATCGCTGTCGCATGACTTTTGTCACCTCAGTCTATGTTGGTGACTACAATGTACCTCAAATATAAAGGGGGATTTAGCTAAGCTGTTCACTTCAGTTTTTATATGAATCGTTTAAGGTAGCGTAATTCTGCTTTCACACAAATGAATTGTGGCATAGTCCTCAGAAACGAAATGTATTCTTTGTTCACAGCTATATTAATTATAGAGATATCTGTATAAACTTCGCTTTTTCAAGTGGAGCTGTGGTAATTTCTGTTACCAGTATCGTATTCCTAAAAGAGCAGAATTCAACGGCGTTTCACTCTTCAAAATCCGATTAGTAGTTTTTGTGGAAAAAAGACTTTTAGAATTTAAGATTTATGTGTTTTGAACATGAAACAGATTATTGTCTTACGCGGCATTTCGTGTTGTTATAGGGAACTGTTGCGTCAGGGTAATGAAACGCAGATAAGAGAACCTGCTTACAAAAGCGGGACAATGGAGAAAACTTTAATTAAAAATTGATACTGATTGCTCTTGGTTACATGTAGTTTCACTTCCGCACCAACTGGAAGGTTAAAGACGTGCCATTTATGGATGATTCATTCAGCCGACTATGGTAACATTTCTGCTTTTGATTCTACCAGAGCCTTGAAGGGTAGGAGCACATTAAAAATTGACTGGATATCTAAACCAAGGGATTGAGGTACAAAGTTTACTAAATAACAAGTTTGTGTCATGAGTCTAATGTCAACATGCACACTTACATTACAAAATTACACCACCAGCAGCAACAAAGAGGAATTTATTAGGTTGGTGCATAGGTTCGCAGCGTTTTTGTTTTGCATGTTGGTACTCCTGTTGCTAAGAGCTTATTTATCGATTGTCATATCTTATTTGTAGTTCACTGATATTGAGTTTACATATTGTCGTTTTGTCGGAGATAGTAGTATGAAACGTCCCCTTAGAAAAATTTATACATGACTGTGCTTAAACTGACACACAATATTTTTAGCGCAACGCAATCTGACTTTCAAAAATCCCTACAAAAGAATGGCCCTGACTAACATTAACCTATACGTTTCACAAATCACTTACCTCACAAAAATCTTCGTTACTCAAGCTACTGCAATACAGCGAGCGCCACTACTGCCAGCTAAATAAAAGATTCAGACTACGGAAGGCACTAACTAGTGATAGGCATAGTTAGCAAATGAAAGATTTTTATAGAGAACAAACACTGTATTTACCTTAATAGTCATCAAAAGTCATAATATATATAGCAGTTCATGACATCCAGTCTTACAAATTTCAAAATTCCGCCATTTCTCTCCCCACATCCACCACTGCTGGCGGCTCACCTCCAACTGCGCAACGCTACGCGCTGTTCGCATCCAGCTGCCCAACACTACAATGGCAGACAACAATGCAAGCTAGCCACAGACTGCACACAGCACAGCCAGTGATTTTCATACAGAGCGCTACGTAACGTTACCAATAAGAAAACATAAACAGCCTACTTACAGTAGTGGAGCTGTGAAAGGCAGAAAATAGAGAGCCAAGTGGAGAAATAGGAACGTATTCTTCTGTTTGAGTTCAAAAGAGGGTTGACAGCAGCGGAGGCAGCCAGAAACATGTGCGTCGTTTATGCCACTGAACAGAGCGCAGCAAAAAAAATGGTTTCCTCGGTTTAAGGAAGATCATTTTGACACTAATAAATTTAAGGAACATCTCCGGGGTTTGATGAAGATCGTTTTTCCAATTACGTTGATTTTTACAATATTTCCACTGAAACGAATGTTGGCCCGGCCATTTTAGTTAGAGAAGGCATCCCCGTACATGACGTTGATAAATTAGAATCGGGGCGAGGTATTGGAATAAATGTAGCAGGAGTTACTATAGTCAATTTATATGCTCCTTCTGGCAGCAGCAATAGAGCTGCAAGAGCCACATTCTTTAATGAAAGCGTAATTTATTTACTGAGGAAAAACCCCCTCCAACTTATAATAGGGGGAGATTTTAATTGTGTATTGAGTCGAAAGGATCAAATCCCAAACTTCAATTACTCAACTGACTTGAGACGTCTTGTTGTTGATTTAAAATTAAAAGATTTGTGGGAAATAAAATACCCAACGATGGTGAACTTCACTCATATTGTTGCGAATTCCTGTAGTAGAATTGACAGAATTTACGTATCGGAAAATTTAGCAGATAAAGTACTGAAAACAGAAACTGTTCCCGTTAGTTTTTCCGATCACAGTGCGTTGTTGACCTGCGTAAATTTAACACCACAACCTACCCGAAGAGTAAGAAGCCAGTGGAATCTAAATATATCGTTATTATCAGAAGAAGACTTAGAAGATGCCCTAACCAGAGCTTGGGAAATGTGTCTCCGTTCACTGAACAACTTTCCAAGTGTGGCAGAATGGTGGACTTAACGAGCGAAACCGAAGCTAAGGAAAGTTTTAATATCTTTTAGTATAGATATGGCCAGAGAAAGGAAACAGACTGTAGAATTCTACTACAGCGTGCTCAGGGACCTCTACGATCAGACAGATGCAATTCCTACAAAATTAAAAGACATCAATAAAATAAAAGCAAAGTTAATAAGTCTGAAACGTAAGGAACTGGAGGGACTTAAAATAAAATCCAAAGCAAAGTCAGTCACTGAAGATAAGACTGTTGCATTTTACCACCTTGTCAGACACGCCAAGAATAGAAGAAGAAGTTCCATGGATGAACTTCAAATAGATGATGGTACCATAATCACCACCCAGAAGGAAATAATTAAAGAGATCTCAGCGTACTATGAACGTATGTACGCATCAGGGGAAACAAACGAAGAAGAATACGATGAGCTCTTTGGTACATATCTTCCACGAATATCGCGAGATGATGATGAGAACATTTCTTCGGACATCACCAAGGAAGATGTATTAGAAATCGTGTGAAGCTCCCCTGCTAGAAAATCTCCAGGACCTGACGGACTGCCCATTGAATTCTATAAACGATTTTGGACCCTAATAGGAGAAAAGTTCACCGAAACTGTCAATGAAGTCTTACAAGAAAAGCCAGTGCCTGCAGAGTTCAAACAATGCAAAATCGAGTTGATCCCGAAGAACAGATGCTGCAAAAAAATAAACAACCTATGGCCGATTTCGCTTTTAAATTCAGATTATAAAATTATAGCTCGAGTAATTAACAAGCGCTTTACACCATGCACTGCTGACATCATAGGCCAACAGCAGACTTGTGCTTTTAGAAGAACGATTATACAAACTGCGGCTTTGTATCGCGATGTCATTGCGCTAGCGCAGGCAAGTAACATAAAATGTGGACTGCTTTTCATAGACTTCCATAAGGCATTTGATCAAATTAATCACAAATACTTGATAGAGATAATGCGCCGAATGGACTTCCTGCCAAAAACCATCGACATCATCAAGAACATGGCAATGGGTGTTACTGCACAAATCTCCGTTAACTGTCAACTGACAAAAAAATTGAAATAAAAAGGTGTGTTACCCAAGGAAGCCCCTTATCCATGCTCCTGTTCGTTATATCGCTGGAACCTTTCCTGAGACAGCTACAGCACAGACTGACAGGCATTACCATTCAAGGAACAAAGACCGTGGTAGGTGCTTACGCGGACGATGTAGGCGTAATCATCAGAGACCAAACAGATGTGACACAACTAGAGATGATACTTGCAAAATACTGTTCCGCATCAGGTGCGAGGGTAAATGAAAATAAAAGTAAATTCCTAAATATAAAGCGGCTTGCTAACTTACGCATTGAGTGGGCGAACCATGTTAATGAACACAAAGCTCTTGGAATGACATTGACAACGTCCCTTTTAAAAATGATAGCAATAAATTGGCGGGAGGTGGCAAGAAAAATCAAGGGAGCTTTGATTGAAAACTGCCAACGTAGCATAGACCAGTTCCAGAGAATACTGTTTATCAACACGTATATTTTATCCAAGGACTACTACATAGCACAGGTTCTCCCCATTCCATCAATGGTGGCGAAGACGATCATGTCCACCTTAGCAAAGTTCTTGTGGAAAGGGGAATTGTTTCGAGTGCCGGTGAAGACAGCAGTTTTGGATCCAACAATGGAGGAATGGGTCTAACCGACATCAAGTCTAAAGCGATGGCACTGGTATGTCAAACTAACATGGAGCATAATGTGTAATGATCCAGGGTGCATTACAGCAAAACTATACGATATTGTCAGGCCAGAAAGTGTAGAGCCGCCGATAAATATACAAAAAATAAGTTTTAAGCTGAAACACATTAGGGAGTATTATCTTGAACTAAGTTATCTCAGCAAAAAGATTTTAAACTCCAAAAACGTTACAGCAAAGGCGATTTTAGCTGAAAGACTGAAACATGAAAGGAAAAATAACATAGAAACCAAATATGCTTGAATACCATGGAATGTGGTCTGGAAAAACATCAGTACTGATGTTCTTTCGTCTGACGTGAGAACAGCGTGGTACAAGGTAGTCAATAACATCATCAGCACTAATGAGCGTCTCTTTGCCATCGGTTTAAGTGACACAAACCTCTGCAGCAAATGCAACCTCGTTGATAGTGTGCCTCGCCGTTACACTTGTGGAGATCGGATTATCAACTGGAGGTGGACCAGGGAGAAAATTACTCAAATAACAAGAACTTCAGCAAACAATGTACCGACTAACATTTTCTTCAGACCAGAGGAAAGTTATTACCCTCAGGCAAAAAATAACGCAGTGATTTGGTTAATGGGCAAATATACAAGTTATGTTTTTAACAATATCGGGAGCGATGAACATATTGAATACAAGATGTATATAAAAAATGAATTCGAGAAAATACTCAAATATCAGAATCACAATAAGAAATATGGTAACATGATCCGAATTGTCTTCAACCGAATGGGTATAGGTTAGGAACTGGATTCCTAGTAGAGAGGGAATGGATTGGGTCACGATCCCGACCCTAACCTCACCTGCAAGTCACACATGAAAAATAAATTAGCAGTACAGCAGATACAAGAATATGGCGAGAAACATCTGGTGTCTGATATAAAGGAAGATCTTGAACTCCCTATAGATGCGTTTAGAAGGCTGGAACTGACAAAAATAACAAGGCAGTGAAATATTTTGCGATGTCGCTGTTCCGGACTTCTCTTCTGTCCATGTAATTTACCCTGGAAGGAACACACATCAAGGCTTTACTGAATGATTAATTTGGGTCTGGGAAATGATGACGAGGAACCGGCTGCAGAAGAAGAAAATGTGCATGCTGAACTGCCACCAGTTGAAGGTGACAGTGAAGGTGCTAAATTGTGCTACTGCTAAAGGCTCATTTTTTGAATGCTGAAATTTATGACTGCAATTGTCTGTCACTTTGTTTATGTCATTTCATTGTAGCCATTTTTGTTACTGTTTTTGGTGAATAAAAAAAAAACGCTTAGTCCACAATGATCCACGTCAGTGTACTCGATGTAAGACGTGTATATTTCTATTGTCTATTGTCAAACCACAATTTATGAAAGATGTTTATATTTTATTAATAGGATTAAGTAGGAACAATTAATATCTGTCATTTTGGAAATAATTGTGGTAGCAGGGAATGTCTGCACCAAACTATTGTCGGCGGGAGAGACCACACATTGATATAATTTTAAAAAGGGCGGGAGAGACCGCGTATGGATACATTTTAAGAAAAGAGCGGAAAAGACCGTGCATTGATACATTTTGTAATGGTAGCAGGGATTGTCTGCACTATAAAGCATTGTTGGCGGGAGAGACAGCACTTTAGCGTTCGTAGGTCAGTGGTAAGCGAGATGTGGAGCGAGTCGGTAGCAGGTCTGAAGCGAGAGATTGAGAGGAGCGGTGTGCCTGCCAGCCACCAGCTGTGATTTACGAGAGATTACAAACTGATGTACAGAGACATCAGCTAACTATTATCATAAGAGGAACTAATATTATTGAAATTTTTTTTTTGTTGTTGTTGTTGAGAAACTCGACTCTACTGAAGGTATGTCTGCGCAATGCTAGTTGTAAGATTATTGTAAAAAATAAATCCCATTTGAACGTTTGTAAAATCATTTCATTACCAACAGTAAATATTTGATGAATCGTTTTCAGAATATAATTAATTTTTGCCAGCAGTATTGCATTACTGATTATAATCCATCTCAAAAACCGTCAACGTAAAACTTTATTGTTGTCAAGAAAAAGTTTAACTATGAATTACGTAACTTCAGTCAAGATAATTAAAGAATAACGTCAGCTTTGGTAATAAATACAGCCACTTATTATGACAGCCCACCAGCAGCTCATAGAGTATGGCAAAACACAGTAAGGATATTCATGTCGCAGTTCGATGTAGCAGTCAGATGGCGATCCAGTAACAGTAAAAAAGGTAAGGAACAATTTTGAGTTACTGCAGGTAACGACTGAGGGCCACGACGACGACACATTCTATGTTTCGTCGAAATAATCAGCAAATCACTTTTAATAAGCAGCATTTAAATTTGTACGCGAAGATTGATCTCATTATTATTATAGAGAATTAATTTCAAAGGGAGGATTTCATTTTTTGTTATTAAGCAAGAGATAGAAATCCTAAGGGAACGTTTCATAGGTTATTGTAGAAGATGTAATATTAGTATCTGTTTCGACAGCTTAAATAAACTTACATTTGATAATCTAAGCATGCAGGCTCATAAAAGCCATACAGTTTGTATAAAAATTTCTTAAAACGTCGCTGAGCAGCGACCACCTGATATTTCAAAGAATATCTTACGCGCCACGGCGCAGAATAGGAATTGTTCATAAATTGTATCGATAGCGATAGTTTGTGTATCTTATTTTTTGATAGTTGAAGAATTTTGATCCTCTTCTGTTACCACAGTCGTGATATTTTTTAAAGGTGGCGGACGCGTATATGGCGTGGTCCGCATTCACTAATTAGTTATTATAAAATATTACTATTGTTCAGTGCTATGCAAGAATTTGTGTGTGCATCTAAGATGAAATATCGAAGGTATTAAAGAACTTTATTTAAGGAAACAGCCAGAAAGATAGAAAATTGAAATTGTACAGAGCCTATTGTTAGGAATACTGACTAAGGTAATTAAATAAGTTCTTATGCTCTCAAATGCAGAAGTGCTTGCTTATTACTTAAAGTATTTCTATGCTATCCATCTCCTGTTAATAGCAACAGAAATGACGGCCGAATTTTACGACGAAGGAATTTCCAAGCTCGTCCATCGCTACGATAAGTGCCTTAATTTAAATGGCAACTACGTAGAAAAGTAGTATTTAAGTGTTGCTTTCATCTGTATATAATAAAAAAAATTCCAATACTTTATTTATTTTTAATTCCAAAACGTAATGTACTTTGTGGATAGCTCTCGTATCATATCTCGTAGTGATTGAACATGATCACGACACAAATAAATTAAGTGGCAATGCGAACTCTGTTCTTGATCTTGAGAACGCTACGCTTTCTGAAAACGATTTCAGGTGACACATAAAATATAACATACAGTACAGTTTTTTGAAAAGTCTTTGCTCTTCCTGCCAAGGAGTGGTGCAAAACTCGCAACAGATTTCTGAATCTTCACAAGAGAATAATAATTTGATCAAAATATAAATATCTTTCTTAAAAAAGAAATACACCACAAAGGAAAGGTTGCGTAACAAAAGAGATATAGAGGAGATGGGAAGGTTTCATCGAAAACGGGCGGATCTGATGAATTGTGATCATTCCACCATAGTGCAACATTTGCATGCAATGGGGAAGGTTCAAAAATCGGGTGTATGGGTAGCGCGTGAAATAAACCAAAATCACAAAAATCATCGGGTGGCCATATGTGCGTCTCTGCTTGCTCGTCATCATTTGTCAACAACATCGAGCACTCCTATCGGGTAACGTTACTGGTGATAAGAAATGGCGTCTTTATGCTAAACAAGGAAAAGAATGGCATGGTTGAGCCCACACAAAGCAGCAACTCCCCGTGCAAAGAGCTGTGCGCACCCACAAGAGATAATGTTATGTATCAGGTTGAACAGCGAAGGTGTGGTGTATTAAGAGCTGCTTCGCCGAAGTGTAACCATTTATTGTCAACAACTGAGAAGTCTTGCAGGGGCAGTCCCAGAACAACGACTAGGAAGGCAGTGATGCTAGTCCACGATAACGCCCGCTGCTAGACTGACAACAAACACAACAGGGGAACTGGGTTGGGAAGTCATTCCACACACGCCTTATTCATCTGATCTTGTGCCCTCAGATATTCACCTTTTCCGCTCTGTACCGAACAGCCTTCAAGGAATTTCCTTTCGGGATGAGCTTCGAACATGGCTCGATGAGTCTTCGCCTCAAAACCACGTGAGTTCTACAGTCGCGGGATCGAAAAGTTGCCCCAGCACTGGCAGACTGTTGTAAACAGTGAAGGAAGGTATGTTATTGATGACTAAAGTCAATGTTATATGTGTCTCTTGTGTTTATTAAACTAACAGAAAAATGCTACTAACTTATGCACCAATCTAATTCAAAAGAATGTGGTCGTAAACACTTCCTTAAAATTACATTTACGACATTAAATTGCGAAATGCCCAACGTCTACTTCAGTAAAAGTTTATAGCCGCTGGTGCAATGACTGCTGCGCACAATGAAGAGATTCTTTCGATATTATTACATACGCTGCGACAATGCGATGTGTTAAATCCGCTTGGGTCGTCGTTACTTGTGCACAGATTGCATCTTCGAGTTTCTCCCAGAAAAAAAAGCCCAGTGGCTTCAGATCTGGCGAACGCGCAGGCCAGCTCATAACACTTTCACGTCCTATCCGGTGATCGGGAAACAGCTGGGTGAGCACTTTCCTAGCTCCAAGCGAGTAGCGAGCCGGGCACCCATCGAGATGGTACCATATATACTTACTTATTTCAATAGATACTTCTTCTGGTACAACCGGTAGCACTTCGGTACTGTGCATATCTTTCACTCGTTAAAGTTTCTCCAATGAAGTAAGAATCATTGACGTAGTCACCAATAATTCCGCACCAGACGTTCGCACTCCATTGCTCCTAAAAGCCAGTGCGGATTCTCAGTCACTGAATAATGCAAGAGTAACTACATCGATAAAGAGGTTTATTTAAAGAGAGAACTTATTGTTATGACGTCGCGTCATAACCAAGCCACAGAATTCTATGCGTCTCGTGCAATCCAGCTGGTTAATCTGCTGGCGGAGTGCCACATGATACGGACAGACGATGTTAGTGAGCAAAATACGAACAACGCCGAACTAACTTATTCCAGAGGCAACCGCAGTTTTTCTGGAGGTAACGCATGTATTACGAACAACCATTGCCAGAACATTTCAATGGCTCCACTCGTCGCAGGCTTCTTCCATACCCCCTGCGTAATATTCTAGTGCTGTTCCAACAACAGTCTTTGCACAGTCGCTGAGCTGTCATTCTCTTTGGACACCGTCTGTCAGGTACCTTTGTGCGTACAACTCAACTGCTCTCTCCGTCTTCCTACCTCATTCTCTGTAAAGAAAAAGCACGTGTAGTTTGTCTTGTTTTGAATGACAATTTTTTTTTTTCAAACTAACCAGCGCTGGACACGATTTAACGATGCAGACAGAACGAAAGCTACATTTCATCTGTGCCCCTTTTAAATCGACATCACGGCGGTGCAAAATACTGTTTCCCCTTTATTAGGCGGCCGCTGTGGCCAAGCGGTACTAGGCGCTTCAGTCCGGAACCGCGGGGCTGCTACGGTCGCAGGTTCGAATCCTGCCTCGGACATGGATGTGTGTGATGTCCTTAGGTTAGTTAGGTTTACTTATTTCTAAGTCTAGGAAACTGATGACCTCAGATGTTAAGTCCCATAGCGCTTAGAGCCATTCGTTTTATTGAAAAAGATAATTTGCTACCAATATATCTGTAATTAATACAACTATGAAAAAGACTAAACGTCGTCATAGCTGAGATGGCTGAAAACAGTACGATGTTGCAAATGTTTCCAGAAATGGCTGTACCACCCTGTGTATTTAACACTACGGAAGCGAGTGGGCCTGGAGAATGCGATTACACCGTCACCACACAGTGATCCAGTAATTAATTACATCGATAAATTAACTGAAATGATATGTCAAACGCGCACAGCTGCCTCATGCGGTTTTGGTTTCTGTATTTTGCTGCACTTGTAATATTCCATTCCAGAAGAGCAATACAACTGTAATAAAACTCCTTCTCAACTAATACGCCATGAAATTAAACACCAACAATGTAACGTGCAGTTTTGGTTACTGGATTCACCATTCTTGCACCTCTTGATTAAGATCTGGAGGAAATAATTGCAAACTTAATTTTTTTATTCGTTTCGATTTACATTTCCAGCTCGTTGCTTGAGATCAGGTTTGTTATGTTATGATCGAACACTTTTCTCTCGCTTTTTCTTCATTTATTTACGTCGAAACAGCTTTTTATAAGAATTGTCACAGCATTTTTATAGAATGAAAATAAAGTATAAGCTAAGATGAGACACAACATGTTTACAGGCCAAAAACAAAGCACACAAGGATCATGCAGTTGGCACGCGTCACCTGTATTTATAAACTTTTTAATTACAATAATTTTCTAGTTAAGACATTAATATTGACAAAATTATGTATTCTCAGAAACTGAGAAATTAGAGTCACTACAACATAACATTGGTTATTTAAATCTACTTCAGTTTATCAAATTAATGTACTATTTAAACAAAATATTTTTTGGTCAAAACGAATTATTCTTTTACTAGCCACCTGCCTTGGAATCACATGGCTAGCACTAACCATCAACGACCGGACGATTTGTTTATAATAAGCAGTGAGATACAAGATAATTAACTCGATTAGAGTTATTTCGCGCCTCACTGTCGGAAAGAGTTTCCAAAGGGTGAGTAAAATCCTGATGTCCACAAGCCGCAACAAGTCTCGCCTCACGATCTTCGTTCGATTCTTGAGAGTGCGTAGTACTCAGTCTATTAGCTGCTCTTGTGTACTGAGGAATACTCGAGCGTTATCTAGGCATTTTTATTCGTCAACAAAACGAAATCAAAATGCAGTAAGTAGGTAACCAAATCACAAAAAAAACTCAATAAATTCGTTTTTCCTAGAGAAGAAGTCAAATATAAATAAAACCTATCGAAAGGAGCACAGTAATTTCATTAAGATTTTAATATACGAAGAGAAATCATTAAATCAATATACTCTAGCCAAGTAAATTCAACGTTAGATTTTATTTATAAAGAAAGGATTGTAGCACTTAATTCTCTTACTGATGTACACCTCCAAAAATACTTCTGTCACTGAGGTAAAAAGAAAAAAAAACTTTGGTATACTACAAAACTAGCAGCGCTGTCTGTTTGTTCTTTGGTGAATTGCGCCGTGATTGTCGTGTCAGAGAGGGGAATGTCTTAACTACTAATCCTAGCATGGTTCAAAAACTTTAACTTACGATATCTTTTTTTTCGTGCCCCGATGAAATAAAGCTACGCTCAAGTTTCCTATGAAAACCCCATGAAAATTGCTCTAGTAGTTTTGGAGATTAGGTGCTCAAACAGACAGGCGAAATTTTTAAAGGTAGTCTTGTTATATTCTGTTACATTCCCTACATCACCTGCAACCAGTTTCGGAAAATATTTTTAATGTACAGACAAGAAGGACTCATTGTTGTTGTTGTTGTGGTCTTCAGTCCAGAGACTGGTTTGATGCAGCTGTCCATGCTACTCTATCCTGTGCAAGCTTCTTCATCTCCCAGTACCTACTGCAACCTACATCATTCTGAATCTGTTTAGTGTATTCATCTCTTGGTCTCCCTCTACGATTTTTACCCACCACGCTTCCCTCCAATACTAAATTGGTGATCTCTTGATGTCTCAGAATATGTCCTACCAACCGATCCCTTCTTCTAATCAAGTTGTGCCACAAACTCCCCTTCTTTCCAATTTTATTCAATACCTGCTCATTAGTTATGTGGCCTACCCATCTAATCTTCAGCATTCTTCTGTAGCACCACATTTCGAAAGCTTCTATTCTCTTCTCGTCTAAATTATTTATCGTTCACGTTTCACTTCCATACAAGGCTGCACTCCATACAAATACTTTCAGAAACGACTTCCTGACACTTAAATCTATACTCGATGTTAACAAATTTCTCTTCTTCAGAAACGCTTTCCTTGCCATTGCCAGTCTACATTTTATATCCTCTCTACTTCGAACATCATCAGTTATTTTGCTCCCCAAATAGCAAAACTCATTTACTACTTTAAGCATCTCATTTCCTAATCTAATTCCCGCAGCATCACCCAATTTAATTCAACTACATTCCATTATCCTCGTTTTGCTTTTGTTGATGTTCACCTTATATCCTCCTTTCAGGACACTGTCCATTCCGTTCAGCTGCTCTTCCAGGTCCTTTGCTGTCTCTGACAGAATTACACTGTCATCGGCGAACCTCAAAGTTTTTATTTCTTCTCCATGGATTTTAATTCCTACTCCGAATGTTTCTTGTGTTTCCTTTACTGCTTGCTCAATATACAGATTGAATAACATCGGGTATAGGCTACAACCCTGTCTCACTCCATTCCCAACCACTGCTTCCCTTTCATGCCCCTCAACTCTCATAACTGCCATCTGGTTTCTGCATAAATTGTAAATAACCTTTCGTTCCCTGTATTTTACCCCTGCCACCTTCAGAATTAGATAGAGAGTACTCCAGTCAACGTTGTCAAGACCTTTCTCTAAGTCTACAAATGCTAGAAACGTAGGTTTGCCTTTCCTTAATCTATTTTCTAAGATAAGTCGTATGGTCAGTATTGCCTCACTTGTTCCAACATTTATATATAATCCAAACTTATCTGGCTTCTACCAGTTTTTCCATTCGTCTGTAAAGAATTCGTGTTAGTATTTTGCAGCCGTGGCTTATTAAACTGATAGTTCGGTAATTTTCACATCTGTCAACGCTTGCTTTCTTTGGGATTGGAATTGTTATATTCTTCTTGAAGTCTGAGGGTATTTCGCCTGTCTCATACATCTTGCTCACCAGATGGTAGAGTTTTGTGAGGCCTGGCTCTCCCAAGGCTGTCAGTATTTCTAATGGAATGTTGTCTACTCCCGGGGCCTTGTTTCGACTCTGGTCTTTCAGTGCTCTGTCAAACTCTTCACGCAGTATCATATCTTCTATTTAATCTTCATCTACATTCTCTTCCATTTCTATAATATTGTCCTCAAGAACATCGCCCTTGTATAGGCCCTCTATATACTCCTTCCACCTTTCTGCTTTCCCTTCTTTGCTTAGAACTGGGTTTCCATCTGAGCTCTTGATATTCATGCAAGTGGTTCTCTTTTCTCCAAAGATCTCTTTAATTTTCCTGTAGACAGTATCAATCTTACCCCTAGTGAGATAAGCCTCTACATCCTTACATTTGTCCTCTAGCTATCCCTGCTTAGCCATTTTGCACTTCCTGTCCATCTCATTTTTGAGACGTTTGTATTCCTTTTTGCCTGCTTCATTTACTGCATTTTTATATTTTCTCCTTTCATCAATTAAATTCAATATCTCTTCTGTTACCCAAGGATTTCTATTAGCCCACGTCTTTTTACCTACTTGATCCTCTGCTACCTTCACTATTCCATCTCTCAAAGCTACCCATTCTTCTTCTACTGTATTTCTTTCCCCCATTCTTGTCAATCGTTCCCTAATACTTTCCCTGAAGCTCTCTACAACAAGTTCTAACAGTTTTATTATTAGTATAGATAAGTGGATAAGATAATGTTTCAATTGAGGTATGTTAATATTACTATAAACAGCTTTTGACTGTGTAGAAATTTTATGCAGTACAACATTATATGCATCATAATGTTATAAGTTTTCTTTGAATTAAATGTTTTTAGCAAGACTAACTGCATGTTGTATTCAGAAGACGAATAACTAAATAATGAGTGGTCAGGTTTAGTCCGAAAATCCTAAATAAAATTTTAACTGTTGCTAGGATGTGTCGATCACCCATTACGTATTTAATATGCTGTATAAGAGAAAAATAGTGGTACCGTAGGTCTCTAGAAGAGCGTAGCATTCCAAAGGAATGGAAAAGGGCACAGGTCATCCCCGTTTTCAAGAAGGGACGTCGAACTGATGTGCAGAACTATAGACCTATATCTCTAACGTCGATCAGTTGTAGAATTTTGGAACACGTATTATGTTCGGGTATAATGACTTTTCTGGAGACTACAAAACTACTCTGTAGGAATCAGCATGGGTTTCGAAAAAGACGGTCGTGTGAAACCCAGCTCGCGCTATTCGTCCACGAGACTCAGAGGGCCATAGACACGGTTTCACAGGTAGATGCCGTGTTTCTTGACTTCCGCAAGGCGTTCGATACAGTTCCCCACAGTCGTTTAATGAACAAAGTAAGAGCATATGGATTATCAGGCCAACTGTGTGATTGGATTGAAGAGTTCCTAGATAACAGAACGCAGCATGTCATTCTCAATGCAGAGAAGTCTTCCGAAGTAAGAGTGATTTCAGGTGTGCCGCAGGGGAGTGTCGTAGGACCGTTGCTATTCACAATATACATAAATGACCTTGTGGATGACATCGG
This sequence comes from Schistocerca americana, assembly GCF_021461395.2. NCBI lineage: Eukaryota > Metazoa > Arthropoda > Insecta > Orthoptera > Acrididae > Schistocerca > Schistocerca americana. The sequence continues at coordinate 314,893,986 of NC_060122.1, forward strand.
AAGTCCACTGAGGCTTTTTGCGGATGATGCTGTAGCATATCGAGAGGTTGTAACATTGGAAAATTGTACTGAAACGCAGGAGGATCTGCAGCGAATTGACGCATGGTGCAGGGAATGACAATTGAATCTCAATGTAGACAAGTGTAATGTGCTGCGAATACATAGAAAGAAAGATCCCTTATCGTTTAGCTACAATATAGCAGGTCAGCAACTGGAAGCAGTTAATTCCATAAATTATCTGGGAGTACGCATTAGGAGTGACTTAAAATGGAATGATCATATAAAGTTGATCGCTGGTAGAGCAGACGCCAGACTGAGATTCATTGGAAGAATCCTAAGGAAATGCAATCCGAAAACAAAGGAAGTAGGTTACAACACGCTTGTTCGCCCACTGCTTGAATACTGCTCAGCAGTGTGGGATCCGTACCAGATAGGGTTGATAGAAGAGATAGAGAAGATCCAACGGAGAGCAGAGCGCTTGGTTACAGGATCATTTAGTAATCGCGAAAGCGTTACGGAGATGATAGATAAACTCCAGTGGAAGACGCTGCAGGAGAGACGCTCAGTAGCTCGGTACGGGCTTTTGTTGAAGTTTCGAGAACATACCTTCACCGAAGAGTCAACCAGTATATTGCTCCCTCCTACGTATATCTCGCGAAGAGACCATGAGGATAAAATCAGAGAGATTAGAGCCTACACAGAAGCATACCGACAATCCTTCCTTCCACGAACAATACGAGACTGGAATAGAAGGGAGAACCGATAGAGGTACTCAGGGTACCCTCCGCCACACTCCGTCAGGTGGCTTGCGGAGTATGGATGTAGATGTAGATGCAGATACCTGAATGATTAGCTCCTACTTTTGTTTCCAGCTACCTTCCCCTTCCGAAATAAACGATGAGATGATGAATTTGATTGCTATATGTTGCATATAAGTATTGTACTCGACTATAGCTCAAAAGAAGTACTAACTAGATGCTGAATGAATTGCATGACCTAGGGAGCGATACGCGGGGGCAGATGAACATCTCTAGATTTTTCTTTTACTAGTGGCCCAGAAAAATTTGTAGGCTTTCACGGATTAACTGGCGTCTATCTTCAAACGTTTGGCATTCCAGTCTTTCGGTCATTTCCATGACGCCCATCAGTGAGTCAGTCTAACAAATGACTATTTGCAATGCTCTTCTTTGTAGATATCCAACAGCCCCTATTTGCTATGGGCCCTGCACAACTGAGCAATGTTCTGGGAAGGGGTGCATAAATGTTTTGTATGCACTCTTCTTTGCGAACTGACTGCATTTTCCGAGCATCCTACTACTGAACCAAGGTTCGACGCCTGCGTTGCTTACGTTCGAGCTTATGTGATTGTTCCATTTCGTATCCCTACAGATTGTCGCACCCAGCTATTTGTTTATATAGACTGAAACTAATTGCGACTCACGAATATGTGATCAGATTACTACTTTTCTGCGAGTTGTGAAATGCGCTGTTTTACATGTTTCATTATTTAAAGCAAGCTACAAATCCTTGCGAAACTTTGAAATCTAATCATGGTCTGGCTGAATATTTGTGCAGCACTTTTCAGACAGTACTTCATAATAAAAAAAGGGTATCATTTGAGGAAACTCTAATGTTTTTGAGCGATGTGAATAAAAACGAGATGTAGCTACGTCTTGATAAATTTTAAGATGTATCGAAGTTGTACTTGAAAAAACGTAGTAGGTTCTAATATGGTAATATGTATCTTGGGTATTCCAAACGGCCTAGATTTAAGCTGTGAATAAAGAGTAGAATCTAGTTTTCACACTGAGACACATCTAAGTTATTCGTTGACGATGATGGGGCATGTTAGCTCTTAAGCACTGTCCATCAGTCTGTGTCATGGCGATGTCAGTCATGAGGAACGTTATATAAGAATGCAGAGTCTCGCGACGGTAACATGAAAAGCTATCAGATTCGGAGGGCTGTTACTAGATGTAAAGAGCTGTTACGATTTGAAACGGAAAATGTGGACTTTTTATCAGCGAAATTTTTACTAATGCTTGATGAAACACTTGGAGTAACTCGGAGATACTCCGTTGTGTGGGCGATCCTGAATTCCAGACTGGTGTGGCCGTGAATTTTGGAGCTGACCAGTATGAAAACAGCGAACGGTGTTATGGATCAGATGGCTTTAAAAGGTCACGACTGGATTCGATTCCCCTCTAAAATGCAGGAAATTAATACGGCAAAGTTAAAATTACGAAATGTATTTTGAGTGCCAAGTACTATATTTCACCCATATGGAAATTAGGAAACCAGCAGTACATGATGACGAATACATCAGTCGCAAAGGTTATGCCTCTATTAATGTGTAGGCCACCGTAGACGCTGATGTGAAATTTACTAGCTTAAGTGCGGAATGGCCTGGTAGCGTGCATGATGCTAGAACATGGAGACGTAGCCCAATTAGATATATAATTCAGGGTACAACTGGGATGCTTGCTTAGCTGGTGATTATGGGTATGGAATACCTCTATGCTTAGTTACTCAGTTTGTGTGTGTTATTGTGTGTGATAAATCTTATGGGACTTAACAGCTAAGCTCATCAGTCCCTAAGCTTACACACTACTTAACCTAAATTATCCTAAGGACAAACACACATACCCATGCCCGAGGGAGGACTCGAACTCCCGCTGGGACCAGCCGCACAGCCCATGGCTGCAGCGCCTGAGACCGCTCGGCTAATCCCGCGCGGCCACTCAGTTTAAGAAAGCAAGAAATGCCGATCAGTGACGACTCAGTTTGGTCCATGCTAGAGAAAGAGCGATAATAAAGAGCTCCTTTGGTCTACTGAAGCAACGATTTCCGGTCATCGGTAACGGTGCAAGACTTTCCTTACAGAGAGCCCCAAACCAAAAGCAACTTATGCTTTACTGCATAACATCTGTAAGCGCCAGAAAGATCTCTTAAGAGTATCGATTGGAGGACAGGAAAGATACAGAAGAAAAAGAAGAAGGAGACTACAACGAAAGTGATTGTCTTGATGAAGACGAGCGTACCAAGAGGCAGCTGGGAAGCAGTGGAGCCGGCCGAAGTGGCCGTGCGGTTAAAGGCGCTGCAGTCTGGAACCGCAAGACCGCTACGGTCACAGGTTCGAATCCTGCCTCGGGCATGGATGTTTGTGATGTCCTTAGGTTAGTTAGGTTTAACTAGTTCTAAGTTCTAGGGGCCTAATGACCTCAGCAGTTGAGTCCCATAGTGCTCAGAGCCATTTGAACCATTTTTTGAAGCAGTGGAAGGAAGGTTCCTGGAAAACAGATGCGGCAGCAAATTCTCGGATTTATTTAGGTGGTTTTTTCATGGTTTAATGTTGTACTATTCAAATGTAATAAGCAACATTTAAGCAATGTAATTAGAATAAAAAAACACATATTTAGCGGAGACCAAGCAAAATATACACATTGTATTTATATTTATTTCATCTACACAATAAAGAAAGCAATGGATAGGATATAGTAATACGAAACGTTTAACAATTCAATATTTATATTTCACAGTAATAGTGCGTTTGAACAGATTTGTCCTCTGCAGTTTTTTGTAGCTGTAAACGCATTACATTTCTCTCTGATCATTTCTATCGCAGTCTTTAGCAGCGTTTGACATGTGTTTTCCCTATCTTTAAGTTTAATCGGTTTATTTCTTGTTTCCTTCAGATCGGTTTTCTTTGTTATTTGACTCTTCGTGTCAGTGAACAGGGGAGGGCCAGTGGGGAAGGGGGGGGGGAGGGAGAGAGATAAAGAATAGCTGTGATTTGCAGCGAACAGACGAACGTTGCCTCACAATGAAGAACAAGATTTATTTTGCCCTTGGATTGTATCTATCCTTGTTGAATCTACTTGCATTTTCCGAATGAATAGGATACATCTAACTAGTCATAGTTTCTAATTATTCACTTCACAAATAGTTTCCGCCAAATCTAGGCCCTAGCGACTACTAAGTACACTCTATGTTTTATTCACATCACTCTTTATTACACTTAACTAACAGATCAGTGAAACACAACAGAAACAGGAAGTGTCCAGGACACTTCACTGGGCACTTCCGAAGTTACTTCTACAGCTGTTGATGACTCCTCATTCAACATAACATGCTGTTTGTTTTTTACCGAAAAATCTTCAGTCCGGTCACTAATTTCTTTTGATGTCCTTATGATGGTCCTTTCTTTCTATAAATACGCTTTGGTATGGTACCGACTCAAATGCTTTTCGAAAGTCGAGAAACACTGCATCTACCTGACCGATTTGATCCATGCCAAGTGAGAAATATTAGAGTTGGGTTTCGCTTCCTCGATATTTTCGGAAGCCATGATGGCTGCCTTGGAGGAGCTCATTCTGTTCGAGATACCTCATTACGTTTGTGCTCAGAGTAAGTTGTAAGACTGTCAAACAAATGGCTGCAAAGGATACCGGACGGCATTTTGTGGATGACATCTGCTACCCTTTTTCTAGGTAGGTGTGACGTGTGCCTTCTTCCAATCAGTTGTCACAGAACCGACTTACCGTCCGAGTTGACCTGTGGGATTTTGACGTGCATCATTGTGGTTCCAACAAGATAAAAACGTCTACCGTGGTTACTTGTCGGATGCATTTAGCATTTATAATGCTGTGCATATTATTGCATCGATCAGAGGAACGCTGTTTGCTGGAGGTGCCTCTTCTGATGTGTCTCCGACAGGCGTTCAGGCACCTGCCTCATACGGCCGTCATTTACAGCGTGACGAACTGTTTTGTTGCTTGTCTGCTTTCTTCTTTTTTCCCAATAGTCACTTTCTCCCGTAAAGCCGTTACATTTTTTGTGCCTAGTCTGATGTCATCTTTCGTCTTTACCGTCACCTGCTGGACTCACTTTCCACTTTTGTTTTAAGAGAAAGTTTGAAAGATGACTGTTGCGTTACTCGGCGCGGGGACTACGTTGCAGTGAAGCAGTACTGACACGCGTAGCTGCCGGTAATTTCTCAAGGCAAGACGGATGAGCGACGCGCTAACTGGTAAGATTAAGACGCAGGCATTAGGAGGAAGACGCTGCTGGACCAGCGCGTAAGTCAGTGTAAACTTCGCGGTCTTCCGTGGGAATATGATAAGGATGCAAAGCGATCAGTCAGCATCACGAGAAGTGACGGAAGCAACGACGTCCAGTAGTTATTCTATGTATTTCATTTGTTTAATTAGCACATGTTTTTGTAAAACAGCAGAATAAAGACGTGCATTTTAATACCATAGGCTTTTGCCTAACTTGTGTAAGTGATTGTGTGTTGGCATGCTCGTGTTTGGGGGGGGGGGGGGGGGTGGCAGAAGGGTTGTGCCATGAGCGTGAAACAAAGATTCGAAAGATTTTCACAAACACTGGCAATTATCCAGCTCGAAATCTGAGTTCTGTGTCGTAACTGTATACAAGAGGTGACAAAAGTCGTAAGGTAGCGGTACGAACACATTCAGATGGCGGTAGTACTGCGTACACAAAGTATAAAAGGGTAATGTATTGACGGAGCTGTCATTTGTACTGAGGCGATTCATGTGAGAAAGTGTCCCACGTGATTACGGCCGCTCGACGGGAATTAACAGACTTTGATCGCGGAATGGTAGTTGGAGGTAGAGGCGTGGAACATTCCATTTCGGAAATCGTTAGGGAATTCAATTTTCCGAGATCCACAGTGTCAAGAGCGTGCTGAGAATACCAAAGTTCAGGCATTACTTCTCATCACGGACAACGCAGTGACGGACGGCTTTCACTTAACGACCCAGAGCAGCGGCGTTTGCTTAGAGTTGCTAGTACTTTCAGACAAGCAGCACTACGTGGAATAGCTGCAAAAACCAAAGTGGCACGTACAACGAACGTCTCCGTTAGAACAGTGCGACGAAATTTGGCGTTAATGAGCTATAACAGCAGACGACCGATGCCACTGCCTTTGCTAACAGCACGACATTGCCTGCAGCACATATACTGGGTTTGTGGCGCTATCGGTTGGCCCCTAGACGACTGGAAAATGGTGATCTGATCAGATGAGTTTCGATTTCAGTCGGTAAGAGCTGATGGTGGCGTCGAGGTTGGCGCAGACCCCACGAAGCAATGGATTCATGCTGTCAACAAAGCACTGTACAAATTGGTGGTGGCTCCACAATGGCGTGGACTGTGTTTGCATGGAGCAGACTAGGTCATTTGGTCCAACTGAAGCGACAGACTGATTCCGGCGGAGGTTCGAGTCCTCCCTCGGGCATGGGTGTGTGTGTTTGTCCTTAGGATAATCTAGGTTAAGCAGTGTGTAAGCTTAGGGACTGATGACCTTAGCAGTTAAGTCCCATAAGATTTCACACACATTTGAACATTTTCGAAGCGACAGAAATCATTCGCAGCCATTCATGAATTTTATGTTACACTTACCAACGATGGAATTTTTAGCATAACAATGCGCCATGTCTCAGGGTCACAGTTGATCACTATTGGTTCAAAGAACATTCTGGACAGTTCGAGCGAATGATTTGGCCTCACAGATAGCCCGACATGAATTCCATCGAACATTTATGAGACACAATCGAGAGGCCATTTCATGCTCAGTATTGTGCATCGCCAATAATTTCACAATTAGGGACGGATATAGAGGCAGCGTGGCTCACTATTTCTGTAGGGGACTTCCAACGACTTCTGAGTCAACGCCACGTCAAGCTGCTGCATTACACGGAGAAAAAGAGATGCGCCACTATATTGGGAGGCATCCAATGATTTCTGTCACCTCGGTGTATGTATGTTCCGTCTACCTGAGTATGGTGATTGCTTCTTGAGTTTCAGCGTCATGTTCGTGTCATTGATGACAAAGTAAATTAACAAATACTCGTCAAGCTGATCTGACGCTCAAACACACAAAGAATACTTTGTTTGCGGGAACGTATCTGCATTCTTGCTACACACGGAAATCTCCGCGGCAAAGTACCGTATATATGTTAATTGAGTATCATGCAGAAGATAAAAGAGAGAAGGTCGGAATACTGAAATGGGTCTCACGAAATTCTGTTTCATCGTGAAATATCGTAACACAGCCCCTTCTTTCAACGACCGCACGAACGTCGAATGAAATGATACTGAGTTAACCGATCGCGCAATACAAAGTCAACTACAATCGCTTAGTAATGGAAAAGCATTAGGATCAGATGAGATACCTAAAAGATTCTACAAATATTATGCGAAAGAATTTCCTCCCCTTTTAGCAACATTTTAGAGTAGATCGCTGCAGCAGAGACTGGAAGAAAGCGCAGGTCATTCCCGTTTTTAAGAAGTGCCGCAGTACAGAAGCACACAATTACAGACCTACATCGTTACGTCAATCAGTCGCGGCGAGAACGTGTCCAGGATTTTGTCAAAAGGAGGGGGGTGGGGGGTCCGATTTGTTAAAGATAACTTTAAAAAGGCTTATGTTTTTATTCTATTTTGAAAACACATTTATTTATTTTATATACATTATTTGCTTTTGGGAACCCTTCGTACAAATGTTATTTGGTCTGAAAATTTAAGCAGGAAATATTTTACTTGGATAAGTATGAAATATAATAAGAAATACCTAATTGCGCAGTTAAACGTTCCTTTCGTAAAATAAAGAACAATCAGCTTCAGTCACAGTCGTGATTTTATTTCGAAGCACCATGCATTTCCTGGGGACCAATCTTCAGGTGCTTTAATAGACTGCACCAGTTTTTTTCTGCTCTTAGATTAGGTTAATTCAGGTCCTATTAGAACTGAAACAGCGTATTACAAAGTGGCACATTGCGAATATAAGTTTACAAAACTAAGATCAATCGAGAGATAATTTACTGTCTTTGAAGCACAGCGTGAGCACACATGTTTATATGCATTTATACACTTACCTGGATACGTATGTATATGCACATAAACATGTTCACTCATAGTGTGCTTGAAAACCATGTGTCCACTACCGGAAACAGTAAGGTGTTTTTCGATTTGTCTTAGTTTTGTAAACTTATATTCAGAATGTGCCACTTTTTAATATACCACTGTAATCTTACCAGGACCAAAATTAACCTTAATCTGAGAAAAGAAAAACAAAGCTGATGCTGACTGTTTAATCACCTGAAGATGGGCCCCCAGGGTTCGAAATGCATCGTGCATTAAAATAAAATCACGATTCTGACTGAACGTAGTTGTTCTTCATTTTACGAAAGTAACACGGTCACGGAACACACTCTGGTAACTATGGATGAAACAAATTAAAATATTTATTTGGCAATATAATAACTTCGCTCTACTGCCAAACGAATTAAAATTCGAATCTAATGTATTGCGTCATCGCTAATAAACACAGCTCAGTTAACTAATATAAGGCTCATTGTCGCAGAGCAGAAGAATCTTAATGTAGGGTTGAATAACTTATAAAATTAAAAGGGTTCATATCTGTTTTGACAACAGCTATCTTTCTCCTACAGTCTTGTATTTAAATTTAATACTTACCTGAAACCAAGACAGAATTTCTTCAGCACATCAAACCATCTCACCTTCCTCAATAAAGTATCTTTCATTTTATTAAAAAAGTTCTTCAGTTTTCTTAAGTGATAAAGACTTTTTTAAAATTTTTATTTCAACAGTCAACTTGAAACTATAACAACCAAATTTATTTATAAAACAAAACGAAATACACAGATACTACAAGTTACAGTTTTGGAATCTTAACATTGGTTCCCGCATTAATTTCAGTTCGACTTTTAATGCGTGCGAGCTCATGAATGAGTTTGTATTCATCCACGATAATATGGTTTTATAGTCTTTGATGCTAATAAACTCTTTACGATGTAAAACATACGTTGTCGTTCATATGATGTTCATTTAGAGTTGTGACAGTTGGACTCACTGTTCCAAGAATATTACGAATGTGACGTTTCACAACAGAATATTTTCTTGTAGAAAAACCTTAAGCCACGATATATCGATATTCCACAAGTGAGCCATATTTATGCAAAGAAACATAGCACAAAATAACGATGGCTAGCTGCCTTCTAACGTAGATGTGGCTTTTAGTGCTAGGAATCTCCGAAGAGGTGTCAGCTCGTCTTCGATGCAGCTCCTTTTCATCTAAGCAGAGAGGCTGCATCTCTAAGGAAACTGGGATGTGTCAGGAAAGAAAGCGATTAGGATGGAATTGGCTGTGGCCTGTAGTAAGGGACCAATCTCGGAATCTGACTAAAATGAAAATGGGAAACCACAGAAAACCATATCCACAGTTGCCGACGGATGGATTCGAACAACCCCGCCTCCTGAATCCAAGGATTGCTAGCTCGTCACCTCGGCGCAGAACTACCCCGGTCGATGGAGTAAAATCTGGTTGTTATTCATTATATCCAAATAAAATAAAATGGATCACACAAAAGATGGATTCTGATATTGCACGTTTTTCCTTCGATTGTGCATGTTTCGTCATTTGATAGTGCATGAATGTATTCATTTTAATATTTAATTGTGCATGAAATTTGTGACTTTAGTTATTGTAGTGTTACAAGAGAGTAAATGAGTAAATAGATTTTGACGAAAGGCGAGGGGGGGGGGGGGGGGATGCAGGCGCATCGGCCAATTCAAGCAGTCCGCTGAAAAAATCTTTTAGAAACAACTATAGAATGTGCTGAAATCACGTATTCCTTCTTCTCTCTAGAAACCTCTTCCCAACGTTCCATATAGGAACCGGTTTTCATAATTTAGTACTCCAGGATGACCAGATTTGGGCTAATAATGATAGAGTTTTGAACAAATTTTTTAAAGAAATGGAACCATCGCCGTTTGGACGATATTTTTGTTGACCATCGAGATTTGTGGACGACGTAGTCAAATCCGAGAATATTTTTATGCACTGATTTTAATTTAATGTTATTTGCAATGATGTGTACCGCTCCGCTTTCTTGTGAAATACTGAAATTTTTCAACCACGAAGCTCTACCAGTCTCCAAATAATGATTCTAGTGTTAATATTAAACTACTAAAGACGGGTAATTAAGCTATCATAGTGGTGCAGACATACAGCGTGTTCGGACATTCCCGTTACAAACTTCTAGTATCGTAGAGGGGAGTGATTATATACTATTTTCAATAGGAACCTATGTCAGAAAGCGTACCGCTTCCGCTCTACGGCGGTTTCAGTCCAGGTGTTGAACTCATCCACTTCTGCTGGAGGAACTGAATTAGACGTGACGCAGTAGAACTGTTAGGTAGCAATTCGAAAGGAAACGTAACGAAATATCCATTTATCACTTAATCACGTCTGTTTGTATGAATACTTGAACATTATGTGTTTAGTTATTCCAAAACAAAACAAAGAACGAGCATATTGTATGTACAGAACAGTACTGATTCATTACAGCAGCGGCTTGATGTGGCGACCACCAATGTTGTTACAGACACTGTTTCAACGAAGGATGTTCTGATACTCACTCTCCATTCCATCTGGTGTCTCTTCAATTTCTAGTGTAGCAGACTTGGACGCATTACACACCTGAATTGAAACCATTTTAGAACGGAAACGGTACATTTACGGAATGGGTCCTATTCAGAATATTATATACTCACTCCCCTCTACAAGTCGCAGAAGTCTGTCACGGGAATTTTGGAATATCCTCTATATTTAACTTATCAACGCTAGTGGTCGAATCACAATAGATTTTCTTCTTTCTTGTTATAAACTTACCCGTAACTAGAAACCATGAGGACAGCACAAAAATAATAAACAGCAGCACCTACATGACAATAAACTGCAAGTAAGAATTGAACCGATTAACAAAACAAAATCTGAACTCACTTATGGCAAACAATGTAAAATAGTTGGTCTTGGCTAAACCAGGGATAGGCGATAATTTAAATCTATCGACGGCCTTGTTGCTAACAGTACGTATCCTTTCTTCAACGTGTGATTGAAAAGCAAAACGTAAAGGGCGAACAAGAAGTTTCCGTTCGGTGGCTGTAGATTCCACAATCGGTATGCCACTCAGGCACTGAGGCAATCATCTCACTGACGCATCGGGTTGAAGACATCTGCTTGATAAAACACCGTGTTCTGCTGTGTGAAGAAGCCCGTAACTGCTTGCTGCACATTCTCGTCCGACAGCAATCGCTGTGCCGTTTATTATTTTTCGAGGCCTTTTTTAAGGGACCGAAGGAGTGGTGATCCATGTGGAGAGATCAGGACTACAGGGTGGGTGCTCAAGTGTCTCCCATTTGAGCTGGCGTAACTTCGCTATATTTGCGATATGGCGGCGTGGGTTATCGCGAAGCAGCAGCACCCCTTGTCACACCATTCCACAACGTTGCTTTTCCACAGACTTGCTGCCCCCCACACACTTTCTTCATTCTCTGATGGTTGTCTACCAGTATATGCACGTCATCAGCCAAGAAAAGAATAAAAGCTCGTTGGTCGTGTTTGGATTTTTTTTTTAATGACGTCGTCTTAGTTCACGTTCTCACATTTACCGCACGCACGTCGGAAAGACACATATGTCAGACCAATCCCTTGCGTACATATCGATGCTTATATACCCGCATCGAAGTCGCGCTAGGTTGTATACACGGTGCAGCAACGCCCTCAAACGGAGACTTTTTGATCGTCCCATATATCTTTCAATTTCATTAGACTGCATCTAGGTCCTGTGTAATTTCATTTAGTTGATAGGGTGGAGGGGGAGGGGCCCGGACTCCCTGGACACCCCCCCCCCTTCTTTTGCCTACTTCCCTGGTTGTAGAGTTATGGAACATCTTCTATGTTCAAGAGTTACGACGTTTCATTCCCCTCCATAAAAATCAGCAGGGATTCCACAAACAGAGATTTTGAGAAACTCAGCTCGCAGCTCGCTCTGTTTCTCCATGAGATCCACAGCTCTGTAGATAACGGCCGTGTTCCTTCATTTCAGGAACGCATTTTACACTATCCGGCACTGCTGGTTAGTGAAAAAAATACGAGCTTTCCGAATATCAGACAAGTATCAGACAAGATTTACGACTGGATTCAAGACTTCCTTACAGATAGAAACTCAAAAAGTCGCTCTTGACGGAACATTATAGACAGACGTAAAGATAATTTCCGGAGTGTACAAGGAAATGTGATAGAAGCATTACTGTTTTCAATGTATGTAAATGATCCAGTAGAAATTAACGGTAGCTCTTGTAAGACTTTATGTAGATGACGCTGTTGTCTATAAGAAAGTAGCTATACAAGAAGATAGTATTGTTTGCCAAATGAAAATGACGTTCAGAGGACTGATGAATGATGCAGGCTATGCAAGATGACACGGAACGTAAATAAAGGTAATATGTTGCGCATACAAAGAAAAATAAATCCGCTATTGTACAACACTATTGATGAGAAACTACTGGGAACAGTATCTACCGTAAAATATCTAGGAGTAACTATACAGAGCGACGTTAGGTGGAATGACCGCAGGGAACAAAAAGTAGGAAAAGCAGATGTCAGAGCGAGATTCATAGGAAGAATCTTAAGGATCTTGAATTCATACGCGAAGAAAGTAGTTTATAAGGTGGTTGTGCGACCGATTCTTGAGTATTGTTAACGACGAGCTGCGCGTTACGTAACGGTATCGTTTAGTCGACACGAGAGTGCTAACGAGATGCTTAACGAGGTCCAGTGGCAAACGCTGCAAGAAAGGTGTTGCGCATTACGAAGAGATTTGCTATTGAAATTTCGAGAAATCACTTTCTGGGAAGAGCCAAACAACATATTACATCCTCCCACATACTGTGTGATTTTTTCCACCATGTACGAGCTCTAGGGATTGATCGATGAAAGGATACAGAACATAAAAGGTCTAATGAACTTATGTCCGAAAAATACTTGGTTTCTCTGCTAGAGACAATTTATTCAGTCCTACATTGTTACAGAAACTGCGGTCTAATACGCGCTGTATCCTGCAGCCACAGTTACAGTATGTGGTGTAAATAGTTTCCATGTGGCTCAATGCACATGTGTGCGCTCCGTAGCTTTTTCTGTCTCCCACGTTCACATTGGCACATTGGCCAGGCTGCGTCCGAACAGTGCCAAAGGCAGCATGAATGTGTCCCTCCAGTGTCTCCGCATCCGGAATGGGCTCTGCATACACGATACTTTCGAGATGACTCCGTAACCAGAAACTGCACGGGTTGAGATCCAATGAACGAGCAGACCATGCAACTGGACTCCTCGTCCGATCGATCGAACAGGGGAGACACGATTGAGATGCTTTAGGACGTTAACGGCGAAGTGTGCTGGAGCATCACCATGTAGCAGTCACATAATCCTTCGGATCATCAATGGCACTTCTTCCAGCATGGGAGGCAAAAGTCACCCACAAAAACAACCGATATTTCCGGCCTGTTACACGACGTGGAAGGAAAACTGCTCCGAAAATACGATCGCCAATTATCCCGGCCCACACATTCCGGCTGATGTTTCGCTGTCATGGATATTCTCCATACTATCCCACAAATGACTGTTATGAAAGTTGAAAATACCATGATGGCTTCATCTGTGAATAGGATGGACCACACAAATCCTGGAATCGTGGTTGCCTGGTGAAGAAACCAGTGACAAAACAGCTCCCGACGTGGAAAGTCTGTCGTCAGCAAGCCTTACACACGCTGCAAGTGATCAGGGCAGTAACAGTTGTCATGGATAATGTTCCACACGGTCGTCTGACTTACCCTGTTCTGGCGGACCAACTGCCTGGTACTGCCAAGGCGATCGCCTTCCACTGTATTAATCACGTTTTCCTCCAAGTCTGGTGTCCGAACATATCGGGCACCTCCTTCTGATTTCCTGTTTCCTGAAACTACCCTGTCTCAGACAAACGGTGAAACACTGTTGCTACCATTGAATGCTGTGCTTGTTGTCGGCGGGGATAGGTTTCCTGATACAACTTCCTGCCCGTCGCCTGTTGCCACTGCCTTTCCGTAATAAACACCAAGTCGGCAAGCTCTCGATTCGAACACAGAACCATTGTGTATAACACCGTATCACATGCACTACAAGGTGTGAGTCAGCAAGAGAAGTGAATCGGACACAACATTACCAATTACTATGGCAGGAGAGGGTGCTAGAACATAAGGTTTGGGGAACAGTACCACCCTCTAGGAGGAAATCATGCATACTGTAACTGTGGCTGCATGGTACAGCGCGTGTTAGACCGCAATCTTTGTAAAGTAAGATTGAACGCGAATCGGAGTGTAATTGGATTCAAAGAACAGCCTATCACAGTCGAGGTGAAAGTGGAAAAAGTGAAAACCAGTGATGGATCAGTATTCAAGTTCCTGCACAGTATTTTGAACATGATAAAGGTCGCCGCCCGCTTAGTTCTACAACTGCTCCTTGTCGCACTCTTCAGTCCGAAGATTAGTTTCCGCTGGGATTCGTGGCATATCACACCCATTCAAACAGCTGCTGAAGCGAGACACCAGTAACATTTTTCAGTTCTGACATTTCAATTCATATGCTTTTTTAAAGTAGTAACCAGAAAGGAGGGAAAGAAGATGGGGTTTTGCGACCCGTCGACATAGAGGTCCTAATGACTCTCACTGTGTCAAGGATGGGGAAGGAAATCGGCCGTGCCCTTTCAAAGGACGCCCTCCCGACATTTGCATGGAACGATTTAGAGAAATCACGGAAAACCTAAATCTGAATGGTCGGACAAGGGTTTGAACCGTCGTCCTCCCGAATGCGAGTCCAGTGTGCTAACCACTGCGCCACCTCGCTCAATCTCTAATCAGAGTGGGCGAGTGCTTCGTGTATCAGTGTGACCCAGAGATAAACGAGCAAACGAAGCAATGGAAACGTATGGAGTCATCATAGAGTGGAAATATCTCTGGAGTGAGCATTTAGATACGAAGAATTGATTTTGTGTTGTCAACATACATTGCCGACGCGGTCACGTGATCAATTTCGAATGTCATTTCATTTTTAGTGCAGACAGATTCCCTTCGTCGGTGCAGTGGATTTGGCATAGGCGTTTTGTAGACACCATAACAATTTACATTTGATATATGGAATAAACTGGGCTCTAAAGCTTTGAAGAGCATAATAAACGGCCGTCAAGTCACAACATCGTTACGCCAGCGTGTATTTTTCAAGTCATTTCACCTAGACCAGTATCAAACGGGAAAAGTGAGGTTATGAGTCACAAAAAAGTCAGAGTATAGTATCGGAATTGAGGCACTAACAACAACAAAGTTTATTAATGACCAAAGCAAACTTCATAACGTCTGCTCTTGATCATTTTTGTTTGGCAATTTGATGAGAAGTGAAATGATATTCCAAAACATCGATATTCATTTGCTAGGGAAAATATATACATATAAACACATCAGCCAACAGCTTGTTTTTTTCTTACGTAACTAATAACACCATAAACAACTGTGTTTCTCTCCTTTATTAAAGCTCACCTTTTCACTTACAATGAAAACTACTTAGTCCACTTATGTTGGTATGTGGGTACACTGTGGGTGTCAGCTCTGTTCTCTTATTCTAAAACCTAAATAATATTTTGCTTTCAAAAGTCTGACCTCGCTTGTGTAAGAACACTCGACGGAAAAAATATCCAAGTCATCCTGGAACATTTGCAATTTACTACGAAAACAGCAAAACCACGAGCGAGAGCGGCGAAAATAGGTTAACTTACGATATCAGCCAGCCGACAATACCATATAGACTTTCTTCCCGAGAAATCTTGACTTCCCGTGACGCGACGTGTCGGTCCGTTGACGACCTGTGTGAATGCCGATGTTTGATATGCATTGTGGAATGTTTCGACGGACGCGATGGCCAATGTGAATTGTCCTTTATCAAAGAGCGTCGTCCTGGCATCACATGACAATTCCAGCTAAATGTTGACGTCAACACGCCATCTTAAACGGCGGGATTCAGATAGGTCGTCAACTGACCGTCATGTCACGTCACGCCACGTCACGGGGCGTCAAGAGCGTGACAAGCTACGTGACAGTAATGTCACACGCTTATTAAGATTTCTACCCATTGCATTTCCGCATAGAGTGCGGAAAGAATGATTGATTAAACATCTCTATGCGTGCTGCAATTAGTTTAATCTTGTCTTCACGATCCCTATAGTAGCGATATGTGAGGGGGTGTAGTACCCTAGATTCCTAGATTTCTCTCATAATACTGGTTCCTGAAAATTTGTAAGTAGGCTTTCTCCAGATAATGCCGTCTGTCTTCAAGCGTCTACCAGTTCAGATATTGTTAAGCACCTCTATGACGCAGTTCCTAGTCTCTCTCTCTCTCTCTCTCTCTCTCCCCTCTCTTTCTCTCTCTCTCTCTCTCTCTCACACACACGCACACACACACACACACACACACACACACACACACACATATATATATATATATATATATATATATATATATATATATATATATATATATATATATATGGTGCGACGACCAAAGATCCATTCTTTATTCTTTCAGCGGGTAGGTGACGCTACGCTGGTAGTGTGCAACGGGCTGGGAATTTGTGTCGGATGGAAAGCGTGCACGGATGGCCAAGGCGTTTAAGGAGACAGCTCGCGTTAAGCAGGAGATCCGTGTCCGAGTCCCGTTTCACAAAAATTTTCATCTGTTACATCGATTAATTTCGATGCCCAAATTTGGCTAATATCATTGAAGTCCTTCGAATCCTTTGGCTTTGATTGAGTTAGTGATCGTTCGGGTCCATATTCCTACAAATAGTTGCACCCAGGTGTTTATATGAGTTTAAAGAGTCCAATTGTGACTCTCTGATGGTGTACTCGTAGACAGTATACTATTGATCTGCGTTTTATAAATTGCACAGTTTTAGATTTCTGTAGATTTAAAACAAATTGACAATATTTCACGACTTTGAAATATTATGAATATCTGATTGAATATTTGTGCAGAATTTGTAAACAGCACTTCGTTAACCGTAACTGTGTCATCAACTAAAAGTCTGAGGTTACCGTTAATATTATATGCGAGCTGTATAATACACAACATTAACAATAAGGGTCCCAAAAACACTCCATGAGAAATACATCTGACGTTACTTCTACACCTGTCCGTGACTCTCAGTCCAAGACAACGAGCTGGGTCCTTCCTGCAAAGAAATTTTCTTTTTAATCATAAATTTCGTTTCTACCTCTATAAGATAGTAGGTTCATTAATAGTGGGCCAAACGCTTTTCGGAAGTTATGAAATACTGCATCTGCCTTACTGTCTTAATCCAGGATGTCATGTGAGAAAATCTAGACTTGGGTTTCACATGATCCATGTTTTGAGAGTCCATTATGGTTGCATGGAGGAGGTCCTTCTGTTCTAGGTATCTCATTGTGTGTTAGCTGAGAGTATGTTCTAACATTCTAGAACGAATGGGTGTCAAGAATAATGGGCGGTATCTTTGTGGCTGACAGGAGCTAAGTCAGCAGCAGCTAGCTGAACACATAGTTAATAGGAAGGGGATAAGGCGTCAGCTGTCCCGCGCTGTTTCCTACCAAAATTAAACATATCCGCTAAATGATTATGTCTCGCACCTTGTTTCATGTTCCATTAAAAGACATGTAAGTTTCCAGCTTTACAGACACTGAAATGTTCCTTTCGTTCACCATTGTAATTTCCGTGGCGTCGTGCGAATTCTCGCTGGCTGCTACGGTCAGCGCTGTGCGGTGCGTAGGACAAATTGCGCGAAATGCCACTTCTTATATTTATTCTAAAACGTTTAGTGTCAGACCCGGGTTAATTACATAAGATGCTACACTATTAAAACCAGCCTAAATAATGACCGTCAGCCTAAATTTAACCCGTGAAGTGGTTGTATTGTATTTTATTAAACCGGGGACCTAGAAACGACGAAGAGGATTCGTCCCGCCGTAGCCCTCAGTGTTTCATAACCCCACAACAGGTCACAGCAGCCCACCCACCCCACCGCCGCCCCACACCGAACCCAGGGTTACTGTTCGGTTCGGCCCCCCGTGGTCTTCCCCCCCCCCTCCCCCTTCCCCCCCTCCCGGAACGTCTCATACCAGAAAAGTGTAACCTCAAATGTTTGCGTGGAACAGTAATTATGGTGTGTGCGTACGTGGAAATGGTGTTTGCGCAGCAATCGCCGACTCAGTGTAACTGAGTAAGGGGAAATAGTCCGCATTCGCCGAGATAGACGGAAAACCGCCGTAAAACCCATCCACAGGCTGGCCGGCACACTGGACCTCGACAAAAATCCGCCGAGCTGATTCGTGCGGGGGACTGGTACGCCTTCCCGCTCGGGAAGCAGCGCGTTACACCACACGGCTAGACGGGCGGGCGAAATGTGATTGAGTTTCGCACTAATCCTGAGTCAATAATAACAGCGGTGTAGCTATCTAAATTTTTAGAGAAATGTTTCGAACTCCGTCACTGCACTGGAAAATGTACATTGCGGGTAGTTCACACACCGACTCTATCCCACTCTTGCCGCCTTCCGCTGATAACCTCAAAAAACACGAAACAGGAATCCAGTTCATCGTCGACAAGTCAAAAGGCGCACAAAAACACAACAATTACGTTTTCACGTGAACGAATGGGATTTATTGTTTCCAATTAGGTACCGTCTAGTGCTCTCCGCTCATATACCACCATCACTAACTAGCTAATGCTCACAGCCGAGTCATGTTACGCCGATTAACGTTTCCCATTAAAAACGCATCAGAACGCACTACGCGAGGTGGTTGTGTCAGCTAATGGCCGAAGACAATGCGAGGAAAAAAAGGTGTGTGTGTGGGCTGAATTGTGTCAGCAGAATATGTTGAGGGTAGAATACAAAGCAAGACGGAGACTGTTTACTCCGACGGTTTTCTTGCTATTTGCCTTGTTGAAGTACTAAGCTTTTATAAAGATTCTTTCATCTGTTACCTGCATATGAGAACCTGCCCTCAAAATGCGTCACGTGACTTGTGATTTTACAGCCAGGTTATATAGATGTGCCACCACGACTTCATCTTCAGATAAAGTGCAAAATTCTGAGCTAGTTTCACACTGTGCTAAGCCGTCTAACGAGCACGTTCGCACTCATTAAATTGCAACAATCGCTTAAAAATAGAAAAGGAATAAACAGAATTTCAGTCTCGTGCGCGGGAACACACTTCCGAGTCTTGTAATCTTTCCATCTTTGAATAGCAACTTTCTTGATCCCAAGGATACTGGAAATTGATTCTGACTACTGCCAAGGGAGTAGTCCTCTGATGAGGCAGGAAATGATAATATTACAACGTGTTAGTTTTACTTTCCTCGCACGTACACTTGTCGCGGGAAAGTACTCTGTGGAGAAGTATTCGCTCCCTTATATGCTATCATTTAGCGAACACAGCATATCAGAACCGGCACAGTGGAGTATATTTCAGAGTGATCACGGTAAGCGGGTCGCTCTGTGTGAGAGACAGAGTAACGGAACTTTTATAACCCACGTTCCAGCACGAATCGTGTTCCGACACAGACCCAGTGGCTTGAATCTACAAAGGCCGGCTTTAGTCTCTTCTTCGACCGAATAACGAGGGCCAACACGGCAACTCTTTAGCACAGTGACATCGAGGCTTAACTACCCAAAAACATGTACTGTAGAAGCCTTCAGCATCTTCGAAGCACGTATCCACTGTTCCTATTTTCTGTCACATTGCTCCCAGATCGTGTTCTGGAAACTAGTAACTACGGCAAAGTATCTGTTTTAGAAACACTGTACGTGGCTTAATGAAGATTAAATGGCCCAAAATATCGACGCCAGATTAATGATCATGCATGAAACCATTCAAATCATTACTAGTAAAACGGGTTCCACAGAACGTACGGGAGAAAAAGATGTGCCAAGTATGCGAAAATTAACTCCCAGAGAAAACTCCGAATTTTTTCTTTAAGATACAGTTTAGCAGTCAAATGCGTAAAGTGTGCTGATTAAGTGATGTCGCGGGGAACAGCCACTGTTTATATCAACAGAAGCAACTACCCTCTGTGTCAAGGGCTATTAATGTCCTTTCTTCGAAATGTCGTCTGACATTCTGTAACTCTTATAACGAAAGATTATGACAACGATTTTTTCCCCACTGAGCAACTGTTCGCCAATAGGGATATCAGCCCGTACGAATAGTCGACGAAATACCGATGTAGTCAAGTACAGGGTGAAGCAAAATTCGCGCATTCGGAAACAAGAGCACGATACCTTCTATAAGAACAGTACAAAAATCTCTGTAAAAGAATTTCGTCTCGTACGTATTTTAGTAGGAAATAGACATCAAACAAAGATAGTCTGGCGACACTGTTTTTACATGTACGACAACTATCTTCGATCAAGTGTGTGTAGGTGTGCTGTCCGCTTACTGCAATTGTTAGTCTTGTTTTAGAATACTATACACCAACATGGGATGTGTGGACTCGATTATCCTTTCTGCTTTGGGAGAAGAGGTATAACTAAACAAAAAGGGAAGCAATGCTAGCGTTGGACCGGGAAGTGTGAAGGGGTGTAGTGCATGGAAGAGAACAGAGTAAAGTCTTAAAGGCAAAATGTGTCTTTAAAATTGTGATAATGAAAACTATTGAACTCTCATTTATGTGTTAGTATTTAATAATTGCAGGTGTTTCGTATAAAACCTTTTGTAAATGGTGTATGAGGACAAAAAAGTCAGATATCACGCAGTCTAAAACTAGAGAAAAATTACGATTATAACTGGAATCTAAACCTGGAATTCGAGTATTCTAACGCATAATTCTAGCCACTGCAGTAAGTGGGGAGCAGGTAATTGTACACGTAATTACAGTGTCGGCACATTGCCTTTCCTTGAAGTCAATTTTCTACCGAAAATATACAGAGGACGACATCCTGTTAGAGCCATTTTTGTACTGTTGATGTACGTATAAGGAATCGGGCTGTGGCGTATTTTGGTTCACCTTATGTACTAGAAGATTCTTGCAACCAGCACGACAACGTATAGACCTCAACGTACAATCCTACTGTCGTTAAAGTTATAGGTGGTTCTTTTAATGTCATGTAAACTATTAGTATGTGAGAGAAATATTGAAGATTATAGAGATAGTATCGAAAGGAATAAAGATATCTGTATACAGTCGTGATCTACCAATAAACCAACATTTGTCTAAGGCAGCGAATTGTGGGTAATGAGTAAGTGAGCGAACAGTCAGATCCATCGCGATAATACGAAACGAACTACCCGTCTTTGGGCTTTTTCGATGTCGTCCATCAATCCCATCTGGTAAGGATCCCATGTGGCACAGCAATATCCTTGAAGAGGACGGACGAAGTCGCATAGGCAGTCTCTTTAATGAATTTGTTCCATCTTGTAAGTATTCAGCCAATAAAACAATAAACTGTAAATATCTACTGTCGTTGCTTGTCTTTATTTCTCTTTTTGTCCCTCAGCGTCACCCCTACAAGTGATCTAAGAAATTGATTTAGAAACTCTGCCTCTGCTTTTGATTTGGTAGTGAGAAACGACGCTTCAGTCCCGTGTTATCCTGCTGGTACTGCCATAATTTTGGAGAATTTCAGATTGTTTCCGTCCTATACTTCGTGTCTTATCATTCTTATTAGACATACTGTTAAATTTTTCAGTCTTTTTCCTGCATCATGTTCTTCGAAAGGTGACCGTGTGCAGCCAAGGAAAATAAGTTGGCCGACATGTTTAATGGATTAATTATTAACTTGTCAATTCATTTATGTATAATATGTAACCTGTCCCCCCCCCCCCGAACCATGGACCTTGCCGTTGGTGGGGAGGCTTGTGTGCCTCAGCGATACCGGACCGTAGGTGCAACAACAACGGAGGGGTATCTGTTGACCGGCCAGACAAACGAGTGGTTCCTGAAGAGGGGCAGCAGCCTTTTCAGTAGTTGCTGGAGCAACAGTCTGCATTATTAACTGATCTGGCCTTGTAATACTAAGCAAAACGGCCTTGCTGTGCTGGTACTGCGAACGGCTGAAAGCAATGGGAAACTACAGCCATCATTTTTCCCGAGGGCGTGCAGCTTTACTGTATGGTTAAATGATGATCGTGTCCTCTTGGGTAAAATATGCCGGAGGTAAAATAGTCCCCCATTCGGATCTCCGGGTGGAGACTACTCAGGAGGACGTCGTTATCAGGAGAGAGAAAACGCTTTCTACGGATCGAAGTTTAGAATCTCAGATCCCTTAATCGGACAGGTAGGTTAGAAAATTTAAAAAGGGAAATGGATAGGTTAAAGTTAGATATAGTGGGAGTTACTGAAGTTCGGTGGTAGGGGGAACAAGACTTCTGGTCAGGTGAATACAGGGCTATAAATACAAAATCAAATAGGGGTAATGCAGGAGTAGGTTTAATAATGAATAGGAAAATAGGAATGCGGGTAAGCAACTACAAACAACAAAGTGAACGCATTATTGTGGCCAAGATAGATACGAAGCCCACGCCTACCACAGTAGTACAAGTTTATATGCCAACTAGCTCCGCAGATGACGAAGAGATTGATAAAATGTATGATGAGATAAAATAAATTATTAAGATAGTGAAGGGAGACGAAAATTTAATAGTTATGGGTGTCTGGAACTCAATAGTAGGAAAAGGAAGAGAAGGAAACGTAGTAGGTGAATATGGAATGGGAGTGAGCAATGAAAGAGGAAGCTGCCTGGTAGAATTTTGCACAAAGCATAACTTGATCATAGCTAACACTTGGTTCAAGAATCATAAAAGAAGGTTGTATACATGGAAGAAGCCTGGAGAAACTAGAAGGTATCAGACAGATTATATAATGGTAAGACAGAGATTTAGGAACCAGGTTTTAAATTGTAAGACATTTCCAGGGGCAGATGTGGACTCTGACCGCAATCTATTGGTCATGAACTGTAGATTAAAACTGAAGAAACTGCAAAAAAGTGGGAATTTGAGGAGATGGGACCTGGATAAACTGACTAAACCAGAGGTTGTAGAGAGCTTCAGGGAGAGCATTAGTGAACGATTGACAGGAATGGTGGAAAGAAATACAGTAGAAGAAGAATGGGTAGCTTTGAGAGATGAAACAGTGAA
Organism: Schistocerca americana; assembly: GCF_021461395.2. Lineage (NCBI taxonomy): Eukaryota > Metazoa > Arthropoda > Insecta > Orthoptera > Acrididae > Schistocerca > Schistocerca americana. The sequence continues at coordinate 314,917,059 of NC_060122.1, forward strand.
GGAAGCAGAGGATCAAGACGAGGGCTAATAGAAATCCTTGGGTAACAGAAGAGATATTGAATTTAATTGATGGAAGGAGAAAATACAAAAATGCAGTAAATGAAATAGGCAAAAAGGAATATAAACGTCTCAAAAATTAGATCACCAGAAAGTGCAAAATGGCTAGGTAGGGATGGCTAGAGGACAAATGTAAGGATGTAGAGGCGCATATCACTTGGGGTAAGATAGATACTGCCTATAGGAAAATTAAAGAGACCTTTGGAGAAAAGAGAACCACTTGCATGAATATCAAGAGCTCAGATGGAAACCCAGTTCTAAGCAAAGAAGGGAAAGCAGAAAGGTGGAAGGAGTATATAGAGGGTCTATACAAGGGCGATGTTCTTGAGGAAAATATTATAGAAATGGAAGAGAATGTAGATGAAGATTAAATAGAAGATATGATACTGCGTGACGAGTCTGACAGAGCAGTGAAAGACCTAAGTCGAAACAAGGCCCCGGGAGTAGACAACATTCCATTAGAACTACTGACAGCCTTGGGAGAGCCAGGACTAACAAAACTCTACCATCTAGTGAGCAAGATGTATGAGACAGGCGAAATACCCTCAGACTTCAAGAAGAATATAATAATTCCAATCTCAAAGAAAGCAGGTGTTGACAGATGTGAAAATTACCGAACTATCAGTTTAATAAGTTACGGCTGCAAATTACTAACACGAATTCTTTACAGATGAATGGAAAAACTGGTAGAAGCCGACCTCGGAGAAGATCAGTTTGGATTGCATAGAAATGTTTGAATACGTGAGGCAATTCTGACTCTACGACTTATCTTAGAAAATAGATTAAGGAAAGGCAAACCTAGTTTCTAGCATTTGCAGACTTAGAGAAAGCCTTTGACAATGTTGCCTGTAATACTCTCTTTCAAATTCTGAAGGTGTCAGGGGTGAAATACAGGGAGCGAAAGGCTATTTACAATTTGCACAGAAAGCAGATGGCAGTTATAAGAGTCGAGGGGCATGAAAGGGAAGCAGTGGTTGGGAATGGAGTGAGACAGGGTTGTAGCCTATCCCCGATGTCATTCAATCTGTGTATTGAGTAAGGAGATAGAAGAAGGGGTCGGTTGGTAGGGCATATTCTGAGGCATCAAGGGATCACCAATTTCATATTGGAGGGCAGCGTGGAGGGTAAAAATCGTAGAGGGAGACCAATTGATGAATATACAAAAGAGACTCAAAAGGATGTAGGTTGCAGTAGGTAGTGGGAGATGAAGAATCTTGTACAGGACAGAGTAGCATGGAGAGATGCATCAAACCAGTCTCTGGACTGAGGATCATAACAACAACATGTAACCTGTAGCTTTTTATAAAATTTTTGATACGATTTATTTTCTGTACCATTAACTTGTTTTCAATACATTGCAGGCTCATCGTTAGACGGAGGTGTTACAGGAACATTATATCAAGCATGTGCAGTTAGACGCTGTGGTCGTGATGCTGGCGGAAATAATGAAAATTTAGCTACCGGTAACTAAAACATTATGAAACGAAAAGCTTGTTATGTATTAATTTCTTTGAATCGTGGTATCCATGATAAATTCACTCAGATAATTTGCAGATTATACAAACACATCCACACTATTCAGATGTGTTTGATGCCACAATCATTCTCAGTAATTAAACATTGAACGTAAGTACAAAGAATGTAAATACACTAGATATCACACTTTACTAGATCGATAACTTTGACTGAAAATTACAGAGCAAATACACTGCTGGCCACCGTAAATGCAGCACCCTGAAGGAAGCATCCGAATCAAGTGAAATTTACACCATGAGTTTGCAGCGATGAGATATGCAACTGATTAGAATTTCAGCGCAGACACACATCACGCGCGCCTGTGGCGCCACCTCATAGCACCATTTAAGGCTTGGCGATTTCGACGAGTGTACGTTCGGCACGTGCATTTACCTTGTGGTTGTTTCATAAGACGATCAGTTATGCCTCGTAAACAACAGCGAACATCTTTTGATCAAGTATCCGAGTTCGACAGAGGAAGGATAGTGGCTTACCGAGATTGTGGATTATCATACAGAGAAATCGCTAGTCGTGTTGGACGAAACCAAACAACTGTAATGCGGATATGTGACCGTTAGATGCAGGAGGGTACGACGGACCGACGTGGTCGATCGCATTCACCTCGGTGCACCACTGCACGTGCTGATAGGCAAATTGTGCGCATGGCAGTGACGGATCGCTCAGTGACATCCCGAACCATAGCACAGCACATTGCGTCTGTAACGCATCATCCAGTGTCTGCGCGTACCATTCGACGCCGTTTACAGCAGATTGGTCTGTCCGCAAGACGTCCATTGCTTCGTCTACCATTGACGCAGAACCACAGACGTCTCCGTCGCCAATGGTGTGATGACAGACGGATGTGGACGGCAGAATGGAATGACGTTGTCTTTACTGACGAGGCACGCTTCTGTCTGCAGCACCACGATGGTCGGATTCGAGTGTGGAGACATCGTGGAGAGAGGATGCTGGACAGCTGCATTATGCACCGCCACACTGGTCTTGCACCGGGTATTATGGTATGTGGCGGTATTGGATATTACTCTCGCACGCCTCTACTACGCATTGCCGGTACTTTAAATAGCCGGCGCTACATATCCGAGGTGCTGGAGCCAGTTGTCCCTCCTTACCTTCAGGGCTCGGCCACAGCCATATTTCAACAGGATAATGCGCGACCACACGTGGCACGCATTGTCCAAAGGTTCTTCGTCAATAACCAGATTGAAGTGCTTCCCTGGCCGGCTCGCTCTCCGGATCTTTCGCCGATAGAAAACATGTGGTCCATGGTTGCTCAACGAGTGACCCAGATTACATCCCCAGCTGCCACACCAGATGATCTTTGGCAACGTGTGGAAGCTGCTTGGGCTGCTGTACCCAGGAACACATCCAACGTCTCTTTGACTCAATGCCGAGACGTGTGGCAGCGGTGATCTCCAACAATGGCGGCTACTCTGGCTACTGATTCTGGCAGGAACCACATGTCACAGACGTCTGTAAACGTAATCATTTGATACTTGGTCAACATGTTATCTACAAAATAAATTTTGTTGTGCTACCTCTTGTCTTTCTTGGTGTTGCATTTACGGTGGCCAGCAGTGTATTTACAAGCATAAATAACGGATGTAAATCAACACTGCAAGCAGGACGTGTGTTCAGGATCAAAATGTTACACAAATTATGAATCAATAGAGTGAAATATTTACTGCATAATTAAAGAGTGAAATAATTACTGTGATACGTGAAAGGGCTTTTCTTCGTGGGGCCATTGCAACATAAATAATTCAAAGCACAACAGAGTGCCAAAGTTGTTACATAAAGAAGATCATAATAATTTATGCATGAGGATGAATATAAATTATTATTGTCTTTCTTGAAGGCGTTTTGGTGCCAGATTTTCTTGGAAATTCCGGAAGAAACTTAAAACGCGACCCGACCCTCGTACGCTGAGGAAATACATGAATTCGTGGTTGTCAGAGTTTCCACCAGTCAAGTGCTGAGGGAACGTGGGAGGGGTAGTCCTAGGAAACTTGCTCGGAAGTCACGTTGCCTACGAAGTCACGTTGCCTACGGCAATCGCTCTGCCGTCGCGTGGGCAGTGAAACAGTGCGCCAAAGATACGTGGTCACTGCCCACATACCGCAGAGTTCCTAACTCAACAAGCGCAACAAATATTCTCCAAAGGATTACGTTCGTTACTACACACAAACTATGTTTCAGATACTGGATTTTGTTTCATTGAGAGGTCGTTTCTTACGCGAAATTTCAAATGATTGGAAAATGTAAAACTGTAATATTTCTCAACAATGATCTGCCTGTATGGTGGACGTACGGATCTCGTATTGAAAGATTGTTCTACAAAGCCGCCTCATCTCACGTTATATGATTTTTTGCGGTGGTTTGTGAAAGAGTCCGTCTACGTGGCTCCCTTCCCAACTATGGGTGAACTGCGCGCCTCCTAGCAACAGCAGGGAGTGCGGAAACTACATACATGCTCGCAAAAGTGTGGAACACTTTGATTATCGTGTATGTTTGTCGTGTATGGTAGTGGTCCATGAAACTTCTCCGTTCCTAATGTTTCGTGCGGAAGTGCGGTGAACATCTTCAGAGGTACTCCTGCTTCCGCTGAGCCTTACAGACTGACGGGTCGAACGTCGGAGAGCAACTTAAATGCTGTAAAGAAGAGGTGTGGTTGTTAAGACGTGATTGGAAGATTTAATCCTTTCCAGAGATCAAACTTAACTATCGATGGTCATCTGTCAAAGAAAAAACCATCTATCGATTTTATAGAACTACTGTCCATCAATCAGTAATACTCATGGCTTCTTTTCCGTTAAAATTACCCTCATGTTTATATATTTCTATGGTTTCTCTATATAGCAGTAGTTAATATTTCGTATCTTTTAATATTTCGTAAGCTTTCGGAAAACGTGTCTGTGCCGATTAGCGAAACTAGAAAAATCAGTTGTAGCAGAGTATGCTCTTCAGTCAGGAAATCATGAAATTATCTGAAACCAAAATTTTATCTACAAAGACGAACTATTATTCATAGCTGTTCAGAGAAGTCATCGGAATTAAGTAAACGTGGAGATAATTTTAACAGAAAAAAAGAAGCCACGAAACTTAGCGACGTATGGAAATAAGCTCTGCAGCATCGGTAAATAATTTTACATCTGAGAGACGACCATTGATAGTTGTTTCATATCTGAGAGAAGACCATTGGTAAACGCTTTATTTCTGAGAGACGACCATCGATAGTTACGTTTCATCTCTGACAAGGATTATTTCTGCCACTCATATGTAAACTACCGCACACCATTTTTATAATAATTATCTCGTTCTCCGACATCCGAATGTCTGACCCGTCAGCCGTCGAGACTCGACAGAAACAGGAGCACCTCTGAAGATGTCCAGCGCAGCTCTGGACAAAAAGTTGGGAACGGAAAAGTTTCGTGGACTGCTACCATGCAACCCGGAAAATTTACCACCAGCTATCTGAAGTGTTGCTGTCCACGTAAGTTAACTGCTAATTCTGATGAGAACAATCCTATCACTGTAATGTTCACAGTACGTCACTCTTTGCTCTTCCTTTCTGTTCATAACGAATCCTAATCCCGTTATACCATATTCTGCAGCTGTTGATGTTACCCTACAATTGTCCGGCCAGAAATCCTTATCTTCCTTTTGTTATACTTCACTGACGCTGACCCAGACTATGTCTAGACAGACTTTCTGCATTGCCCTTTTCAGCTTTTCTAGTTTCCCTTCCACGTTCAAACTACTGATAGTCCACGCTTCGATTTATAGAATATTACTCTTCTCTTGGTTATTCAGTTTTTTCTCACGGTTACCTCCCCTCTGGCAGTTCCCTCCTAGAGATCCGAATGGGGGACTGATCCAGAATCTTTTGCGAAAGGAGAGATCATCATGATACTTTCTCAGTTACGGGTACGCAGTATGTATCTTTAACGTAGTAGTTATCATTTCCTTCTGCATCCTCGAGCCGTTGATCATTACTGATTCTTCCGCCTTCTAACGACAATTTCCCACCTCAAGGGCAAGAGGGCACCACCATCCCCTGCCTGCTCCTCCGCCCTCTAAGACAGGACCATGGGCAGAATAAGAGCTACTCCTTAAACCAAAAGTCTTCCGCCTTCATTGCTGATGATTTTTTTAAAATCCAAAATTTAAACAGTGGCTGTGTTTGCTTTTGTGACTGAGGATATTTTGATAGCTAGACAAAGTTCAAATGTGTATGAAATCTTATGGGACTTAACTGCTAAGGTCATCAGTCCCTAAGCTTACACACTACTTAACCTAAATTAACCTAAGGACAAACACACACATCCATGCCCGAGGGAGGACTCGAACCTCCGCCGGGACCAGCCGCACAGTCCAGGACTGCAGCGCCCTAGACCGCTCGGCTAATCCTGCGCGGCAGCTAGACAAAGACACCACACCTAGACCACGGACGCGAGAAAAAAATTTAACTGTTCAGATATACGAAATTTCGTAGCAGATCAGGCCAATTACAAGTTCAAATTCTCGTATTTGTCGAAGCACTTAGAGACAGAACGCTGCACTATTGGAGTGCGTTCAGGAGGGGAGTGATCTTGACCAGTTTAATTAATCATGCCGGCTTTAGAAGTTTAACAAATGCAGGTGAAATCTGGACAGTCGGAGCTTTGAATCCCAATATGAGATCTGGAAAAAGCGTTCCACAGTGTCAGATGTTGCCAGATATTCGAAATCCTGAGAAAAGTACGGGTAAGATAAAGGAAAAGACGAGTAATATACACTCCTGGAAATGGAAAAAAGAACACATTGATACCGGTGTGTCAGACCCACCATACTTGCTCCGGACACTGCGAGAGGGCTGTACAAGCAATGATCACACGCACGGCACAGCGGACACACCAGGAACCGCGGTGTTGGCCGTCGAATGGCGCTAGCTGCGCAGCATTTGTGTACCGCCGCCGTCAGTGTCAGCCAGTTTGCCGTGGCATACGGAGCTCCATCGCAGTCTTTAACACTGGTAGCATGCCGCGACAGCGTGGACGTGAACCGTATGTGCAGTTGACGGACTTTGAGCGAGGGCGTATAGTGGGCATGCGGGAGGCCGGGTGGACGTACCGCCGAATTGCTCAACACGTGGGGCGTGAGGTCTCCACAGTACATCGATGTTGTCGCCAGTGGTCGGCGGAAGGTGCACGTGCCCGTCGACCTGGGACCGGACCGCAGCGACGCACGGATGCGCGCCAAGACCGTAGCATCCTACGCAGTGTCGTAGGGGACCGCACCGCCACTTCGCAGCAAATTAGGGCCACTGTTGTTCCTGGGGTATCGGCGAGGACCATTCGCAACCGTCTCCATGAAGCTGGGCTACGGTCCCGCACACCGTTAGGCCGTCTTCCGCTCACGCCCCAACATCGTGCAGCCCGCCTCCAGTGGTGTCGCGACAGGCGTGAATCGAGGGACGAATGGAGACGTGTCGTCTTCAGCGATGAGAGTCGCTTCTGCCTTGGTGCCAATGATGGTCGTATGCGTGTTTGGCGCCGTGCAGGTGAGCGCCACAATCAGGACTGCATACGACCGAGGCACACAGGGCCAACACCCGGCATCATGGTGTGGGGAGCGATCTCCTACACTGGCCGTACACCACTGGTGATCGTCGAGGGGACACTGAATAGTGCACGGTACATCCAAACCGTCATCGAACCCATCGTTCTACCATTCCTAGACCGGCAAGGGAACTTGCTGTTCCAACAGGACAATGCACGTCCGTATGTATCCCGTGCCACCCAACGTGCTCTAGAAGGTGTAAGTCAACTACCCTGGCCAGCAAGATCTCCGGATCTGTCCCCCATTGAGCATGTTTGGGACTGGATGAAGCGTCGTCTCACGCGGTCTGCACGTCCATCACGAACGCTGGTCCAACTGAGGCGCCAGGTGGAAATGGCATGGCAAGCCGTTCCACAGGACTACATCCAGCATCTCTACGATCGTCTCCATGGGAGAATAGCAGCCTGCATTGCTGCGAAAGGTGGATATACACTGTACTAGTGTCGACATTGTGCATGCTCTGTTGCCTGTGTCTATGTGCCTGTGGTTCTGTCAGTGTGATCATGTGATGTATCTGACCCCAGGAATGTGTCAATAAAGTTTCCCCTTCCTGGGACAATGAATTCACGGTGTTCTTATTTCAATTTCCAGGAGTGTACAATATGTACAACAGCCAAGAGGAAACAATGACTAGAAGATCAAGAACGAAATACTCGGGTTAAAAATTATGTAAGACAGTTGTGTATTCTTCTTCCCCCCTCCCCTCCTTATTGTTCAATACATGTATCGAAGAAGCGATGATGAAACTCAAAGAGAGGTACCAGAGCGGAATTAAAATACAAGGTGAAAGGATATCAACGATAAGATTCGCTGATGACATTGCTGTCTTCAGTGAAAGTGAAGAAGAATTGCAGGATCTGCTGAATGGAACAAACAGTGTGGTGGATATAGAACATGGATTGGGAGTAAATAGAACAAAGATCGAAGCAATGACAAGATGCAGAAATGAGAATAGCGACAAAGTTAATATCAGGATTGATGGTCACGAAGTAGATGAAGATAAGGAATTGTCCTACCTAAGTAGCAAAATAACCCATGACGGACGGAGCAAGAAGTACATACGAGGGTCACTCCAAAAGAAATGCACACTACTTTTGTAAAAATACAGTTTTCATTCTGTATGTGTGAAAGTTTTCATTGTGTAGATACATCGTTCCCGCTTGTTTTCAAACTTAGTTCAACCTGTTCGCGTGAGTGGCGCCGTCACAGCATGTCTTCAAGATGGCTGCTACACTTGATGTTCGTCACAGGCAACGTGCTGTCATAGAATTCCTGTGCTGTGAAAAAGAGACAGTGGGAAACATCCACAAGAGGTTGAAAAAGGTGTATGGAGATGCTGCTGTCGATCGCAAGAGGCAATCAATGGAGTGGCACCATGCAAATTCACCCAAGAAAAAAAAATTCAAAACCACACATTCTGCTGGAAAAGTTATGTCTACGGTGTTTTTCGATTCCGAAGGACTGTTGCTTGTGAACATCATGCCAAGTGGAACCACCATAAATTCTGATGCATATGTGACGACACTGAAGAAACTTCAAGCTCGACTGAATCGTGTTCAACCGCATCGTCAAAAGCAGGCTGTTTTGCTATTCCACGACAATGCACGGCCACATGTCAGTCAAAAAACCATGGAAGCCATCACAAAACTCGGATGGAGAACACTGAAACACCCGACTTACAGTCCTGACCTGGCTCCATGTGACTGTCATCTCTTTGGGAAACTGAAAGACTCTCTTCGTGGAACAAGGTTTGAAGATGTTGTGCATGCAGCCAAACAGTGGCTCCAACAGGTTGGTCCAGAATTTTACAGTGCAGGTATACAGGCGCTGGTTCCAAGATGGCGTAAGGCAGGTGAGAGGGATGGAAATTATGTGTAGAAATGAAAATATTGTTCCCAAAGGATGTATCTACACACTGAAAAACTTTCAAACATGTAGAATAAAAGATGGATTTTAAAAAAATAGTGTCCATTTCTTTTGGAGTGACCCTCTTAAAACAGACTGGCACTGGCAAAGAGGGCTTTCCTGGCCAAGAGAAGTCTGCCAGTATCATAGGCCTTAATTTGAGGAAGAAATTTCTGAGAACGTACGCCTAGAGAACAGCATTGTATGGCAGTGAATCATGGATTATGGGAAAAGCGGTACAGAAGAGAATCGAAGCATTTGAGATGTGGTGCCAGAGATGAATTTTGAAAATTAGATGCACTGATAAGAAATGAGGAGGTTCGGCACAGAAGCGGAGAGGAATATGTGGAAAATACTGATAAGGAGAAGAGACAGGATGATAGGACATCAGTTAAGACGTGATGGGATGACTTCCATGGTACTGGAGAGAGCTGTAGAGGGCAAAAACTGTAGAGGAAGACAGATGTTGGAATACATCCAGCAAATAATTGAGGACGAAGGTTGCAAGTGCTACTCTGAGATGAAGAGGTCTGTACAGGAAAGGAATTCGTGACGGGCCGCATCAAACCAGAGAGAAGACGGTGACAAAAAAAGGAGGGCTGAGAAACAGGTGTAGCGGCAGATATTGGTGCAGCAGCGGACACGGTCGGGAAAAGCGGCGGTAGAGTAACGGCAGTGTCCCGGATGCCTGGGCACAGCGGCAGACATTTATGGACCTGTTAAAGGGGCGGGCGACCGGTGGCTGTGTCTCCAGCTTCACGGACCGCCGGCCAGCCCGGACAAGGCTCCCGCTGACTTTTACTGCGGCTGTGACTCACAAAACACCGAGGCGTGACCCGGCCCACCGGAGCCTGGGCGCCGGGGAACGGCCGCAGTTAGCCGACACCGGGACACCGACTTTTAAACAGAGATGGGGCCCCTCCACGCCCTCACCAACGTGGTGGCCAAACCAAAAGTTCTACTGTCACCTCCGTCAACATGTTAGTTATCTAGTAAGTGGATCACAGGATGCTGGGCTGTGATGTCACCCGTGCGTCTGGGTAAGACTACGCATTAACACGGTCCTTCAGGTGATAGATAGTGGACGAAACGCGAGTAAGGGTAGCAATTGGAAGAGCAGAGGGAAAAAAGTGCCAAGACTCGTGCCGTGGGAAAAATCCTCTGCGACAATGGGATGGGTAGTAAGAGCAGTAGTGGCTTACTAGCTGCGATAGTTCATGCAAGGTTGGATTTGTTAGTATTGGTATCGTGCATCATTACCGTGGCAAGCGATGGCGATGTATCCCAGTTGCTGCAGCCGCTACATTCCTGGAATGGGAGATCGGCCATAGATCATCTCACTGTGTGGGGGATGTGTGGAGCTTGTCTGCATGCAGTGTACGGTACGGCTTCCCTGCGTGGTGCCAGTTATTCGGCAGTGTATTCCAGCTGTATACGGGAGGACGACGGTTCAATCCCGTCTCCGGCCATCCTGATTTAGGTTTTCCGTGATTTCCCTAAATCGCTTCAGGCGAATGCCGGGATGGTTCCTTTGAAAGGGCACGACCGATTTCCATCCCCATCCTCCATCACCCCGCTTGCGCTCCGTCTCTAATGACCTCGTTGTCGACGGGACGTTAAACACTAATCTCCTCTTCCTCCTCCAGCTGGATATCCAGTAATGGCGTCTGATTAACAGGGGCTCACCTGTACCGTTGTGTTTGCGTGTGCTTGGCCATAGATGTTAGGTCCTTACAAGTATGTCTTTTGGTGTTTTATGTTTCCATCTATGGTTGTGGTCGTAGTTCCCCAGATTCAGAATAAACGGGTTCTGCGAATGTCTGGAGTTTCTGTATAGTCTTGTGGTGAGTTTGTGGATTACATCCGTGAGAGTCTCAAGTCGGTATTCCTGGTGAAGGGCCGCGATTCGTGTGTATCGTGGAACATTGCTTATGATTTTGAGTACTTTGTTTTGTATGAGCTGCAGACGGCGCAGGCGTGTAGGCGCAGCATATCCCCAGACAGGAGGTGCGTACGTCATTAGGGGTTGAATAAGTGTCATGTACATGGACCTCGACACCCTTCTGTTCAGTGTGCTACGCCTGTTTAGCATAGGATAGAGCTGTTTGAGCCTCGCGCTAGCTCGGTTGGTCATGTGTTGTATGTGGTCCCCCCAGAGTAATTTCCGGTCCAGCCAGACACCGAGGTATTTGACTTTCTCACTGAAACGTATTGGGCGTGCATTTAGAGTTATTGGTCTGCAGTATCGGTGTTTGCGCAGTTGCTTCGGTCTTCTAGTGAACAGAACGGCTTCGCACTTGTCGACGTTTACTCTAACACACCATTTCTCCAACCAAGGCTCAGCCACTCTGAGTGCGGTCTGTAAGCGTGACGTGGGACACCGACTCCAGTAGCCGCACCAGCCAGGTTGCCCCCGTGTCTCCTCTGCGAGAGTGGTGGCCCTTGTAAGGCGCCTCTTGCGTGAGGAAGACATTTTTACTAGTTTTGATAACTTATTGTCTCTTGTTGATGTATTCACGATAGTTAGGAAGTGCTGTAGTGCGTCGCCGGCCATGAATCGGAGAGCATTTCCCACGCTGGCTGGCTAGATGACGAAGCGACCATATGTCGCGCGTAGTGGGGTGGGGCTCGGCGTTGGACCGTAGCAACAAACGTCAGCCTGGGAAATATACATGACGGTAAGTACCGCCATATTGGCGCCAAAGTCACCGATTTTGTTTATTTATATTTAATAATTAAAGTCATTTATGACAACATGAATACTAGGAGGAGCCTCTGGATGTTTAAAACTATTTATCATAATTTTGCCTCGTTAAAATTCACACCCGTTCATTAACAAATGCATATCGTAGTAAGTACGAACTTGATCGGAACTCCACGAACTGTGACGAAACTAGTAAGAGATACGGACTGTGCGCCAAAGTCGGCAGTCGGCGTTAAGAGCTCTTCCTGTCATGTTCGATGGTAGCTATGCTCTCGGTCACAAGTAGTTTGTGACATGGGTGTTTCATTATTGATCTAATAGGAATAAAAGTGATATTACGGCATTCTGAATGTTAATTTCGAGTAAATAGATACCCCAAAATTGATCGACAGCAATTTCAGATAATTAGCTTCCACTGACAGACATCCAATACGCCAATGAAGAATCTGCACGGGACGACATTTACGAGAGCTGCACCGCGCACAGGTAGGAGGAAATCCGACGACACGACCCACCAAGGCGGATCAAGGAAGGTCCGACTTACACTCGCAAATTCCGGGTGGAAATGCTGACCAGTCATACTGTACGTCACATATATTACCCTCTACGGATTCGCGGCTAAGCTGAGTAATAGCAGTATCAGTTTAGAAGCGAGGGGATCTTGCACCCTGCTCTCCTACCAACAGCTGCAGTTCCGAGAATGTCGTATGTTCTCATTCGAGTGCGTTTACATGGACTTGCTAACCGAATAAGAG